>NC_138824.1:130721393-131321393 GCF_965183815.1 Platalea leucorodia | reverse complement strand
AGTGAGAATCAACAGCTGCAAGTTATATTTAGGCATGTTCAGAGTAGAACAAGACATAATATACTCAACGATGAGGCTCATTGTCCTAGCCACCTGTCAGTAAAAATGGTAGACTATCTCTCAAGGTCTTCAAATAAAGGCCACGTTACTTTTTTCAAGCTGTCCTTGAATAATAATTTTAAAAAAATAAGTTAATGGCATCAGTTAAAACAGACACTGGGTAAAATACCAAGGCCTGCGTTACACATGAAGTGAGAGCTGGCTGGTTGTCTGCCTTTTTGGCCCATAAACTGACATAAAGGAAAGAAAAAAATAAGGGCGAGATGCAGGAAATGCGTTAGGAGCGGCTGTATTCCCTGTAAGGAGAAATAAACCACAGCACTTGGTTTCGTTCCACTACCTGCTCGCCGATGCTCCCCACTAGAGTTGCTATGGGGAGTCCACAATTACTGTGTCCCTGGAGGTCTCAAGCTGAATTAAACCACAAAAACAAGTAAAGTATATAACCTAAAGTAGAAAAAGTAATACTTACTGATAAACAAAGTGACATTGTGTTTAACAAGTGTTCTTTATATTTTAAATATAAAACACTTATTACAGAAAATACCACTAAGAGACTGAAAGTTCATCAAAGATAAACTTGATTTCATTATAAAGACATGCATAAATAATATTATATGTTCTGCATCTCTGGAGAGACCTTCCAAGGTCGAATGTGCCGTGGCCAAGTGCCACATGGCATCGATGCCTGGCCACGTGAACTGAGAGGCAGGAATCCGGTTATCATCTGATGAGCTGCTAGTCAGGCCAAGCTGTTACAAGGTACACCGTGTCTCTACAAATAAATATTAAAGGTAGGTGTTTTAGACAAGTTCTTTAGGAGAATTATTTGATATATGGCATGAAATTTGACAGGGATTTTGTCAACCTGCAAAACATAAGATTAAGTTATTTGCACTTGAGTCAGCGCAAGATTACTTGCGCATTGTATTGTGAATAGGGACAAGCCAAAACTTCTCACGTGGTATCGAAAGAGCAGTCATTGCAATCGGCAAAGCCAAGCTCAAGATTATCTTTTCCACATACGTTCCCCTTGTTTGATTAAGCCTCTGCTCATTCAATTTAAGCGAGCAAAATAGATCCAGCAGTCTAACTGCATTGGTTTAGATGTGCTTTATGAAAATAGCTGAAGCTCAGGTATGTGCCTCAAAGAGAACACGTGCTAACTGGAAGAGACAGTGAAGTGCCTAATGCACTTCAAAGCTAAAGGCCCTCTCCCATCGTCCACCAGGCAATGATGGACAGTAACTCCTTCAAGCCTAGCGTGCAACAAGAAACCGCTTCCCACACTGACCGTAGAAAAGATACCAAACTTTCCCACATCTCCCTCATCTTGGTCAATGAACTGCAAGGAATCACTGCTTGGTAGGGGTGGGCCAGGACAGCATTCGTGCTTTCCTACTGTGCATTTCTTCCAGATCAGAAGCTCGAAGCAGCAAGCTCCGTTGCAAGAGCTTGGCATCGCAGCCCTCCGTTGCAGGGGGGTTCACACACGTACACAGTAAGATGACTCCCACATGGCTGCATCTTCTTGAAAGCCCACGGACATCAGGTAGTTCTCAATAGCTGGATACCTCTTTTCATAGAGAAGGTCATCTCACAGCTATACAACGGCTGCTTCTCCTCCCTAGCACTGCCTGCAGGAACACCGCCCCGGGCTTCTCTCTGTGAAGAGTATGAAATGCTGATCAAAGACACGTCTTCACTAGCACCGTGCGTTTGCTTTTCTTAGTAACAGCAATATCTTCTGCACTGATCGCTTTCTCTGGCCTCTCCTTCATCGGGACTTCACTGACAGGAGCGATGACAAGCTACAACGGGTAATGAATCTCCTGTGATATTCTGCACACTCCCCCTCTCAAAAAAAAACAATTAAAAAGAAAAAATGTGAAAAGAAAAAAAGGGAAAAGAAAAATGTGAAAAGAAAAAAAGGGAGAAGGAACGGGCTTTTCTTTTCCCAAAGCCTCCAGCTCTGTTACAACCACCCTCCAACTTGTGTCCCAGACAAAAGCATGGGACACACGCTTGCCGCCACAGCATATGTGTCGTGCTAAATCAGTCCAGCTCCCACCCACTGCAAAAACGTGCTTCTGCTCCCAGGTCAGCTGAAAATTCAGCTTCTCCCAGCACACCGAATGGTGGGTTCCCAGGCATCTACTTCAATGAATGACGGGCAGATGCTGAAAAGAGGCAGATGCCCCCTCGGGGTGAAAAATTCGCTGAGAAGCTCAAAAAGCACATCTGGAGTGGAGAAGGCTGATTTCAGCCTCCAGGACCAGCAGCAGTTGCCAGCAGTTCCTGGTGAGGAGAGACAGCAGAGGAATGAGGACCATCCCCACCCATGTCCCCAGGTAGATGCAATGGGAGCTCCTTCTCTCTTACTCTGCCCCTACAACCCCTAAATCAGAAGAGGAGAAAGGAGAGGGCCACCACCAGCAACTTCATTTCTGGTGCTGATACAAACAGGCCCCTCTGTCACTGCTGCTGTCCCCTTCACCAGCAGCTGGGTGGAAGTGCCTGGACCGCAATACCCGTTACATCCTACAGCGAGAGCCAACAACTCTGCAGGTCCCAGCTGGCTCCAGTGCTACCAGGCAGCATTCATCCAAGCATGCATCCAAATCTTCAGGAGACGGACAACAGCACACACCTCCCTTCGGCTGGCGAGATGATAGCATGGATTTCACAGCCCGCTGGGGACACAAGCATTGTGGAGTGGTGTTCCGGCCTCAGGCCTTCTTCTAGTTCCTCCAGACCCTCTTAGAGTCTAACTGTGCTTACCTCTCATCTTTTTATTCATGCTGGCTTCATCTGAAGCCCAAACAAGTCCCAGAACCTCTTCTGCCACCTGCCCCTGGCCAAACTGGCCACCCGCAGCTCCAGGAGGAGGTTTGATTGCAGGGATGTTCCTGGTGATTGCACAGCCTACTTCTATTCCCTTGTGCTGTTACAACTCTATGCAGAGGATCACAGGGCATCATCCACCACCTGGCACCCTCAGATGCCTTCAGGAAGCAGTGGGTACTGCTGCAGACGCTGTGCTCTGTGAAAGTTTCTGGTTTACGTTTTCACCTTATGCTCTCCCCCTCTTCACTCATTCCTCACCATAAACGTGATTTCTCCCTGATTTCTCTTCCTCTACCCTCCTCCTCTCTGCTTCTCAGGGAGAGCTCAAGATGAACAGGGCAAACATATCATACTTCTCATCAATACCCTTCCAGCCTTCAAACATTTTCAGGTCAGGGACTTCCTGACTGGATGTGATTTCTGCAGTTTATTCGCCCTCTGTAGATTTCTTTTCCATGAAGCTGTCCATTCTCCCCTTGAGCCCATGTAAAGCCTTTAAAAATCGGCACCACACTCACCCCTTTCCCCTCCTCAGGTACCACGGTGGCGGTAAGCATGAGTTACACACTGCTCGCAGCAGTTCACCTCTTTTATTCTTGAGTTCCTTTAAGACTCTTGGACAAATGCCATTGCTCCCAGCAAGTTGTTACTGTTTGCTTTGTCAGTGTGTCGAACAGCCTTGTCCAGAGCCGCTTCAATTTCAGACATGTTCATTGGTGAACCCCACCCTGCTGAAGAATGGGTTCTGCCGCGATGATCTCGTCACTCAACACTCAACGCAGATGCAGAGATTTCTGCAACGGCCTGCAACGGGGAGACCCTGTGCACTCCTCTCACCAATTTGCCCTTCAGAACATCTGCCAGGTTCCTGATACGCTCGAAGAAAGATCTAATGTTAGTTTTGATTCCTTTTGCCAGTTGTTCCTTGAAGCTTTGTTTGACCTGACTTACTGCCTTTCTACATGCAGTGTGCCAAAGTTTATATCCTTCTCTATTTCCCCACTTGTAGACAACTTCAGCTTTTCTTGACAGATGCTTTTTGTGACTTCCCTTACCCCACTGGATGATGGTTTCTGTATCCCACATGAAAGGTGCTCATCCCGTTTTTCTTGAGCATGCCCGGTTAATAAGGATGGCAAAGGGTGACAGAGTGAATTCAGGCGATGAAGATGAAAATATAAAAGGGGTGGCACTTTTGGACAGACAAAAGCAAACAGTTGTGGCAGGTGTTGGTATAGGCCGTCAGTGCTGGGCCACGGTTCAAAACGACAAAGTCTGCCAAAGCAGAACGGGAAGAAGAGAAGTGGCTGGAAAACAACAAGAGGTAGAGGGCAGCAGTAGCAGCGGTGAAGACATCAGGTGGGAAAACAGGATTACGACCTTGAGCCTTGGGATGCCACATTGAGCGGGGGAAGTGAGAAGTAAGAGGGAACGGCGACATTGCCCCAGCAGGTATGGCTGATGTAGTGATGTAGAGTTACAAGAGGTGGCAGAAGGGGTTAGGGATGATGGTGAAGAGTAGAGGCACAGGATTGTATGGTACAGTAACACTGGCGTGTGCTGGGTCAAAGCAATGACTGTCAGTTAAGCAGGGCAGCACTGGACAATGCTGGTGGACAGCCAAGGAGAGGTCCAGATAGGTTGGGCCAACGATGATACGGTGCAGCAAAGGAAGGGAAAATGACTGCAAAGGCAGGAAAGGCAATATGTCAGTGTTTTAAGAGCTTGTGGACTAAGCTCAGCCTCCTGTGCTGCAAACTGGCTGGCATGAGTCATCCTCTGGGAGATATATGGCTTGCCAGCACGTATTTCAGTGTCACTAGGCAATGCAGGCCTTCCCACCACAACCAGGCGCAGGTCGTGGGGAAGGAGGGCACGGTTTTCTTCTTTTTCCGAGTTCATTCACTGCTGTTCTTTTCATTCAGCTCCTTCTCCTCCCCCTGTTTTCAACAGTATTTTTCACCATTTTCTTTTCCTCTTTTTCAAATGCTTCTGAAGTCATGAGTTTGCTTAGTATTGAGTTCTTTCTGAATGGCTGTTTTTCTCTTCTTTTATACTTTTGTATTTATCCAAATCATATTCACACACCTGCCCTTCCATGAAATACCATCATCGTCTTATTAAGTCCTTAGCATGAAAGATCAATTGCCTCAGCTGATAAATATGCACAGCCTCATACCAGGAGGTATGCTGCAAATACTTTGAGATCCTTTACTGGCAGGGGATTTGGAAGGCAAAAGGCCCCAGACTCTGTGAAATGAACCATTTTTCAAGCTACAGGGGAAGATTCTTTCTCTCAAAAAAAACCCAGCAAAATCCACCACCCCCACCCCGTGTGTCTTACTTGAAGAAACTCCCTTCCTGACCCCAAAATTTGCCCAGGATTATAAACTTCTTGATATGTGAGATGTATCTGAAACAGTTTCAGTCTTGATATAGAGTTAAAAAAAGTGACAGAATGGGACAGCGAAAAATCTCATGCTTCTCGGTATCACTAGAAGTGGTCACATGGCTTGACTAAGATTCATGTTTTGTTGGCCAACCGCTTCTGCTTAAAAGAAAGGATGAAAAGAAAAAAAAAAATATCAACCTACATCTTGAAAAAAAAAGTAGGTTCTTTGCCTCGTGAACCATTCCAGAGCTTCACGTCACTGCTACCCTGAGATCTTCTGAGGGTTCAGAGTGCCTGGGAAGAGATAAAACCTCTCAGGCAGAGGAATGAATTGAACACGTCTGAACAATTAAAAAGGAGATGGGAAAGGGGGGTGAAGCCTTCTGCTCTGCCTTTTGAGAAGGGTGTGGTGGGAAGTGTTCCCTCAAGCCATTTGGCTATGAAATCTGGCCTTAACTATAAAAGAAATGGGGTTTATGGATTAACTTCTCTTCTTAAGGGCCAAATTCCGTGTGGATTCCCTTTTTGAGGGCATAACTTCTAGCTTACCCTCCAGAGGAGGAGAGGATCACCATCACCAGAGCAGAGCCAAGACACAGAAGCAAGATGAAACCACTGAGGTGGGAGTGACTGAGGGGGGCACCTGGAGAATTACGTGGGGCGGTATCAAAACTGGAGATAAACAGCAACGAGGTTGTCCTAACGTCAGCTATAGCAAAGCTCCAGGTGGGCAGCAGCAAGCATCCGCATCTACGAATCCAACACCCGCTGCGTGGTGCCGGGTGCTGCGTTGGGCTCAGAGGGTGACCTGTGATCTCCGTTGGCCAGGGAGCAGCAGGCGTCGGAAGAAAAACTGGTCTGAGGTGGCTGCGTCTGCCTCGAGTTTCCAGGAACATGCAGAGAGAGAGCACGAAAGGGGTGGGGACACAGGCCTGGGGAGTCAGGTGGCTGTGATAATAGTGCTATTGTTAGGGCTGGAATGAGGAAATTAAAGATTTCAGCTGGGGAGAACAGGGTGGGGGGAACTCAAGGAGGCTGCATCTTGATCTCCCTACTCATTAATTGCCCCTTGGGACAGAGCAGCCAGAAAAATCACTGGGTTTGACATCCTATAGCTTTGCTCTCTGTTGTTCCCAGCCTGGACTGCACACCCAGCTTCAGACAGGCATTAGTCTTAGCTTAGCTATGCCAGTGGGCGGGAATTTTCATCTGGCCATTTCTGCAGTCGATCCTGTTGCAATAGGACTGCATTGAGATCAGTATCTGAGGAGCTGTTGATCCGGCTGAGTGATCCTAGATGAGACCCTGGGTTTAGGGAAGATGCAGCAGAGCTAGAGCTTGAAGGCCCGTTTTCAGCACTGGGTGACTTTCTCATGGAGGACAGGTCGCTAGTAGCCAAGGTGGCAGCTGACTCGGACACGTCTGACTCGGATGTATGGCTTATGTACCGCCTGGTCTGGGTCACTGGGCTGCTTCAGCACCCAACCTGATCCAGGAGGTGATATCCCTCCTCCTGCAATACAGACGACCGATGGGAGAGAGCTACGTTTTTCAGGAGGTAATTCAGATTTGCCGGCTGAAGCACAGCGTGAGCAGCCGCTATACAAGCTCTCCTCCAAGCTTCGTACTGCATTTCAGCCTGCAAACAGCAACGAAATAGGATCCATACGTGTCTTCTGGAGTTCACTCATGCTAAATTCATTCTCCTAGGAAGAGAGACTGGGTTCCCTCCACGCAGTTTCCAGCAGGATTTGTTCGGTCCTACAATATTATTTTCATGAGCTCGACCCTACGGTCTCCCACCTTTCATGCGGAAAGACGGGGATAACACACACTGCTTTGGTTCTCCCCCAGAGCTCCCTTTTGCATCACCAGCACAGCTCTCGGCAGCCACTCTGCTCCTAAAAGGTAAATATGAATAAATACATTGAAAAGCAGCCTCCTTGGGACACAAAGGTGTGGGAGCTCTCGTGTAGTATCGCTGCCTATTTGGGACAGACACCACCGCTGACTGGCAGGTTACATGGGTAGCAAGGGAGAAGGCATTCAACAGCCCTTGGTTTGCAAATCCCTGATGGCTTTTTAATAACGATCCTCTTTAGAGATCACCACCTCTGCCTCAAGGGAGTCCACGAATCCTGGGTAAATAATTCCCCGCTGAAACGTGACAGCAGTACAAAGTGTAGCCTCACGTCTGCCCATCTTTATCAGCTACAAGGCTGGTGTTTCTTTGGCCAAACGCTTCAGTTAAACTTATAGCACCATCCGGGCTGCTATTCCTTGGCAGTTTGGGTTGCTAATTTTAATGCAGAAAAATATAATCAACTGTAGCTAATTCAGAAATAATCCAGAAATAATCTCGGGCTTCTACCTTGCAGCAGAAGGAAAACGAAACTGCATATATGCATATACAAAAGAACCACACTGATCTAGGGTCTTTCGAGTAGTTGACGTATGACTTGTTATACTCAAGACTGATATGACTTGTTACATATATTGTTATGTTATACTCAAGACGTATATGACTTGTTATACTCAAGACCGATCAAGTATCGGAGAGAGACCATTCTTTTTTTCCCACCACAGTAGCACTGTGTTGAAAACAGTTTGTTCTATTTTCAAATGTTGTGTGCGTTATAGATCATTATCGCATTCCTACCTGGGCAGATAATAGACATAGCTGGTAAGGAACATTTCAAATTTGATGCCATAAAAAAATGATTCATATTTACTCAAAGGTTGCTCAGTAGCAATAAAAAGCAATCATGCGTTCGGCTTGTGAAGGTGTAATACACAGAAGCACTGCCCAGAACAACAGGGCACGTCCCATTTCAAGAGAACGACCTAGTGACAAGCATCTGAAGGATCTCTTCAGCGTAAAGCTCCTTGGATCCAAAATGTTGTTAGAGGTGAAGTAAATACTACGAATCGAAACTTCCCTCAAAGGATTTGTAGTGCCTGATGGAAGATCTTCCATCCTAACGCAAGACTCGGGATTTCAGACCATTTATCCTGTAATTGCTGAGCCTGAATGGGGGTGAGGGAAATAACCACCAGTGTTGAAACCAGTTCCATCAGGTGTGACTCGCCTTGACAGGTCAATCCATCGAATCAATATCCAGAAACCTGTGGATGGGCAAAATGCTCAGAAGTCTCTTGCAGTGAGGGAAGCTCGAGACAGGAGTGTATCTCATCACCTAAAATACCAACAGGAATCGCTCTCACGAACCACGCTACTAATTCCACGTCACTATCTGCTGTCGCACTGAAGCATGCCTGAGGAAAACGCTACCATTTCTGACTGACAATCTTGGCCAGAAGACGGTCACTCGAGTCGTCTAGTTCATCTACGCATTGGAAAAAAAACAGAAGAAAGGCTAGGAAGATGTAAATAATAAAAAAACCCTCGAAGAGTTAGCAAATTCTGATGTTCTGCAAATGGCGATTGAGACTGGCAGCTGAGACGGCAACGGGAGATTTGTCGTTTGCATCGTTTCAAAAGTATTCGGGGAATCAAGCGGTAATTTTGGTTGTGGAAATGCTAAAAATAAAGTTTTGGTTCCTCTGTGAGCTGGCAATCAGTCTGCAGCACATCTACGGGACCACGGGAAGGTAAAGCCACGGCCAAAGCGTGACATGCACATGACTGACACGACTGGAAGCCACCTCCGGGCCGAGACGCGCTCCGAGGTGTGCCGCAGCGGCGGATCACGCACGGCAGCCTGGGCAGCTCACCGGCGCGGGAAGGAGGGAAAGGGGAATTGCGTAGATGACGGCTGACATGGCAGCCAGAAACGGTGAAAGAGCCACCGAGTGTTTTTTTATTTCTCTAGGAAAAAAATACAACATATGTTAAAAGTCTTCTGAAAAATGAAAGAAATATGTATCTAGATGTGCATATAGAGATACACAGATATATGATGTACATAATTTCTACACGTTAAAATAAAACATGCGATACATGCACCCACACCCTAATTATCTGCCATTCTTGTCCAAACTGGCAAAGGCCAAAAGTTCTCCCAAGCAACGTGGCGATGGAAATCGTCAGCCACGACAAAATGCTGAGAAAATTGCTTGACTGTCCTTGGAATACAGCACATCAGCCCAGAGGCTTGAGTTCTTCATCATTCCTCGAGTCAAAAGACATCAAAAAATGTAAGTTACCTTTGTCTCACACCCAGCAAAAAGGACTGTGTTTCTGAACTCATTTGCAAAGATCAGTTGGAGGCAGTTTAAAATGTTTTTAGATACTGTGGAAATCAGCGAAGGCCTAACTACCAGCACCACCAAATTCAGCTGTAGTTGCTTTGTGGGTACTTAAATGAGCATA
Organism: Platalea leucorodia; assembly: GCF_965183815.1. Classification (NCBI taxonomy): domain Eukaryota; kingdom Metazoa; phylum Chordata; class Aves; order Pelecaniformes; family Threskiornithidae; genus Platalea; species Platalea leucorodia. Next base: position 131,311,761 of record NC_138824.1, on the reverse strand, counting down.
AACCCGGCATTTTCAGGGGCAAAATCATTTTTGTCATTCCAGTAAGACAGAGGCACGATTCCAGTAAGAGACAGGCGGTTTTGGAGGGTGGTCTGTTAGCGTAACTGAGTAATTTCAGGAAATTATGGTAATGTAAGTCAAACAAGTTGTAAACATGCTCTCTGTGAAGTGACTGGAGGATAGCTGCATGGGTTACACGGGTAACCGTAACCGCCAATGCTGTATAACGTCAGTACCTCGGGGTACGTTCGCAGATTTTAAGGCATAGGCTCCAGGGCTGGTTCAGAAGGCTGACGCAGGGATTCTCCGGGTCTATCCGAGTGCATAAAACACACAAACGGCTCAAGTAAAAAGAGCCCACGTCTCTCTGCTAAATGGCATCTCCCGTGGCACTGCCCCAGACAGGACAGGGAGCTGCCGGGGTCGCTCGGACCCAGAAGGGCATTTCCAGTGCTCTGAGGAAGCCGCTTTAATACAATATTACTTCATTCCCCCCATCCCTCCTGCTTTTTGCAGCTCACCTTTGATGAAAGCTCGAAACAAATGACTTGAGATAGAATTAAGTTTAGGACCGCAGAAGTAGCCGATGCTTTTGCTTCACGTTGCTTCTCGTCACGGGACGGAGCTACGGGAGACGTTGGGGCTGTAGGTTTGTAACAAGCGGCTGTCACAAGGCTGTTTTGGCACCGAGCCGCCGGCCTCACAAGAGCGCTCCTTGCCATTTTCAAGCGTGGCATTTTGCAATATGAAGAGGTAAAAGTGGCTGCGTCGTTTGAGTCACTAACCAAACCGCTGCTGACTCCAATAAGGACCGAAATGCCGTGACGGGTGACTCTGAAGAAGGACTGATCTGAAGGACGTCCTCGTAAAGGAAAGAAAGAAGTGAAAACCTCAAACAGAGCTAGTTTGGGAGAAAATCATTGGGAGAAAGGATTGGGAAAGAGGGTCCGCTCTTATAATGGCAGGGGGGTGTGAGGGACTCCTGGTCACGTCTGGGCACGGGTGTTCATTTCTGTGGTCCGAGGAAACGCGCCGAGGCTTTGGGTAATGACGGGAGGCCTTCGTTTCCCCGGCACGGACCAGTGGTACACGTTCCCACTCACGGCTGGGCCAGGTAGCTCTGGATACTCACGATTCCTGTAGTTAATGAACCAGCAAAAGCAATGCTACCTCATGCGTATCACCGAGTCGCCTTCCCTGCCCCAGCCCCATCCCTCTTGCAAAACTCACCCCAAACTCTCCCGTCTACCTCGCCTTTGCCCTTGGAAAAGCAAAACTTGGCGCTTAAAGCCCCCTGCGAGCCCTCGTCGCCTGGGTGTGCGCACCCCATCCCTGGGCAGGGCGGGCTCCTGCCGCCCCCCGGGAGGTGGGGGGGGGGGGGTCCCTTGGGGTAAGCGCTGCCAAATGCCCTTCTGCATCACCTCTGCTGCCTGGGGAGGGTGCGAGGAGGAGGAGGAGGAGGAGGAGGAGGAGGGACGGGCCGTGCCGCAGCCGTCCCTGGCCGGGGCAGGGCTCCGGGAAGGACCGGGCCGGGGGGGGCCCTGCTGCCGCCCGCGCCTTCACCCCCGCCGGCGCCGCCGAGGTCACCGCCCCGGCGCGGCCCGCGGCCGCCTCAGCCGGGCCGGCGACACCCGAGAGCTGAAAGAGGCTTTTCTTCCCCGGGGGAAGGGGCAGGGGCAGGGGCAGGAGAAGGAGAAGGAAGGAGGGGCGGGCGGGGAGAGGCTGGCGGGGCTGGAGCCGGGCGGGTCGCTGGCTTGAACTGGAAAAGAACCGGTCCCAGCCCAGCCGGGGAGGCTGCAGAGAGCGGGCAGCGCTCGGGGAGAGAGCAGCGGCCCCGGCCCCGAGCGGTGGGGGGCAGCGGGCGGGACGCGGGGGGATCTGTCCCCTCTGTCACCCGTGGGGGGACACGCACAGACGGCTGGGGACCTGCAGCCTGGGGGGGGGGCCAGGGAGGGGGGTTGGGGAGAAGGGGATGCGGAGGCGGTTGTCCCCGGGGCCGCGGTCTTGCAGGGCTACCCCCTGATTCTGAGTTTGTGCTGTAGGGTGGGTCTGTGAAGACAGGGAAGATGCCGGACGGGGAGAAAACGAGGCAATGGAAGCAAGAGGAGGAGCAGCAGCAGAAAGAAGAGGAGCGGGAGGGTCTCATCGAATTCTACGGTTCCTACCAGGAGCTGTTCCAGTTCTTCTGCAGCAACACGACCATCCACGGGGCTATCCGCCTGGTGTGCTCCAAAAAGAATAAGATGAAGACAGCCTTCTGGTCCGTTCTCTTCTTTCTCACCTTCGGCTTAATGTACTGGCAGTTTGGGATCCTCTACAGGGAGTACTTCAGCTACCCTGTCAACCTCAACCTCAACCTCAACTCCGACAGGCTGACTTTCCCGGCCGTGACGCTGTGCACCCTCAATCCCTACAGGTAAGAAACAAACTCCCAGAGCTGTCGACTGCCTTGACTTTTGCGGGCGTAGGATAAACGCACGTATTCTCGTTCTCCTCGTGGTCCTTGACCTTCCCCTGCAGTCGCAGCGCTGGTGGAAAGGACACTGTTCACAGGGCTGTGCTGCTGCAGGGCACGCGCAGCAAGGCACGTCAGTTTAGGCAGCTCTGCTTGGTGGTGTAAGTTAGCAGGATGCGCTGTAAACTGCCCCAGGGCAAAAGCAGATGCGTTTACTTCTCTCCTACAAGGATGGTAGCCTCCAGCAAGGGGCTGGATTTGCAGCTGGTGGCACGAATGTCCTGGATCGCCCCAGCAAACTTTCCCGCATGTTTTATTCAGAGCTGTTTACGTGCATCTTCCCCCCCCTCCCCGTCTAGATACAGCGCCATCCGGAAGAAGCTGGATGAGCTGGACCAAATCACCCATCAGACACTGCTAGACCTTTATGACTACAACATGTCTCTGGCACGAAGCGACTGGTCCACGCTGTCCACGCGAAAGCGTAGCTCAAGGAGCCTGCTCCACCATGTCCAGCGCCATCCGCTGCGAAGGCAGAAGCGGGATAACTTAGTCAACTTGCCAGAGAACAGTCCCTCAGTGGACAAGAACGACTGGAAAATTGGCTTTGTTCTGGTGAGAACCCTAGATATCCCGTGTCCTACCCACGCCACTCTCTGCCTAGCTACTTCTGTCTTGTTAGACCCTTGGCCATGCCCTTCCCTATGTAGAAGCCTGATTAAGCTGCACTGGCTTTTGCTAATGACAGATAAAGGTAGAGCTGAAGGCTTTGCCCAATGCAATCCTGCTCCCCAAGTCCTGTCCCTGTCCATGTGGGCCCCAGGAGACTCATCCACGTCAGTCCCCATCTTTTCCTAGGTAAGGGAAACCTTGTCCTTCTCGAAGGCTACATCAGCCTTGCAGGTGCCTTTGGAGAGTCACTTATTAACATTAACCGCAGTGTTGCCCAGTAATAGCAAAGGGGAAAGTATTGGATGGCTGTGGGCCATGAAATGTGGTCATGGTCGCATTTGCTCCTAGGTAGCAGCTTCTTTGCCCTAGGCTATATGTGTTTGCATTTAAAAAGGCACTGAAAGACTCAAGCTAATCGCTCGCCGGTTAACTGGAGTTCCCACAGGATCACAAACGTTTTTCTGGACACACCCTGAAGGAAGGGCTCCCCAAGCAAGAATTTAAAGCTTCTGGTTCTATTTCAGGTAGAATTTATACGCTGTAGATCACCCCGCACGCCTCGCTGCGACTTGCTGCCTCCTGGGTTTTACTCAGCCATGCTCCCTCAGCTGGCGTTGCCCTTCCGCCCAGGAGCTGCCCTGGGTTCGCTGTTCCCCATGGTGTTGATCACCTTTCGGTCAAGCGCAGGAGCCCTGTGAAGCTCCTCCACTCCCTCAGCTTCATCTTCTGCTCGCGCCGAGGGAGCACAGCTAACCCGCAGCCACAGCCTCACCTCCCGGACGAGACTTCCCTGACGTGGCTGGTTTTCTCCTTCTCTTCTTAACAGTGCAGTGAAAACAACAAGGACTGTTTCCACCAGGCGTACTCCTCAGGGGTGGATGCCGTGCGGGAATGGTACAGCTTTCACTACATCAATATCCTGGCGCAGATGCCTGATGCGAAAGCCCTGGATGAGTCTGACTTTGAGAATTTCATCTATGCTTGCCGCTTCAATGAAGCGACCTGTGACAAGGCGTAAGTGGTGGAAACGTCCAAGCGAGTCTTCCTGAAAACACCCCTGTTTTGTGCCTGGGTCCAAGGGGAATCAAGAAACCCACATTAGAGAACCTCTTTCCCAAGGTGGGATCGTTCCTTGTTCAGTTCCTCTTGTCTCAAGTGATGTTTCTTGAGTCTTTCCTGGGGGTTGTGCTCACCAGGGTCACAGTTTCTGTGGGTCTCGGAGGATGGTTTCTCCTTTGCCTGGGTTTCAAATGAATGAAATATTGGTACAAACACCAGAGTGGGTACGGATGTATGGTGTAGAAGTCTCTCTATTCTGCTCTCTGCAGTGGTGAAGTGGTAGGGATCAGCCCGCACAGAGGGAGAGGAGAAGAGAGAGTTGTTACAAAAAGACAGTAAAAAAAGATCCCACTTTCCTGCCATTATTGGTCAAAAAGCCCCAAAGAGGTAGTGGAATGAAAGCCATCAGCAAGGGAGGAAAAGGAGTAGGAAAAGCTAAGAGTTTTGTGAATATTAGGAAGATAATACAGTAATTGCTAGGACTGCTAAAACCCACTTGGGCTCTCAAGAGTTAGCAGCCTGAAAAACCTGGTGTAAAAACCTGCCCAGCTCCAGGACATTTTTTACAGCACAGTTTAATTGCTTTTCCCATTCGGGCGAGTTTACATAACAAATACTGCCCATCTGCTGTAAGCCCCTCTCCCTGCAGGTGGAAAACAGAGTTGTTCCTTCCAGAAAGCCCTTCCCCTTGGGCTCGCAGCCCTTCTCACCCCGTCTGGATGTTTCTCTTCCCGTCTCAGGAATTACACCCACTTCCACCATCCCTTGTACGGGAACTGCTATACCTTTAACGACAACAGCAGCAGCCTGTGGACGTCCTCGCTGCCTGGGATCAATAACGGTGGGTGAGAGGCACTCTTTGGTGAGTAAGGAGGACAGCTCGGCTCTGTTTTCCCCAGGAGTTAGGGGCGCGCTGCTGTGCTTAAGGCTGGTGGCGGCAGATCGCAGCCCCGCTCTGTCTCGCCCGAGCTCTGTTTTCCCCCACGGGGAGACGGCCGTCTCATGGACACGGCTGGCCCTCCCTGCTGCCCACTGAACTCTCTCTCCCATCAGTGCCTGATCCTTCTGTTCGTTGCTCCCTCTGGACCTGTCCTGGCCCTTCCTCAAGTCCCCTGTTGAGCTGTGCTCCTGAGAGCCTGGTCTTCACCTCCTCCTTCCCCATTTTCCTGGTTCCAGCAACTGACCTCTTTGTGGTCCCATCCCCCCCGAAACCTCTCTAGGCGCAGTCTTCAGGCTTTTCTTCCATCCGGCTCCGAGTCTCTCCATAAAATCTCTCTCAATTCCCAGTTCTGCTTTCTCTAAGCCACAGTGAAGAAATCCAGTTTTCTCTGGCCTCTCCTGGAGCCTCCAGCTTTGTCGCTGGCCTCCCTCCAGCCACCCTCCATTGCTGCCCAGCTTTGGTGCAGCCCCGGTTGATGTTTCCCTTCCTTTATCTTACGGACTCACCTCTAACCATTCCCTCTCCTCTCCTGCACGATGACCAGCCGTGACCTCTCTGGCTCTTTGACGTTCCCTCAGGTCTCTCTCTGGTGGTGCGCACCGAACAGAATGATTTCATCCCTCTGTTGTCCACGGTGACAGGAGCCAGGGTCATGGTCCACGATCAGAATGAGCCGGCCTTCATGGACGATGGGGGTTTCAATGTGCGTCCGGGTATCGAGACCTCCATCAGCATGAGAAAGGTGAGGAAGCAGCAAGGGTAGGAGCTGGGGACGTGAGGTTAGGGGGGAGGTTTAACTTGGTGGGCAGATGGGTTGTCATGGACCCAGTGGGTGTTTAAGGGAGGGGATTAATGACAGGGAGGGGAAGAAGAGCAGCTTGCTGAACTAGACGAGAAGCATTTGGCTGCAATTTATCAGTGAACAAGGAAATGGAGGAAAGCAGGGGGAGCTGGCGTCCCGAGGGAAGCATGAAGAGCAGATACTGATGGACAAGCAGCGTGTGGCATGGAAGCGTAGGAAGAGAAGAGCAAAGTGCCAGTCCTCCTGCGTGACGACTGTTTGATGTTCTAGGAGATGACTGTGCGTCTTGGGGGCAGTTACAGCGATTGCACAGAGGATGGCAGTGACGTGCCAGTGCAAAACCTGTACTCCTCCCGCTACACCGAGCAGGTAACCATTATCGCTGGTCCGTGCCAGCTTGTTTCCCTACTTTCCCGAAATGCCTCAGCCCCCCAGCAGCCACGCTTGCCCGTGGGCTCTGTTAATTGTATGATGTGATACAGGCCGCAGTGGGTTTGGTTCCCTTCTTCAGCCTTTTCCACCTCATATGCCTCCCAGGTCTGCATTCGCTCCTGCTTTCAGCTCAACATGGTAGAGCGCTGTGGCTGTGCGTATTACTTCTATCCCTTACCCGCTGAAGCAGAGTACTGTGACTACACAAAGCACGTAGCCTGGGGTAAGTGAGGAATAGTAAAGCTCATGCCCACCTGACCCTGTTTGGCCCACCTCATGTCCCAGTACGTCTCCTCATCGTCTTCAATGAGCTTCCTGCTGTGGGACATCCAAAAGACCCTCTCGTTTTGGATGGTTAGTCCCTCCGAGCTTGCTGAAGGAAACCTCTGGATTCTCCTCGCTGTCACACGTCACCTTTTGTGTAGAGATACTGTGAGCTTACCTGGATTTACTTTCTCTGCTGCTCAGGCTACTGCTATTACAAACTCCTGGCTGAATTCAAAGCTGACGTGCTGGGCTGTTTCCACAAATGTCGGAAACCTTGCAAGTAAGTGTGATCGTTGGTCAGGTAGACTCTTCATTCCTAGAGGTGTTGGAAAGCATTTGCTGACAAGGGCAAAAGCTTGAGTTGAGCTGAGCTGCAACCCAAAATGGTATTTCTCCCTTCGGGAAGCCAAAATGGCTGAGGAGCATCGGTGCCGGCTCAGGGGTGAGCTCCCAAGGACGGTGCAGGAGCTCGCTGGGAAGTGGGGAGAACTTCAGCCGGGGGGGGAGTTTCTAGGTGTGCCTGGGGATTGAGAGACCTGGCCTTGCGGCTCCTACAGCTTCAACAGCTAACGCAGCCTCTTGTCTTCCAGAATGACGGAATACCAGCTCTCAGCTGGGTACTCCCGCTGGCCTTCTGCTGTCTCAGAGGTAAGGCGCGGGTGTCCTGGCTCCCCAGCACTGCTCTGACCTCCCGCTTAGTCCTTCCTCAACTGGTACTAAACCTACGAGATGCCTGTCATCACCTAACGCAATTTATTGCACTTTCATTTCAGGACTGGGTTTTTTACATGCTTTCCCAACAGAACAAATACAATATCACATCCAAGAGGTGAGAGCCCCTAAACAGAGGTTGTGTCCAAACCAGAAACCGTCCCACCAGAGTGCGTGTGTCGGGGGGTCAGAGTTAAGATTAAATCACTGATCGGAAGAGATTAGGCATGGGATTAGGCAGGGGACCCGTGGACAAGACCAGTGGATTTGAGTCAGAATAGAGAGAAACTGAGACTTCAACAAGGACTGGGAATCCCAGTGAAGAGTCTGAAAAGGGTCAGCTGCTAGTATGAAAATAGTAAGCCCCGGGCAGCTGCTGTGTGATCGGGAGCCATGGTAAGGGCTAGTGGAAGAGTGGGAAGCCGAGCCACGCGGGAGCTTGTGCTGAGCCAACGTAGGATGCCACAAACATTGGGTTTCATGGCGCAGTCTCAAAAGCGCACTCTAAGTACCAAAGATTGTATTTCGTGCAGAATGAGGGAACTGCGGAGATGGGGAAAAGCCTCTGGGTGGTATACGTGTGAGGATGATGGCGGGCAGAAAGGGAGAGAGAAGACAATTGAGCGTGGTGCAGAAATGCAGGGATTGCAGATTTGAGGTTACTGAGCCCCATCTTTCACTTACAGGAATGGAGTTGCCAAGGTGAATATCTTTTTTGAGGAGTGGAACTACAAGACAAATGGGGAGTCTCCAGCCTTCACGGTACCCACTTTACTGCCATGTCCTCTCTAGTCACCCGTTCCCCCAGGATGTCCCTCCACATTGGCAGGTGTTCGTTCCAGCAGCATTGCTGGCTATCCAGTCTCTTTTCCCGTGGGAGGAACCCCCCAGCACCGCAGGGGCAGGCAGGGAGGCGAAAGGCTCGAACCAGGGCTGTCCTCACTGCCCTTTCTCCATCTCTTGCAGGTAGTGACTCTGCTGTCCCAGCTTGGGAACCAGTGGAGTCTCTGGTTTGGATCCTCTGTCCTGTCTGTGATGGAGCTTGCAGAGCTGATTCTGGATTTCATCGCCATCACCTTTATCTTGGCCTTACGCTGGTTCCGTTCCCGGCAGCAGCTCCCTCCACCGGGACCCCCTCCAAACAGCCACGATAACACGGCTTTCCAAGACGAGGTGCCAGGTCTCAGCGCCCCGCACCGCTTCACTGTTGAGGCTGTAGTGACCATGCTGCCATCCTACAACAGCCTGGAGCCACGTGGACCAAGCAGGGATGCTGAGGTGGGACACGAGTGAGGCAGTGGCTTATTCCACGGTTCGGATGGGTGGCAATTGGAGCGGAGGCCACGCACTTTCTCCGTGGGACCTGTGTTTCCTTCTTTCTGGGGTGCTCTACCTGGACCACAGCAGAAGACTGCACTCTGGTTGGCCTGGGTTCATTGCTTTCACTACTGTAGGTGAATCTTTCGGTCTCATAAAATACTATTGCTCTGGGGATCACCAGGGATGAGAGCTGATCTAGCGTATGTACGGGGGAGACGTCCACTTGGTTTCCTTACACTCCTTGCCTGTGCACACCTACATGTGCACGCACGCTTTCTTTTCCCTGCAACAAGGATGCTGCCACAGTTCTGGTCTGTCGTTAATTAAAGAGGTTTGGCAGGCGTGACCGGCCTCCTCTGCGGTATGACAAGGGACAGGAGCGGAGTCTCAGCTGGGGTGCAAAGCTCTCAACAGGCTCAGCTTTGTTAAGCTTTCCCTAAGGTCGGAATCTGGTTGCTCTTTTCTAGTTCTTAATGTCCAGCTGATCCCAAGACCAAGCCCCCTAACTTCTCCTCCCCCCAGAGAGAGGCTACTCGTATAGCCCTGAGAGATGACAGCCACTGACGCAATCTCCATCTATATTATGCGCAATACTCTGGAGAGTGGCTGACGCTTGCTGTCGCTCCCAGGTCAGGATAAAACACCCCTGGCAGTGTTTTAGGTAGAATAAGGTCTCCCTTTTTAAGCTGCCTACGTGGCACTGGTAGATCTTACCCGCATAGCAGTCTCCTTCCTTGTGATACACCATACGCATGTACGTTCAGCCATTTGATCGTTTGCCAGAGCGTTTGGGATAAACCGATCTCTACCTAGGAGCTATGGAAACAAAGCGGCTACGTGCACCCTCAAAAACACCACAAACAGTAGCTCTGCTGCCGTGAGAGCCTGCAAAAGAGGATCAGAGTAGCACGGGTCAGGCAGCACCGGCTCCGCTCGTCCCTTCGCCGGTTCACCCGCAGAGGCTCTGCCGAGGACTACGAAGCACAGAAGCGCTGCAGACTTTAATCGAGGATCCTTTCAGGGAAAGCTTTAGCCTACTGCAATGCACCGCACAGGCAATCAAGGCCGGGACAAAGATGCTCCTCTTCCCAGGAACCTATTCGGGGATCTTCGCGTAAAAGCACACATCTTATTTCTTGCGCTAAGCTTGCCGTACTACTTTTTACAAATGCTCAGCCTTCTGCTGCAGTGATGTTTACACAGCGCTTTATGGGGTATCAGGAGAGCAAGGGTGATGTCCTTAACAAACAGGGTTATCCACTTAACTGGACTCAAACACAAACACCAGAATTTAAGCATATAGGTTAGGCAAAGACCTATGGTACCATGTACCAAACCACACCGCAAACAGCCTCTTTGGAATTTAAAAACTAGTTAATCATAACAAAAGAAAAACTTCAGATATTTTAAAAATTGAGGTAGATGCACTGCCCTTGGGAAGCTGGAGGATTTTACTGCAGTGTAAATCTGTTGCCTAATTCTTCTCTCTGAGATGTTAAACACGTGCTTCTTGTACTGCTCTTGCCTTCATTACCTAAATGCACTTTTCACTTCCCAGCAGAGAGTGATTTTCTTTCTCCTCACAGACATGAAAGTTATATTCTTTTATTACGCAAATATTCATGGGTTTTCAAACTTTATCCCAGCGCTCAGCTGACGCCCCTTGTTTGAAAGAGGAGATGATGTCTCTCTGCTGGGAACAGAAGCGAGCAATTTGGGGGGCATCCTTCAGCATGGGGAGCAGCCCGGCGGAGGGAGAGCCCTGCGACCACGGGCCCTTAGAGGTGTGGGAACATGTATTCCCCTGGGAGGCCCTCACTGGAAAAAATCAGGACTTCTACAAACGTGGAGGGGGAAAAAAAAAAAAAAAAAACAAACGAAACCAAACACTTTCTGTGTTTATGGGAGATTTTAAATGAAGTAAAAACCTGACACTGGACACATAAAGCTGGCTGCTTCACAAAACCACCTCCAAGTCAAGAAAGAGCAGGAGCAACAATGAGGACACAGTTCAGCAGTGGAGTTGGCAGTGACAGGTTAATGGTTGGACTCAATGATCTTAAAGGTCTTTTCCAACCTCAACAATTATATGATTCTATGATAAGGAGTCTCTGTATATCATAAATGTACAATTACTCATACATTGAGCATAATCTTTCTGGAATATCCAAAGAGTAAGACACGATTCTTCACATCACGCAGTACCTTGCGATAACCATAAAATGGATGTGACCCACTGCATCACGCATAGTTAAGTGGGTAATTAAAGGAAGATTAATCAGAGGCAGAACTACTTGAAACATTAAATTCTCTTCAATGTCATAAAGAAATATAGCTGTAGAAGGTGGTGATGTATTCCCTAGGGGAAGCTTGCACCATATTCTCTTTCTCTAAAAGTGGTAAAATGCAAAAAAAAAAAAAGGGTTTTGACTGATGAACTCAAAGTAACAGCCCCATTCTGGGGAGCTGTAAATCCAGAGTTAAAAGCCCGTGCAACCATGAAGCTGTTACACAAGTTGGTAAATAGATTAGCCCTCCCTGTCCCGAGGATCAGCGCAAAAATTGCCATCTTGGGAGAAACGAGGTGAGCCTCCCGGGAAGATCCCTACACTTCTCGTGAGCCTCCAAGACCACACATCATCAGCTCAGCAGATGTAGGGTGAGCTCGGGCTGGCCGAGAACAAGAGGCGAGTCCGGCAGCGCCGGAGGGCGAGTGCGGAAAATGGAGCGTTTCACGGAGAATGTGAAATACGACAGAAAAGGAGAGAAAGCGTGCGTTTAGAGGGATTCGTCAGTCAGCAAAAGGCAAATTCAAGGTCTGAGCTGGGGTGAATTCATACAAGAGGAGAAAGCTGAGTGGATGCAAATGCTCAGTAGTCCTAGGTATGTTAAAAGCATAGCGCAGTTACTTGGAGGACGTGGGAAACGTGGAAGGAGCTCCTGTAGGTCAGGACACGGAAGAAAACCAAGTTGTGTCTTTTTGGACTGGGAGCCTCTGTCATGCAGGGGAAGGCAGAGAAGCTGGAATACAGTGCTTGAAGGGGGAAGGGAAGCACAGGAGAAGAAAGAGCATTTTGTGGATCAGTTGGAGTACGAGAAGGGTTTGTTTTGCGGGAATAAGCAGCATGGAAGCGGGTAGTTCCACGTGCTTAAGGAGAAGAATGAGGATGAGAAAAAGGAAGGTTTACACGATGGGGAAATTACAGAGGAAGAGGAGGGATGAGTGTTTAGGAGCTTAAAAACAATAGCAGAGGATTTGTGGAAGTGTTTGGTGCTGCTGAAATACAAGGAAAGAAAGGTGAGCTCTTTTGGGATGTGGAACAACCCACAGACACGAGGCGTAAAGGGCCCCGGCGCCTGTGGGACCGCGGTGGTGGCAGACATCTGCAAGTTGAGGGCTAAGAGCGTTTGGAAGTTGTGTGCTAGCAGAGAAAAGGGATACAGACAGGCTGGAAAATGTAGGGACGCTGACGTTTCTGAGTGTGCCAGCCACGAGATCAGATGAAACTGGCAGATCTGAGAACCCCCGAGAAAGGTCAGAGTGTAGTGGGACTGGAAGAAAGGCAAGAAGTACTGGAAGAAAGGCAAGAAGGGGCCAGCCCCTCCAGGAAGGATGCAAACCAAGCACAGGGTGGTTTGAGAAGGCAGGGAAGACAGGGACAGAGAGCTGCGGGCAAGCATACCCTGCTATCTGCTGACAACTTATTCCCTGAAAGTGTGACAGTCACGCTTTGACAGATACCAAAACTATTTTTTTCCGTAAGAATAAAGGTAATAGAGGACGTGCATGGAAACACAAAAGTGTAAGCGTCTAGAGAAGCTAGAAAATGAGAAAACCACCACTTCAGAAAATACATTTAGAAGAACTAAACTGCTCGCTGGAGTCCTTAGAGAAGCTGGACAGATGGGTGCAAGGTTTGCCTGCACAGATTGAGCTCAAACCTAGAAGGAATTTCAGGAAAGGGTTACCAGGCTCTTGGGAGAGGCTCAAGAAGATCTAAGGGCTGGAGATGTGCTACATCAAGAAATGAAAAGGGCAGCAGTGCCATTGGTGAAAGGACGGAGGGGAACCGGAGAGATGAGGAATACACCAGGGGGATGGAGGCGTTCAGTCTTGCAGTTCTTGATACTTCCCCACGTGCGGTATTGAAAGCGGTCTTGGGAGCACAAGAGAGGAAAGCGCCTTCAGCTTCCAAGTACGTGCTGAAAGGCAACGAACTAAAAAAAGGTTAGTATCTGGAGATTATGGCAAATGTATAAAAAAAAAAAAACAGAACAGTGCAAGGGCTTTTGGAAAAGAAGCCTGGCAGGAGAGAACATGAGAAGAGTCATTTTGGCCTCTGCAAGAATCATTTAGTGGGTCTGCGCACCGAAGGGGAGGATGGGATGGGGCTGTTCATATTGGAAACCTGCGGAGCAAATAAGGGTGATCTGAACAACTATCTCTGGCAAAAAATAGGTCGAAGATTATCAGAAGTTTGGAGGCTGAAGCACAACCTTATTTTGGCCTGTAGAACGGGAAGTTTTGTGAAGGGACCCAGGTACTTCTTCCAAGAGGAGCACTGTAGGTAATCTGGAAGAAACACCGGGCTGAACTCACGTACCCAACAGACACAGCTCGGTTGCCTGTTTTGTAAAACCTATATCCTTATCTGTTACATCTCTCAGGCAGTACTTATTTGCTTAGAGGTCAGAAGGAAGATAAAACTTTACTTCCCCAGTATTGCCTCTCTCCACCAAGTTAAGGCTTCCCGCCTCGGAGCAGGGACCTGTCGCTTCGCAGGGAAGCGAGGTCCACAAAACAAGTGTTGATGCTGCACTCCTACTCCAAAGAAAAATCTTTTGTCTTCCTCACCATCATCCAGTTACTCTCCAGCCGCGACAAGACGACAAACCCCCCCACAGATGAGAACATACTTTGGTCAGTGTGTAGGAACCTCAGGAAAGGCCAGAGCAAGGCCTCGGGCACCTAGAAACGTGAGGCTTTACGACATATCCATTTAAGAGCAGCATAGTTGAGGCTTTCCTCCCGCCATATCTGAAGGTGTCAGCATAAAGCAGTTGATACGGGAGCTGCGTGTTTAAAGGCAGAGCTTGAATTTCTAATTAGACATACGACGAACTACTCTGCCAAAGCCTTGGCCTTGCTTTTAGTGCACATTTAAAGCCATGTTTTGTCCAAGGAGCAGCAGAGGTGCCGATGCGTTAGAGGATGGCACCTCAGGAGGCGAGCTGACAGCCGAGCACGGTACTTTAAACACCTACCGGAGGATTTATGGTTAGACAGGCAACTCTTTTTGCAAAAAAAAAAAAAAAAAACTTGCACAACGTGACTCATGAGTCAGGCACAACCCTGGGGCAACTTTCAGCAGCACGCTGAGCCCCAGCTCTGTGCAGTGAGCAGTCGAGTCCCTAGGCTTGGCTAGGGGCTTAGACACTGTAGTCAACGCTCTGGCAACACAGCTGTTCCAAGAATAAGGTTTTTCCTCCCCCCCCGACACGAACAAGGCTGAGAATGAACAGGAAGACAACGCACAACTTGGCAGGAATTGTAGCACAACGAGTTCATTCGGGTTGCGCAGGCCCAATCTGTGCTGAAGTTTCGACTGCAGACGCTGCTTTAATCCACCCTCCTTTCCCAGGAAGGCTTTCATCTTTGGAAGAATTAGCCTAGCTGCGCTGCTCCAAACTCACCGCTGACCGTACGTTGTTCTGGTATGATTTTGGTGATGTTTAAGACTGGACAAAGATTGGTTGTAGGGGAGCCACAGGCCACGGGGAACACCGTTTTACAGCCTACAGTTTGTAACAGCGGGGGCAGGTATAAGGGCACAAGTACCTCATTTTAAAATACTTCCACACTGGACAAAGCTCCATCATTTCTCTTTAAAGTGTACAGTGAAGCAAAACAAGGGGACACTTACCTTTATTCCAGCCATGCTCCAAGATAATGCCGTGAACAGCATCCTACTCTCAGAAGTCATTTGGATCACGAACGCATGTCCCGGCACCAATGGAGAAGCGTTTTCGGGGTTTAAGGACCTGAGGATAGGCTACTGAAGCCCAAAGGCAGCACAGCCCAAGGAACTGGAGCTATCGGCGAGACGCCCTCCCGTCGAGGGGGCTGCCTCCCCACGCGTCAGTGGCTGGGCACTGGGTGGATAAAAGCAGAGCGGGATCGAGCAGCCTCCTCCCCCAGAGCTGCTGGTCCATACATCTTGTTCCAGACTTACCACGGAGCACGTGGCTCCAGTACAGCTGGAACTACCACCAGTGCCGTGGCAGACCATCCACTGCTCTGAGGGCCAGAGCTTCAGGGGGGGGTGTGTATAGCATGGAAGTGAGCCAAAAAAAAAGTTCCAAAAAGTGTGGTATCCCAGCCCCTCCCCACCCCCGACAGACCAGACAGACTCAGTGAGGTGGTGAATTGTGTTTCTTAGAGACCATTTAAAGTACATGAGCTGATTACTATAACATGCCAGAGGAGATTACAGTTGTGTTTATAGAGGAAGGAAATAAACTGCACGTGCGTGAGTGGCTGTAATGCTGTGGACAGCAGAGTCCCTTGCTTTTACTCAGAGGGCCTTGGTGATTTTTTTTTTTTTTTTTGCCCATGCATAGAGACACAAAGGAGAGGAAAAGGAGCAGAAGAAGAGGCAACATACAACAGCTAAGAGAAAGAAATGGAAGAGACAGCCTAGGGGGACCTCAGCCCCCAGAGGAACAGGAGGAATGGGGCACCAAAGGCTTGTTTAGAAGAGTTCAAGAGAATTGCTGGTCTGGGGGCCTCAAGCTTGTATGCCCACCCCCTAAAATGATAGCAGTAAGTAGTACAAGCAGGCCCTGGCTCCTCTTCAGTAGATGCACTTCTGACCGTCCATCACATCTCAGTTCCACAGGGAATTAGGGAAGTGCTCAGGGGACGAGGGCTGCTTCACTCCAGATCTTCATCTCTGCCCTCACCCAAGGTGGAGAGGGATGGAATTGCAGGGAGATGAACTCAGCGCAAATGAAATGCTGGGGCATGGAAGTGAGCATGCAAAACCTAGCCCCTTCCCAGATGCCCTGTGAGAAGGAAAGGGGCTTCCCCGGCACGCCCAACGAAACACAAAACATCCGCTCCTCCCATCTTTTGTACTACACTCCCATCCGGGAACTCCAGTGATGTTCTCCCCTGCCTCCTGGCATCATCTTAAGTTTAGACAGCTCCCAGTGTATTCTAGAACCGAGGCAGAGATTTAATTCCTAATTAAATTAACTTCCTAAATTAAAGGAGTGCCCTCTTTCCAGTCTAGATTACAGGCTACAGCTCAGGTTGTAAAAAAAGACAAGATGCACATTCCTCAGAAGACTCTGCAGAAACTGAGGAACAGGGCAGCTCATTTAACCCCAGGTTTCACAACACGTTCAAGCAACTAAGGGCTCCTGTTATTATTGACGGAGAACTTAGGAGATCGCTTACGGAAAGCCACAGCATTCCATGCTGCCAGTTTACTTCCAGCAGAGACCATCTTGGATCTGAAGACAAGAGAGCCCCTAGCAAGTAGGAGGATTTCAGTTTGAGAGGCAAGATCTCCAGAGATCTAAGCTGCCAAACTGGGACACCTGATGTCGCTTTGCAGTACCCGTGCCCGGAGCAGCATTTCCCTTTGAATCCCTTGCTAACTCCTGCTGAAAGTTAGGGCTTTGTGGTAGCAGAAACAGAACAGGTATTCGTAATCAGAAAGCTGCGTGGCTCCATCAGTCTCGTCTGGAATACCTCCAGTCTCCTCCACCTGCTACATAGCGGCCTTCCTCTGACATTCAACCCCATAACGCAAAAGCAAAACTCTGCCACTACCCCAAAGGTGGCCAGAAAGCTACCAGACAGTAGAAAGCCACAGGGTCCTGCCTTGTGTCTGCATAGATGAAAGGAATATTTGACACCCCCCACCAGACTCCTTACTGTTGTTCTTTTCTTCCCTCTGGCAGGGGATTTTACTCCTGCGCGTGCCTTTTAGATAGTAACAAAACTCCTTTCACTTAACTGCGTTTAGTTTGTTGCACTTGACTGAGGTAATCATGTAGGCTCTCCTTTATAACAACTGAAATGGCCATGTTCAGACAGCAAGTCATCTGAAAATAAGGACAGGCAGAATAAATAATTTCTTTATTTGCTCATCTCTCCATGGCTAGAGAAATCTAGATGACTACCTCTAGCTCGGCCAGATGGCTCGCAGTCACCGACCAACGCAAACCAGCCTTTATTTCAGAAGCTCAATGAAAAGCTTAAGTCATGCTGTGACCCTTTTTAGGCAAAACGCTAAAGAATCTCACATGCTGAAGTCCTTCATCCCCAAAGGCACTGCGTTAAGGCATTCTTATTTTGCTAGAGTCCACACAGGCACTATTTGACAAGCTCACACCCCAAAATAAACCACAAATTCCCTGCAGAAGAGCAGGAGCAATAGCTACCCGCTCCTCCTCTACTTCCCTTTCCTCGAAACTCAGATGACCCTCCCTAAAGCTGCAGCAGCTGTAGAAGAGTCTAACCATGTTCAGCAGAGCGCTTCAGAGTCCTATACAGAAGACAAATTAAAACCAATAAAGAAATCAATGAAGAAGCTAGGTGGAAAGGAAGGGAAGGAAAGATTCAGGAGCAAGAAGAGACAGGCAAGGTGACAGGGGACAGTAGGTTGCAGACTGAAGGAGCTACATTCAAGTAAAAAAGTAGACTGGAGACAAAGCAATAGGAAAAAAAAGGAAAGAACAAAAGGGCAAGTTACACCAAAGGTCCCCCAGAGAGCTCCAAATCCCCCACCAGGGAAGGGACTTGCCAACCCACCCACGCCAGGGTAAATGCCCCTCATACTCACAGGTTGCCCTGACCTAGCAGGAAGAATTTCCCATTTCTACAATGATGGCCACCCCCAATGCCTTCCGTTACTACCTAAAGCACAGTATTCCCACAGTAAGCGTGGGACTTCCAGCACCACCACCTCCCTTCCCCAAGGACCGAAGTTAACACTTATGCAACCAAGACCCTCCAGATCTCAAACCAAAAAGGCAGAGTTTAAAGCACTCTCGAGTTGGTGCTTCTTCACCTTTGATCCTGGGCTTCTCGGTACTTACTTACAATCACCACCACCACAATGGCACAAATCACTCCCATCATGATCATCATCTGGAGAGAGAGAGAGAGAGATTGTCAAAGAGTAATACTCAGAACAGATTGACAAGTTCACATCTTCCCTGACAGCCGGGGAACA
The DNA here is from genome assembly GCF_965183815.1 of Platalea leucorodia. Classification (NCBI taxonomy): domain Eukaryota; kingdom Metazoa; phylum Chordata; class Aves; order Pelecaniformes; family Threskiornithidae; genus Platalea; species Platalea leucorodia. The sequence goes on along the minus strand of NC_138824.1, from coordinate 131,293,855 downwards.
TAAGCCAGACCCTGAAGGCAGGACAGCCAAGGCCTCAAAGTCTTTCCACAGGGAAAGAATCCTAGGCATTTGAAAGAGTTATTAAGCCCCAACCACCCTCTCAAAGCCCTGCAGGAGAAGACTAGCCCCATTTCCCTCTAACGAAGGAGAGGAGGGCACTGGGAAACTCACCTTGCAGTTCTTCCACCAGTACTTCCTTTTGAGTTTTGCTGCGCTGCTTTCAAATTGTGAGGCGCCGGCCTGAAGTGCATCTGCCCGGTCATCTAGCTCTGACAGTTTCTGGTCTCGTTCCAGCACCTTGTCTACGTTTACACGCATTATATCAACCACCTGCAGAAGGAAGAATAGCAGCAGCAGTTGTATTGGTAAAGAGAGTTGAAAAAGTAGGAGCAGTAATGTGGCCAATAACTAACGCTAAGGCGCTAACAAGTGAAAGCCCTAAACAAAGAAAAAAAGGTCAGGATATCAAACAGCTTTCAAGTCGTTGCCTACTTTGAAGCAGGGGGAAAAAAAATCCTGTTGAAGTATCAGTTCAAGTACACTTAAACCAGGTCCTCGGCTCCATTCTCCTCTGTTTTTTTAAAAGCTCTCAAATCCAGCAAGCCTAAGGCACCCTCCTCACGAGAGGAATCTTACGATCGCCCCCGAGTAACTGCAAAGATCACTTAGAGCTACATGTTGCTGCCCCAGTGAGGCCCAAAGGCGTTACTGCACGGCAGCAGCCACGCTACGCTGACCCTGGAAAGTCAGGCAAGGTTCCCCGCACATCCCACCTTCAGCCTGGACCCTCCGAGCAGCAGGAGCAGGACCGAGAGCTGTTCTGGATGCTGTAGAGCTTTCTTTCCATAACAGATACGAGGCACCAACAAAACCTAACAGGCCTGCTCCTTAGAAGTCCTATCTGGAATTAAGCAGCTTTTAAACGTAAAGCAATTTCGTCTCTCCCCCGACCTCTGGATGGGTCCGCCACCGTGCTTGGAGTATCGGGTATTAATGCAGTGCTGGTAGGGGCATGAGGAGAGCGCCCAGCCCCTCGGCAGCAGCCGCCTGCGGAGAGCAGCGCTGCTGCAGAGCAGGGGAGCCCCGGGAAGGCGACGGGGCGGGCAGAGCTACCAACCTCCTCCACTTGGGCCTGCGTCTGCTGCAGCCGGCGGTTACTGCTCAGGTTGGGGGGCGGCCCGGGGGGGCCCCCGCCAGGGGCTCCTCCTTCTGGGGCCCCGGGGACGGGCTGCTGAGCTGGGTCAGACCTAGGGAACACGCAGAGACAGGGGCGCAGAGCAAACCCAGTCAGCGGCTCGAAAGAGAGGACCCCCGCCCCCCAAAACCCACCTGAACCCCGCTGCCCCCGGCTGGGGTAGCGGCGGCAGCAGCCCCGGGGGCCCGCACCCCCCCCGGGATTCCCCCCCGGACCGGGAGCGGGCGAGCTCGGGGGCAGAGCCCGGAGCAAGGAGAGGCCCGGGAGGGGCAGCCCCGGGGCGGGGGGCTGCCGGGCTGCGGCCGTGCCCGGCGCCGCGGCCTCCCGGGGGCCGGGGAGGGGGGTGACGGCCGGAGGTGACCGGGAGGCGGCCCGCAGCGTGCCGCAAGCGCGGGGAGGAGGGCGGGGGACGGGGCCACGCCGTCGGGGAGGCAGCGATCCCCGGGGCGCGGGGGGGCGGGGGGGGGCGGTGCGGGCAGCCCTGCCTGCGGCTGCTGCAATGCGCCACTCGGCCCCGCCGCCGGCCAGGACGCGGAGCTCCGCGCTGGCCCGCTCCCTCCCGCTCCATCCACCCACCCCCACGCCGCAGCCCGCCCGCCCGCCCACCGGCGGCGGGGCGCACACTCACATCGCCGAACCGGACCAGGACCCCCGGGCACGCCGCAGCAGGCAGCTCCGACCCGCGCCCCCTCCGCTGCGCGCCGGTACGGCCGCCGCCGCGCCCCCGAATTTATAGGCGATGAGGCCCCGCCCTTAGAGCCAACAGCCAATCGAAAGTGCCCGCAGGCGGGACTCGCCGGCAGCAGCAAATCAGCGCCTCCTTTGCGTTCCTCCGCAGCCAATCAGCGCTCCTCGGCCCTGCCGGAGCGAGGCGCCCTGTGAAGGCGGGGATTTAGCCGAGCCCCGCCCCGCCCTTGCGGCCGCCCAATGGGAGCAGAGCCCGCCCACGCCCCCCCCCCTCCGCTCGGCGTGCGCGAGCCGCGCGGCGCCCCGCCCCTGCGGAGCGGCCGGGGGGGGGCCCGGGGCCGCGGTGGCTGCGCGCTGCCCCCCCCCCCCCCCCGTCTCCTCCCGGTCCCGAAGGGGCCTGGGCGGCCGCCGGGGCCCTCCCGCCGCCTGCCGCTGGACCCGCGCACCCCTGCCGCCGCGCAGGGCCTGAGCACGCTCACCTGCCCCCTCCGGTTTTCCCCCTCGGAGCCCAGCCGGTGCCGTTATGGCGGGGGGGGGGGGGGGGGCTGCGGAGCGCCGCCGTAGCTCCCGCCTCCCTCTGTTTGTTGGCTCCGGTTAAGCCGCTGTCCCTGCAATTAAGAGATGGCGTTGCTGGCCCGCCGCCACCCCACAGCACGGCCCAAAGGGGGACCTGAAGGAGCCCCTGGGGCGGCTGGCGGGGGAAGGGGGGCTCCGGCAGCCGCCCCGGGAACGGCTGCGTGTGGGGCCTTCCCCGCCGAGGGCTGCGAGGAGCCTGCGGGCGCAGAAGGGAGGACCCTTCCCCTCGGGACAGAAAGGGAGGCGAGAAGCCCCTCCGCACGGTGAGTAGGGTGGCAAGCGGCTGGTTGACACCTGCGCTTTCCTTTCACAGGGCGATGCAGGCCGCTCATAGAAGTTTTCGGTGTCAGATCTGATGGATTAGTAAGAAACACGAGGTAGAGACGCTCCAAATAGTGTGGCAGGGATGGTCCCCCTGTGCTGGGCACTGGTGAGGCCGCCCCTCGAATGCTGTGCTCAGCGCTGGGCCCCGCACCCCAAGGCGGCCATGGAGGGGCTGGAGCGTGGCCAGAGCAGGGCAGCGAGGCTGGGGCAGGGGCTGGAGCACAAGGCTGGGGAGGAGCGGCTGGGGGAGCTGGGGGGGCTCAGCCTGGGGAAGAGGAGGCTGAGGGGAGCCCTCATCGCTCTCTGCAACGGCCTGAAAGGAGGCTGGAGCCGGGGGGGTCGGTCTCTGCTCCCCAGGAACAAGCGCTGGGACGAGAGGGAACGGCCTCAAGCTGCGCCAGGGCAGGGTTGGGTTGGGTACTGGGAAAAACTTCTTCCCCCAAAGGGCTGTCAGGGCCTGGCCCAGGCTGCCCAGGGCAGGGGCTGAGTCCCCATCCCTGGGGGGATTTAAAAGCTAGGCAGATGCGGTGCTTAGGGACATGGTTTAGTGGTGGCCTTGGCAGCGCTGGGTTAACAGTTGGACGTGACGATCTTAAAGGTCTTTTCCAACCTAAACAATTCTATAACTCTAAATTACAGCCTGGGAGCCAAAAGACCACAGCTCCAAGAAAGGTAAAGACTTAATACAGGGTTGTGACTAGAGCCAGGTGGTTTGCAGACAGGACTACGGAGGGTTAAGGAGCAACCTAGCACTAGCCTCAGCGGAACTGAAGGTTTTCAAGCTGTGCCTTCAGACAAGCTGTGCCTTCAGACAAGCTGCGAAGGGACAAGTCTTGGAAGAAGCATCCGTAACTTGGCGACCTTCCCGCCGCAGTTGATGGCTGTTCCAATAACCATTGCAATAACAGAAGATGGAGCTTGTGGAACTACGGGCCCACAGAGCCCTTGCCAAGTTGGTGCTTAGGGATTAAGAGCTGACAAAGGGTACAAGATGCTTTTTTCTGACACTTTCCCAGTTTCTGACATGCTTTCAGCTGAGGATTTGCTACACCTGTGGTTTACATGTGTAATAACCCCCAGCTGCTCTCTTCCAGGTGCTTGCTCAGTCTCCACGTGTCCTCAATCCACACCACCTTTTGGCAAGAGTCCCGCAGGGCTGCCACCCTGCTCCTGAGAACACGGACTCCGGCTGCTTGAACAGAGACTTTGGCTTCGCCTTTCTCAGGCTTCGACCTACAGAAAGTTCTTTTCATTCCCTGCCACTTCCAACCAAGTGCTTTTAAAGCATTGCTCTGTAACAGGATACATAAAGTCAGCCAAATTAACAACTAAGGGAGAAGAGAGAGGCAGATGTTTGCTCATTGCACAGATTTTTCTTTGTGATGCTGGACGAGAGGGATGCCAGCTTTGACTCACCACAACTTCTCCTCTACAGGAACCAGTAACAGTTACGGAAAACTAGAAGCTAGAGTTTTTTAAAAACAGTTAAGTGCCTGAATTACTTTTGCAAAGCCTGACTAAAATATAAAGAAAAGGCCACTGGGTCAGTAAGGGCCATTGGTATGGGGTTAAGTCATCATCAGTGCAAAACAGAGACAAATCCTGTTCTAAAGACAGGTTTTGATGCATTTCAACTGACATTTGGATCATTCACACTTAATATTAATCACAATTAAACAGAGGGCAAGGCAGCGAGCAGGAAGAGGTGTTGGCAGGCACTCTTATCACAAACTTGAAAATTTGGCTGGGAGGAAAAAAAAATGAAGATGGAGTGTACTGAAATGGTGAAGTAGGACGTGAGAACCTGGAGCTCAGCGAGACCAAAAGGATGCTAGAAGCCTGGCCAAAAAGTAGAGGGCTCTCGGGCCGAGTTCAGGGATGCAGGCTGGAACAGATGCCTGCGAGCAGTACGTCCGAAATGACTGAGGGGGCAGAACTGGCAGAGAGGAGCCCAGGCCTGGAGTGGCAGCAGGACCTCGGGTCTGGACCAGAAACGCACAGCGAAGGTTGCAGAAAGCACCGGGGACCCAACTGTGTGAAAGCTGCCTTTATTCTGACCGCGACGCCACAAAACCACGCTCCGCGTGCCGAACCCACGGTCGCTCCTAGCGGTGCTTGCCGGTACGATTGAAGCGCCTGTACAAGTACCGGATCCTCTTGTTGAGTTTGTGGTAGTCCTCCACAAACATCCGATCGCCCACCACCTGCTTCTTGCGGATGCACCTCTGCAGCTCGTTCCCCCGCCAGCCTCGCAACCACTTGGGCCCCACGATCAGGTTCTTCGGGTGGATCTGGAAGTCACCTGAGAAGGGCAGAGCAGAGAGGATGAACGAAGCCAGGGCCTGGAGGAAGCCTCCCCGCCGCCCTCCCGCTGTCGGAGGAGCCCCTCGCCCGCAGGTGGGTCCGCCCTCCCGCCCCGGGGCCTTACCCAGGATCCCCACGTTGTCGTAGACCCCGAACAAGGCCCGTTTTTCCGTCCACCGATCCACCTGCTTGGGCTTCGGCGGCTCCTTGATGCGGAAGGCGCGGGTGAGCCCTGCCAGGGGCGAGGAGAGGGGCACGGGGAGGCCGGGCCGCACCGGCCCCCAGCGGCTCCCGCCGCCGCTAAGGCTGCGCTCGGCCCGGCCCAGCAGGGGCGCGGCCCGGCCCAGCAGGGCTCGCCCCGCCGCCCGCACCAGCGCCGCCATTGGGGTGACCCCGCGGGCGGGGCCGGGACCGGTGCCGCCGCCCCGGTGCCTCCGGCCCGGCCCCTTCCGCCCGCTGGGGCCGTCGGGAAGTGGAAGGACGGTGCGGTGACGTCACGCCAACGGTCGACGAGGGGGAAAAGGGAGCCGGCGATTGGGCGAGGCGCTGGCGCGCGGTTGCCCTGCTGGGCGCTGATTGGGCGGGGGGGGGAGGAGGCGGGGCGAGCGCGGCCCGCGCGCGCTGGTTTGAGTGCCCGGGCCTGAGGCGGCGGCGGCCGGCGGGGCCGCGGCGGGGCCATGGCGGCGGCCTGGGAGTTCCAGCTGCCCCTCGCCCCCGCCGACCTCCTGCGGGACGGCGGCCCCGGGCACTACGTCGTGCAGGAGGTGCTGCCCGCCCGCGAGCTGCCGCCCGCCCTCACGGGTAAGCCTCCACCCCGCCCGGCCCGGCCCGCTCCCGCCGCCGGCTCAGGGCCGTGACTCCCCCTCCCCGCTCCTCTCCGTGTTTCCCCGCAGCTTTCCGGGCCGCCTTCCGGGCGCGGGGCGCGCTGGCAGTGCTGCAGCACTTCGATTCCCTCTACAGCTTGCTCCAGTGAGTACCGAGCGAGGGGAGCGCGGCCGGGGCTCCCCGGGGACAGCGGGAGCGGGGAGGGTTGCGGAGAGGCTGCTGCGCCCGGGCGCTCACGCCTCTTGTTGGGGGTGTTTCCTCGCTGCTCTCATGCCCTCTGCTTGCCCTGCAGCCACTTCCGAGCTGTGGGGACTGCTGTCAAGGAGGATGCCCTGGAGCTGATGATGCAGGGTGGGTATCGGCTGTTTCCAGCTGAAGCGGGAGTAATAGAGAGGTTGCTCTCCTTCGGCAGCTCAATGATGATATAAAGGCTAATGTGACTTGACCAGCTGGGTTGCACCCTCAGCCCATTCCTGTAATACGGGTCTGTAATCTTGGTGGACAATGCAGAGCGGTGCGTGTTCGCTGTAAGGGCAGGCCGACAGAAAATCCCCTTCCCCGCATCCCTGGAAAACACATCCGTGGTATGCATCAGCTCCGAGCGAGTGTTTCTCTGAGCTGATGGGGGGCTGCGGGGATAGGATAGGACAGCGCGCCTGAGGTTTGGGGTGCAGGGGGTAGCCCACGTTACAGCTGGTGAGATGTGAGCACACGTCTTTGGTAATCTGATGACTGCTCAAAGTCTCTAAAGAAAGGATGGCTGAGGGGCCTGGCAAGGAGTCCTCACGACTTTCCGCCTCTCTTCAGTGGTGTCCCATCATTCCAATGAGCTTCCTGGCATCCTGGGTGATTCTGGGCTGAGCCGCGCAGACCGCGTCGCTCACCTCAACGCTCTCAAGATGAACTGCTATTTGCTGACCGGCCTGGTGGACGCCTTTGAAATGGAAACCTGCAAGAGTAGTTTGCTGGAGGCGGATCTTGGTGGGAAGGTAGGCGAGGGGACTGGGAGGACAACAAGATGATAAAAGCAGAAAACGTGTAAGTTTGCTGAACTCTGTGCTATCCGTCAGATGTTATAGCTGGATTTATTTAAACACGATGCTGACAAGAGCAGTGCGTAATGTGGAATGCTGGGATTTCTGTGAAACTGTACAGGGAAAACAGCCAAAGGGACAACGTGTCTAAACACCAGCAGGGCCTCAGGTGCCCAGGCCTCTCTGTTTCGCTCCTCGGTGTCTGGCTGGTACTTAGCGTGCCAGTAATTTCTCAAGAGTTCCCTTCTGTGGTGAAAGATGACAGCAACGGCCGTTCGATGCGGGCGTATAAGCTTCTCGCGCATCTCGCCGTATGTCTCTTAACGCTGTAGGATTTAACAGTCATTTTCTTTTTTGAGGGAAGCAGGGTGGTGATGGTGTTTTTTCTGTTGTCAAGCTGCTGATGTATTGCATCGCATAACATTTCTAGAACAAGAAGAACCGTACCAAGACCCCTGGATCCTTGTGGGAAGAGGAGAGGGAGCCACTCTTACGGCTGCTGACACAGCTGCTGCAGCTGGATCTCCGTCAGCTTTGGGGTGGCTTGGTGGTGGAAGAAGAGTTTGTCAGGTACGGGATGGAGCGGGTGTAGAGGTGGGATGGGTGATGGTGGTTTTTTGGAAGGGAAGGTTAAATGTTAAATCTGCCAGTGAGGTGGCATTACAGCCCTCAGCGGGGTGCAGATCGCTGGGAAACTGAGGAAACCATCTTGCGGCAAAAGCGATGTGTTTAGGAACCTCTTCCTTTCCTCGTGTAGGCCTCTCAACTTCAGGTGTTGTTTGCTCAGGTTTTTAAGGATAGTGGAGAATCTCTCTGGTTTGAGAGAAACGTTTGCATAGCGCAGTGTGCTAGAATGACGGTGGTGCGAGTTGTGACAGTGAGGCTCACTGCTTCTCTTCTGTGGCTTTAGCTTAATGACAGGAAGCTGCTACCGTATCCTGGAGAACCCAAGTATCGGTCTTCAGAAGTACCGGGCCACACGGGACACTGTGACACATCTGCTTGCTGCAGCTCTGATTCACTATGATCATATGTTCAGTGAGTTCCTGCTCCTCTGCCTTCTTCCTGAAGCCATTCCCAGTTACTTTCCCTGACCTCTTTCTTCCTCTTCACGTGCCAAAGGTGCCACTCTGAAGATCACACAGATGCTGCAGCACTTTGAACATGTAGCCCCGGTGTTTGCACAGGCTGTGAGCCTCTGGGCTACGGAGTATGGTCTGAAAACCCTGGTGGGCGAATTGCTAAGGTGAGAAAAACACCCCGAGGCTTGTCCTTCTGTCACTAGCAGCTTGAGGCACCCTATTCCTTGTTTTGTCTTTCTGTGCAGGGAAATCGGACAGAAATGTCTGCAGGATCTGGCCCGTGATGCTTCTGGAATCAAGGGTTACGCTACCTTTATAACTGAACTGGCTGAACAGATTCCAGCTCTGGTGCTATCCAACATGAGCGTTCTCCTGCATCACTTGGATGGGGAGGTACATTTCTACAATATTACCTGTCTGGAGAAGCCAAGCGGTGGAGGTGCTGCTAGTCAGTTTTTCTGTCTGAAAACAGAATCTCTTTCGCAAGGATCAAGTAGCCAAAACCCGCCCTTTGGAATAGGTTCTGCCCTTACCTACAAGACGCAAAGCAAACAGAAACCGTGACATCTACTGTCTGGTGGTCACTCCCAGATACCAGAGAACGGGAGACCGCTTACTGGTCTGAGATCCCAGCTGTTGTCCCTTGTTCTTCAGTACTTAATGAGTTTGTCGTTGTGTTACCTTTTCTTAAACTGCCCTTAAAAGCCATAAGTGTTTCTCATACCAGTTCTTGGCTTCTGTGGACCTAGCTGGGTCGCATTACGCTGTCTTGCAGGCACAGCCGTGTTCACCCAAGGTTAATACAAAGTCCGTAATGGAGAAATTCACTTCAGGCTGGAGCCCGGCACTTCGCATATCAAGTCACGTCTTTTTGTCTGTTCCTGGCTCAGCAACTCTTCTTTTTGCAGAGTTATATGATGCGAAATGCCATTCTGGCAGCAATGGCCGAAGCGCTGGTGCAGGTGCTGAATGGTGACCAGCTGGAGGAAGCTGCCCGTGGCACTCGGGACCAGTTCCTGAACATGCTGCAGGCCCACGTCTGTGACATCAACGGCTTTGTGCGCAGCCGCGTGCTGCAGCTTTTCACTCGAATCGTTCAACGCAAGGTAAGTCTGTGCTGGGGAAATGGCGTTGCCTCAGTCATCCGTTCCCTTGTTTCTTCTAAGGGATTTTCTGTCAGCCTGCTCTTTGTTTGCAGAGACTGAAGTTTAACAGAGAAAGGTGGTGTCCTGTGCGTCTGCAATTCCTTTTTCCCAAGAGACCAAAGATCCTAGGGGCGAGGGAACTGGGGAACAAAAATTAAATGCTGCTCTAGGCTAGAAGGAAGTTAAATGCTTCACGGGCTAGAAGGAAGAGCACAGTACGCAAGCTCTTTTTGGACATTGGTGTGGGAAAACATCACCCTCGCTAGATATACTAAGACTCGACTCGATGGGACCCTGGATAACCTAATCTAAGTCCTTGCTTTCAACAGAGGTTGGACCAGATGATGTCCAGAGGTCCCTTCAGGCCCAGACTTTTCTATAAATCTGTAATCTCTTGCCTTGTAGTACATTCATATGTCTGCAGTAAAATAACTTCTCGTGAGTCTCTAGGCCTTCTTGATAACTTTGTCTATGCTCTCGTTGTGCTCTAGGTTCTGCCTTTGACTCAGTTTCAGTCTGTGGTATCGCTGGCTGTGGGGCGTCTCAAAGACAAATCTGTGGTAGTAGTTAAAAATGCCATCCAGCTCCTGGCTGCGTTTTTGTCCAACAACCCCTTCTCCTGCAAGGTAATTCCGACCGGTGGGATGGATATGCTAGGTGTCTGTTTGCAGGCCGAATATCCGCAGTGTGCTACAGCCAGGGCAGCAGCCTTTGGGCAGCCTCTCACTCTGCGGGTGGGAGATTTCTGGTTTTCCCAGATTCAGATTTTGCTTTCTCTGGCTCTTCCCTCGCTTGGTGTAATCGGTAGGTATGCTGAAGGCCAGGAGGGATGCATTTGATTGTGGAAAAACCTGTAGCAGTTTGAATCTGCTGTGGGGTTTCTTTCCTTAGGATCAGAATTAGTCTTTTAAAACATTCTGCACAGAGCTGCAGCTCTTTGTGTTTAGCTGCACCTTCTGAGCCTCATACTGGCAATTTACAGCAGTTCCCATTCTAGGATGATGGCCAGAGTCTACTATTCCAGTTTCCAAAACCAGGGTTCTCTGAGGGGACTGACAGCTTAAAGCAGGGAGTGGAAGAGAAAGGAGAATTCAAGCATTTCAGAAAAAGGCGGATAAGTAACATCTCTTTCCTCCTCTTCCTGGCATCTTCAGTTAAGCTGTGCTGACTTGGCCGAGCCACTGAAGAAAGAAGTAAAGAAACTGCAAGAAATGAGGGACCGTGCCAGATCTACAGCAGGTCATTTCCCTTTTTCCTCTTTCCCCTTCCCAGGACGTACCAGGGCTTATTTTTCCTCATCTTAAATTTGCTCCCAGGTTTGGTGGCTTTTGTCTTGGATCTTACTCGTGTGAGACGGTGAGGCCAGAGAACTGGGATTAAACTCACAACAGTCTTTCATACAGCAGTGTTATAAAAGGACAATATGAATGTCCATATCTAGATCAACAGCCCAGTTAGCTAAATATCCTATTTTCAGGGTAAGAACCAAAAATACCTATGAACACCCTCGTGGGTTTCCATTTTCAACCATTTAAGGACTGCCTGAGCCATAATTTTGGTCAGATATTAATTTAAACTTGCTTAAGTTGGACCTGGTGCTGCCTACAAAACAATAAATAGCAAACGATAGTTCTCTTTTACCTGTCATTTTTTTACCCCCAGTGATTTTTTTTTTATGCCAAAGAGTTCTTGTCTATTCTTCCTGCAGTCTGGGTGGGATTGGCAATGGGAATGGTGCCTGCCTGTGGAAAAAAAAAAGTAGAATTCCTAAGGTCCAGATGCGTTTCTCTCCCCATTTAAGGTCTCGTTTGAGTATTCTTCATTCCCTCTTGGATTTTTTTTAATAGCTCCAGCGATCACCCCAGAGGAAGAGTGGGAAGCGATGCTGCCAGAAGTCAGGGCTGCCACACAGCAGCTCTTCCAACCTCTGCAGGAAGGGGAAGAGGAGGTGCTGGAAGTTGAGGGAACGGTGGAGAGCACATTGGAGCAAATCACTGGGCTGCTGAGGAAGCTGAATTACAAGTAAGAAGGCTCTGTAGTTTGAGATTTGTATTTATCCCAAGGGATGTTTCAGTCTCTCATTCTCTGTTCAAGAAAGGTTTGAGCTCCAGGGTAGAGGGATGCTTTCTAGTAACGTTACTCTGTAGAAGAGATTGACGTGGGCAGCCAGCACAAGATGCTGGCAGGAGCTGCTTTCCCAGGTGCTCAGGGCAAAGTTGGATGGTTTCCCTTGTGTTCTGCCCGGACGGGTTGCTGATGTTCTTCTCTTGGGCAATGTCCTTGTCCAGGAGCGCGGCCCGCCTTACGCAGAAGGCCCTGTGTCGCTTCCAGGGGAAGGAGCCCTTCAGTGGCCCCGCAGAGGAGAACGAGGAGGCAATGATCCTGGGTGTTATGAAGAGACTTTACACAGGTAACTACTTCAGATTGCTCCGTCTCTTCCCTAAGTCCAAGCTGATGCCAGAGCTAGACCAAAATCCTCTGGAACGCCCTGTCCCTCCTAACCCACAGGGCTTAGTCTGTGTGTACGTGACAGCTCATGGAGTTGCGCCATCTCTGGATCATCTGCTCATCTAATGGCTTGGCATTTTCCCTAGATCGCATTACTCCTGTTATTTCGTTTCTGGTTGAGACAGTTCCATGTTCCCGCTAGAAGTGCATTTCTGATGCTTTAACTGACATAATATCTGCTGAGGGGAGTGACGCCAACGTTATCCACTCGCACCCTTCTGTCCTGTCTGAATTTGTCAGGAGCTCTGCTTCCTCAACAGGTGGTGGCACGTAACGCTTACCCTTAGTGGCCTCGACCACATATCTCATTTAGGCAAAGCCTTGCTTAGCTGGGGCTCAAGCCTCTGGGCGTATTTTTAAGACTTCACATGCTTTATCTTCGGTGTTTGTTTCAGAATAAGGTTTCCTAGCCAATCCCCTTGAGCTCATTATTTATCAAAAGGCTACCGTCTAAATAATTTAATCTTCTTAACTTTGTCAGCTCTCCACACTTGCACAAACTTTGCTAGAGAGTAGTAGTGCTTGCCTTCTCCCTGCTCTGCTCTGATTCCCTTTTAGGGCCTCATCCCTCTTTGGGGAGCCATCAAGTTCAGATTAACCCCTTCAGCATTTTAATGGAGTTAAAGTCCAGTCCCAACTGGACCATGCCCTTCTCCACCCCCGTATTAAGTTGGCATTTCTCTGGTGCATCACATTGTAGTACTGGAACTTGCTCTACAGCGTGCTGAGATTTTTGTCTTTGTAGCTAAGTCTGATGGCAGAATTTGGATTTTTGTCTCCTGGCTCTTGGAAACTGTCACTATGGGGTGGAGAGAGAAGGGTTAAAATACCCTGAAGCGTGCCTGTTTCTCTTGTGCCTTCGGTACTGCTCACAAACAAGTGTTCATGCTGTGCAGGTTCGTGCCCAGGTGAGAACAGCGAGGATCTTCCACGTGGCAACAGTTGTCTTCGGGCTGAAGAAGTTGTACCAGAGGAGCAGCCTCAAACGGAGCTGGTCAAACAGGAGATGTTGGTGCAATACCTGCAAGATGCTTACAACTTCTCAGTGAAAATCACAGAAGCCCTGAGCCTGATCAGCAAGATGATGTATGAAAACTGTGTCTCAGGTGTGTGAAGTAGCCAATGGGGCCTTTTCTCCCCCGTTCAGAGTTTCCAGATCTTTCCCCTTGCTGAAGAGGAGACGTGGGAGTGGTGGAGCTCCAGGGGAAGGGGAAAAGGTTGGAGGAGCTGCTCCTCACTGAGCAGATGTCACAGGCACTGCCAGAATATTAGAAAAGCAAGCACCGTCTAAATGGGCATCATGAAGAGGTTGCGTTAGGGCATGAATGGGCTTTTTAGGAATCCATGTTTTAAATATCAAGGTTGAAAATGTTTTTAAAAGCCAGGTGACCAAAATGACTTAATTTATGGAGGACACAAAAATGGCGCTCCTGAGTTCCGTGTCTTTACAGGTCATTTGAAGTTAAAGGCCGAGAGGGTGCCCCTCACCTGACACTTAAACACTTGGCTTTTGGGTTATTTTTTTTATGGTTGCTCAGATTTTTACTGACTTCCCAGCTGCCTCTTGTCCTATGCTGTAGTGTGAGGAAGGCAAGTTGGGTATCTGGACAGGCAAGACATTTTTAGACACTGTTTGGAGACAGTGTGCTGCTGGGTGAGGGGGTAGTGGTCAGGGATGTCTGTGCTCAGATTTAGACTGTTTAATTAAAGATTTCAGCTTTAAAGCTTTCATTTTATTTTTTCTGTTGCAAATATGTATCCTCTGGTGTCGCTGGGGGCGGAGGAAGCACACCAGCTTATCTAGGTACAAACACATGTCTGATAGGGGATCTTTATTCAGATTTATAAGTTGAGACTTATACTGGTGTAAGCTCCCACCGAACCAGAGGTCAGACTCTATGAGCTGTTCGTTGTACAATCCCTCTAATCGTTACTGTGGCTCTCCTGTGAATGTTCTCCACCTTAATTTTTTTTTTTTTTTTCTTGTCTTACAAGCAGAAGGCTGGGCGCTATACTTCAGGATTAGTCAAGATGGACCCAAATACATTATTCTTTACCCCGTTTGTACATCAAATAGCTTAGCGCTTCTGGTTACAGCATGGCACCGGTACTTACGTTCAGCTGCTTTTATCTGCTGTGACCATGAGATCTTTTTTTTTTTTTTTTTTTTTTTTTTTTCCTCCCCAAAGCTACTGTTGCCCAGAAGAGATTTTTGTTCTTTCTCAGACACGGTCTCTGTGCTCTTCTCCTAAATGTATGGCGTTATGTTTAGCTGTAATATTGTTAACCTGTACCCTTTTCCTCCAGGACATCTACTGCTTTGTACTAGTGACCCCGTTCTGACTTGAGCCCTCTGCAGACAGCAGCAGTGATCTTAGATGCTTGTGGGGCTTGCTGTGAGAGCAGTACGCTGATGAATTTGTCTTAATGGCCTCCCTAATGGGGATTAGGGAAGAACTGCACTAACGCAACCGTTCTTCTCTCTGCAGTGGTGCAGGAAGCCATTGAGTTCTTTGTGACAGTCTCGCAGTTTGGTGTGCCCCAGGCGCTGCTCGGAGTCCGCAGGATGCTCCCCCTCATATGGTCAAAAGAGCCTGGCATTAAGGAGGCCGTGCTGAACGCCTACAGGCGGCTCTATCTGAGCCCCAGCGGGGATTCGGAGAGGTATGGCTCTTCCTAATCAGGTTTATTTTCTTCCCCCCGCCCCGTTTCTTCTTTTGGGGAGCTGTTGGGAATTGGGTATGGACAGGAAGAGAAATAACAGTTGCCGCGCTTCATACTGAGCTGAAACATAAAGTTTGTGTCCACTAGTAAAGATGCTTTCTCTTTGAGCTGTTACCAACACTTGTGCAGTTCCGAGGTGTTTTTATGTATCTGAGTATCCCAGTCTTCCTGTGGGACCTACTGCTGAGCTGCTTCTTTTGGTTCGTCATAGTGTTCAGGTGTAGGAAATGCATGCAGCAAAACTTCATGTGAGACCTTACGGAAGGAGAAAACGAGAATTATTTTAAATGAAACTGTTACCGGGCACTCACGCTTAGCGCTCTCATAAATGTCACTCTCGTACAAGGCACTGCACCAAGATACGTGTGCCCAAATGATCTGGGCAGGGCCTGTGTGACAGGGAGCGAGGGGTGTCGTTGTGAGTGTTTGTCCTGTCAGCTGGGTTCTTGGTTGGCAACGAGGAACTGGGTTTTTTTGGACAACAAGGAACTGGGTTTTTTTTGCTCTTTCAAGCCCTTTGGGAGTCAACTGTTGCTATGGAGTCATCCCGTGTCTAAGTGTCTTCACCCTCTGGGCAAAGTTGTTGCCTGATGTCTGTTCCCTCACTTTAGGTTTCTTACGGCTGTAGCCGCTCATCCCGTTGGGATAATAAGAGGAATGGGTATACGGTGTGGTCTAAAGTTAGGCCTATCTTTCTGTTACCAGAGCTCAGGTCTCTTGCTGACAAGTCACGCGTGCTGTGGCCTTATCCGAGCGTAGGCATTCCGCTTCTGATGCAAGCGCCACATTCCTCAGTGTTGACTGCTTTTCTTACTGTCGTGTCCTTGATCTTTCAGTATACGCCGTTTCTTTATCCCTCGTGCTATAAAGTTTAGATATTATTATTGTTTGGGTGCTTTCACACACATTTCTATTTCCATTTCATTCAGACCGATCTTAAATCTTTTTGTAACAAATCTCTACGCGTGGCAGATGAGGATGTTAATGGGGTCTGTTGCTGATCCTTACTGAGGATTTGGGGGTGGGAGCTGGGTACCGCTTCCACGCTTGTTTCTTCTGCACTAGAGAGGAGCCGTGTCTCCTCTCTGCTGTGGCACTCGCTCTTTTCTCTTAGCACTTGCCCACATGTAAATCCTGTTGGACACACGTTCACTAAGATAAGCATGATCCCTGGCGAGATGCACCGTACCTCACCCTCATTTTTACCATCACGGCAATAAAAAGCGCTCGCTGCTGCTTATTTCTTCTTGGAGAACTCCAGCTTGTGGAGGGGGAAGTTTTCCTGTCCCCAGGGACCAGCTCTGTTACCTACTAGGTGTCCTCAGCTCTCTGAATAGGAAAGTAATTGTGACGGTTGCTTTTTCTTTACCTTTTAATTTTTTTAAAAATGATTTTCGTTTATTTTTCCCCCCTTCAAAGGGCCAGGGCCCAGGGCCTGGTGAATTCTCTCTCTCTCATCATGGTGGATGCGTCGCTAGGAACGATACAGTGCTTAGAAGAAATAGTGAGTACTTGCCTGGGTTCGGACTGTATTTGTGATCTTAGATGTCTGTTATATTAAAATGGTAGTTTTGTAATGTCCTTGTTGGTTTGAAGTCCATCCTCCTCTGCCTCCCCCTCCTTGTTTTATTGCCTTTCTTTTCCAGATCTCGGAGTTTGTGCAGAAAGATGAAATAAAGCCTGCTGTGATCCAGCTGCTTTGGGAGCGATTCACAGAAAAATCCCAGTGCTCGTCACTAGAACGCCGCGCCGCTGTGATGCTGCTGGGGATGATGGCACGGTGAGCCCAGGGCCCCGTCTAATTCTGTGAGCAGGAGGATGTACAGGGAGTTGATTTTTATCGAAGAACTGTGGGTGCTGCATCAGCTGACCCTTTGTTCCGCGGCTTCAGAATTAGTAACCAGGTCATGGGGTAACGAAGCCTGGAATTAAACGTAGTTGTGCTGGGTCCCACCAGCACGGTCTCGGAATGAGTATGATGACATTACTTTCTTTGTGTTCTGAACATCCATCCCTTCTCAGGGTTTACTGTGTCACAACTCTGCAGCTTTGTCTGTGTTTGGATAAGAACAGCGAGAAGCTGCTGAGTAGAGATGTCTGGAGCCTTTACCATGGAGGGAAATGAATCTGCTTCCCTTTCTGGGGCCAAAAAGAGTGTAATTGCACTATAAGGTGTTCATTTCCTCAGTTTCCCAGCCCAGAAACCCTTTGGCATTTAGCTTACCTGCTGATTTCTTCTTGCTCTTCCTACTTCAGTCCTTCATCAGTCAAAACCAGGTCTGCATGATGATGATCTTAAAGCTCTTGGCTCTAGAGTTGGAGCCATTTCTGGAGCTTACAGCCAGTTCTGCAATTTGAGGATTAGATATTCCTTCCAAGATATTTCTACCACCCCATCCCACATACTTGCAGCAGAATTGTAGACATCGTCTCAAAATTAATATCCTTCCCTAAAACCATGGAATTTAAAGAAAAGTGTAGGTTTCCAGGGTATCCCATGAGATCCTGTGTCAAGTCCATGGATATGCGCCTGCGAAATAAGAACAGTGTTGCCTTCTCCACAGATCTGCTAAGGGAGGTGATTTTGCTTTTGTCCTATAGATGCCCGTTATGAACTTTTTAGATTCTCTTTTTAAATACATTCGATTCTGTTCTTGCCTTCTTCACCTAGTGTGTGTGTATATATATATATATATATATATATATATATATATATATATATAAAAAATATAATTGTATATTCCTCACGCCAGGCCTGCATAATTCTGCCTTTCAGGGGTAGAAAGGGAGGTGTGTGTGTGCGTGGTTTTTTGGGAGGGGTTGTTGTTGGGTTTGTTTTGTCCCCCACAGTAGGGGAGGAAGTGTCACACATCATCAGTCCTGAGCTGCCGGACTCTTTTCTGTTTTGCAAGATTTTACTTTGTCTTACCCTTTTAAGCTTTGCTCCTTTCTGATAAGAAAGAAGCGTCGAGAATCTCCTTTCTTTACAAAGAGACAATATGCCCGTGCTCAAGATATGCCTAGCTGTATCTTGAGTTATTGGATGGATTTTTTTTTTTTCCACCAATGAGCTTCCTGGCATCCTGGGTGATTGTGGGCTGAGCCACGCAGACCGTGTCTCTCACCTCAACAAAATAATACTCCTTGTGCCCTCGGGAAGGCAGTGGTTTGAGCAGGAGGTGGAAAAGTATTTCCCTTCCGTTCCACAGAGGGAAGCCAGAGATCGTAGGTAGCAACCTGGATGTCTTGGTGACAGTAGGGCTGTCTGAGAAGGTATGTGAAGACTATTGCCTGGCTCAAGAAGTATGCAACGCCATCTCCAAACTTGCCGGTAACCCTAAGGTAAGACTCTCAGCTTGTTCTTGAGGTCATCCAGAAACAGAGTTATCCAGAAATGAAGAAGGGGGGGAAATGGTTTGTATTGAGAAAAGAGAGAAGTGATTAAGTTTTTACTGATTTTGAAATTAAGTAGGTTGTGACCATTCAGCAGCACTGTCTGGAAAGCTTAGCACACATCAGTGAACATGTAATAAAAGAATTTTCATTAGGCAACAGGCTGAATTAAATTAGTAAAGAGTTCAGTGCACAAGAAAATCTGTTTTTCTTTCAATTCTCTTCCTCAGACTCCCAGTTCTAAGCCGATTTGTGTTTCCTCAACCGTGAAGCCCTTTCCTCTACTGCTGTTTTCTGGTGGTGTGATTCTTTTGCCCTCCCTATTAATTGATATTTGGGAGTTGTCAGCTCTACAGCTGAATATAAAACATGGAAGGTTTTCAAACCTGTCCATGTTGTACTTAACACAATGGTCTATGGCTTCTTTGTCTGGGGAACAATTTATACTTTTTTTTTTTTTAATGCACTTGGAAAAAAAACCTCTTTGTTTTTCGACTCGAGCATTTAGGGCATTTTGGTTCAGGAGTTCCAGCATAAAAGCAGCCCTCATTCACCGTCATTCTGCATTTGCCCCTTCCACGGGGGACGTTACTGCAGGGCCTTCATGAATTAATGTGTGTTACAGCATTCTTAAATGTTCTGAAGACGGTTGTAATTCAATTTTAGGTTGACTTAAAGTTAAGTTTGTATGGGAGAAGGGACTGAACTGTAGATACTTGAATGACTGTGGTAGCTCTTCCTTCCCCACCCCCCCCCCCCAGAAATTCAGTACAGAGACTAGGGTTGTAGTGAATTCAGAAATTTTGTTTCCAGCTACTGAAAGCTGATAAATCCTCAAGCAGGAGCTTGTTTTGGTCGAGTATATCTTGATCAGGCAGCCACGGACATGCTGGGATATCTCGGGCATTGTCATACTTGGTTTAGTAGTTCTCTGGGTTATCTTATTCCCAACCTAAAATGTGGTGGGACTGAGAGAGCATATGCAACAGCCTGAGTGTGCGGTGGTGGTGGATCCAGAGCCATCTTCTGTTATTTCTACTGATGATATTTTGCTTTTAAACAAAACCTCACGGTTCTGGAGTACCCCTAGGCAAGGGCATCTAGTTAACTTACTGTCGATAACTCTGAAGATGCTCTAAAGGTTTCCCTCTTCGGTCATTCTGGAGAAGGAGTAAATAATATCAGGGTTAAAAAGAGTCATTTTGAGATTTCAAAAGAGTTGTTTTGCTTTAAGGTGAAATAGTGGAACTGCCTGGGTTGGCCTGGGATCATAATTTGGCCAAGCTTTAAACCCACCCAGTGCTGCCACCGTGCCTTCCAAAGCGACGGTAATGTCCCTGCTGTGTGTTTAGCTGCAGAGCAGTACTGACTGTCCCTGCCGTGGGCCCGGCGCGGCTTTGATATGAGCATTGTGCACGGAGCAAGGTTAAGTCCCGGGAAGGGCACGGGGGGGATCTCTTGCGTGGTAAGAGTAACTCATCTGTTCTCTCTGCAGCCAGCGCTGGGGAGGAACAACGCGCCTTTTCGACTGCCGCAGAACCACGTGCTCTTTGGGTGCCTGAGTGAGACTGTGAGTAAAGGTGAGCTCAAGTCAGCAGCAGGTTTGCAGGAGATGGAGCTGGGCTGTGAGACAGCCTGTGTTGTTGCCGGTACGCATGGTACATGGCTCCCTCTTCTCATCAGGCTTTGGCCAGCCAAGTGGTCACTGGATCCCCTTCATGGAGGCAGCGGTAACGCTCATCTACCAGCTGGCAGAAGGGGCAGAGGAGATATGCGCTCACATCCTGCAGGCGTGCAGTCAGCAAGCTCTGGAGAAGCTGCAGGAGGATGATGAGCAGAAAGCTGGTGAGGAAAAAAAGCTGGTGAAGGAAATTTGTACCCGTGATTTCTGGTGCTGCGATTGGGTGGCCTAGAGTAGCTGCAGGAGGAGAACGGAGCCAAGGGGCTAGTGGAGGTGTTGGCGTGGAAGGGTGCGAGTGCCGTGAAGGAGTCTGTGAGACTTGGCAGTAACTGATGGGGGAAGAGGTCTGGATCAGCACTGAACTGTGGTAATTTTTCTGCACTAGATCCAGGGGTTTCTCCCAGCAGAGACTCTGATGGCACTAGCAGTCTCCCCACGTTCCTGCTGACGCACCTGGTGTCCCTTGTGGGACAGGTGGCACTGCAGCAGGTAGCGTATTTGGAAGTGTCAGTGAGCACAGAGCTACGCAGACGCCGCATCCTCAGAGAGGAGGAGAAATCCACGAAGTGTTCTGACGGCAGCACGAAGAAGCGGAGACCCCGGGTGAGAACCTAGGGGTTTTTTTTCCTGCAGGCAGCTCTTTTAGTGTCCCAGCTAATGCCACAGCAAACTTCTGGAGAATGCGCTCCTACGGATGCATGAGGTCCAGGGTAATGCGCGCGTTGGGAATAGAAATGGATATGTGTTGGTCAGGATGGACAGGGAGAGCCGAGGTCCTGGAATGACCCTGTTCAATCAAACTCTCTCACTGTTCATGGGTTTTGAACAGGCAGAGGGGTGGGAATGGAGGGTGATGTCCTGGCTACGCTTATCTTCCTGCTTCAGGCAAACATTTCCTTTCCACTCATCCCCTCCTTTCTTACCAGTGCAATCTTTAGCAATTGCTGCTAGTGGTGAAGAACACCCATTTATGCCCTGAGTTTTGGAAAAGGGCTTCTGGAACCTTGGTGGGGTCCTATCCTCTCTCGGGTAGTAACGATGGAAGTTTAATAGTAGCCGCCTTAATGGGATCTGTATGATAGAAATACCCTGTTTGGTTAGGTCTACCTCAGAACGTCTTGCAGAGTGTAGCGAGGCTGGCTTGCTTGGGTAAGAATTGAGAAAAAAGTTGGGTGTCCCTAGGTATCCAGTCTCTATTAGACGCCTACAGCGCCAGAGAAGTTCGTAGTTCGTTTCCTCACCCACCCTGCTTATCAGCGTCACCACCATTTCCCACACAGGAGGAGGTTACGATGAGATTTTCCAAGAAGCGGCAGTTGGACGCAGATTTGGTCCCCATGCAACGCCCGTGTCTCTTTTCTTCCCTCGTGTTGCTTTTGCCTTGCTATAAGGTTTCCCATAATCTTGCTCACAAGACCAGCAATTCAAAGGGCGCTTTGAACTTCTCGCTTTTAGGATTTGCACGTCCCTTAAGTTGTGCCGGACTCGGGCATTGATGGCAGATGTGTCCTATGTCTTGGCTTAATAGCTTCAGTAGCTTAGGCTTTCTTTTCACTGGTGGTCTGTGGCACGTGGACTGGCAAATCCTGGACTACCCTTCGCAGCTTCATTCAGTTCTCGGGGGAAAAGCGGGTTATAAAACTCTCCGTCAGTCTGTTGTTCTCAACTCTGGTCATGCTGCTGGCAACAGGCATGCACCTCTCGCCCGAGAGAAGAGTACTTTGTGAAGGAAGGGGTTATTGTTGCCTGTCATCTTTTTTTACCGTCTTTCTTTCTGCACAGAGCACGGGAAACGAGACCACTATGGAGGAGGAGCTGGGCCTTGTGGGAGCCTCAGCCGACGACACCGAGGCCGAGCTCATCCGCAGTATTTGTGAGACAGAACTTCTCGATGGTAAGTGGGGCTGCCACCGAGGAGCACGGGCTCCGTCTGCCCGTGCGAAAGAACGGGTAGGGTGGGTAACAGATCCAGAAGAAGGAAGGCTGTTTCCTTCAGAAGGAAACACTGTCATTTTTGTCCAGCGTCGGTTTCTACGTAGGCTGTCTGTTTCTTCGCTCTGCCTCTCTGGAGGTGGTTTTTCAATGGTGAAAGTGAGTCAGCCAGTTTCTGTAGTCTGCAGGAGTTCTGGGATAAATTGTTTTTAAAGGGACGCGCAAACAGCGCTCTCATGCTTGCGGTCTTTATCCCTGCTCTCTAGACAAGCACCTGTTCTCTGCCTTTGTTCCACTGGTGCTCAAGATCTGCAACAACCCTGGGCTCTACAGTGATCCGGCGCTCTCAGCTGCCGCAGCCCTGGCTCTTGGCAAGGTCTGCATGGTCAGGTAATGCCCCGCCGTGCCGGTGTTCTCTTCCCAGCCTTCCTCGTACTAAAGCGCAAGCAAACATTGCGACTCCTTTCCTGTGGAGAGAACACACACAAAAGATCATTCATAGATTTTGGGTTGGTTTGTTTTTTTTTTTGTCTCGCTGCTCTCTGAGAGATGGAATTTTGGTATCTCTGCCTTCTTTTCTGTACCCTGTCTCGTCAGCTCCGAGTTCTGTGATTCCCACTTGCGCCTGCTGTTCACTATGTTGGAGAAGTCCACTCTGCCTGGTGTGAGATCCAACCTCATTATTGCAGCAGGAGATCTGGCCATCCGTTTCCCCAACCTGGTGGAGCCTTGGACATCGCACCTCTATGCCAGGTAATGCCACGCTCATTGCTGGGAGACGACGGGTGATGAGAGCTCTGCGGAAGGGTGACACTGGGCCTCCGGAAGGTGAGAATGACCCAGGAAACCAAGTTTGAAGGTGTGAGTGCAGGGAGATGACAGACCTGGGCTGTGGAGCAGGCTGTCGTGGGTATCGGTAGCTTAAGAGATACTCGCTCAGCCGCTTTCTGCGGTAACTGTACGTTTCTGCCAGGCTGCGGGACCCCTGTCCAAGCGTGAGGCAGACGGCTGGACTGGTGATGACTCACCTCATCCTCAAAGACATGGTGAAGGTGAAGGGCCAAGTGAGCGAAATGGCGACTCTGCTTATAGACCCAGAGGAGGCAATCATGGGAGTGGCTCAGAACTTTTTCAGTGAACTCTCCAACAAGGCAAGTGGATGCTCAGGCACCTGAGTTCACGAGAGTGGGGAAGGGCTGGGTCAATGACACAAGAGTTGAGTCCTGGAGAAGGTGTGTCAGTGGTGTAGAGCAGCTGTCTGTCCCTCTCTGTTGCCTAGAGGAGGGTAGGTAAGGGAAATTTTGCAACACGAGTTGTGCTTCAGCCCTGATGTCGCTGAATTTGACGTCATCCATTCGCGTCGGAAGGCAGGCTGCAAACCAGCGCTTTGTCCCTTTGCTCTCTTGTGTATGCCTAGCACCGGCTTGGGAACAGGTTTCTGCAGTTTAACTTTAGGCCTTACAACAGAGTTCCCTGACTTTACGGCTCAGGCAATGCATCATCTCTGAAACCTTTCAAAGTTGTTCTTGGCTGTGTGACGCTGAGATACTTAAATTGAAGCAGTTACAGCCCAAGCAGGTAAGAACAGTAGCAACGTTTTCCCCGTACGCTGTTCGTTCAACATGAAGGCTGCTGCAGGCCCTTCAGAGTTTCGGATTTACTGCCCGAGAAGCTGCAATGATACTGGGGCTTTACTATCTTGGCTTGCTCCGTGGAAAGCCGAGCCGGCCACCTGACTGCACTGACTTCCTATCTCTGCAGTGTCTGTGACAAAACCATGAAAAAGCAGTGGGAAAAGGAACCTGGATTGGGCCTTTTCAGGCAAGATGGGAGGCAGTTCCTTGTGCTGAACTGCTGTGTACATTTCCTTTATCAGGAAGCTTTCCTCTTGGGTTGTGACAAGGTTGGAAAGCAAAGAAACGGCATCCAAGTCTGCCAAAGAGCAGAGCTGTCGCAAACCAAGGGTTGCAGTTGTTAGCTTCCTGGTTGTTTTTTTCCCCCCCCCCTTAGCTTCAGCCAAGTGTCCTGGATAGGTTTGGCTGGCTGTCTACAGCTCATTTCAAAAAGCTGATGTAGATTTGGGGTGGGGAGAAAGCAGGTAATTTTAAGCGGGCAGCTTATTTGGTTTGACTCGAGCTGTCCTTCGTAATTCTGTATCTCATGTAGAACCTTGTATCCTGCACAGGGTAATGCCATCTATAACGTGCTTCCAGACATCATCAGTCGTCTCTCAGATCCCACCTGCGGCGTGGAGGAGGAATCCTTCCGCACTATTATGAGGTATCCTGGGGTTAAAGAAATGTCTTTTGACCAGGGCTACATTTATGCAAAGGGGGTGCCAGATCCAGGGAAGAGAAACTACAGTGACACGTACAAAATGCTTTTTCAGTTGTTCTCCTTGACCTGACTTCTTCACTCTGCACCTGAAACGGGAGTCATGCTGAAAGCCACATAGTTGGGGGTGAGGAGAGACTCCACAAAGAGTTTCCACTAGCTCATTCAAAAAATGACTTTCCCTCTAGAAAAGGAAAACAGTTGGCTTTATGCATGGGAACATGGATGCGCAACATTAGGAGAACACAACAGGTTTTAAATTCTCTGCCACCTTTGTCATTTTGGTGGCCTACTGGATTTTTGTAGGCAATTTTAGTAAAGCTGTAGTTAAGGTAACAGATTTGGGTTTGGGGTTTTTTTGGGGGGGGGCGTTATTTCAAGAAAGCCTTACTCTGTAGTATAGAGCCATATTGGAATATTTCAATCTGAGGTTGAATCAATTGGTTGCTCATAGACAACACAAAATATGTCTTTAGTGGTAAAATACAGACATTTCCCTCTCATATCTGAAACTTAACCGCATGAGGGTTTTTCTGAGTTGCCTGACTCCCGGTGGATTACAGAGGGGAGCATTGGACAAAACAAAAGTATTGCTGTGGCTGAAGAGAACCATAAAATCTCCAGTGATTTTTCAACTAGTCTTTCTGTCCATGAGACTCCAGTGCATTTAGGAAAAGGGATGGAATTTTGGACAGGTAGGAATTGCAAGGCACAGAAAAGGTCTATTGGTGAGGCTGACATCGAGACTGAAAATAATTTATGGCTGCAAAAGTATATGGATGTTTTGCTTCAGCTTTCAGTAAGGAGGGTAATGGGAAATCATGGGAAATACGGCATGTGGCCACTGACAGCACACGTAGAAGGGGGAGCTAGTGTCTGAAGCGGAAGCAAACCATCACAGAGAAACAAGAAAGCGGCATGTATAAAAAGAATGGGACATAATTTTGGAATTTTCAGTACAATTTGTAATAAATGTCAGACTGGAGGTGTTACCACAGACCTAGAGAATAAGAAGTGTAGCACTTGCACTAAAGTGTGCTTAAGACAGCTATAGGTGGACTTTTCTGACTTCCGACAACATACAGGGAGAGAACTGGAGGTGCCTGGCAAATAAAAGAAAAGGCAGCGTTGATTTAACAAAGTAGACAGGTATCAAATTAGTCTAAAGCTAATTAATTTTGAAGAAGACCTGATCATCAGTTAGCACACTACATCATATCCTTTAAACGGGAAAAAGGGAATAGTAGTGGAAACTGAACTATTTCCCCATGTAGCACTACATGAAATGCTTGCATTGTGGAGAAGCTCCGGTTTAACTCGGAAACCATGGTGGACAAAAGCACAGGCTAGGAAGGACGCAGGGGCTGATGCTTGCCAAACCGGAGAATAGGGAAGTGGAAAAAAGATAGGGGTAGTGTGGGGAGCATCGCTTTTAAAGGACCGACTCGTGGAGAATGAGAGGGTTGCAGTAATAACTGCGATGAAAACGAGCAGAACAAACGTAAGGCTGGATGTTTAGAAATTGTTTAACCTCTTGTAAAGCTGTGGCTCAAGTTAGAGATGCATTCCACTTGCTATTTGAGCAGTCAAGTCATTTCTGTTTACGTGTAGGGAAGCGTTGGTAGCGCTGGTGAGACCTTGCCTGGAATGCCGCCACGGTTCCGGTCACTTAAAGAAAGATGAATCGGTGCTGGATCAAATGCAAAGGGAGGACTATTGAGGATACAGTCTCTGTTCCATATCTTAGAAAAGAAGTTTGGCGTGGTGGTTGTAGACATAACAAAGACTGAACAAGGATGTGCTTAGAGCAGTTATATCAAGGCCAGCGGCAACCCGACTGAGCTTAAGTTAGCAGAAATGTTGGTACAAGAAAAAGGGAGGCCAGCAGGGCCTTCTTAATAAGTAGAAGTTATTCAGTGATTTCTATGAGGACATCATGCAAAATGCAGAAGTACTTAACGGTGTTAAAGTCCACGTCTCTCTGTTCCTCAAGAAGCGAAGAAAAATGTGGGATCATGTTAGCATTTAAATTCTGTTAATCTTTGTTCCCGCTTTAGTGCAAGGTAACGCTCACTTTTGCATTGATCCAAAATACAGCAACACACCTTCAGCAAACTAATAATGAAAAAAAAAGTCACAGGAACGGTTTTGAGGGGGAAAAAAAAAAAATACTGCATGCCAGCCTACTCCCCTCGAGGTCTGCTTGTCAGGCGTACTAGTCTGCCAGCGCAACTTGTGAAGTGAGGAGATCGTCTGGAAGTCTTGCACGCTCTTCCAACCGGATGGAAGGAGCTGATCACGAGCCGCCACTGCAGCCTTTTCAGCGTCCCTCCTACCTCGGACCCCGCACAGACATTAGCACTTCTCACTCCAGACCTGCAAGGGTCTTTGCTTTAGCGGGATTTCCTTCATCCTAGGCAGATGCTATTACGCAAACATGCAGTTTTAATTAAAAGTTATGTCACAGCAGCTGTCCCTAACAGGGACTGTGGTTACTCTTTGAAATATGCATATGCTTATAGCTTCTCCTGAACCAAGGCCGAGGCACGCAGAGCTCTCTTGTCTTCTTTTGGAGGACACTTCTTGGAGCTGATCACTGGATAGGATAGCTGGAGGCATCCCATGGGGGAGGCAGAAATGGGGTTTTCTCTCTAGGCTCTCAACTTTGCCATTTTTTTTCCTTTACAGACATCTCTTTCCATATATTACAAAAGACAAACAGACAGAGAGCTTGGTGGAGAAACTTTGTCAGCGATTCCGGACTGCCAGGTGGGTTGTAATCCTAATTTTCCTGACAAGCAAGTCTGCTTCTTAGGAATTGTTACAAGAAACTGGCTTGTATACAGTGGTTGTAACAGGTTCCCATCATATTCTTCATGTGGCAAAGTGACAAATGCTGACATAACCTGGATTAGGTCCTTTTTTTGTTTTTTTTCCTATCAGCTATCTGGCTGATGCAGGCCTGTCCTTGTTCTGTGTGCGTGGGCTGCTCGGTACTAACTCTCTGCCTGGGACTCCATTTTCTTATTCGAGGGCTTGTGCCACTCTACCTTTATGCCTTTGCCCTGCTCTGTCTGCAAGGTGATGCTCATGATGCTGATTGCAGAGTATGGAGCGCAGGACCCATCCCACGAATCCGGGATAGACTTTTGCCTCCTGAGTTTTGGGGGGGTTGTTTGTTGTTGCTCCTTTTCCCAAGCTGTAACTTCACCGACGCAGACGTACGCTTCCCTTCCCCCTCCAGTAAGATAGTAGAAATTTATCTGCCTCTGTCATGTAGTGGTATCTTCATTTTACTTTCCACTGGATTTGGTGCACCCTGCCTTCCTCCATTCCTGTGGTTTTCCTTCTCCATCATCGTGGCTCTGCCCTTGAGGTTTAAGCTGCGTCTGCTTATCTTGGCTGTTTGTACACAGGGCCTGGGCATGTGACCTGCTCAGCTGCCTCGGGGAGTTGCATATTCCCCAGAAATATTTGGATTTTGTTTCCTGAGCTGGAGCGCAGAGCGGCCCCTCTCTCCAAAATTGCCTCCCAGGAACACTGGTGAGCTCTTCACACCACGTTTGTAAAGAACCATCTGCGTGTAAGCCATGTGTAGCCTTTCCTAAAATGCCCCGATACGTCTGTACCACAAAGATGATCAGTTTAATGCAACTAGTGGTATCCTAGAGCAAGACTCTCGCTCCAAGCTAAAACAGGAGCTTATCAGAAAAGACTTTGTGGCCACCATCACCCTGCCAGGCATTTCTGGAGCTCTAAACACAGCAACATGCCAAGCATCGTTCAGACTTTAGATGTGGAAGCACCTGGATGCTGCAGCTTTGTTTTCAATCTGTCTGTGTGTGGACAGTGCATTCTGAGAGAAGACAGACTTCCCGACCTCTGCTTCGTGTATATTGATAAGAGGGGCTTTGCCTAGGGGGTTTTTTGCCTTTTTTTTTTTTTTCCTCCCCAGTAACTTTTGCTGGAATTTAACTGTAGTCCCCCTTTGAAACAGCAGTTGTTATTTGTTCACTTTATATCTTAATGAAAATGGCCTTCTTTATGTAACTGACCTGTAACTGCCCAGGAAAGAGAGTGAACATCAAATAAAGCTTCTGCTTGACATCCTCTCAAACATGCAAAAATGAGCAGCCAGGGATTTTTATCGTTCAGTTGAAATAAGGCCCTTCAAGAAGAGTCCTCACCTCACTGAGTGTATTTTTCCCTCCTAGCCGGCAATAACTTCTGACGCTTTTTAAACAAGTGACTGTTTAACAGTGAAGCCTTCCTAGTTTTCTGACAGACGCTCAGTCAGCGTCTCTGACGGAACGCAGAGATGGTTGTGCCGTGGTTGGCGTGGTATGGCGCGGCACTCTGCAACGCACCTGTAACAGCAGCCCGCATCTCACGTTCTGCGGGGCAGAAGCACCTGCAGGAGACGCTTTATCCCCCCGTGCTCATCCTTACGCACCCCGTTTCGTGAGAGCTAAGGGTAATCTTTGTCTTTCCCAGAACGGAGCGTCAGTATCGGGATCTGTCCCACTGCCTCGCGCTGCTTCCCCTCTCGGAGCGGGGCCTTCACAAGCTGCAGGACAACTTTGACTGCTTTGCCGACAAGCTCCAAGACCCAGCTGTCTACAGTTGCTTCCAAACTGTGCTGGCTCGATTCCGCAGAGCAGCCGGCAAACCTGAGACTAAAGTAAGGATGGGGGGCAAGTCTCCAGGCCGGGAAAACGATTCCTTTTAGGCGCAATGATTGGAAAGCCCTGCAGCTCTCCATGTTAAGCAGGCTACTCCTCGCCCCCAACAATTTGTCAGAGAACCTGATGGCAATTCTGCTATGGATGTAATATTTCTCTTCCCCCCACCTTCTTTCTTTCTTCTTTTTCTTTCTTTTTTTCCCCACTGTGTTACATCTCCATCAGGCTCTGGCTGAAGAGCTGGAGCGGAAGCTGTCTGCCTCCCATAACCGAGGGCTGGATTCGGCAGAGACGTGCCAGGAAGGCAGTGGAACTCCAATGCCAGAGCCGGCCAAGCAGAAACCAACAGCAAGTATGTTCCTTTTGTGAGACGGCGGCCTTCCCCCCGATCCTGCAGTCCGGCAGAGACACCTAGGGACTTTCCCTCACCCTTACAGTCAGAATGGCTGCTACCTTTCGCTGTTTTTTCTTTTAATTTGGGTTTTTTTCCTTGGCAGGTGCACGCCGCCAGCCCCTGAGCACAGCCAACAGGGATGACGATTTTGTCACGCCCCAGCCTCGCACCCTCCGAAACCAGAAGCGTGCCCAAAAGCGCCCCCCACCCAAAAAAGCTATTATCGTCTTCTCCAGTGATGAGGAGAACAGCTCTGAGGACGGTAAGGCGTTGGACGTGTTTGCTCAAAGGGTGAAAGTGGAGAAAGGCTACAGATCTGACCCTTTGCTAATGGGCAGATGGCGTGTAGGGCTTCAGAGCGCTGCTTAGGTTGCCCGTAGCTTTGCCTGTTCAAGGCAGCGGAGTGCTGGTTGTTGACGCGTTTTACTCTCTTAGAGCTATCGGCAGAATTAACAGAGGAGGAAACCCCCACCAAAACGACTCCCATCACCAGATCTTCGGCTCGCCGGCTGCGCTGAGGGGACCATCTGCCGCTGTCTTGAACTAAAAATAAAACTCGTTTTATGCAGCAGTCGTCTTCTCTTGTCTGAACTACCCCATAATATGACAGGGCTTTAAATGAGGACAAAATGGAAGTTACGCGCCAGGCTAAAGCAATTCCAAGCCTGTCTTTTGATAGCTCCACAAAGAAAGGCAAACTAACCACCGAGTACAAAATGCTCCTTCCCTTCCCGTTTTGTATGTGGTTATAAGTACCTCATTCAGCTTCTTTTAACACAGGACCGATATGATTTTTGCTGGGTTTAGGCCCTTTTATGTTTGATCCTGTTTGAAGCTCTTGCCCTGCAAAGCCCAGCAGGGTTTTGAGGGAAAGTTACCTGCATCTTTTTCTTGTGCAGATCTCCTCAAAGAAGAGTTGAGGGATTTGGCGGGGAGGAAGGCTAGCTTAGGCTATAGCTAGAGTGCTTCCAGAGAGAACATGAAAAGTGAGTAGGAAAAAAATACAACTTTAAAACGTTTTTTTTTAAAAAGGGAAGCAAACAAACAAAAAAACCTTTTAGAATTATCTTTGCCTAACTCTGATTTGCACAAGTTACCAAGTATACTGGTAACATTGGTTGTCTCCCTGTGCTTTTTGGCATGTATTTGCTGCCAATCCAACTATGTTTCAAACAGGACTGGAGCTTAAGCTCTTTCCTTCCAGGAATGCCACATCAGCGTTCAGGTCGGTCCTGGCACTCCTCGGGTGGCCATGTGAACGTGGAGTGGCCTAAATTTGAATTCGTTTGAACCAACCTTTAACCTCCTGTCTCACAGGCAAATTGGCATCTGTCCCAGCGCTGTTAGTACAGAATTATTTCCTCCTACCTGTCAGTTGCCTCGAAAGCAGAGCAGGGAGCAGCCGGGCAGGAATCGGAGGGTTCCCCTGTCAGCAGGTTCCTGCAGATCTTCCGCGTTCTCCGTCTCTGAGGATCCTGCAGTCGCTGTGGTCACCCTTGGTTTGCCAGCAAGTGGAGCCTGCTGCTCAGTTCTCCTCTGGCCTGGCTGCATAAGTAGTGATAAAAGCTTACTGTAGCTTATTTTGATCCCTATATAAAAAAAAAAAAAAGAAACATTAGAAATTGCATAGCTTTACAGTGGCCTGGGAATAGTTTGTTTTGGTTTTTTTTTTAATGCCAATACCTTGTTATTATTGTTATTATTGTTATTATTGTTATTATTGTTATTAAACATGTTAGATGCTTGCAGAAACAAGTAGATGAAGGAATGATGGGACGACAGGCGTATTTGCTGGGCTGGGACGTGGCAAGGGACCCTCGAGTCCCACGATTCACGGGAAAGATCCTTGCCGCCACTGGTGTAATAGCCAAAATAACCAAAATACCCCCCCCCCCAAATCCAGAGCAGCCTGGGAAGAACAGGACAAGCACGTGAAATACGAAGATCAGAAGGCTACAGCGGTGTTGTCCCTCTTGCCCATCCTCCCTGATAAAATACTGAGCGAAGGCTACGGGAGAGAGGCAGCAGCTACGGCGTTAACAGTAAATAGGACGGAGTCAGGCACGCTGTAGGCGATCCCCCGCGCCCACAGGGTGTGTCACTCCCAAATGGGAAGGGAAGGGAAGGAAAAGAACAGCAGATAGGGATTTCTATCCAGGCTCCAGGCTTTACGAGTCTGTGCAGGGAATTTTGCCTGTGTATGAGATCGTATGTTGATACTGCAGTGAGGGCGAACGGATGGACGGAGGAAACAAGGTGGCCATAAAACTGCCTGAGCATTGGTTTACTTCAGGCCACGCTTTTCTGCTACAACTTTTTCCTTCAGGAGAGCCGCCCTTCTGAGACGGAAGGAGGGTTTGGCAGTCTGGGCTGAGACGGTGGCTCCTTCACTGCTTTGCAGGCCGTCTTTTGCTCCTTCCCCGGCACGGCTCGCCCCGGCCAGGTGAGAGCAGAAGGGCAGCGAGCGGCCGCTCCCCTTGGTCCCTTTCTGCAGGTGGAGCGGCCCCCTCTCCTCACCCCTCTCCTCACCGGCCTCTCCTGGCTTTGGAGGAATTAGCAATCCCGCGCCGTGGACAAGGGAAACCCCGCAGAAAGATGAAGCAAAAACCAAGAGGGGTTGGAACCGCTACGCAGCGGCTGCTGCCTTACGCAGCCAGTCGCTGCCCTCCTGCTCCTCGCGAGCAGCTCTTTCGGTGGCTGCCACGATGCCCAGGAATTGCTACCGAAGGAGTAAGCCCGCTCCCTCGCTTCCGAGTGCCAAGATCAGTGGAGTTTTCCGTTCTCCGAGGGACTCCTGACCTCAGCAGGCTCCAGACTCCTACACGTGGTACCAGTGGACACGAATATCATCCTTGCTTCTAGAGCCTGCAGCAACCGTCGTCCCTTTCCATCACCATGGGCCAGGGGTTGTTCCCCCAGGGTGCTTCACCCCGTTCCTAGTCCTCCCGCTCTCCAGTCGCCCCGCTCCTTTCCTTCACGAGCAACTGTTTGTAAAAGACTGATTGTAATTCAGCAGGAGACCGCTTTTCTGGTGGTTTTGCAAGCTCTAGAATCAGTGCCCCGGCATCGGAGGGGGAAGGGTTTTTACAGAGGAAACTCGTTAGCACCAGGGAGGAGAGAAGGACAATAACCTATTTGAGTCGGAGAAAACTGGGGCAATCGGGGACTCGTCGTCTGCCCAAGCCTTTTCACGTCACAGTCGTTGCCAGGACATGTCGGAGCAGCTATTCAGTTCTACTGCAGTCCCAGCAAGGATCTGGGACGCAGAACAGCTGCAACTTCACGGCACCTGAGTCATTAAGCACCTGCAATTTATCCAGGCTTTGCTGGATTTGCAAAACTTGCATGAAAAGTTGCAAATTTTCTACAGTCCCCGAAGTTTCTTGCTTGGTATGGGACAGTGATGACGCCTTCCCTCCCAGCCCCAGCTTTTGCTGAACCCGAGGAGGGCACCCATCACTTGAGAGCTCGGAGCCTGTCCGTCCCTGCAGGGCCCAGTCTGCGTGCCAGCGGGCTGGGATCCGGAGACTTTACAAACACATTTCTGGCATTCCTTTTGCGATACGGGGGCCACCACGTTCAAAGGATGCCAGATCAAACCACTGCTACGTTTCCTATCGAAACCAAGGTGTTGTTGCTTTTGTACTTCCCTTTTGCTCAGGGCAGAGCGGACTCCTGGAACCGGTGCGTTCAACCTGAGATGCATCTGCCTGCAGCTGTCTTGCCGGGAGCATGAATGCTCCGGCGGACTGACTCAGCTGCTTCTGGATGGTTGGATGTGACTGGGAAGCGCAGAACAACATCCCCTGAGACATCTTGCATGTGGGAGGAACACGTGCTCCCTCCCCATCCTCCTTCCTCTCTTTCCCACCTCTCCAAAACTCTTGCACCGCAAAGCTCCGTACCCTACCGCATCCAGCACGTGGAGGGGCTCCTGCTCCCCGTGAAACATCGGTTGAGGCCGTCAGCCAGGGGCGCAGGGAGCTCCTCTGCTGGCCCAGGCGAGGGGTGACGGCACCGCCAGACGGGATCACCAGAGCATCGCTCCGGAACCAGCACCACCCACGGGCCGCGGGTATCAGGTGGAGCTAACGGGCTTGGGTGCCCCCACCTGCGCAAAGCCTCTCCTGCTTCCAGCGTCGGCGCTCCGGACTGAAGCCCCACGCTCGCTTTTCGTGAACTGGGAGCGAAACGGTTCGTAAAACTTTCTGGCTCCTTGGGCAGGGAAGAAAGGGACCCACAAATCTGCATCTGCAAGTGCAAAACGCTGGGGAGGGAAGGAGGGAAAGAAAGAGGGCAAGTATCTGAACTGCGACTTTTGTTATCTCTGCAAAAGACTTTTTTTTTTTCTTTCTGATTTTCTTCTTTCCTTTAAAAAAATAAGCAAAAGCAGCAGAACACTGCCTGTCAAGTTGCGACCCGATTGCTTTGTGCAACCATGCCGAAGAAAGGGAAGCTGACGGTGTTACTAAACTCACCCAGCGCACCCACTGCTAATCCTGCACGGGGTCCGATCCCCCGTTCCTCTCCCACGACAAACTTTCCTGATTAGTTTCTGTCTTCACGCCCAGGCTGACTTCTGCACCCTGGTCTCCAAACAGTGACCTCATTGCCTTGTTCAACTGGTGAGAAACTACAGTAAAATGGGAGAGGTAAACAAAGCGGGGGGAACTAACGGGCGGAAGATTTAGGAGGGAGGAATCTGCTCCTCGCCATCCCGCTTCCATTGTGCGCCTGAGCTTGAGAAAGTGCAAGCTGAGCCTCGATGAGCTCTTTTCTCTGCTGGTTCCTCTGGAAACTCAGCCCGGCCCTCCAGATGGTGTACGTTGAGTGACTCAGGACAACCAGCCTGCAAGTTATATGCCCGCTAGTACTAGACCCACGCTCCCGTCGCCGCTACAAATCTCATAGAGTTAGCGCTGGAATTCGCACCCCTTCTGCAGCAAGAGCTCTTCATTCCCAGGCCAACCAGCTCACCAAGATATAAATATTAAAAACGAGAGCCTGTATTGTCACAGAGCTGAATTCGTGTCAGCTCTGTGCAGCCAGCAGCGTGACTACCGCAAGTTGATGCTCACGCCGATCAGAGAAATAGCATTAATGGCACTCTGCCTACGAGGAGTATGCTCAATATCGCTATACAACGCAGCCTTCGAGATCCTCCTTCGGGACGTGTTTCAAAGCGTCACCCCGCTCCTGACCCTGACGGGTACCTCCAGGCCCCGGCCAGCAGCAGCTCAACTCACATTTGTCTTCCCAGACACTCAGTCAACACCTTTGTGTCCTTTTTCTTTAGAGGAAGGGGTCTTGCTGAGCTCACTCTGAAATATATCACCCTGGACAAAAGGGCTGAAAGGTTAAGGAGCTCTGGGGGGTAGCGCAGCAGAGAGCTGGGGGCCAGGCGCCTGCCAGAACCAAAGCTATAAAGGCAAAGAGGGGCTAGGGACGGCATCCGACGCAGATGCTGCAGGTCCTGCCTCGCCTCCCGCAAGCCCTGGGATAAGAAGAAGATGCTGGGGCTCCAGTCGTGGCCTCGCTCGCTTTTCCTCCTCTTAGTTCTGCTCTCTGCCAGCGTTCAGACTGTGTCCTTACCAGGACAGAGGCTACAGGTAGGAGGGACTGGGAGAGAGCCGAGGGGGCTTTCAGGAGTAGCAAGGGCAATTTGGGGAGGTCGTGTCTGAACCTGGAATAAGTGGGGAGCCCAAATTCCAGCTACCGGAGGCTGCTGTCTGTTCTCACCGCTCCTTCGGTCCCACAGCCTCAGCTCCAGGGTGAATCTTTACAACCCAGCTCCGACGGAGCACCAGCGCTACAAGGCAGCAGACAGACAGCAGCTTTTTAGCGCGCTCTCCCGCCCGGGGCAGGCTCCTGCGGCACTCCCCACGTCGCCTGCAGTGGCTTTTAACAGTAGAGAGGCTGGTCCCGTCCAGCTCTGCCCTGCGTCAGCAGCCACCAGAAATTACGGTCGTGCCCCTCGTTGTGTTCGGCGTCCCGGTTCTGACGTTTCAGAGGGAAGGCTCATCCTGTTCGGTCAGGATTTTCACTCCGAAGCTCAGTACTACCCCCCAGTAGCCCATCCTTAAGGCCAACAGTCCCCGTCAGGATGCCACCTAAGGGCTTCTTCACTCGAGTAAATCTTTTACCCTCAGCAATTACAGCAATAATATTTTGGCTTTCAAATCTATCCAGCTCCCTCTTACCCAAACCCTAACCTTGGCCCCAGCACCTTGCCTTCACGGAAGCTACAGGGAAGTAGTCAGGACGTGAACGTGAATCACAAGACCGATCCTGCTATGACTCACCGCTTTCGCTCCTCGCTGAAGATGCCCGTGTCCGCTTCAATTAACTCGCTACCGAAAAGAGCTGCACAAAGGCATCTTCAGCCTTAGCTCAGCACCCACGTGAGGGACAAGACGTGGAATGGCTCCCGCAGGCTGCTTCCCTGGGCAGCCGTGCCATGCCTCCACCGTGCCCAAGGCACCTCCCAGCCCTTGGCTGCGATCGGTCGATCGGCAGGTGCCTGCTGCAGGGGTAACCTAGAGGATTCCCAGCGGATGGGGAGCCCCCCTGCCTCATACCTGCTCTGCTCCTGCCTCCCCCTCACCCTTAGCAGCAGGTATTTGGGGCTCCCTCCTCCCCACCAGCACTCTGGAAAAAAAGCAATGCCGCGCAGCAGCCTGAGCGCACGGAGGTGCTCAGCATCAGCAAAAGGAGCAAGGGCTGAAGCCTCAGTCACCTTCCAAGTACCGGGGGGGGGGGACCCAGTTTGACAAGAGCAGGGCAATCCGCGCTCAGGCGGAGGCTCACGGCGGCTGCCTGCTTGCTCTTTTGGACAGCAGAAGCACTTCAGGCTGCAGGAGCTGCTGGTCCAGCCCTTCCCTGCGTCTGGATGCGATGCCACGGGCGCGGTGCCGGTGTGCAGGCACCGTTTTGTGTCCCGCCCGAGCCCTAGGGAAGGTGTGGGCAGGGGGGAACAAGGGGGTGCAAGGCTTTCCACCAGAAGCCCAGGCAACCCTGCCCTCACCCCCCTCGCCTCTCTGTTTATCCCAGATGCTCCTTTCCCAGTTGCTGCCCCTGGAGCCCGAGTCCACGCTGGCCGAAGAGGACACGAAGGAGGGGTCCAGCTTTGGCCCTCAGTCGCTCTCCTCCACCCTCCCCTTCCTCCCGTCTGGGGCCAGAGCTGCCCGTCCCTCTCTTTGGCGCAAGACCCTCGCCACTCGCAAGTGGGCACTGCCTGGAGATTGGGCCTGGAAGGCCGTGCCCAGGGGCTGCTTTGGGCTGAAACTGGACCGGATCGGGACCTTCAGTGGTTTGGGGTGTTAGCCTTGGAGGGGCTCCGAGGTGAGAGGGCCGGCGGTGAGGGCTCCAACAAGCAGGCCGGGGAGAAGTAAAGGGAGACGTGAGAGCGTGGATGGTGGGGAGGACCGGGAGCGAGGGGACGGGGGCAGCGGGGCAGGCTGTGGGGCCACCGCCTGCCTGCAGCCGGGGCGAAGGCTGGGGCGCGGGAGCAGGCAGGCTGCACGCCGCTGGGCGGCTCACCAGCCCCGCTTCTCCACAGCCGGAGGAGACACAGGCGCCCGCGGCACCGGCTCGGGAACCAGCACGGCACGCCGGCGGCCGAAACCGTGAAGCCCCTGCCCCGAAGGAGAGCGGCGGTGGCGAGGAAGCGGCATGGCGGTACGAGGAGGAGCTGCCCGGCTCCGCGGCTGCCCTTTGGCCGCAGGACCCCTGCTCCGCCGGCAGCCCCCTCCCTCCTCTCCGCGCTTGAGGACTCGCTTGCTAATTAAACAGAGCTGTGCTAATCGCCGCATCCGAGCTCGGCGTCGGCGCATCCACGAGAGGCCGTGGCTGACCCCAGGCCGGGGGGGGCTGGCGGCGGGGGCAGGCTGGCAAATGGCGGCAGAGCCCGCCGCCCCCCGGCCCCCACGCGCGGGGCCATGTTGGGCGCGCGCCGCCATTCCGGGTGGGCCGGGCGGCACGCGCGGTTGCAGCGCGGTGCTGCCGGGGCTGCGGCGGTGGCGGGGGGGGGGGGTGGCGGGTGAGATATCGACCGCAGGCCGGGCGCAGGGGCAGAGGGGCCACGTTGGCTCATCCCAGCCGCACTCTGCCCCCCGGCACAGGGCGCCCGGCGCTGCGGTGTTTGCCAAGCAAACACAGGGGCCTCCTGTTTGTGCAGAAGCCGGCCCCGAGAGTCCCCCCGGCCCCTCGGTGGGCTGCGGCCGGGGCGCCACGAACCCCGGCACGGGCTTGCACCCCTCCAGCCCCACCGCCGTACCACGCGAGCCATCATCCCCTGGCCTTTAAGAAAAGGTCGTAACCTCGGCCGGGGCTAAACTTAGCCGCCAGCCCCTCGGCAGCACCGGGAATAGCAGCAGGATAAGGAGAGTTGGGTTACGTTC
Organism: Platalea leucorodia; assembly: GCF_965183815.1. Lineage (NCBI taxonomy): Eukaryota > Metazoa > Chordata > Aves > Pelecaniformes > Threskiornithidae > Platalea > Platalea leucorodia. Next base: position 131,256,636 of record NC_138824.1, on the reverse strand, counting down.
GAGCTGCGTGACCCCTCTCTGTCCCCCACCCCGGTACCTGCATGGCTCCCCCAGCCCGCTCCTCCCTCCTCATCTTCAGAGCCCAGCTGGAGCCCGGCTCTGCCGAGCAGCCGAGAGGGGCCGGCCTGCTCCCAGCACCCCCTGCCAGCCCGGATCCGCATCCCCGCCATCCCCACACCTCCTTCGGGGACCCCCTCCCCAAGGGACGGAGGCTCGCCGGCACACTCTGCGCCTCACACGGGGTTTGCCCCGCAGCGCCCGGGCTGTGCAAAACCCTGCGCCAAACCGGGGGGATGCAGCCCGGCATGGCCAAACCGGGGCGGATGCAGCCTGGCATGGCCAAACCGGGGGGATGCAGCCCGGCATGGCCAAACCGGGGGGATGCAGCCCGGCATGGCCAAACCGGGGGGGATGCAGCCCGGCATGGCCAAACCAGGGGGATGCAGCCCGGCATGGCCAAACCGGGGGGATGCAGCCCGGCATGGCCAAACCGGGGGGATGCAGCCCGGCATGGCTCGGGGAGCCTGGCATGGGGGGCAGCGGCGGCGGCCATGCAGGCAGCGCTCCCTCCTTGCAGGCGGGCCGAGGCGGCAGGCGCGGGCAGGATTTCCGCCGTCACGTCCCGCGAGCAGCAGCAGTGCCGCAGTGCCTGATTAAAATGGTGCTCACGCTGCGGCGCGTGGCCTGCCGGGGAGGTGGCCGGGCCGGTGGCCCCATCCAGAGCCCCCCTGGTTAAACCCACCCGGGGAGCCAAAGACACGCAGGGGGTCCCCAGCATGGGGGCGAGGGAGCTCCCAGCCTCTTCGCGCTGGGGGGAACGGGAGACGCTTGGGGACCCGCTGCTCCTGGGGGTGCCCCCAGCATCTTCGCCCTCGCCGCCACGCTGGGGGAGCAGGGCGGGCGGGGAGAGGGGCGCGGGCTGCAGCCGGGGGAGGGGGGGGGGTCTCTCCTTTGTTCCCCGGTGACAGCAGCCCCTCGGAAGGCAGCCGCTCTCCGCCCGGCACCGAGCCCCGTCCCTGGGGACAGAGCGGAGGATCGGCCTTACCGCGGCACCGCTCCCCCGCCATCCCCCGGGGGTGGCCGGCGGGGACGGCGCCGTTGCGGACCCCCCCGGGGGCGGCGGGGGGAGCGGCGGGCGCCCAGGCAGCCGCAGCGCGGCCGCACGTAGCCCCCGGCCCGGCCCCCGCGTCCCCATTCGGCGGCGGCGCGGCGGGGCGGGCCCCGGCCCTTCCCCGCCGCCGCTATAAAGGGCGGCGGAGCGGCGCTGCGCCACCTCCTCACTGCGCGCCGGGGCGGCTCAGAGGCAGCAGGTAACGGGGGGGGGCGGCGGGAGGGGATGCGCAGGGGACGAGCGGGGCGGGGGGGGGACGACCCCCCCCCATCCCCACCCACCCACCGGGGCCGGGCGGCGGCGGCGGCAGCAGCCCGCGGGCGGAGCGGGGCCGGGCCGCATGGCGGCGTGGCCCGCGGGCACAAAGGCGGAGCGCTGCAAGATGGAGGCGGCGGTGCGGGGTTTGGGGGGGGGGGGGAGGGGGGGGCGGGCAGGCAGGCAGAGACCGGCGGGGGGGGGGGGGGGCTCGGAGCGCCTGCATCCCCCCCCCCAGCCCCGGCGTGGGCGAGGCGTTAACGGTGCCCGGGGCGGGCGGTTGCCGGGGGCGGTTGCCGGGGGCGGTTGCCGGGGGCGGTTGCCGGTTCCCCCCCACCCCGCCCTCCATCCCCGCTCCGGTCGCCTCACCGACGGTCTCTGCCCGCAGGAACATCCCGAAGAGGCGAAGATGGTGAAAGTCGGAGTCAACGGGTGAGCGGCGGGGCCGGGCTGCGGCACCGGGAGGCGCCCGGGGCGGGGGGGGGGGGGGGGGGCAAGGGCGCCTCAAGGGCGCCGGGGGGACGGCGGGGTGCGGCCGGCCGGTGCCCCCCGGGGCGGGCGGAGGGGCCGGGCCGTGCCGCTGAGTCACTTCCCGCTGCGGGCCGGGGGTGAGGCACCCCGCCACCGCCGGGGGTCCCCGGGCCGCGCCGGCGGGCTGCGGCCCCCCCAAAGGTCGCCCGGGGGATCGGGTGTCGGCGGCCGCGGGGGGACGTGACCTTCTCCCGCCGCGCTGAGGAGTAACCGGATCCCCGGCGCCCTCAGTAAATTTAGCGCTTGACCTTTCCGGTGCGGGGGTCGCTCTTAATCTTTAACCGAGGAGCCTCGGCCTTTGGCCGCGGCCGCTGGGCTCCCTCCCGCCCCGCCGGGCCGTCCCGGGGGAGGCGGCGGGGGGCCCGGCCCGGCGGGGTCCCTCTTGCCTCCTCCTCACCCACGTCGTCTCTCTCCTCTCAGATTTGGCCGCATCGGCCGCCTGGTCACCCGGGCCGCCGTCCTCTCTGGCAAGGTCCAAGTGGTGGCCATCAACGATCCCTTCATTGATCTGAACTACATGGTGAGTGGCCTTGCAGTGCCCCCTCGGGGCTTCTCCGAGCGTTCCAGTAGCTTCCCGAGAAAGCGGGGTGTGGGGTGGAGGCACGGGGCTGGGAGGTTCGGCGGAGCCGAGTACAAGCGCGGCGGTTGGACAAGGTCACCGAGGAGGTGGGGAGCCGAGAGGGCGGCGAAGGCAGAGCAAGGGTCGGGGAGATGGCGGCCGGGGTGCCTGACCTCCCTCCCCCTCCCCTGCCCAGGTTTACATGTTCAAGTATGACTCTACTCACGGTCACTTCCGCGGAACCGTCAAGGCTGAGAATGGGAAACTCGTGATTAACGGCAATGCTATCACCATCTTCCAGGAGTAAGTATTCCTCCCCCTCGTGCCCCTCTGGAGGATGAAAGCGGGCGTCTTGCAGAGCAGCTCTTACGGTTTTCTCCCTCCTCAGGCGTGACCCCAGCAACATCAAGTGGGCGGATGCCGGTGCTGAATACGTTGTGGAGTCCACCGGTGTCTTCACCACCATGGAGAAGGCCGGGGTGCGTATGCCGCAGTGGCACGTGGGAGAAGGGGTGGTGCTGCTCCCGCCTGTGGGGCGCATCGCCGTGCACCGGGTTGCTCAGGGCGGGGCTGGGAGGGAGAAGAGGTCTGAAAAAGTGAGTTGTTGGGGAGATTCTGGGTTATCTAATCACCTTCTCTTTTTTTTTTTCCAGGCTCACCTGAAGGGTGGTGCTAAGCGTGTTATCATCTCTGCCCCCTCAGCTGATGCTCCCATGTTTGTGATGGGTGTCAACCATGAGAAGTATGACAAGTCTCTGAAAATTGTCAGGTAAGGAGAGAGGAAGATGCTCTCCGGCCTGGAGCTCTCGCCAGCTGCAGGGGGTCTCATCTCACCGCCGTAGATGCGTTGCCTCTGGCTGATGAGCCTTCCTCTCTCTCTCCTCCAGCAATGCCTCTTGCACTACTAACTGCCTGGCGCCCTTGGCCAAGGTCATCCATGACAACTTTGGTATCGTCGAGGGTCTTATGGTAGGTCTGGAGCTTGCTGCTCGGGAGGGTGCCCTATCCCCAGGTCCCCTCACGGGAGAGGAGAAGCATCTGTGCTCCCTGTGTCCCCTGGGATGGGGAGGAGGTGCCTGGGATGCTTTTTCTGGAGAATATCAGCTGCGCTCTCTTTCTGCAGACCACTGTCCATGCCATCACAGCCACACAGAAGACAGTGGACGGGCCCTCTGGGAAGCTGTGGAGGGATGGCAGAGGTGCTGCCCAGAACATCATCCCAGCATCTACTGGGGCTGCTAAGGCTGTGGGAAAAGTCATCCCTGAGCTCAATGGGTGAGTCTTGTCCCTCCTTGGGTGTCGGGAGGCGGCAGCTGGTGCCTGGCCGGCTCTGACCCGCCCCTGGCGGAGCGGTGCCGGCTGCTGTTCCCTGCTGACTCGCATCTCTCGCAGGAAACTTACTGGAATGGCTTTCCGTGTGCCAACCCCCAATGTCTCTGTTGTGGACCTGACCTGCCGTCTGGAAAAACCAGTAAGTGGTGTGGACAAAGCCCTGACAACCTCCAGACCTGCCCCTGCTTCCTCGAAACTCCTCCTTTTACCTGGAAATGCCCTCTCTGCATTCCTCTCTTCCCTAAGAAGATTTGATGCTGGTGAAAAGAGCACCTGCCGTGCATGACCGCTGCTGCGGTGCTCCCGTGTGTCTCCTCCCCGCCCCCGGCGGACATTTTGTGTGAGTTGGTGTCTGACCATCTTAAATGTGTCTCTCTTCTCAGGCGAAGTACGATGACATTAAGAGGGTAGTGAAGGCTGCCGCTGATGGGCCCCTGAAGGGCATCCTGGCGTACACAGAGGACCAGGTAAGCGCCTCCCCGTCTCTCGGCCCGTGGGTATTTTCTCCTTTTTCTGACGGGAGCAGCCTTGCTGGGGGCCCGCTCGGGGCACTTGTGGCCCAGGCTGTGGGTAACCGTATGCGTTACAATTCCGTCTCTGTTCCAGGTTGTCTCCTGTGACTTCAATGGTGACAGCCATTCCTCCACCTTTGATGCGGGTGCTGGCATCGCACTGAACGACCATTTTGTCAAGCTGGTTTCCTGGTAGGTGCGGCCTGGGGGTGGTGGGGCAAACTGGGCTCGGGGCTGGTAGCCACGTTACAGGCTTGGCCTGTTCGTCGCTGCCAGGCTGGCCGTGCAGGTGATACCCAGACCCCTGCCCAGTAGGGTGGCTCCGACAGGTTAAAAGTCTCTTTTGATTGAAGTTGCTTCTTACCTGAAATGACTGCAGCCTTGTCCTTCCCGTATTTGGAGGGCGTATGGGATGCTTCCTGCTTTCTTCACTGGAAGGGAATGGGAAGCCGCCTGCTTCACTTGGGTGGGATGGGGCAGGGGAACGGGAACGATGGAGGAAGGGGATGCAAGAAACGCATCGGTCCTGACAGCTCTTGTTTCTGTCCCCAGGTACGATAACGAGTACGGATACAGCAACCGTGTTGTGGACTTGATGGTCCACATGGCATCCAAGGAGTGAGCCGAGCCCACAGCCCCCCTGCTGCCTAGGGAAGCAGGACTCTCCTTCGTCGGAGCCCCTGCCCTTCTTCACCACCGCTTAGCTCTGCATCCTGCAGTGAGAGGCCAGTTCTGTTCCCTTGTCTCCCCCACTCCTCCAACTTCTCCCCGAGCCTGGGGGAGGTGGAGAGGCTGATAGAAACTGATCTGTTTGTGTACCACCTTACATCAATAAAAGTGATCACCATCTGAAATGCCTTGTCTGCCTGTCGGTGGGAGAAAGGGGGGGAGGCAATGAGCAAGCATAGGTGGCTGCTTTGAGATGGCCGCCACGCTGAGGCCGTGGACGCAGGCAGCGTGGGAAATGGCAGCAGAGGCGTAGGCACGGCGCAGGCCTGGGATACCCGACTGGCAAAGAACAGCGAGTGCCAGGCTGCCCTCAGCGGAGCAGCGGTGTGCGGACGGGGGAGCTGCCGGTGCCGGGGGTCAGGCTCCTGCCTCCGAGCCGAAACCAGGCGTGGCGCAGGGCCGCGCTCGCAGGAGTGCTGTGGGGTAGAAGGGAAAGCGGCTCTGCCGCTCCCTCCGCCTTCCAGCTCTCCAGATTTGCTCGTCTGGTGGGTGTATGCGGAATGAAGTGCTGAGCAGATGACTTCTTTTGCATTTGGCTTGGCACAGCGGCACAAGAAATGGGAATTCTTTCTTCTCCTTCCCTCTGCCTTAGCAGAAATGTTACAAGGAGGATTTTTCATGTGCTTTCACCTTGTTTAAAATGAGTCAACATGCCCTGAAGGAAATGGCTGCCTAGGGATGTGTCAGAGGCCGGTGTTACCATGGTGGTAGCTCGTCTTAATTCTGGCTTAATTCTCTGCGGAAGGAGGGGTGGCTGTGTTTAAGCTCCTGAGCAGCAAATCTCCGCAAGGTGAGCGTCGGCCCTCTGCCAGGGACTCTGTTACCGCCTCCTGGAAGCACCGACGCTGCCGGGCGGGGGCCGAGCCTCCCGTGGCCTAGGAGCGCTGGGGCGGAGAGGCGATGCGCCGCACAAAATCGCCGGGCCCTCCATTTTTAGCAGCTCGGTTTACCGTCTCGATGTGTCGCTGTCTCCCTGGCAGGCAGGGTTGGAGCTATGGTCTGGACCCCAGCTGCTTTAGACCCTGATCTGGAGCAAGGACTTAAGCCGGAGGATTTAAGCTCCCAGGATCAAGGTATGTTGGACAGTGTCCTGCAGCCGCTTATCTCCAGCGGTTGGACTGCTTAAAAAAAAAAAAAAAATTAAATGTTTACAGGACTAGAGGGCGATGACTCAAAATTGCTTTGCAAAGAGAAGAAGGTTGAATAACCTGCCTGTGGATAGGAGCTGGGACGCTGAGCAGCTGGTTAGCCCTGGGAGAGCAGCAATACCTGGCTTAGCCCACAAAGGGCCCCGTGGGAGCTTTAGGTAACTCTGGAGTTAAACGGGAGCTGCCTGATGCTGGGATTAACTGGAGGCAGCCTTCCCGTGGAGCTGGGTTTCTGCTGGGGAGGGGTGCAGCCTGCAGGCTCGTCAGGCTTACAAATGAGTCTTGGGTTGGTCCCATCCTGTCCTCGACCACTGTGCTTGGGAGCTTTGAATGGCTGCGCTGTGCGCCGCTGCCCGCGCGCTTGCGTGCGTGCCAGCGAGTGCCTTGCTCGATAACCTGGAATTGCAGAGAGGCTACTGAAACACCTTGGGGGAGCGCGTGTGTGCCTGTTTTCCCATGTAAAACAAAGATATTTTAAACTGGGTTTAAAGTAGGAATGTTCCAAGGAGTCACCTTTTTCCTCTCAATAAGCCTTGTGTTTCCTGAGCAAGATAAGGCTGCCTGAAAATTCACCTAGAGCAAAGGACTCTTCTTATTTAACAAGAGCGAGCCCTACCCAACCTGAGATCAAACTGCTGGGGGGTGGAGGAAGGGTGCGTGCTCTCAGACCGGCAATCGCTGGGAATGGCTCAGATAAAGCTCCGCTGTGTTTTAAAAATACCATGATTTCAACCGGTTTACAATCTTGTTTGAAATTCTTGGAAAAACGATGTGGTATCTAGGTGGGGCGAGCCAGGAATTGCAGAATTTAAAACACGGTTGCTTTTGTATGGAACCAGGAGGAGCGGCAAACAAGTCCTGCAGCTTCTGGACCGCCTGGAGGGCTTGCTTTCCTCTCTCGCGCCAGCTCCCGAAAAAGCACGGCTCTTCTCCTCAATCCTCATTTCGCATCCAGACGCTGTGCCTGCAGATGGCACCACAGCAAGGCCCCTCCGGACAGACGGAAAAAGCCACCTCGGTGGCCAGCCTGGCCAAGAACTGCAACCCTGTCCTAAAAATCTATTTGTTTTTTGGTTAATTTGAAAAATTGACGAATACGAGGGTGGATGGCATTGGGATAAAGATGGGAGATCTGCTGTGGCAGCTGCTTCTCTCTCTAGGGAAGCGTTTTCCCCTACGTAGGGCACTCTAGCTTTGCTCTTAAAGCATTTCTAGGGAAAAACGCTGGAAATGCTCGGCCAGGGAAGGCAGGCGCTCAGGCAGACCTCGAGAGGCTCTTGTTCAGCAAAGGAGCTAAAAGCCATCGTGCCACTCCGCGGGGACAAACCGGCTCCAAGAGCCGCTGCGATAAGCCAGAATGCCTCCTGGTTTGGGAACGCCTCGCAAGGGGAAGGTATAGAAAGAGACGGATCCCGGCCGGAGGCTTGACTCGGCCGCCTTCGAGTGGCCGGGGCCCCTGTGCTGGGCCGTCGGGGGAGAGGGACGCACCCGAGACACGGGCTCGCTCCTTCGCGGGGCCGTGCCGACAGAGCAAAGGGACGACGTCTCCGATGGGCAGCCAACCATTTCCAGGGGTGGTAAGCTGCACTTTTTGTTGTCTTTTTTTTAAGACAGAGGAAATTCAAGTGATGCTGCGGTGTGGAAATTAGCAGTGGCGTTACAGGAAAATTCCCTTTTATGGCAGCTTTGAATGTTTAGAGACATTATTTTATACTTCATTGGCATTTGCGCATACCACCACACGTGTGTTACCCCCCCAAGAAACGGGTGGTTGTCCTCAGACCACCTTCTTCTCAAGATGTCAGCGTGAAACTTCAGCGTTAAGGAAGATGCCATGTAGCGAAAATCATCTTGAGCAGATACGGAAACTAATTAAGCTTGCTTGAAAATAAATCACACCAAAATGGTGACTGCACAAGCACAGTAAAAAAAGCCTTGGACATTTAAAACATACTCGGACCACTTCTGAAGTAAATTGAGTCTTTGAGCAAAGCATTGGACAAGATCTGTGCAAGGAAGAGGAGATACCGATCTCTGATAAGAAAAGCTATGATGCAAAGCGTATATTGGACAGACAAACATCCGAACCGATAATGTTCCAAGCTCCTTTGTAACAGATGCCGTTCACAAAACGCAGGTTCAGGACTTAAACTCAGGGTATGCAAACACCCCTGCGGGCAGCGCTCACGGAGAGCGGGCATTTCATCCAAAACGAGCTGCCCGCCTTTGGGCGCACGCCGTAAAACCAAATCATTTTACTTAAATCTTCTGAGCTGAATGGAATTTCTTACTACAGAACAGCTAACTTACCTCCGTATATTATCATACTATAGAGGTGTCGTCTTCTTGAGGGTGTTATTCTCAATTAAATGTTCCTGGAAGGAACAGTAGTGCTGAGTTATACTTTACTGCGTAAGATTTGAAAAGGCAGCGGTCAAAAAGCTGAAGCTGTAGTCAAATGAAAAATAGAAGAAAAACTCACAAAACTAGCGAATTAAACTTAAGAGCCTAAAAAGAAGGCAGATTTTTAGGAAACTAAGTGACAAATAGAAAAGGTAGTGCGAAAACCTTTTTCAGATGCATCTTGGAGACAAGCGAGCTGCCAAAAAGCTGTAAGATGGTGTGGGAGCGATGAGGGAAGCTGAGGCCGTGGTGGAAAAGTGAACCTGATGTTTTGCCATCAGAGGAGCTTTGGGGTATTCCCAGCCAAGAGATGTTCCTCAGCAGCAATGAGACGAAGCCGCCGTTGCAAATGAAAGCGTCGGGACCGGAGAACATCTCCGTGACGCGAGGGTGGTCTCCAGCATGAAACGGACGGACAGGTAACCGTGCCATCCGTAATCGCCACTCACATCAGCCTGCAGGTGATGAAAAGCAATGGGATTTAGGAAAAACCAGACAGGCAAAGCTGTTCAAAGAACCTGAACTGCCCCAGGACGGGGAAAACCACGCTCTCCAGGCTGAAAACTGGTGCTGACTGGGAAAGAAGGTGCGAGCGGCCGGCGGCTGGGGACACCTGCCCCAGGGTCGTTTCCATTCAACACCTTCAGAACAGTTTGGAGCACGGGGTGCCAAGGATGATGCAAAAGGATGCAGGCCGCTCCACATTGAATCAGCCTGCGGAAGGGTGCAGAAGGCTCTTGCGACAAGCGAGGGGGTTATTAAAACGGTGGGTGAAATTCAAGGTTGCTGAATGGGGAGTAACACGTTGCGGGGGGGGGACGGGACAGCTCTGACATTGCCGGTCTCAAAGCCCTCCCGTAACATTGCCCAACTCTCCACCAACCACGCGAGCAACCTTTGTTGGCCTTGCTCTGAATCCTGGGATAAAAAAAAAAAAAAAAAAATAGGTGGTTTGTAGTCTCTGTAATCTCCAGCTTTTTGGTTACCGAGTTGGGGCTGGACCCCAAGCAGACGCTGAAATCCCACTGAACGCACGTGGCCTCCGGTTTCCCCAGCTCCTCGTACGCCTTTCTCAGCCTGACCAAACGGCCACCTAGCCCATCCCCATCAAGTGACTTTAGGCACTGGGCAAAAATACTCACTTGCCTTTTTGTTTTTTTTTTTTTTTAAAGGAGCAAAATAACGAAACTTTTCACTCTCAAAACGTCGTTCTCCAGCCTGGAATCACGATGAGGCGTCTTTGCTCCATCATCTACCCCAGCTTGTGCTGCAAAGCAGGGCAAAGCGCACCGATGTCACAGGGGGCTGAGAGATGGGCAAAGAGGCCGCCAGCTTCAGCGGCTGGCTCGGCGCTCAGCCCCGCTCCCGACGTCTTTCCAGCCCTCCCGTTGTCCTGGGGATGGTTAGGCACAAGGAGTTCCTGCTCTGAGATGTAGCTATGCATAGCTTAAATATTTGCTATAGATGTATGGCAACAGAACCTACGCTTTGTCTCCATTTAAAAATATATTTTAATGCCTTTTGGCATTTTTGACTGAAATATTTACTCCTTTTGAGGGTCTATAGCATTTCTATGTATCAAAAACGGTACAGGGTGGTTTTTTTTTGGTCTGTCAATTCCTTGTCTCTCCATAAACCTGTGCAGATTTTTTCCCTTCCGTCGTGATTTCTACCCTCCTCCCCTCTCCACTGGTTTCTCATTGGTTTTCGGAGGTGGCCTGTCAGACTAATGACCGACGTCATTTGTTAACCCATCCACCCAGTCTTTTTAAAATGGCTTCCCCAATGCATTTAAAAACTGACATCAGCGAAGCGTGGATTTCAGCAGCCAACGTTTTCGTCACCCCCACCGAGGTTACAGCGCTGTGCAAAACACCATTCGCAGGACCGCAGCGACACCACCGTGGGGGTTTTTTTTTTTTTTTTCTCTCCCCCAGCATCACTTACTCCCGCTCCCCACGCAGCCCCGGGCTTTGCGCGGTGCCTCCGTCGCCGCTACGGCCCCGCGCACCTCTCCGCCTTACCGCGCGCGCGAGGTCGTCTGTGCCTGGAAATGCAGAAGTGCTTATTCTGGGAAGATCCTGTCAAGGATCCTCCTTAACTGCTAATGGCCCGAAAAGTGCTTCATCATTTCCCTCTGACCACATTCTGCTCTTTCCAAATACAGAACAGACATATCTGGTGAGTACTTCTCTTTTTTTTTTTTTTTTTTTTTTGCCTCATTTTGGCTCCCCCCCCCACCATTTCAGACAAGAAAAAAGGTTTATATTACTGCTAGGATTGATTTTTCTTTAAATATAACTAGAACAACTTGTTAGTGTCCTTGGACATCCAGCTATTGTTATTTTTTTCTTGAGGTGATATGAGTAGCTGAAGACTTTTTTTATACAGCTGAATTATTTTGTTGTCCCGCTATTCCTTCCCCCCCCCCCCCAAGCTGCTGTAGTTGTTACAAGGTTTATTTTTATTAGTTAAGGTCGGGCTTTATTATTATTTTTATTAGTTATTCTTATTTCTGAGTACCATTGTCACAGGGCCACTTATTCAGGGAAGTAGCTGACCGACAGCTATCTTCTCACATGTACTAAATCACAGCTTTTTGGATAACTGGAAAAACTCTTTTCTTTCCAAAGATCTCCCACTTAGTCATACTTTTTTAATACTTCCCCTAAACAACTCCACCGTAAGAAAAGGCTACGGAACACCACGCGGTTCTCTGTTATGGCATTTTTGTCCTGGGTGATGTCTTGATTTGTTTCTCAGTTCATCCCTTGTCTTTAGGCAACCATCAATCCTAACCCAGTCTTCATCTGTCGTAAGGACATCTGAAATCATTGCCTTACTTGGGCATGCCATCATTTGTAAGGCGATGAGAAACCCTCCGTGGCACAGCGTAGTCTTCGGTATCCCCAGCCCAAGTCTCCCACGACAACTTCATTTTCCTTTTCATACAGAGAGGTTCTTACAAAATAAATCACCGTGTTTTCTTTGGGGATTCAGGAGTATATAAAAGACCCTTCAATGCCTTGACGAAATTGTGGGTCAGAGCATGTTGTTTGGCTCTTAGCGTTAGAGTGAACGGGATTTTTAGCACAGCCTGCAACCCCAGTTCACAACTGCTCTTGCCTATTCCACCTTTACCCAACGGGTTAGACTGGTGAGCTACCAGCGCTACGATGCGGCCGTGAAAATTAAAAATATCAGTTAACCACATTTCTTCCTACCCTGAGAACTTCTCTTTCCCCTTGCACCTTGCCCAGATGCAGTCTGCTGTCAAAGCTGAAAATGCTGCCTCTTCCCAACTGTTGTGATACTGGTTCAGCTTGATCATGATGCCTTTTGGTGGCCGCTCGAGCTCCTTTTCCATAGCATTACCTTAGTACCTTCCCCGCTCTTACGGCTGCTCTCCAAGCTATGAAATCCATACCCCCCCCCCCCCCCCCCCCGCCAGAGGACCTACAGCATCCTCTCCTTGTCCCCGTCCCAAGAGAAAGTGGCCCAAGCATTTAGAAAACTCACATCTAAAACACCTCTCACACATCCGCTGGAAGATTTTCAATGGTGACTGGGCTTCCTTAAAGCTGTCTGTAGCCCATCCAGTCCTCCATGCTGCCTTATTATCGCTCCCAGCATTAATCACCACGCGTAGGAGCTTGCCAGATGTTTTCAGGAGCCTGTCCACGCACCATCCAGGTGCATCTCCAAGGAGACAGCACTTCACCGTGTTCTGCGTTAATTCTGACCTTGACCTCTCCTCTCGAAAGGAAGTTTCTTACCCGTAACCAAAGTATTTGACACGATCATCGTGTGCAATTCTGGGATGCTCTGTGCCACAGGTACCTGAGATAGCAACAACCATAAACATATAAAGAGTATGGCCTTCTCGAGAACAAACGAAGCTTTTGTAGGAGAGGTATGAGGCTTAAGAAAGCCAATCTCCCAGCTCAAAGCTAGAAACAAGAACAACTTCCTATGCAGCTTTGGTCTCTCCTACCTCTTGGCTAAGAAACAAGATAAACAGAATAATAAACAGGTTACCAGGGAATCAAAAGTTGCTCCAGCGAAGGCTGTCAGCATCACATTTAGGTCCATCTAAGGAACCCTGCAACGGGGGAAAGCTAACTCACGCCCAAAGCCGAGTCGCGTGGGACAGCTGACAAAGCACCTTCAGCAGAAGGGTGCTGGGTGGAAAATACAGGACTTTAACTGATCGGACAGGCAAGTCAGACTCTTTTAGTTCTGAGATATGATCTAAAATAGATGGGACCCTGGAAAAGAGCGAAGGGAGGGAGCGGGCTTGCTTAACACAGGGAAGGAGATCTGGGCTCCTTAGTGGTTAGGGTGACTGAACCCTCTCCGGAGCCAGGAAGAACATCCCACGTCCGTGTGGTGAGGTGCAAGAGGGCGATGCTCCCCGCCCTCTCTGTGGGAGAATCTGGTAGTCTTCAAACTCAATCTGGTAGTCTTCATCAAGAAATTCAGTGGCCCTGGTCTCAGAGCTACCTTGCCAGACAGGGTCTCCGAGGATGAGAGCTCACCTTTCAGAGGAGCCCTAGGGAACTTCACCAGGGAAGGGGCAGGGCAGGCCATGCTGCATGCCCCGGGATCAGAAATGCCTTCAGCAGGGAGCCAGGGCTCGCTTCTGCAAAATGCCTGGCACCATCTGTTGAAGTCCCTTGCCAAGAGGCTGATCTCGGCCCAGGGAGCATGGAGCACAGCGGAGAACCGCCTCTCTCGCCCCAGCTCAAAGGCTGATCGTGTCCCTCAGCGCCTCACGGAGCCAGGATGCTCACAAGTGGGTCTGTCCCAGCCCAGGGACAGCTCTTGCCTCACGGGAAGGGTTTTGTGCCACTCCCTCTGCTGATCTCAAAGTTGTGCCTGTCCTCGCCTAGACACAAGAGTCCAAATGTTGGGGAGGGAGAAGCCAGAGCAATGACTAGCACGTTTCCAGGCTGCCCAAGTAAGTCTCTGCCAACATGGACTGCTGTAGGGTGGGGAAGCTGAACAAGCCTGCCTAAATATTCATTGGGAGGACCTCACTGCCAATCCAGAGAGACATGATCCTAAAAGGATGGTCTTGGACAGATGTTCATGGAGGTCACCAGACAGCAGCCACAGTCCCACGATGGATGCTGACAGAGGGACTGCCTGGATGCCTTCTGCCATGGAACCCCATTCAGTAAGACACAGCCATGCTTGGCCTGTACTTGGGCAACAAACACTCCTATTAATGTATGGACACCGAGTGAGACAGGACTTTGTCCCCTGCATACCAAGGTCTCCTCTGGTGCACTAAGAACCATACTAGACTCAGCTGCAACCTGCTCACAGGTGAGCACGGTCAGCTGGAAAGAGTAACTGACCCACTCCACCAAAGTTCATGTCATCAAGTCATCATCTTGGTCAAGAATAGGAAAAGGCCTGCTCCATCCATGGCCAAGCTGCCCCTGCAACCAAGTCTTTCAGAAAGTTTAGGCCAACAAAGATTTTTGAACGGGCTGGGGTCTAAGGGTAAATGAGATACAATTATTCCCTGTGAGATGAATACAGACCAGGAGGCGTTCAGAAAGATCACACAGCCAGGACCTGGGTCTTCGCTAGACAATTTCTTCTGATATTGCTTCCTGAGCAGGCGCTGCCGAGAAGCATCCTGGAAAAGGGATGAGGTGAGGGACGCGAGAAGCAACACAGCACCGAGCAGTTCCTAGACACCACAGTTCCCAGCAGGGCTCGCGGTGGAGAAAAGCAGGCTAGATACTCCCCAAAGAACGGAGAGGAGCCCACAGAGAAGCGTTAAATAGATGGAAGGTCCATATTTCCTCCTATCCAGCATCAAAGACGTGGGGTCACCCCTGATGGACAGGCAGATGCAGGGGAGATGGTCCGGTTACACTGGAGGCCTTGGGCTGTGCTTCCCAAGCTGAGAAATCGCTGAGGGAAATATCCGTGTCGCGTGTCCTGCCAGTGAGACCTCAGGGGCTGCTGCACGGCGGGGGAACGGAGCCTATTGCTGGTGACACCGTTCAGCAGAGAACGGCATCTTGCACACGTGGGCGGGGGACCTCTTGGTTTCACTGCAAACCAAGTGCTGACGAGCAGCGCGGGACTGGGGTACGGGCGTCGGGCAGCACCAGCTGCTCCTCTGGGCAACGACTGCTCGAGGCAGGGATGTGCCTCATGCTTGAAATCTCTCAGGGGACGTGCTCTACAGTCCTGTGGGTTTCTTAAGCAGCACTCAGCGGCCAAGGTACACACGTCATGGATTATGCACGGCGGAAGCCAGACTTAGCCAGCCACTCAGAGAGATCTTCACGGCAGAGCAAGAGCAGAAAACGCTGCAGACACACGTACGGGAAAGGGGATTTGCATGAACCAGAAGAGCCTCCAGGCAGGATAGAAAGTGATCCCTGATCTACTGCATGTGAGGCATCATCACTCGATAGAAAAAGCCCAGATTAAAGTATATTTCCTCTGTCTTAGGTCTTTTAGGAAGAAAAATTAAAAGAGAAGAGGGAAACAAACAGAAACAGTCCGGCAAGGCGGTGTGGCGGTGAGGCCCGTGGCGAAGGCTCCGTCTCAGGGCAAGCACTGAGGCGCACACCTCCCATCCGCCCGCAGGCAGCCGGGGCAGGGGGAGCACCCCAGCACCCCTCCGCTGCTACCCAGCACCCCGCTGCTCCCGTGAAACGCCCTGCTCTACTCCCTGAAGCTCTCCTGGCTCTCCCGGGAGAGGCGAAGACGGCACTGGCGAGTCGGAGCCCAGCCACAGCACACCACTGGCTGAGGAACCGCCGTTTCCCGGCGCCAGCAGCAGTGCCCCAGCTGCGCCCTGGCCTGGAGGTTTCCTCAGCTGCTAACTTCTCCTGCCATTTTCAGGGCCTTGCCTCCCCGCCGGCTCTAACCCACGCTGAAACGCCAACACATGCCTGAACACGTCTTGCAGGCACAGGCAGAGGACCTCGCCCTGCCCGAACACCGGCCCTCTGCACTGCGGCGCGCAGATGCGCCGGTGCTTGCAGCTCAAGTGCACGGCAGCATCAGCTACCCAAGCCAAACCTACGGAGATGAACTCTTGCATCCCTCAGCCCCCATTTTATCGACCTTACCTAATCTTAGAGACGATCCAAAAACTCTACTGCCATCTACTTTCTCTTCCCTTCAAGACCTTTTGTGAGACGTGTTTTTCTCTGGAGCTTCACCCGCCTTGGTTGTGCAGCCTGGGCCCGCTGCTCAGCGGACGGCCCTGCAAAATGCTGCCTCTCAGCAGGCTGCCCACCCCCTCCTGCCACCCTGCCCGGCCCCAGCCTCCCCTCGCCGGAGAAGCACGAGCAACGGCCAGCCAGGCAAATGCTACAAGAGATGGTGGGACAGGGGAACCCCCACCATGGTTACGCTGAGGTTGGACATGGGACTGAGGGCAGGCGAGAAGATGCCCTGGTGTGGCAGAGACCAGGCACTGGGAGAGGAAGGTCCACAAGTCATGAGCCACATTTGGCTTCGTTTCCAATCCCCAAGCCTCAGCATCGATGATGCTCCAGGTTAAGAACAAGACGGCCCATGAAGCACCGGTGCTACACACGGCCCGTCGAGGGCCAGCGGCTCCCAGAAGAGGGATCTCGCCACTGTCCCATCTGCCAGTCCCATCTGGCACGCCCAAGGGACAGGAGTGTCCCATGGGAGGCCACCATTGATGTGGGCTTGGGGGTCCGGTGGAGGACACCCCCCACCTCAAGGGATTGAGTCCCCATCCCTGGAGGTATCTAAAAGAAGGGTAGACGTGGTGCTCGAGGACACGGTTTAGTGGTGGCCTTGGCAGTGATAGGTTAACGGTTGGACTCGATGATCTTAAGGGTCTTTTCCGACCTTAACGATTCTGTGATTCTATGATTCTAAGCCGCATGGTGCCCACGGCGGCGCAGGGAGAGCCCACACCCAGCGAAGCTGTAGAAAAGGAAACTGTCCCATTTAATGACACCTTGCCCCCATAACACAGTCGCGAGCGCACCGCCGACATGCGGCAAAGCAAAGTGCACGGTGAGCGGGACTCGTCCCCTGCCCTGGAGGAGGCGGGGAGGCTCAGGGTGCCCGGCACAGCACGGGGACAAGCCGGGCGCCCGGCCAGCAGCAAGGACAGAGAGAGCCCCGGGCTCGGTCCAGTTGGCACCAGTGTCAGGTCCAGTTTGCAGGGAGGTATGGCTCTCGTTCGGCTCCGTGTGGCGCAGGGAGGGCACGGGGCAGGTCAAGCGTACCAGGACAGAGGCCGGAGGAGGTGGGTCTGGGGGTGGCCTGGGGACAGGTCCTGGAGAACGCCTCTGCGGCAGGTTTGGAGCCTCCCTGCCCGAACCGCGGTTTAACCAAAGCTAGGGGAAGGGAATAGAGAAGGGGCTGGAGGCTGAGCGGCCCGGGTGAGGGCCCTCAGGTCTATCTAGCTATTCCCATTTGCAAGATATCCGGTGGCGGGGGGGTGCGGGATCTGCCAAGCACCCCGAAACGGGAGCGAGCCTGGGCGACAGACGTTTACCAGCGGCTCCACGTCCCTGACAGTCTCTCCCAGGCGCGGCTCAGGCACCCCCGTGCCGGGAAGGGGGTCCGAGGGAGCGGGGCCTCCCCTCATTATCTGATGGAAGCGTCGCTGGGGGGGTCACGGTCAGACTCTTCGCTCTCCTCGTTCGGGGCTGACTCGCTGTTGGAGGCCGGGGTGAAGGCAGGAGACTTTCTGCGGAGAAGAGCACAGGGCAGCAGTCACAGCACTGCCCAGGGGGAGGGAAAGGACCCAGTTCGGTGTGGGCAGGGGGCACCAGAGCAAGGAGAAGAGAAGCTGAAGTGCTCCTCTCGCTCCCTTGGGGCATGCGTGGGTCCGCGGGAATCCTTGGGTGCTGGGAAGGGTGTCCCAGAGGACATTAGATGAGAGGTCCAGAGCATGAAGGGGGAGATGCTGGAGGAGCCTGCCCAGAGCAGGACCCTGCCAAGGCATGTGAAAAGGGGTCAGTGAAAGCCCACCACAGAGCCCCCCAGCCCAGAGCCACCCTGGCTCCACGCGCCTGTGGGGACCTCTACGATGCCCCTGCACAATGGCAGCTCCTCTCTCCATCGGGGGTGTCCGGCTTCACCCGTCAAAACTGACCCCTGTGCGCAGCCCACCCTCTGCAGAGGTGGCACCACGACCTGTGTGGAGGCTGGCCGCCAGCAGTCCGACAGCTTCTGGGAACTGCCCTCTCTCCACGCCGCACCGGGGCAGGGCAGGAGGACTACCCCGTGCTTCACCTCCCACTCACCACCACCCTGGCTCCAGTCCTTGCCCAAAGCCCGGGTGTCCCGGGCCTCCCGCTGAAGCTCACCTGTCCCCAGACTGGGTGATGAGCCGCCGGCACGTCTCCATCTGCACGTCCAAGCCTCGCTTCATGCTGCACATTTCCATGTACTCGTGCAGGTGCCGGTTCATGTCGTTCTTGGCTGTCGCCAGCTCCAGCTGCACAAGGGAAACGGTGCGGAGATGAGCCCGGGGCATGGTGCGGCGCAGGGCAGGGGGCACGGCCGGACCCGAGGCTGCCGCCCCCCATTACCAACTACCGGCTCCAGCATGGAGTCTCCCTCCCCCGAGGACCCACTCCCTCGTTTCACCCCCTTTTGCGCCACGTCCTCCCCGCTTCCTCCTCCTCCTCCCACCTCTATTTGGTCGATGGTTTCCTGGTACTCCTTCTCACGGCTCTTGAACAGCGACTCCGTGTCCTTGATCACCTTCTCCAGGCTGTCGTCCTGCTGTTGGGGAGAGCAGACGGCACGTTTAGAGGCAGGGAGGCGTCCCACATGACGAACCAAAGGCAAGAGAGAGAGAAATCAGAGAAAGAACTGGCAGCACTGGGAAAAGAGGAAGAAACATAAGCGGTGTAGTATAAATAAGGCACGAGTCAGTCCTGCCAACACGGGGTAGAGAGACCCAGGACTCGCCACGCTGGGCAGTGACCACATCAGCCCAGAACGAGCCCAGCAATGCACAGAAGCTTTGGAGAGCACAGACCGTCCCCAAGCGCAACGCGTCCCCAGGGGACTGCCGAGTGCCGAGGATGCGGGATGGCGAGGGCTTCGGCCAGGCATTGAGGCCTCTGTTCGGGCAGCGGTGCTGCGCGGCGGGCAGGTGCGCTGGAGAGCCCGAGCAAGGGCCCACCAGCGACCAGCCCAGCCAGAGGAGGTCCACGCGTGTGGACCATGCCCTCAGCACATCTTTCAGGCTACAGGTCCCCGGTCTGTCTAACAAGGAGACCTTCACAAGGATGCGGTAACGTATTCGCATAGAGAAGATGGGGGTGGAAGATGGGGTGTAGAGGGGAAGCATCTGTACAGGCCTGCAAGGGATGGAGAGGGCTGAGGTCTGGTCTTTGAGGGAGCATCTTCCCAGCCTCAGGCAGGACCGAGTGTCCCAACCCAGGGCTGGATCCCCGAGGGGACCTGACACCACCGTTACCTCCCCCTGCACCTCTGCGGCTGCAATGGCGTATCCGGAGAAGTCCTCCCAGAGGAGCAGCGTTTCTTCCGTCTCCTCCCAGGTGAGGCTGTCACAGTCATCCTCAAAGTCATATTCCCTCCTGGGGGCAAGGGAACAGCACGTCAGCACCCAGCAGGAGAATCCCAGCAGGCAGGGCAGGCAGGGGGCCGCGTCGGTGCCGAAAGCCTCGCCGCTGCTCACAGGCAGGGCTGCAGCTCTTGGAGGTCTGGCCAGGGTGAGATCAAGTGTGCACAGACCCAATAGCTGATGGGGAAGGGGCTGGCTTTATGGTCAGGAGCCCCAGCAAATTCAGGCAGGGGCTCCCAAAAGGTGGGAAGGGGTCAAGAGGAGGGGAGCTGGAGCAGCTCCCACCCACGGCACAGGTGGGCTCACGTCTCCCGGGGAGGATCAGTCCCACCGTGCCGCAGAGCGCAGGGTGCATGCACCCTGCGGCAGCACCTCCCATCTCGCCCTCCCCTTGGAAGAGGAGCCGCAGCCCATCCCTGCCCTCTCCATCCCGGGCGCCAGCCTGGTGCCGGAGCCTCGCTCGACGCCACCGGCGGAGGTGCGGAGCAGCCACACTCACAGCTGGTTCAGCATCCTCTGCATTTCCTCATTGATACTCATGGCCGTGGTCTCGTCCTCCTCTTCCTCTTCAGGTTTTCGGGAGGCATCGCTCTCCGACAGCGAGGTGTCTTCATCGCTGACCTGCTTGCGCTCCCGCTTCCGCCCCACCGAGGCTGGGACCTTAACGGGAGACAAGTGCAGAGACTACAGAAACGAGGCCGGGTCCGAGGTTGGGAGCAGGTAGTTGGGAGGAGATGGAGGGGAAAGGAATGGTGGAGGGACAGAAAGGCAGGGAAAGACAGAAAGAGAGAAAGAAAGGAAGGAAGTAAGAAAAGCAAGAGAGAAAGAGAGAGACGGGCTCATTATGATCAGGTTAAAGATGGTGTGATGGATAAAACATGGTTTTAGCATTTTCTAAAATTAAAACTGAGCAACGAAAGATGGAAACTATGAATCTGATGAGAAAAAACAACGTGGTTTTACTGCAGAAAAACTCAAATCGCCCACCACCCCAGTCCAGAGACAGGGAAACACAGCGACAGAAACAGGAAAACAGAGACAGAGTCTGAAAAAGGTGAAATATGTCAATATTATTTATAGAAAGTTTAAAATTTGTACGCTTTCCCAACTGAATGGAACTAACCAGTTGCTTCTGTAGGGACAAAGAGAGCGAGACAGAAAGGCAGCGACATCCAGAAAGAGAAAAGAGACAGAGAGAGAGAAGAGAGACAGAGAGAAGATGACGGAGAGGGGAAGGGGAAGGAGAGAGATGGAGTTAGAGACAGACACTCAAGCCGCTCGTCTCCCTCCTGCAGCTGCTCCCCTACCACTGCGGGGTCCCCGGGCCCAACGCAACAGGTCAGCGAGAGGCTGAGGGGGCTCCCGACGCCCAAAGCAACATCTGGAGCTTTCCACCTCCTCTCCATGCCCTTTCGCCCGGTCCCCCCGAGACAGACAGAGAGCAAGGGGCCGCGAGGAGCGAGGGCGAGGGTGACCAAGCGTCTCCCCTAGCAGGGGGCTGGTGGTGTCTCTTCTACCTCCTTTGGGAACTCTCCTCCCCAGAGCCAGCGGCTGAGCCTGCGGCAGCAGCAGGCGCTCCTCACCTGAAACATCTTGATCATGTCCTCGCAGTTCCGCTGCTGCGCCACGTCGCACAGCTTGGCAGTGATGTCGATGCGCCGGCAGATGTCCATGTCCACCTTCATGGCCTTCTCCTGGATCTTGGTGTCCAGCTCCGTGATGTTCTGAACCCACAGCGCCACGGGAGGGGGATGAAGGAGGAAGATTAGGCAAGGCAAACGGCAACCGGAGCCCCCACGTTCCCTCCTGTGCTGCAGGACTGCATCCGCATCCCCAACTTTGCTCGCCGCACCCCGGACCAACCCTGCCAGATCACCTCTGCGCTGGACGCGCCCCACCAAGGAACTGCTTTTCTACACAGCCCCACCGCTCGGGTCGGACACTGCTGCCGGGTCGGAGAGGGGTTAGGGACTCACGTTGCTCATCAGTCCCTTGAAGACAACAAGCTCTGCCTTGAGCTGCTCCACCTTCATGGCCAGCTCCTCCTGGCAGGCTTCAGCCTCCTGGGCTTCCTGCCCCGGGCAGAGGGAGACGGGCAAATCAGCATCAGCGTGGGGCGGCTGGGGTGCAGGGGAAGGGGGGGAGAGCGACGCTCACCTCCTGCAGCTCCGTGACCCGGTCCTGAAGCTGGACACGCACCGTGTACTCCTCTTCCCATCTAGGGAGACAAAGGCGCTGGTCAGATCCCACTGGCCTCGCCGGCTGCCGGAGAGGAGGGAGCGGCAGCTGCTCCCCCCAAAGCTATCCAAGAGGGGGTGATGACGGCACCGGGGCGGGAAGGAGAACGTGCCCAGGAATGCATCACCGCTTCTTTCCAGACGACGGCAGCTGCCAAACGCCCATCAGCCACGGCCGTGAACCCTGCCCCACCACGCTCTCCGCTGTCCCCGCCGTGGGCTGGCCCAGGGCTGCCTGCTCCGTGACGGGGGGAGCTGGGGACACCAACCACGGGCTCCGCGTGGCAGCTGCGCTGCATGCCCTGCCACGACGGGGCCGGCCTACGGCCCGACACAGCCCACGGGCCTCCCCATCTGCCCCCGAGCCCCTTGGCCTTGGGTCACATTAGATTCAGCTCCAACGCTCAACAACTACTGCAGAGTTGCCCCCATCTGCATCGTATTTGTGACCGCATTTGCGCCACAAAACCCAGCCTAACACCAAACCTCGTTACCGCGTGAGCGGCCATGACGTGCGCCAACACGAAGGGCTGCTTCTTCTGCCTGGACCAGTGCAGAGGGCCGCCCTGCACCGGGCCACGCTACCCAGGCAGGGGCACGAGTCTCCTGGCTGCGCTGCTGCGTAACAGGTTGGATTAAAGAAGATTGTTTCATCCTAGAAAGAAGCAAGATGGATTGTCCCAAGTTATGCCAGGTTGGCCGGTGGAGACTGTATTAGGCTCTGCAGCTTTGCAAAAGGCTGAGCTGCAAGGCGCCTTGCTACACAAAGGCGCATCGCCTAGCAATTACTGTATTTCGCTGCATGAGATCATCGTCTTGGGCCACGCTGCAGCGTTGGCCCGGTCCACGGTCTGTTGGGAGGCCACCAGGCTGCACTGCTCTTTGCTAAATGACTATCCCATAGAGCAGACGGGCTGGCACGCGCCGCGGTGCGGCACGGGGCAGGGGCTGCTGCATTCTTACCCGGCTCCTGGCTCTTCTGGGAGAGCCAGATTTCTCCGAGAAAGCGGGATTTCTCTGGGAAAGCAACCGGAGCTGGGCCCTGCCTGGTGCTGTGATCTCCGGTTTCTATTTAACGCTTGCAAGCACTGACACAGGCGCTGCGACCCTGCACGAGGACGTGAAAAATCTCTCCCCTCGCTTACTCACACCAAGTCTGAAAAATAAATCCTCAGGTCTAGGAGACCAGAAAGCATATGAAAAGCCCTCGCGCTTGTTATCTCGAGGTATCAGGACAAGCTGACGACACGGGAGAGTCCTGGCTTATGAATTTCTAAGCTCTTAAGGCTGGCAACGCTGCTCCTTACTCAAACAAGGACAAAGCGTGCAGTCCTCGTGTTGGCGTTGGCTCCATACCGCAGCTACAGAAGGGGAGTCAAAGGGGGTTCCCGTCCCTCGGGGGGAAGAGGGAGAGAAAGAGAGAGGGAAGGAGAAAGTTAAAAAGTAGAATTGCCCTTATATGGGAACCGTTCAAACAAGGCCTCCCTCCCCGGGGAGAAAAACGCCTTCCACCATAAGAAAAAATTTTCAGCATCTTTCTCAGCGTGGCACTTCCTCTCTTTTTTGGTCTCCGCCTCCCTCCGGGTCTCTACGTAGCCCGGACTTACTGGGGAAGTAAAGCACAGCTGCAAACCCTTGGAAGAATTCATTTCACACCAACGCTACGGCAGGCGAGCGCAGATCAGATAAACGCCGATTTAAAGGCAGGAGGCAACAGCGATTCGCCCCGCACGCCCATCCGTTACGAACCGCTCTCCCGCTCGCCTCCTGCACGGCTCCTTCTTCTCTGCTCCCTCCTGCAATGCACCACTCCTAATAATAACCTGCCAGCGGCACTGCGCCCGCAGCCCGGCGCAGCCGGCGGCCGCTGCCAGCTCGCCGCCGGCTGGAAGCAAGGCCGCCCCACGGAACCCCACGGCCGCCGGCGCACGCCGAGGGGAGACGCGTGTCCTTCCTGCGCCGCCGCGAGGCAGCCCCCTGCCCAGCGGCTGGAATACGGGGAGAAGGCAGGGAGTGAGGGCAGGAGGGTGCCAGCAGCAGGCAGACGTGGTCGTCTCCTTGCCGGCTACAGGCCAGCACCTCCCAAAGCCGGGGATGCGACGAGATGCAGTGCTGGCCCCAAAGCCCCCCCCGCCGGGTGCGTCCCCTCAAGAAGTTCACTTAGCAAAATAAACAGCCTCTCGCGTCTCTAAAAACCCTGCTCGCTGCCAAAGGCACGGGGGCGTCGCACCCTGCGCTGCACGGTTAGCGCACGCCGGTGCTGCGGGGCACCCTTCGGGCTGCTGGGGGCTTGCAGCTGCACGTTTCCCTCTCTTGCCATGTTTGAGCTTCGCCTGAACGGGGAAGGCCCTGCAGCCCGGTGCACCTCCGTGGAGGGCAACTACAACAAAAGACCTTCTTGCGGCCCTTCAATATATAAAGGGGGCTTATAGCAACGACGGAGAGAGACCTGGAGTGACAGGACGAGGGGCAATGGTTTTAAAGTGAAAGAGGGTAGAGTTATATTGGAGATTAAGACATTTTTTGCAACGAGGGTGGTGAGGCACTGGCACAGGTTGCCCCAAGAAGTTGTGGATGCCCCATCCCTGGAAGCGTTCAAGGCCAGGTTGGACGGGGCTTTGAGCAACCTGGTCTGGTTGAAGACGTCCCTGCCCATGGCAGGGGGTTGGACTGGGTGCTCGTTAAAGGTCCCTTCCAGCCCAAACCGTTCTGTCACCCTAACACGCTGTGCCATAACGCTACTCGCCCCATACCTCCAGCGTGTGCTTGCAGCATCCAAGATAAAAACCGCTTGGGAATACGGAGGCAGTGGACAGCACAAACCGGAGGAGACGCTCAGATCCCCAGTGCTTGGTGGCTCTGTACGATACTCACAGGCACCCTTTGCCCCTCTCCAGACTACCTAGCCTCAGTCTGCCCTTCCCAAGCACGGCTCCCGAGAGCCTCTCTCCTGCTGCATCTCTTCTCCTCCCTCCCTATGGCCCCCGCACCCCTCCTAGATCCCAGACTTGAATTTCAGGCCCTGCACATCCAGCGAGAAGCTCCTCCTGCTGCATCGCTCCGAGCGCTGCGGGGTGCACGGCGGCAACGCTGCCCTGAAGAAAGCACAAGCTCGAGCACCCGAGCCGTGAGAACCGGCCAGCCCTGCGTTAACACGGGCTCTGCCCCCAGGCAGGTGGCAAAGGGATGACACCGGCTGTCCCCACGGCAGATCACAGCCCGCCAAGGCAGGGAGCTCTCCGCTCCCAGGGGATGTCGGCGTCAGCCCTCTGCATGGGGATGGGTGTGGAAACGGGATCCTCCTGTCCCATTCCCTTGTTCGGGACCTGGTTGCACCCGTCGGAACGTTCCCAGTGCCGGAAAGGGTCTGGGGGTGGGGTCTGCTTCTCCCCCAGCCCCTGGTAACACACTCCAAAAATAGATCCCACCAACAACATTGGCCCGCGGCAGCTCGTGGTGCCCCCCTGCCCGCCCCCAGCGTCCCCGCTCCCTCCGTCACCCCCCAGCCTCCCCCAAAGCCCGCTCGCCAGGGCGGGACAGCCCCAAAAAGCTCTCCTTTCTCCCAAAGTTTCAGCAGCACTGACAAACTCGACTCAGTCCCCTCCGGCTGAAGCGCTTGGAGCAGGCGAGGCTCCAGCCCTCCGGGCCAAAACGGTGGCTCCAGCTCCCCGCTGCCTGATCTGAAAACGCAAGGCGAGCTGCCCGCCCCTGGAGAAGGACCCCCGGCTTAATAATAAAAGGCCTTAGGTACAGGCAACGATCGGTGGGAAAGAAGAGATGTCAGCTCTTCCTTTCCATGTGCCTCGCTCGATGCCTTCAGAGCATCCGACAGGCGAGTCTGCTCAGCCAAAGCCTTATAAAGCCAAAAACATAAGGTGTCACCGTGGAGCCCCAGCCTTGATCTTGGCACCGGAGCCCATGGCTGCGAAGCCCAGGTCAGCAGCACGGCTCACGGGTAGAGCACGCCGTTCCGCTCCTTTGGGTACACAGTCAGTTACCTTCCAATTGCTTCTAAAGCATCATAAAGTAACTTTTGTTTGGGGGGGGGGAATCAGTCGCCCGGGTGGTGTCGGTCGCCAGCGGCCTCGCCCGGCCCCGCGCCCTGACCCAGCCACGCCAGCCCGCTGCCTGATCTCATCCTACGTGCGGATCCGGGAACAGCCTCAGAAACCGGCCTGGAACAAAAGCACCGCCGGGGCGACGGGAGAGCGGCGGCCGCCCCGCACGGGAAAGAAGAACGGGCCAAGAGATTAGCTCTGCATTCTGCTTCGCCCTTCTCCGAGGCACGTGCCGAGCCGCAGCTATTTTGGGTCGGGAGGAAAGCCCCGGAGGAGTGGGGGGCTCCCACATGGCTCGCTGCTGCCGAGGCGCCGGCTGGGAGAGCGCCGGGGAGGGAAAGGGCCCGGGGGAGCCAGCCGCCCTGCCGAGGGGCTTCTCGGCACCGTCCTACGCGTCCAGAGAGCCCTCCTCCTCCTCCCGGCAGCCTTTCCCAGCCCAAACCCGCTCACTGCTGCGCCTTCGCCTTCCTCACCTACTTTCCGGCTGCTCCTCCGAGATCCCCCCCCCTTTAAAACGCCAGCTCCTGGAGTCATGTTATTTCTTCCCTGCTTGGAAAAGCATTTCTAGTCCCTCATGCCGGGTTGATAAGATGGAAAAAGGCTCAGCGAGCATCCCGAGAGGGTTCAAACACCAGGAGGCAAGCGAGGAGACCCAGGCGCGGACGAACGCTTCCAGGGGTCCGTGTTTTAGCCTCGCAACCCCACCTCGCGCTGCCTGGAGCCCGCGCTCCCGGGAAGTCAGGCCAGGGCTGCCTCTTCCCTCCCGCCCGCTTCTCCCGCACCGGTGCCCACCGGGTAGAGCCCCGCAGCCTCCCCGGCGACGGCGTCGGTCCCTCGGGGGATGCAGCTCGGGCCCCTCGCTCCCGCCGCCCCTTCTCACCTGCGCTTGTACTCGTCGCGCTCCCTCTTCACCTTGGCCAAGACGTTGTAGAGGGCTCGGATCTCCGGGGTGATGGTGTCGATCTGCACGCCCACCCCGTCCGGGTGGACCCAGGAGACCCCCGGTCCCTGCACCAGGGTGGTCTCCGGCCCCGGACCCAAGCGCCGGGCTTGCGAGAAGGACCAGATGGTGCCGGGCATGAAGCGGGAGGCGGCCGGGAAGGGAGGGGGTGGCTGGGCAGGGGCTCCGGGCCGGCAACCGGGGGAACCCAGCGTCCGGGCCGGCCCCAGCCCCAGCCCCAGCCCCAGCCCCAGGCTGCGGATGGGGCCGACGAAGCCGGTCTGCACCGCCTGGTCGCGGCGCGGGGGTCCGCGGCCCCGGCTGCCCCCTCCCTCCTCCAGCGCCTGCTGCAGCTGCTTCTCCAGCTGCCGGTTGCGCCGCTCCAGCTCATGGACCTTGGCCAAGAAGCAGCGGAACCGCAGGTTCAGCGTCTTCAGGACGCTGATGTTGGAGCCCAGGTCGTTGCGGAGGGCCATGGCGGCGGGCGGCGCGGGGAAGGGGCCGGCGGGCGGCGGGGCGGCCAGCTCCCCCCCCAGGGGCTCGGCGGGGCGAGGGGCGGCCGGCGGCGGCGGCTCGGGGCCCGGCAGCCCCTGCTGCTCCTGCGGCAGGAGGAAGAGGTTGGGACCGAAGAGCGGGTTCATGGCGGCGGCGGGACGGGGAAGGGGCCGGGGGGGAGCCGAGGCCGCCGGCGCCAATCAGGGGGCCGGGGCCGGGGGGGGGCTGCGCCGGGCCGGGCCCGGCGGCGGGGGCGCGGCTTCCGCTGCGGCGGGGATGCGGCGGGGCCCCGCGGCCGCTCCCCCCGCTCGGCCCCGGCGGCCGGCCCCGGGCGGAGCGAGCGGAGGCGGGGAGGCGGCAGAAACCGCCCTTTCCTCGGCCGGCCCGGCCCCCTCGCCCCCCGCCGCCCCCCGCCGCCCCCCGCCGCCCGTGCCCGCGCTCGCCTTTTATTTTTTTTTTTTTAAATTATTACGATCTTTTTTGCATGGCCTTGCGTGCCGCCCCCCTTCAAACCGGCACGGCCTCCCCTCCGCGCCCCGGTAGCCCTCCTGCTCCATCAGCAGCCGCCCACGGCCCGCTGCCGCCGGACAATGGCGAGCCGGAGGCCGGCGGGCGCGCGGGGGTGGCCAGCGCCGTGCTTGGCTGGCGACTGCCTTTCTCCTTCGCTGCTCACAAAGCGGCCTCGGGTCTGGTTTCCTACCCCCTGTTTTAGCCTTCTGTAGGGTTTTTCCTACAGTCCCTCTTCCCCCGATCTCAACCCCAGGGCGCCGCCGCCAAACGCGCCGGCGTGGGCCCTCATCCCCGTGATCCGGTGGAAGGAGGCTGCGCGCGATGCGGGCGCGTTCGTGGCGGTGGGCGCCTGGGTCACCTCGCTGCCCGTTCCCCCGGGACTTGGCGCGCAGCGCTTGCGCAAACCGGCCTCCGCGGCCTCAGCTGAGCCGTCAGCAAGGGATGAGCGAGCGGTTAAAGGAGATGCCCAGCGCTGCGCTCCGTTGAACTCCGTGGCAGGAGGCAGGCAGGCTCCAGCTGGGTGATGTGCTGCAGCCCATCCCTTCGGGTCCGGCTCAGTCCACGCTTCCAGAAACTTCCCGGACCCGCTGAGGATGGCCGGCTTCGCTCGTCTTGACCGGGAATCTGCCTGTTGCGTTTTCCCTACCTACAGGGCTCCTCCATCCCTCAGTTACTCCTCTGCCTTCTTCGCCTGGGAGCAGACTGAACCAAAGTTGTTCCCCTCTGCTGCCTTGCTGTGTCCAGCACCAGTTTTGTCCTGTGACCTGCCTGTCTCCCCTGTCCTGCCCGCGACGCTGGGCTCCCCGCAGCAGCCCCTGTTTGCATTTACAGCACCGCCGCTAGAAGTCATAACCAGATTTCAGTCCCTCCCATACGGGCACAGGGTGGGAAATGAAGTGAGCTTTCCTTCTCCTTTTGTCACCTCCTTTTTGACATTTTCCCTCCTCCTAAGCGGCCGTTCCCTTGCTCTGCCTCTGACCGGAGAGGCTGAGCCATGGCGAGCAGTGCTTTTGTCAAGGGAGAGGAAGGCGGGAAGGCTTTCCTCAAGCGTGCGGGAGATCCCCGTCTTCCAAAAACCCTTGCTGCAACAGCAGGAGCCGCTGGTAGGGAGCCACACGCCCAGCAGCGATACTACCAGGGAAAAGGGAAGGACAGGCAGACGAGGGATCCCTGTCAACCTCCGTCCTGCTGGGGAAACCGGGCAAGCGGAGCTGATTAATGAAATGCCAGCGGAGGAAGGCGTCGCCATCCATCAGAAAAAGCTTTTTCACCAGGAGGCCGGGGCAGCGCTGGAGCAGGTGGTGGCATCTCCATCCTTGGTGGTTCTCAGGGCTCAGCTACGCAAAGCCACGGCGATGTGAGCTAGTGCCAGGACGGTCCTGCTTACGGCAGGGGGCCGGGATACAGACCGCCAGCATGGCTTCCCACCAGCACCCCTGCTGCCTCCTGGAGAGGCCAGGGCAGCGTGGAGCCGCCTTTTTTTTCCTAGCTTCCCTTGCTCCGGATACTTGCTGGGATCAAGGATTCCTCCTGACACAGAAGATGGCTGGGACAAAGAGCCAACCTCTTCTCCTTACTCCTGAGGAAGCTCAGAGCCTAGAGACAATCCTGCTACCCAGGGGACCACGATGCTCCTCCCTGGGCCTCAACCTCACCCCAGCACAACAGCTCCTCCTCCTCCTCCTCCATCTTCCCTTCTTGGCTCGCCAAAACCCCTTGCACTTCTGCAGAGCCTCCCACAGCTCCTGCCCTGATTTTATCAGCTCAGGCTCGGCAGCGGCATCGCTGGAGCCCACCCGCTGACACGCAGAGCTGCGCACTACGCCTCACCGCGGCTCTTGAAACTGTACCTGTAGCCAACGTAAAAATAAGACGCTGATTCACAAACGTGCTGGTATTTATCTTGCTCCCACAGATTTTAAGGCCGAGAAAGACGCGCTGCATTTTCTGCCCCCGTGCAAAACACACGGTGCAAGTTTCTGCAGCTCAAGTCAGGTGCCTGTGTGGGGCCGTGTCTCTAGTCGCTGACGGCATGGTAAAAAGAGATTGAGCCTCTACCATTACCCTTCATAGGCAAATCAAGGTAGATGCCCCAGGTGGCTCACGGCCTATGAAAATCACGCGCCGCACTTTGCCCCTTGTTTGAATTTGCCTAGCTTTAGCATCTGTTGCCAGTTTGCGATGCTCCCGCTCTCCCAGCTCACAGAAACTCTTGCTGGCTAACACACCCTCCTCGCAAAGGTGCTTCATGGGTGAAACCTGGTCAAATTAGCTCCGCAGCTTTCCTCGAGGCTCTTTTTTTAAGGCATAGGTCACATCAGTGTGTGCGTACCCCACCTCCTTCCCTCCGAGGACCCCAGCGGCACCTTCTGCCTTGCGCCACGCTGCTGGAACATTGCAGCGTCAACTCTCCAAGTCTTCCACTAAAACCAACCCCTAAAATCGCTTCTATCCGCAGCCAGAGGCAGGTGCTGCAGCGAACACACCACTTTGGGGCACTTTGCTGCCCAGCAAAGCCGGCAGCCCGGAGCTGGCTGCCTCAATTTGGGTGCGAATGGGGCGAAACTGGCACAGAGGACCAGCTGCCAACAGGAGCTGGGCGATCGCCACGCTAACCGACACACAGAAATGTCCCTGTCTAACAGCAAAGGAGGGAATAGATTTTAAAAAAACCAAGCCCAACCCAACCCAAACGCCAGTCCAGGAGGGGGTTTTGTAGCCAGGTCTTGCACGTGAAGGCAGTTGTAGGTACTCCAGCCAAGAGCCAGGGACCTAACTGGCCTTACTCTTCTCAGCAATTCCCCGTTGGCTGCGTCAGGCAGGTATAGGGCGTGCAGATACCCTCTTCGGGGCCCTCGGCATCCTCCCTAGCAGGGATGGACAGCTTGGGGGAGCAAAACCTACTGATGCGAGCTTGGTCATTGGAGTCCGCCCCTACAAAAGCGTATAGATCTATGGGGTTACGTGCAACGGAACGCGTGCTCAAGGATCCAAATTTTATACCCGCGGCCCTGAAATTTTATACCCGCCTTCCCTTCCTCTGCCACGCCAAGGGCGCGGGAGCTGGCCGTCTTAACCGTAGCCTGATAAGGCTTCTCCGATACTCGTTTCTCTCTGTTTGGGGAGGAGGGTTTGAAGAATCCCCACCGAATTCAAGATCTTACCGTGTGTGATATTTCTCCCACCACCCTGACACAGAACCTCGCCTCTTCCATGCGCCAGGTTTGTTTTGCACGCTTCTGGCCTTGTTTAGCCTAAATAACTTTACAGCGCGTGGCAACTCCATTACAGAACTGCTTACCCTTTTTTTTTTACCCTCCAAGTCATTAAACGCCACCCCAGTGACGGCTGCGCACAGCACAGTGGAACAGATATCACGACATATTACACCGACTTCTCTCAACCAGGTTTTAATTTATGATGGCGTTTTTACTCCTCAGATCTGCTTTCAACCCTTGCTTTGCTCTGCTTCAGCTCTCGCAAGCCGCGCCATCAGCAGCTTTGAGATAGTCAAATATATTAAAGGAAGGTACTGAAAGATGATCCGGGAGTCACATTTTCCCAAAATCTCAGCTTTCAGGTAACAAAAGATTCCCAGAGTATTTGCAGCTGCAAACACAAGTCTGATGTGACCAGCAGCCTTGTACCAGATGCAGAGGGAAGCCACCAACCTTCGTCCCCCGCTGCTGCGTCCCTGGGACCGCCTCCAAAGCTCGATGGCATTTCGGTGTCGCGCTCGACATTCTCTCTCTGAGCAGCGATAACTGCAACGGCTGAAATAAAGCACAGAAGGGGAGCAAACCGCCAAAGAGCTGAAAGTTTCCTCTGTCTCTCCCCAGCTATAACGAAAGGTTTGCAGGCAAGCAAAGCGAGCGGAACGATGCTCGGTAAGAGAGGGAAGTTTTATTGACATGGTTAAAGCAGCTTCTATTCCCAACCTTTCAGATGGGACTGACGTAATTTGGAGATCCACTGGGAACCTGACGGTCACATTGGGATCCCAACCAAGAACTTTCTATCCCTGCTGCCGGGGCTATCAGGATAAACTGGTTATCAAGCTGAGACTTGGATACACAGGAACCTCAACCGGCGGCAGCGGCAAAGCGGGACAGGTTAGCATCGCTGCCGAAAGGCCAGCTTCACAACTTGCCAGAGGTAAAAGCCCTCTAAGTGCGAGCCGCCCCTCGGCTGGAAGAGTGCCATACGGCTCCAGTTTTGAGTTGTATGCTAAAATCCTGTATTTCATCGCTCCTGGGGAAATCCGCTGGAACTGGAGAAGGAATAAGGCTGGAGGAGCAGAGGCAGGGCTCGGCCTACCTGGGGGCTGCGGTTGCCACAAGCACCGCGAGCCACGTGCGGCGAGGACCCCGCTGAGGGGAACGGGGTGCTAGGCAGAGCTCAGGACCCACCTGGGGAGCACTAAGGGGCAGGCGCAGCAGCGGGACCGCCTCCCAGGGGCGCGAGAGCCGCCAAGCTGGCTCAGACCAATGGTCCATCCAAGCTCAGGCATCGTTTTCCAGCACGGGATGAGGACAGAGGCGTTCGTGAGCAGGGCAAGCGAGCAGCGACCCCTCCTCACAACGCTCTCCCAGCCTCTACCAGTTGCCAGCTCATGGATCTTCTGAGCCAGTTGGATTTACCAGCCCTTACAAAACCCATTTTTCCCTTGTGCCTACAGCTGGGTCAACCCGCGTAAGCTTCTAGCATCCACCGTACCCTGCAGAAAGGGATTTCACAGCTACCTACGCCTTTGGTGCCTTCGATGGGTCCGAGGGTTTTTGGGTTGTTTATAGGAAAAGAGCAAGCGGTTGTTCCCCGTTCATCTTCTCCGTGCCACTAACAATTTTACACACCCTTATATCACTTCTTTCCCCACCGTCTCTTTTCCGAGCTTAAAAAGTCCTAGATTCCAGCTGTTCCCCTTGCAGAAACCGTTCCGTAACTCAGGATGCGTTTGTCCTCCCTGAACGTTTCCCAGTTTCACAATCCTTATTCAGATGGAGGGCACTAGAAACGCAGCGTTGAAGCGCAGGTATACAGGGAGGTAATTTTATACAGGGAGGCAGTAATTTTCTCCATTTTGCTATCTATCTAGTAATTCGTTTCCTAACAGCACCTAGCATTTATTTAATTTTTCTGAAAGACCCCAGAGAACTTCCCTCGGGTCCTGTATGCCAAGCAATGCAGAGACCTCGCCAGACGAGCCTGGAGCGAGACGGTCACGTTCAGAGGCTCCTCCCTGCCCTAATTCACCAGGAAGCATGGGGAAAAAGTAGTTTTCAACTATAAGGAGATTCGGTTAATGGCTATTCAACACAAAAAGACAAAACCCCCAAAAACGGAGTTATAGTAAGTTAAATACACAGATACATAAGGCCTAAAAAGCAGAAGATAACACGGGCTGTAACGAAGACCGGGACTCCCGAGACACTGATGGATTGAACCATTGCAGGAACCACTCGAGCGCAACCTGGCAGAGATTCAGCCAGCAGCTTGACAACTGATAAGCAAGCGAAATTATCACGGGCTTCGAGGGAAAGAGCAAATTTATTATGGGATGTTTGAGAGGAATTGCGGGACTGCGTAAAAAGTTTATCGTGCAATGTTTTAAGGAAGATCACGGGAGCAAAACTCACTAGGGGATGTTTGGGGGAAGGATTGAAGGAGGGGAAAGGGAGGCATCAAGCTAGATCAGGGAGAAGCGAGCGTGGGAAATGGAGAGGAGGAATAAATAGAAGGGGCCAGTCACCCAGAGAGACGGGCTGCTGGTCAGCGGTGCCTGCCTGGCTGAGCCCTGCACCCCATCACCACCATCTGTCCTGGCCTCGTATTAAAACTAATCCTCCCGGCTTCCTCTGCACGCATGCGCGTTTGCCATCTGCTAGCAAACCGCAAGCTGGAGTAGCCCCTACGCAGGGTACGAGGTCCGAGAGCCCAGACGGACCGCAGGCCTGAGGAGCAGCTACCGGCGATCCATCCAAGCGCGTGCACGCGATCCACCGGCACGCTCGAGGTTTGATGGGGCGGGGGGCAAGAACGGCATTAGGCCTTTTTTGCCATTTCGTGTTTTGCGAGTGCCGTTTGTGTTTTCCTGGGCACTCACCACAGCGCTTTTCTTCGGTTTCTGCTCATCGGCCTGTGTCTGGTTGCATCTATAGCACGTGCGCACGGGCGTCAGGGAGTTTCTGAAGTTCACGCTCAGCCCGGCGACTTGCTGAACCTTGCCTCGCGCGTAGCAGACCAGGAGAGAAAGGACTCCCTAGATCCTACAGTCCACCGCATTCAGCTGTCCTGGACACCAGACACTGGAATAGCACATCAAGTTCTGCCGCGAACCCAAAGCTCGGCGAGGAAAACAAATCAAGGCAAAGCCTCGCGTGAGTTGAGCTGGCGAGACAATCACAGAAACGAGAGTTACGCCTCAGGTCTGCTGCACACCCAACTCCACGCACGCGGTGGTGGAAGAGAAGCTGGAGAGCGTGCTTGGTAGAAAGCTTATTAATGAATCATCTCTAGAAAAAGATTTATCCGCCGGAGAGCAGAACCAAAGAAGATATCCACTCACGCTGACGAGGGAAAAGGACCTGGGCTGATGTTTAAATCGAAACAGCCCAGACCGCTGCTTGTTACGCCTCAGGGAGAAGCAACCACACCTCGGTGAACAAAGAGGCGAAAGGAAAGACCGCGATCGTACAGCTCCAGGAGCAGCAGCAATCCCTGCCGCAGCTTGGGAGGCCAAGGACCAAGGGACTGCTGGAGACCAGCACAAGGGTGAAACGGGGACAATCGCAACAGCGAACTGGACGAGCACACGGCGACGACGGGGAACTAGGGACCAGCACGGGACCCCCGGCCCGGGAGCCCCAGCCCTGCCCTGCCGAAGCAGCCTGCTGACAGGCACCGCACAGTACAGCCTTCACCCAGGCAGCCAGGATTTCAGCTCCCGCTGCTGCTTCGCAAACATCCGCGTTGCAGAGCGTAAGAACAGACACCAGAAATGCCAGAGCGTCAGATGGGAGCGGAAGGGGTTTCTGCTGCAGGGGAGCAAGGGGACACGGCAGAATTCTGTATTCCGTGTTCAAGGGAAAAGGAGGCGACTCGGAGCAAGAGTATAAAACTTTTAATGGGTCAGTGCATCAGTCCCTGATGCAGAAGGAAAGGAGCAAAGGGGGCTGCAGCTGTCCCAGGCGCTCAGCGCTGCAGAGGTGATCTGCACAGAGCGGGAAAGACAAGGCGGCACGCGCGTAGCTGCAGCAGCCCCCGGCCTTTGCTCTCCAAGGAGGGGCCCGGCACCTGGAAAAGCAGTTCCTCTCACTGTCCATTCGGTTTCGCTCTGTGCTTCTTCCTGGTAGGGACTTGAGGACGCATCATTTTGGCAGCGGGCCGGCCAGCCTTCAAGGGTCTCCTCTGTGCCTGCAACAAACGCCTCTTCTTCAAAGCAGGCTGTGGCGGCTTCTGCTCTTTGTCAGCTTTTGATCCCTCAAGTTTCTTCTTTTTTGGCTGAGGCTCCGTGGCGGTATCAGGGACAGCAGACGGAGCTGCAGCTTCCACAGCAGGTTCTTCATCTGAAACACGAGAGAAAGGTACTGTAAGAAGAACCCGCGTGGCTTCTGCAGGGGAAGCAGCCTGTGAGAGCAGGCCCAGGCAGCCTGGCTGCGCTCCAGCGCTAGCTTACCCTTTTGTGCCTGGGGGATGGCGTTGGAGAATTTCTTGAACTTGGCAATGAAGAACCCATCCATATTATGCGTGTGAGGATAGAAACGCCGCGTAGACTTGAGGGAGGGGTGGAAGCGACGGTCCTTGAACCTGGAGGAGGAAGTGGGGTGAGAAGCGATAGAATGCCTCTGCTCAAACTTCACCCCCAAGGAACGCATGCAGCTTGTGACCTGGCACCCACCTGGTGAAGCCTTCCTTGCCAAAGTCCAGGCCTGTGGCCACCAAACGAACGTTGCGTTTCTTCAGGGCGTAATCCACAACCCACTCGTTCTCCTCCACCTGCCAAAGACTAAGCGTTAGGATCCAAAGCTCAGCAGTCCCCCGAATAGGAGATGACCGCAGCAGAGCGTGGAAGGAACTTACCATGATGGAGCAAGTGCAGTAGACAATGTAGCCCCCCGTCTCTGAGGCAGCGTTGACTGAATCTATAGCGCTAAGAATCAGCTCCTTCTGCAGGTGAGCACAGCGCAGGATGTCTTTCTCATCCTGAAAGCGAAAGACAGGTTAGGATGGCAGAGGCACAGGGAAGCACCCCAGGCCTCTGTTGTGGATGGAGGGACGACAGGAGAGCAAAGCACACGTGACACAGAAGATTCTGGAGTCTTCTGCAGAACTAACCTCAAAAAACCTAGCTCTGGGACAACACACAGAGTAGGAAGGAGAAGGAAAAATCAGCGTCCCTATTGCAGGCATCTCTCGAGAACAAAGCTGTCCCGAAGTCCTTCCTCTCACGAATCATGCTTGAGTCCCCATCTTGTGTCCCCACTGGTCACTCACCTTATTAGTTTTGACAGCAGGATCCTTGGAAATGACGCCCGTTCCGCTACATGGAGCATCAAGCAAGACCCGGTCAAACCCTCCAAGCACCTACAGGCAGATGTACGTTTGGAATTACGCTCACAGGTAGGGACTCGGAACAAGACCAAGGCTAGAAGGGGAACCAGGAGACTGGGAAGGCAGGAAAGATCCCTCGCTCCTCCCTGCCCACCTCCCCATCTCCATATCAAATAACAAACACACTCCCCGGCAGATCTGTGTCCCACGACAAGTGGCTTTGGAGAACGCAGCTTTACTAAAGGGACAGCAGAGCAGCTCTAGGTAAGCAGGGTAAGGACGCCTCAAAGCAGGCAAGAACGTACCTTGGGGAACTGGCGTCCATCACAGTTGCTCACCACAGCATTGGTGACTCCCAGCCGATGCAAGTTCCCTACCACGCTGTGTAGCCGCTCGGCATTGCTGTCGTTGGCCAAGATCATACCCGTGTTCTTCATAAGCTGAGCTGCCGGAGGGAAAGACGCATCAGCAAGGGCCTAAAAACCTCCTGTGCTTTTGCCCACAGGGGCAGCCGCCCCCCTCCTTTCCCTGAGTTCAGTCCTGCTCTGTTCCCTCTTTCTGTATAGACCAGTAGAAACTCATCGCTTCCCAGAGCCTCCCTCCCAAGGCTCCAGGGTGGTACCTATGTAGCTGGTCTTGCCTCCTGGGGCACAGCACATATCCAGGATGCGTTCATTCTCCTGTGGAGCCAGAGCCATGACAGGGAGGAGACTGGAGGCTCCTTGCAGCATGTAGTGCCCAGCCAGATACTCAGGGGTGGCACCTGGGCAGGGAAGGCAGAACAAAAGAAGATGACATGTGAAAGAAAGGGAGCCAAGAGTGGGTCAGCTCAGCCCTACGACAGGAAGGGTGATCTCACCGATGGGCACAGAAGAGTCATAAATAACAAGTCCCGTTTTTGACCACTTCCCCAAGGGGTCGAGATTCACACCACGGTTGATTAGAGCCTGCAAGACAAGGAGATGGGACTGAGACACCGCCCCGCGTGACAGGCGGCGCAGGAGACAACCGCAGGTTCCTGCTCACCTGCGCCAGGTCCCGTCGCCGCGTCTTGAGCGTGTTGGTGCGAATGGTCACAGGGCGGGGAACCTCATTGGCTTCCAGAAAGTTTATCAGCTGGATGGAAGAAGGGACAGAGAATAGAGATAAAAACGAAGACCGGAGGAGGCAGCCAAATCCTCACCAGTCAGCAAAGATACGGGCAGGGCAGGATCCTACCTCAGGGAGCGGGAAGATGTCCATGAGCTTCGTGAGCAAGAAGTCACTGTAGGAATAGTAGGCAGCCATGTCCCGGCGCAGCAACGCGAGGTACTCCTGTCGGGTGCGTCCTTCCTCCCGCTTCACCGCGAAGTCCTGCAGCACCTCCATGTTGCCCTTGATGCGCTGGTGAATGACGTGCAGGTCAGGTGGCTCAGCAGGTAGACAGACCGTTAAGGAATCGTAAACAGCCGAGAAACACGCACACAGGCTCTTTACAAGCACAACTGATCGTGCAGGACTCCTGCATCACAACAGCACCCGCACCAGAAAGGCCTTGTTGGAATACGCTTTCATCAGAGCTCAGCAGAGGGGAGGGATTCAAAGGATGGAACCAGACAAAAAAGCTCACAAGGCAGGAACTACAAGGTATTTAAAAGAATTTGGCCGGTTACTTTAGATAAGCAGAGAAAAATAGGAAAAAGAAGACAACAAAAAAGTCTTTTAATCCTGAAAACATTACCTGGAGCAGAAAGGAGACTAGAAGTTCCCCAAGGGCAACTAAGGGGTACCGAGGAGAATGAGGAGAGGCAAGATTAAATTGTACTGGGGGGCAGGAAATGAAAACCACCAAAGGCCAAGAGCGAGTGCTTTGGCTGCTGGAATCGCTATCATCAGAGGCTCTAGGAACGGGTTAGACAAACACCTGCCAGGAAAATCAGGGTACAGAAGAACGGACTATGTGGTAAGACATCCACATGCATTTAGGACTAGAAAGGAAACTGGGACAAGCTCCAAGCTCCACGCAGGGCGTAACAGATTTCCTAACGGTGCTGTGCAGAAGCGCAGCATTGTATACTATCTATTAGGGCAACTCATCTAAAAATACTTTGTTGTGCACAAAACACTCTTGCTAAGCAACGCTCACGATAAAGCCCAAATGAAGCTCTTCAGTTGTATCCAGGCCCCGTGCTGCTGCACGCATACGGCTCGTGGATGTCACGGATAAAAAGGATATCCTCTCTCTCAATCTGTTCGTTAGTCGGCAGTTTAAATTGTTCGTCTATATCCAGGTTGAGCTGCAGATCCGGGCTCTCTTCCTCCTTCTGTCCCACTTTCTGCCCGCTCGCCTCCTCTGCCACCTCCTCTTCGCTGTCATCTTCACTGAGGCCTCCCCTAAGGACAAAGAACAGGAGGGATGTTTTACACCAGCACGGTATCACGCCGGCACTTCACAACTACCGTTTCTTAGATGGCAGAGAGGCCAGAAGAATGAATGACACCGGCTCCTCGTCGAACCAGGAAAGACTCTGCGGACTGGTGATGTTCTCAAAGCCTCACCTGTCAGACTTCCGCTTCAGGGCAGCTTTTTCAATAGGCAGCAACTAAACAGAGACAAAAGATTAATGAAACATCATCCCCAGGCGCCCCCCTTACTTCCCACCATCTGTGAAATTTATCTGCTCTGTTTAAAAAGGACAACAAACAAAAACACCGTGCCACGCTGGGATCAGTTGCTAAACTAGAAATTGTTCTTGTGAGGGGAAGAAGGGGAAAGCTCTCCACCACCTCACCATCCACCCCCCAGTACCGTCAACCTTTTCCCCCAGGCCTGATGGTTCCTTTCAGCCAGCAAAGTCAAGTATTTCTTGCGTAATTAAGGGCAAAAAGCTCCTACCTCTT
The DNA here is from genome assembly GCF_965183815.1 of Platalea leucorodia. Lineage (NCBI taxonomy): Eukaryota > Metazoa > Chordata > Aves > Pelecaniformes > Threskiornithidae > Platalea > Platalea leucorodia. Next base: position 131,217,816 of record NC_138824.1, on the reverse strand, counting down.
CTTCCTCTGATGATAAGGCACCATAATCATCCACCATCTCCTCGCTGCTCCCATCCTCCTCCTCCTCCATCTCCCAGCTGCCCTCTTCCACCTCACCATCGCTGGATAACTCCAGGGTGTTTCCTTTGGACGGCGTTTTCTTGGCTTTGGCCGGAGCCAGCCATTTTGAATTGTCATCACTGAAGCCAGACTGCCCACGAGGGGTTTGTCCTGCTGCCTTTACGGCACGGTTCTCCTTCTGTGGGGATACCTGCTCTTTGACTAGAGGTAAAAGAAGCGGTTAAAAGTTCGGCGTTGTTCTCAAAAGCAGCTACCCCGTCTTTTTAATTGTTATACAAAAGGGGCCTTCATCCTAGCCCTGAGCTGCCTGTCCAAGGGAAGGGATGCTTGCTCCCCGCAGCAGTTTTCTCCATCGTAAGCAAGGGCATGTTCTCACCTCACCCCCAATGAAACCTTGAAGAGATCTAACCAGGATCACCAAAGAAAAGCACAGCTACAAAGGGCCGCAGAGCCTCAGTGACCCGTCCGCCTCGCCGGGAGCGGAGGTAACGTGTGGGAGAGAGACCTTTTACCGCTTGGTTGCCAGGCAGCGACCAGAAATGAGGGGAAAAATCGTTTAAAATAGTGAAATTCCATCTGTTCCGTGCTGTAACGAGGAGGCGGGGGGCGGCGGGGCGGGGTGGCACTCACCTGCCGGCTCTGGCCTTCCTCCTCCTCCTCCTCCGAGCGGCCTCCTCCCCGCCGGGGCGCTGCCCGCCGCCAGCCGCCTCTTCGCAGCCCTGCATGGCGAGGGGAAGCGGCGGTGGGGTCAGGTCAGAACCGGCCCCGCCGCCCCGCCGCCCCGGGCCGCCCCCCCCTCACCTCTTCCTCCCGTGACTGGAAAGCTTCTTCCTACCGGTCTCCGGCTCTGAGGAAAGACACGCGGCGGGCGGTCAGTCAGTCAGTCAGTCAGTCGGGCGGGCGGGCGGGCGGGCGGCCCGCAGCGGCGGCACCGGGCCGGACTCACCTGGCGGGAGGAAGCGGGCCAGCTCCACCTCGGCCCCCCGCTGCTTGCGGGCCTTGCGCCCGGGGCCGCGCTTCCCCTTGGCGCTGGGGTCCAGCTTCCGCCCCATGGCGCGGCGGCAGCGGACGGCGGCAGCGGGCCCGCCGCCCCACGTGCAGGCCTCCCCGCCGACGGCGCATGCGCGGGGCCCCGCCCCCCCGCCCTCGCCCCATTGGCCGGTGCCGCCGCGCCTGCTCGCTGAGTGGCTCGGCCGGCAACGTCAGACGGGCAGTGATGGCGTCACGGGGAGAGGCGGGGCCTCGGCTGTGAGGCGCTTACACCCCCCTCCCCCCCCATCAGCAACAAAATAAAATACAAGGAAACTTTATTTTTCAGTTTTACCAAGGTTTTGCTCTGTTTTTTGACTTTTTTTTGTTTGTTTGTTTGTTTTTTTGTCTTCAAGCTGTTTATTAGTGGACAAGTCCGGTCAGTTTTTGTATTAAAAAGGATCTTGATGGAGGTAGCTTTGTCTCTGTCCTGGCTTTCGCTTGGTCTTGCCTGCGCACTCATCTCTCGGTAAACAAACGCAAAATAAAATTAAAAAAAAAAAAAAAAAAAAAAAGAAAGAAAGAAAGAAAGAAAAAAACCAACAAAAAACCCCCAAAACTGGAATTGCAGGCGGAGGCAGCGAGCAAGGCAGCCAGGGTCTCCGTGTAACAGACGTGGCGCTGCGGCCTCCAGTCACTATGTACAGAGTCCGTCATCCGTCCCCCTCTCTCCTAAGCACACTCCTTGCTCCGAGGGGCTGGCTGCAGAGGAAGGAGTCCCTTCTCCTCCCGGAGACCTGCGCGGCAGCTTCCGTAGGGAGGGAAACAGCACCCAGTCGGGAATGTCAGGCGGAGGGGTCGAGTGTGAAGGGGTGGGGTGGGTGTGGGGGGGGTCACTTCAGCTTGGCCGAGAGGTCAACAGCACCGGGCCAGGGACTCACTGCTGCTGGGCCACCTGCGGGGCGAGAGAAGAGGGTCAGAGACCCTGGGTGACCAGGGCAGCTTCCCCCCGCAACCCCCCCGAGGTAACTCTGCTTACTGACCAGAGAGGGTACGTACTTGTTGGGGAGGCGGGGGCGGCGGGGGCTCGCTGCTGCGGTTGGCCAACCGGCTGAGGATGTTGCGCTCCGACATCTGGAGGCGCACGGCCACGGGTGGGATACGGGCGATGGTGGCGGGCAGACGAGTCACATCCGCCTTCATGTCACTCAACAGCTCCTCCAGCTGCTTCAGAACTGGAAGAGAAAGAGGAATCTGTTCAGAGGGGAAAGGGACACCCCACAGGGAAAAGACAAATCGGGACAGCGATGCTGACCCCATCCTCGTTCACCACACCGCGTTACCTTTGTGCAGCACGGCGTTGGCTGGTTTATTCCCGGCCATCGACTCCTTGGATAGGTGCTGGTGGCTCTCAGCCAGGCATTCCACCTCCGCGAAGCGCGTGTTCAGAGCCATAGAGGGATGAGATGGGTCTTCCGACATGTTCAGATAGGCGGCTCGCCGCAACTGCTCCTCGATCACCAGCGCCTGCTCCAGGAGCTGCAAGATGGGGCAGCAATGAGACAAAGTCTGTCTGCAGCTGCCCGAAAAGCAGCCTGTTTGCACCCCCAGTTTCTCCAGAGCCTGTTCTCCACTGTCTCCTGAGGTGAGATTCTGCAGCTGAACCTCCCTTCACCAGCTTCTGTTTATATTGAGTGAAGCCTAAGGAGCCCAAACTAATTAAGGGCTCCATTAAGCTAAGCCAGGTACACAAGGAAACCAGGCTGCATCTAGTTTAATAGAAGACTACCATCAATGCTCTAGGATTCTCATTCCTCCTCCAATTCTTTTTAAAGACCAAGTTGTTTGCTATTTTACTCTTTCTTTATGGAGCGAAGGGGATGGAGCTTTCTCTTTGAACCCCAGTGAGAAGTATCCCATGCTACTTGTAGGAAGAGTCTAGAAACTGCTAAGCACATCAGGGACATCTGGAGAAGTCAATCCAAATCCTATCAGTGCAGAACTGATGAGCCAGATCAGTTTTAATGTTTTGCTCCCAGACTGGAGAACTACACGGCCTTTATTTGGGTTGGCCTTAAATCACTCCCACAACTAAGCTTTGGTCACTCCCAAACAGGTTGGAGGCAGAGACTGGAGGCAACCCTTTCACCAATCCCTACAGCGTTTCCGAGTTCCGCTTAGGCACGTTGAGTGGGTTGGAGCACACCAAGCAGAAACCGTGAGGGGAAACAGCCACTTGAACCTTAAGCCTCCTGCCTACCGGCTGTTCAAGAAACATTTGGAGAGAGAGCACTGAACCGAGCTCCTCAATACCATTTCTAGAGTAAAGGGGGCTCCTATTGTGGAGCTACTGCGTGATCCTGAGAGATTGCTTATTTTTTCCCCCTAAAATGAAAGGCACTGCAGAAGCCTTCACTTTCTTAGTGGAAACTCGGAAGAGCAAGCTCTTGTTCTTAGAGGTCCAGCTGCCTGAAAGGCACTTACCACACTGAGGAGAAATCCTTACCTTGAATCTCCTTGCCAAGAACTTATTCTTTATTTCCAGGAAGTTACCCCTGTTCATCTCACCCTTGAAGGGTTCATTGAGGATGGCGTAACGTGGATCATTCTGAATATCCTGCCAACGGGCATAGCCATGACTGAGATGGGATGAGCTCAGGCAAACAAAGGCAGTGAGAACAAGGGAATACGCAGCCCAGGCAGATACAGTTCCCAAGAGGGGGTGGGGAAAGGGGGTGCAGAGAGGGGAGGAACAGGAGCCAAGGAAAAGGAATGAGAACTATGTCCTGCTAAGTCCTAACTATGCTGGCAGGAAACTCCTCCTCCCACCACCACTTTCACTCTTGTGAAAGAGGATAAAGCACTCTCTCCCTTAATGTACTCCAGTCAGACCCAGGACAGTCACCTTCACTGTGATATGGTTCATGTACAAGGGGAGAAAACTGGTCTGTCAGGGTAAGGATACTTGATAATCCCAGCAAGGAGCCAGTAGTCATGACGCCGATGCCAGATCTCATAGGTCTTCTTGGTGACAGTTGCAGCTCGCTCTTCGTTCTGCCACAGGGAGTGCAGTTCTGGAATGGGAAGAGACACCACAACAGTCGAAAGTCATTTCACCGACACAAGCAGGGGCATATAAACAAGTTCAAGCATATAAAAAGATTTCTCCTACCAGTGAAGCCACCATCTGCTATGTTGAACATGAAGCGCTGCTTTACTGCCTTCTTGTGCCTTTCGTCTACTGACTCTTTCAGCATCTCTCCGTTCTGCAGCATCACCAGATCTCTCTTATCGTCATCCTTTTTCTCATCTGTACACACAGGAAATTATTAGAAAGAACACGGCAGACACCGCAGCAAGTCGGACCCACAAGCAAGCCTCACGGGAGAGGGGTTAAGGAAAAGAATGGAATTATCGTGACTCACCTTTCTCATCCAGAGTGATTATAGGAGGTTCAGGAGGATTCTCAATAGGTGCTCTATCTTCCACTTTCTCCACATCAGCTGCAGGAGAGAAGGGGAACATGAGACACAGGGGAACATGGCAAGCCCCAGGTTTTGTTCTTCAGCCTGTGAAGCCTAATACTGTTCCCTACCTCCCTGTTCAAAGTCCTGGAACAGCCCCACTGATTGCCTAGATTTACACCTGTTTCTTTAGGATAAAGTGCTGAAGCAAAGAAGATACAGCTTTAGCAAAATAGTGTTGGGGGGGGGGTTATTGCTGTTCAAGGTATTAAAAAACCTCCCCAAAGATACCTTTGCTTTCCACGTCCATTTGCTCATCTGGTCTTTCCTTCACCTCCAGTTCCTCTACTTTTTTGTCATCTGCTTCTGTGGGGTTCACCGGGGATTTTGCTTCCTGTGGCGGTGTCTCCACAGGCTGGGCACACTGCTGAGGACAGAAATCAATGAGAAGCGAGGTAAAGCAGCACATGGAGACAGAAGACAGTCGCAGCAGTTTGGAAAGCAAAGATGCAGAAAACTGTCAGGCCAATTCCAAGGACCCGAGAATTATCTTTAAATATTGTTCTGAGAACTCACCTCTGTCTCAGCAGCTGAACAATACAGAAGAGGGGGCAGAAGCAGAGACATTTGCAATTGCATGAGGCAAACGAGCAACCCACCACTCACCTCCATAGGGACCTCTGTTTCAGTAGCAGAGGCACTGAGCTCTTTCTCTGGTTCAGATGTATCTCCTTGCTCCTTAGCACTGGCTCCTTCTTCTACTTTTACTCCTTCTTCTGTGTATTCCCCACCCCAGAGCAGCACAGCAGACAAAAGAAGAGAAGCCATCAGTAAGGTCTTTCCCTCACTGTTACCGAGCACACATCTTTGCTCCCAGAGATTAGGCCCATCAAAATGGGACCGACACCACTCAAGATCACAAGAGCACAAGTCTTATGAGGAGAGGCTGAGGGAGCTGGGGGGGCTCAGCCTGGAGAAGAGGAGGCTGAGGGGAGCCCTCATCGCTCTCTGCAACGGCCTGAAAGGAGGCTGGAGCCGGGGGGGTCGGTCTCTGCTCCCCAGGAACAAGCGATGGGACGAGAGGGAACGGCCTCAAGCTGCACCAGGGCAGGGTTGGGTTGGATATTAGGAAAAACTTCTTCCCCGAAAGGGCTGTCAGGCCCTGGCCCAGGCTGCCCAGGGCAGAGGTTGAGTCTCCACCCCTGGAGGGATTTAAAGAACAGATAGATGTGGTGCTTGAGGACATGGTTTAGTGGTGAGCTTGGCAGTGATAGGTTAACGGTTGGACTCGATGATCTTAAGGGTCTTTTCCAACCTTAACGACTCTATGATTCTAAGATGACCCCCCCCTTTCCTGCCCACTACAAATGCTGGGCTTCTCTTCTCACTGATGGCAGCACATCCAAGGAAAGCTAGTGTCCTCTCCTGCCTTTAAGGGCTCGCACATGTCTTTGGCAGCCCTCCTAACATGAGAGGGAAGTTGATCTGCGTCCACCCCCAGGCCCCACCACCACAGCTCCGGTGAGGGGAACGGCCAGGAGGGGGTCAGGACGCAGGACGGTACAGGAGGGGAGCTCTCACCAGGCGGAGGGACGGGGGCAGGCGTATTTGGCTGCGTATCTCCTGGCGTCGAAGGAGTTGGGGTTTTGGGAGAGGGTGAGCTTGGCTGTGAAAGTTTCTTGTTCTCCTCTATCTCTGCCAGTTCTGGCATGCTCCAACGGCCGTTCACGTGCTCGAATTCCTGCACCTGCATGAGAGGGAGAGAAAGACGTCTCATTGGAGGAGTCGTACAAAGCTTGTCCTCAAACCAGAAGAGACAGACCACTCGGCACACAAAGAAATAGGTGTGAAAGGAGAGGTAACTCACTACCTCAGGACCCCAGTGACTACAAGTTACAGGGAGAGCAAAGGCTACATTGCTCTGCTAGGCACCTACCTTTTTGCGTATAAGTGACATGACCCCAATGCGAGTAAGGACATGCTGTCGAGAAAGACCTTCCCGTGGGACCCCATCTGCGAAGGTCTCTGCACCATCAGCTCCAGGTTCACATAAGTGGCGCATGAACAGCGAGACATAGGCCCTGGAGCAGTTAAGAGACAAGCAATTAGACTACAAACCGGGTTAGCTGGAGACCTTCGTTATCAGACCCCTTCCAACACATAAGGGAAATCACCCCGAGACTCCTAACCCATAGCAACACAAGTTCTGGGGTTCCAGGCTCCTACAAGGGAGAATTTCCTGGCAGAATTACTACATACATCAAGGACACGCAGCTGACTCAGAGTCCTGAGCCAGAAACAACCATAAGCCCAAAAAGGACTCTACGAGAGCATTCGTTACATGGCCATCCTACTCCTCTAAAAGCATTTGCTTTTGGTGACAGATGAGTCGAGTCCAAGGAACATAACTAGGAACAACCCTGCTTCATTCCTCCCCAAAACTAATGCATTATGGAAATGCAGTCTCTAAGGAAAGGCCAGAAAAGGCCCAATTCTCATTCTTCCCCAAAGGGACTAGACGTAGCCAGTCTTCCATCCCTGCCTAACGCAGACTCACTTGAACTCTTTCTCTGACTTGCCACGGAGGTCCCGGACAAGCCACTGAGTGGTGAAGGCATCCTGAGGTGGCATTCCATAGCGCATGATAGCATTGAGGAAGGCTTTCCGTTGGCGGGCATTGAAACCCAAGACCTGGAATGGAGGAAAAGGCAGACAGATATGGCAAAAGCCGTACAGAAGCAGCTAGGAAGCAAACGCCTACCCTGTTACTACTTACCTCAATGTTCCCTCCCACACGGGCAAGTAAGGGAGGCAGAGGCTTATCCTTATCATTTCTCAGGCCTTTCCGGCTAGGCCGACGAGCTGCTGAAGAGAGAAATGCAGCTAAGGAGGAGAGACAATGCACAGCATATTGTTGTGTGAATATTTCCCTTGCAGAACAGCACCACAAAGTGTAAAAGTCACCCAAATCAAGTCCCAGCTATTCCCACACTCAGAGAAAGGGACCCAGGAACTCTGGCTTCACCAGAACTTACCTTCAGACCTCTCATCAAAGTCCTCATCTCCTTCTTCAGAAGCAACTGAATAGTCTGACTGATTATCTGACTGGTCATCCTGCCAGTCTGAAAGAAAAACAGCACGTGAGCCTGAGACGCTACTCCGTTACTTCCCAGCAACATATACTTACACCCATTTCTCCCTCAGGTTCCTGTGGATTTGTACCTCTATCCTCCTGCGAGCCATCGTTGTAGTTAACTTGCTTGCGAATACGTTTGCCCTTGCCCAGATTCCTGGCCAGATCCTCCTGTTGCTGTTCATAATGGTGACGCAGCAGTTTCTCCCAGTAATCGGGATCCACTGACTCCTCCTGCTTAATGATCTCCCGTTCAACCTCCTCTTCCTCCTGCCACAGAGAGGTAACAAATTTAGAGCCCCTGAGCTCCAAATCCCAACCTGTCTGAGCAGATATATGCCTGCTCGCCCTTAAAAGCATCAGAGCTCAATTTGCTTAATTGATCCTACATCATTCAGCAGAAGATGCTAGTTGACATCCACCTCACACTCACCCCCATCTCCTCTTCACGAACCACATACTGGGCCACCTTGAAGGAGCTGAGATACTCATTCATGCCCTGAAGTTCCGTATCTTCTGTTTCATCCTGGTTCCGATCCAACAGACGCTCAATTGCTTTGTCATCATAGTGGATGACGCTGCTGTCCTCCCCTTCTTTGTTATCCCCTGAGGGAAAAGCACAGGCACAGTTGCTGCGTGGACCTCAAGGGACTAGGAAAGGGAATGCCACCCTAGACCCCTCTGCAGAGCTATAATCAGCACTGTGCCTACAGTCGCTTGCTAAATAAGGAGCCAGACCTCCCCACCTCCTTCAGTTCTACTCCCAGGCACTCACCCCCCTCAGTAGCCTCATCCTTGAAGAGCTCTTCAGTGCCAAATTTGAGAATGTCATCAAGTTCCTGTTTGGACATGGAGCCTGTCTTGGAGCCCAGCCCTGGTCTCACTACCAGATGAGTTAACATCATTTTCTTCTTGGCCACCTGAGTGATACGCTCCTCCACTGAGGCCCTTGTCACAAAGCGGTATATCATCACTTTCTTGTTCTGTCCAATTCTGTGTGCACGACTGAAGGCCTAGAAAAGAGATGTGCTCAGAACAGTCTAGAGCTACACAAGTAGTAGTCTGATACGCCCCGCCTACCTCCACGAGTTTCCCAGCTGCCTTCATGTTGGCTCTTAACATTAGTGAAGGCTGGGCCCTGGAAGAACCCTCCACTATTTCACTTCCCATCTCTACCCATCCTCACTGCTCTAATTTTGCGTATTTCTAGAGGGGAAGTCTCACATTCCTTCACTCCTCCTGATGATTTCGTTTCCCCTCTTCCTCAGGATTACTCCCCATAGTGAGTGGTCTCATTCAGACTCACCTGGATATCATTGTGGGGGTTCCAGTCTGAATCATAGATAATCACAGTATCTGCTGTGGCCAAGTTAATACCAAGACCCCCAGCTCGAGTTGAAAGCAGAAAGCAGAACTGCTGAGCACCAGGAGCTTAGATAAAAGGAGAGAACAAAAGTAATCAAGGGAGAGTGCATCACTCAAACAAGGATTTCCCACATCACCTGAGGGGGAATCACTACTAGTCTAAGATTCCAGGAGAGCAACGGAAGCCTTGGGCCACAACCACCCCATGTGGACTGCTAAAGCACATACAAGGGAACGGTTTCCATTTTGCAAAGAAAGTAGGAGACTCCATACCATTGAAGCGATCGATAGCCTCCTGACGCATGTTCCCTGTGATTCCTCCATCAATCCGCTCATACTTGTACCCTTCGTGTTCCAAAAAGTCTTCTAGAAGGTCCAACATTTTAGTCATCTGCATATCAGAAAAACACCACCACAAAAGAGTGAGGGCCAAGGGGACACCAGGTCAACAGGCTCCTTTCTCAGAAAAAGAGTTCCCAGCCTTAAGGTTTTTCCCCCATATACCTGAGAGAATATGAGCACCCTGTGACCTCCCTCCTTAAGGTTCTTTAACATCTTCTGGAGCAGCAACAGCTTTCCAGAGGCTCGAATAAGGGCACTACCATCATACATGCCATTTGGCATTTTTGGAGCTTCCTGAGAAGAAGAAAAAAAAAAAAAAGAGAAAAAGAAAGGGAGTAAGGGGTGGGGGAAGAAAACCGCTTGAAGAGACGCAGCTCGGTCTTTGTCCCTAGCTGTGTTCATCAGATGCTGACTCACGTCTGGTCATTTAGCTTGGCACAACCCCAGTGTGTAGCACTACTTATACAAAACATCAATGCTACCCTGTGCCTCTTCTCTTGCAATTTGACTGCTAGATGCCCTCCTCTTTCTTACTGACCTAATCCCTACTCTTACTGTCTCCACCACCTTGCATGCGTTGCAAGATAGCTCCTACCTGCCATACAAAGATACTGGAAAAGGAAAGGCCTTCCAGCATGTCAGGTCTACATAAACACAGGACAACACAAACACAGAAGCAGAAGGAGAGGAAGGGGAACCCCTCCATGCTTCACTAGGGAGTGAACTGGCTCCTTGATACCAGCCAACAGGGAATCTGCTTGTAGAGAACAAGTGACTGGACATACCATAGCAGCCACAGGAAAGAGGTAGGGGTGGTTACAGCACTTCTTCAGATCCATAACAACATTGAGCAAGGAGACTTGGTTACCACCACCCCGTGCATTCAGTGCCTCAAAGTTTCTTGTCAAAATGTATTTATAATATTTCCTGGAAAGAAAAAAAATTACAACTCAGATACCCCGCCATGAGAATGACTAACATACTCTCTTGCTAAACCCTGCACAGCTCCTGGCATTACCTGCCAGCTACCCAGGCTCTGCCAGTAGCATTCACTATCTCTTTATCCCTTACATTAGGATTAGTCTTCCCTCTGCTATAGTGGCAGCAGGAAATCCTCCTCCTATCCACTGTGTAGTAAGCCCTATAGCGAGGATGAGGCTGTTTCAGCATCCTCTTCCAAGGAGTAGAACAGAGCAAGAGCAATTCAACACCAGGTGCTCTCTTCATCCTCACACTCACTTCTGCATGGGGCTCAACTCCACTCTGACAATGAGTTCAGTCTTCGATGGCATATTCTTGAAAACATCAGCTTTGAGGCGCCTCAGCATGTGTGGGCCCAGCATGTCATGCAGCTTCTTGATCTGATCCTCCTTGGCAATATCTGCAAACTCTTCTAGGAAGCCCTCCAAGTTACTGCAGAAAAACAGACACTCAGCAAAAGCCTCGAAGGAAAAAGAGAAAAAAAAAAAAAACACCACGAGGAAGGGGATAGGGTGACAAGAGAGGCAGGCTGACTCGCACTGCAAGACATACTGGAATCTCTCCGGCGTCAGGAAGTTCAGCAGGTGGAACAGTTCTTCCAGGTTGTTCTGCAGGGGGGTTCCCGTCAGCAGCAGCTTGTGCTGGAGGGAGTAACCGTTCAGCACACGGAAGAACTGGGAAGCAGAGAGCAAGGACAAAAAGGAGGGGACCAAAACACACAAACACGTCAAAGGCTTATTTAAGTCATAGGCCTACAAAAAAATAATTTCTCCTAGAAAAAAAAAATTGACATCAAGCTAGGGTTCAATTTAGATCACATCAGCTGTTTGGACAAGAGCTCCAAGTAGTTCACATTCCAGTCAGGGTCACTAGACTGATCTCGTTTGGATCATCGCTCTGCATAGCTCAACCATGACTGCAGCAAATCCTACAAGCCATCAGGTGCCGGCAGGTTTCCTTTGCTCTTTTAAGTTACAAGCTCTTTCAGACCACCAATCATTTCCAGAGTGCTATACTATGTACTTTTTCTTGCTAAATTAGCGTTCCACATTCTTACAACTGCTCTGCCTTGAGAATTCTAGAAATAACTAAGTCACTCTTCCTATTCATATCAACCCTGGCAGCGTTCCAGAGCTCTGAACAAGCAGAGGAGAAAAAGAGCTAAGGGTTTGCCAATGTGTCTTTAAGGTAATTTGTGCTAGTTTTCACAACAATGAAGCAATTCCAGACAGAGGTAGCGAGCAGTTGAAGTACTGAACTGAAAAGCACAAGTGTACCACATTCACCAGCACAAATTGACAATAAAGCAGTAATTTATTTACAAGCTTGGCCACTGCTTTGCTTATTTTACACTTCGCATGATACAAGGTCAAACTTAATGGAAGTAGCTTGTACTAGATGGCAAACAAACAAACAAAAAAAAGAAACAAAGAGAAACCCACCACCACTTCTGTTTTGGTTATCGCACCAGAAGGATCTGTCTAGTGGCCTCCACGGGGATTTATCTTTTGACATAGTTACTGTCAAAAAGCATTCTCATTTTGCAATCAGATATGGAAGTTACTGATTATATCTGCAAAACTTTGGTAGAAAACCAGGGTCTGTCAAGAAACATCTGACTGGTCTTGCAGACCTGAAGCTGTCCTTATGGGACAGGAAAGTGCTCCAGAAAAAGGTAGATTTAATAGTCTTGGTGGATAACCAATTGTAACTATCAGTCATAGCGTAACCTTGAGCCTTTAAATCCTCTATTCAATTAACGAATATTAATAGTAAGCAGTCATTACTACTTCCAATAATTTCAATGCTAAGCATGGAATGGCATCCAGTCTTCGTGTCTACAATAAAAAAAAAACACTGGGAGCTGGACTGCAAGCACAGCTACGATGTCTCTGAAAGATGCCTCACGCTAAGATCCAAAAAGCTAAAGCCATTTAAAAAAAAAAAAAAAAGAGAAATCAAGAGGCAATTTTGTCTTACACAGTCTCCAAGAACCTATAAAACCAGATTTCCAATAACAATTGTTTTTAGCATACTGAGCACTAGAACCCAGCTGAAGACAGACAAATCAATACCAGAATTAAGGCACAAGGGCCTAGGGAGAGGCTGGATTAAGAAAGTACAGTCAAGTCTACTAAACTCAAACAAGCTTAATTAAGGTGCAGCCTCATATAAAAACAGCTATATGGCTTTCAGCGTCTACCCAGGCATTTTTGAACACCTCTGCCCACCTCTCCCATTTCTATAACGTCTAATTAGTTCTGCTACAAAGTTAGATGAATGCAGACAGCAGGCCTACTCCGGAAGCAGGATAATTGTGCTCCTGCAGCTTGTTTTATGTTCAGTATGGCAAACCTCTCCAGAATAGAGGCGGTGCGGATATATGATCTGCTTTGAGAGAAGCCAGTTTGTATTTGAGAGCGACAACAACATCCAGGTTTTTCTTTTTTCCAGCGTACACAGATTGCCTATTCACCCACAAAGCTGTTTTAACCAGCGATACGTACACACAAGTTGTTGCCAGTGATAATCAATACCCGAATTAAGGCTGTTCGATATTTTTTCTTAATAGCACATCAAATTTACTATTGAACAAATGACTAAGAGTTGGCAGACAAACTTATGCACTTAGGAGCAGTTACATTTAGTCTTCTCAACACACTCTGCCCATTACCCCCAGCAACATAGGCCATGGTCATCGACTACCTATGCTCCTCTGTACCTTAGACTGGTTGTTCTTCAGCCGGTGAGCTTCATCCACAATGAGACAGGCCCAGTCGATAGAGCCTAGTATGGCCATATCAATTGTGATCAGTTCATAGGAGGTGAGAAGCACGTGGAACTTCACAGCAGCCTCCTTCTGCAAAGGAAAAGGATGAACGTGGTAACGGGATAGGGGAATGCCCCAGGACAAAGCAGATGTGGTGTTTCTCCATCAAGTTATTCTCATGAGCCCTGGTCAAACAGCACATCAAAAAAAAAACCCCAACTTTTCACACCCACAGCTTCCTGTCACAAGATTCAAAATGCTACCCAAACCATTCTAACCTTTTAATCCCCTATTACTCTCTTAACACATGGAAATCTCCTCAACCCCCTCAGTACCTGCTACTTCTGGACAGCTGCCAAATATTGTACGAGAAGTTTAACAAATAAGCAGCGAATAGAGGCATGGGAGGGAAACGAGATTTGGAGAAGAGCGGCTCATCAAAAAGCTAAGACTTAAAAAGATAAGTAGTTTATCGTGGAACTTTAAATTACTGTTAGTACTTAACGCAGTTCAATTTCAAGGGAAGCAAAGGAGTCCTATCTATCTCTGCCAATGGAAAAGCTTCAGCTCCCATCTTGCTTTTCCTAGAAGACTAAAGTTCTACAAAATCTAGCCACCTAGACCAGGCTCTCCCTTCCTGTCTGGGCACAGAAGGCAATTTCTCAGGTGTCTAGGTATGGCCTCACCGTCAGCCAGTTCCTCAGAAAGATTAGAGACTTCACACTTTTTTCTACGTTTGTCTTTTTCATACAATGGCAATTCTGACACTGCCTTGCAGCTGAAGAAACGATGCACAACTTCACAGATTAAGCAGAAGAGAGAGGGACTTGCCTGTGGTCAGTATTACCTTAGTCAACTCTCTTTTTCCAGTACCAAATTAGTTCAAACTAGTAGGAGTGTTTAAACAGTCTAGAGCAGGAGTCTAAACGCCCACTAGTCATCAACTTGCAGTTATTGCCCCTTGGAAACTACAAGTATAATCAGTTCCCAGGGACATCAGAGCATCTGAACCTCAGCTGCTGACAGCCAGTCTAGGGCACCTCTTCTTTCAGTTCAGGCTTGCGTTACAGCAGAGTTCCGTACCTTCATTCTGGATGCTTTTTTGCCTCCACGGATGGCGTTATCCTCAAAAGTGAACTCATTCTCACGGATGATGGCCCGGCTGTCTTTGTCCCCGACGTAGGTCACTACATACATATCTGGGGCCCACATCTCAAATTCTCGTTCCCAGTTGATGATTGTGGACAGCGGGGCACTCACCAAGAAGGGACCCTTTGAGTGGCCCTGTGAAGAGAGTCAGTAAGAGCATGAGATGAATGCAACCACGAACGCAGGCAGGATCTCCCCGGGTAGCGATCTCCCAGCTCTCACCTCTTTGTATAAGGAATACAGGAACACAGCTGTCTGCACAGTCTTTCCCAGACCCATTTCATCAGCCAAGATTGTATCTGTGCCCTGGGCCCAAGAGAAGCGCAGCCAGTTCAGTCCTTCCAGTTGGTAGGGATGCAGAGTTCCCCCTGTGACATCGAGGTACTCCGGTTGCCGGTCATATTTCACTGTTGGCTACAGCGGAAAAAAGGAAGAGTTGAGATCCTTTACCTTAACTAGACAGCTACCAAGACTCGTTTCCCAGTCACCCTAGTGCAAATGAGACTTCACAGATGACAACCAGACTAGCACCAGACAAAAATCCCAAATGGCCAAAAGGTATCCACCAAGAAGCTTTTTTTTTTTTAAACCCTTTCACCAAGAGCCAGGCAGTGCCTCACCCAACGGACAAGGTGGGCCTTTGCTTGAGGGCTCTATAACCCATTCGTTCTTTGGGCCAGGAAGGAACTCTAAGCCACATGGTCTTCACTCTTTAGTTTCCTCTTTACCTGCCTCCCTCCCCAAAATAGGCAGCTGTTTCAGATGGCTCCTAAGCAATAAACAGGAACTTACATCTACTGTGGGAGTCTCAGGGGGCCTTTCCAGTTTCCGCATCTTCACCTTCTTTAACTTCTTACCAGGCCTGCCCTCTTCACCTCTCATCAGCTCCCTAGGCAGAGACAGGCCCAAGAACATGCAAGTTTAATGGTTTTTGTAACAGATCAAGGGATAATTATTGCAAAGAATAGGAGGGCAATCACCCAACTCAAATCGGCTCAAGAGAACAGGGCTGGAACCTTCATGAACTGGTGGAGAGGCACAAGGTCCCTGCCCAAAGGGATAAGGAGCCAGCAACAAGAAGATGCTTCTTGGCTATCTCCCTCTATTAACCCAGCGAGTGCTAGGGGCTGACGTAATCTGGTATTTTCTCTTGAGGGAAGGGAAAGGAACACAACCTCCAGATACTTCTCTTACCTGTGATTCCAGTAGGCTTGCTTGTAGAGGTCATAATCTTGGATATCCACATCTTCGCTTTCCCAGGATGCCTGGTCATAGGGTAGGTCTCTCCATTTAATCAAATAGTGGACGTTCCCCTTCTTATCCACGCTGCGGAAGAAACCAGTACGCCGTAAGCACAGTGAAACAACAGTATTCACCCAATCCACTCAAACGGGAGAGAAAGGATCTCTTAATGAAGCAACAGAAACAGAGGAACCGTGCTTGTCAAACCAACGGAAGAACTCCCACTGTTTCCCCCAGTCATACTGCAGTTCAGCTCATCCACTCTCCCTTAGCCCTGCTTAAGGTCTTTGTTGAAAATCCTCTTTGCTGCCTCCCCTACCTATGATTAAGGATCCTGTGGATCATCATCCACTCAGGCTTGATCCCATATCGATAGAAGCGCTCCTCCATCTCAGCATATTTGGGGTCCTTGTTTTTTCTCTTTCGGCTTTTCTCCTCCTCCCCCCCAAAGTCCCCTGAGGGCGGCTCATCCATATCATTTTTGCGTTGGTAGTTACGGAACATGACCTGGCAGTGCAGCTCCAGCTGGAGTCGGGACAGAAGCAGTTAGTAGGTGTTCCCGCCCCCAGCTATCCAAAACATCTCCCCCCAACTATCCACCCTTACGACATGCTTAGAGTCCTCCGCTCACCTGCAACTCCGACACCCAAGAGCAGTGCCAGTAGGACATGCCCTGCCATTTGACAAAGAACTGCCTTTCGGGCCGCCCCTCCAGGGGCTTCGGGGGAGGAGCGTTAGGGTCTGCATCAGGCGGACGTGGCGGTGGGGGGCCAACCGGGGGCTGACCCCATTTCCAGATCAAGATCTTCTGCACCTTTCCTTTCAAAGCTGGGCACTGAGAAGGTAAGCAGAGCTTGTTACAGAACATACGTGCTCTAACACACAAGCGCTGAGGAGTAGAAACATACAGAGTCACAGTTCTCTTCCTTAGTTATAGCTTTACTACGCGGATGGAATTTGCTTTTTGGACTTGGAAGCTTTCATCCTCCTATCTCTGGGATTTCTTTGAGCTTTCTCCAGTTTTTCTTTTTTTTCCCCTAGGACTGACAAACCCCAAACTGAATTCAGTATCTCCATTTAGTTGTCTCCCCAGGGCCACACCGATTCAGAAATTCTACATGAAATACAGAAATTGCTAGGCTTGACCAGCCCAGCAGTCTGTCCAACCACAACTCCAATCAAAGTTTGTACAGAAAACATTTTGCTGTAGAACTATTGGCCCAGCATAGTGATATGTCCTGAAGCAGCTTTTTTTGTTCATCATCTTAAGTCCTTATCACCTAATGAAAGCACCTAACGCCATTTATAATACGTCATTTCAAGAACTTCCTGGAAGCGTGACATTTCTCCCAACTGTCTGCTAAGAAAGGGCTTGGCATTAGAGCTTGCAGTTCAAAAAAAACCTGTTTGGCTCAGCATCAGTTTAAAAATATTTTTTTTAAGCACTGAATTTGCTTGCACTCATTCTTCTGCACCTACATACATGCAGGATCCAAGAAAACTGAGCCTTGGCATCCTAGACCCAAAACTGCCCCAACTACTCTGCACATGGGCAAACCTCATGAGACTCAGTGGCTGTCACCCTGTCCTTCCTGCCGTCTGGAGAAAGCAGCCAACCGACGAGGCATAATCCAGCCACAAAAAGCCAGGCCTTGATGTTTTATAACATCAAGTGCGATAGGAGATAGTCTTCGGAGGACTAAGCATTTCTGGAGAAATATCATCATCCAAAGGGATTAAATCGATCATCTCTTGTAGGCATAGGAGAACGGTACGAGCAGAAACTTACTGTGCAGCGAGGACAGAGCCACTCTCCGTTGGGAATCTCTGGCAACGGGGGATTCAGACAGTGGATGTGATAGGATGAAGGACAGGCATCACAGCACAGCAGCTCTCCTCCGTCCTTGCAGACTCTACAGAACTCCATATGGTGGTCATCCTCTTCCTCAGCATCCCCCACAACATCCTCCAGGATTTCCTCACCTTCAGAGTTATCCTCCTTTGCCTCCCACTGAATGCCCTCTTTTTCCTGTAGGAGAGGGAAATCAGAAAACCAAAGTCACTCATCTGTGATTATTTTATTACAGCTGAAGAGTGGCCCCAAGTCACTTGGCATCCCCCTCCGTGATTCCTGGCACGGTTTGGGGGGAATCCAGCACTCACACAGTGCGGGCAGCTCCATTTGCCCTCTGGGGCTTTCTCCATGTCTGGGTCCAGGCAAACCATGTGGTAGGCACGAGGGCAGGTATCGCACAGTATAATTTCTCCTCCCTGCTGGCACACCTCACAGTAGTCCTGGTGATCGGTCTCATAGCCATCCACAGCCACTGCGGAGTCCTCCTCACCTGCAGAGGGTGGTGAGGAGTTACAGCAGTTACAGGCCACAGGTACAGGCTTCCGACAGCAAGAGAGGGTACCCTCCCAACAGCCTACGTAGTAACACAGAGATCCAGAATCCCAAACTCTTGCTCGATCTATGTAAACAAACAGGGCAGGGAGCAAGAGCTGGAACAGGATTAAAACAAGCCCTTTTGGGCCTCCTTCCACTTGTGAAATCAAAGGCGTAGTTGAGGCCAGGAAAACTCAGCGCTGTGTCTGTCTCCCTACCAAGGTGAGAAAGAACTCCTGAAAGCCTTTTCCTTATTAAAAATAATATCAGGTTCTTCCTTCACGAACAATTCTCCTCCCTCAAGTATGCTGTTAAATACCCAAATTCTGCACAGACATTCCTCTCATCTTTCTACACGCTTAGCTGCACCTCTATCTCCAACTGACAGCAAGCATCGATACCTTTCTTTTTCTTTTTCCCAGCTTTGAGTTTTTTGCGACTGCGGCTACTACGGCTTGTAGATCCATCTGAAACGGAGTAGCTGTTGATGCTGGCGTCATCGAAGTCTGATTCCACATCCAGATCATCGTCTTCACTCTGAAGTAGGTAAGAAGCAAAGCTACGCTACTCCGGCACGCGTGCTGGGGGCAGCAATCAGACACGCGTCCCAGCATTTCCAGCATCTCCCTGGAAGGTCGAGGAAGGAGCGCCACTTACTGATGATCTTTTACGCTTGGAACCAAATCCTCCCAGTTTTATTTTCAAAGGTGCCACCTTCTTTGTTTTAGGTTTCTTGATATCGGGAATACGAGGACTGGCCTTCGGCTTCCGCCGGGCATTGGGTCCTGGGAACAGAGGAGCCTGCGAGTCAGAAGGACTACTGCCTCGATACCACTCGCCCCCTACCATCCCGCCAGATTTTTCACCTCACCTTTGCCCTCCTTCGTCTTGGCTTTCCTGAGCGGCACATCTACAGGGGGCTGCGGCAGGACAGCGTCCACGTTTGTCACCATACTCTCCACTACCGCAACAGCCGCGGCTGCAGCGGCTGCCACAGATGCGCCCGAACTTCCCTTGAAGGGGTTGTTTGTGCTAAACTCCCTCCACTTGGCTCCCAGTACCATCATCATCTTCGACACTGCTATTTTAGGGTTCTTGGCTGCAATAAGTGGCCTGCGTACAGTTAAGGAAGGAAGAGTTACTGAACCACCCTGAAATCCAGATCATTATTCCTCCCCGCCGCCACCCCCATCAGCACCTCTATCTCAATCTACATTCCTTTCTAATCTCTGCTCTCAGCAGCCAATGAATCTCGCCACTCCGTCCTTCATTCTGTGTGGAGGATGCAAATGCTCAGGGCCTTGGAAAGTGACATGGAATTTAGCGTACTAGGGAAGAAAGGGGACCGGGAGCGAGGACTGGCATCATCTCCATCACTGAAAACAAAAAAGGTGCGAACCAATTATTTCACTCCTGCTCTAGGTAGGACGCTAGTGTCTCTAATGTGCCTTGAGCTTCCAAAAACAAGGAACCTAGTCCTTGTCACATCTCTTTTTTTGCTCCAGAGTCCTTCCAAGCGCAGGCCTGCAGTTCACCTGACAAACTGGCTGAAAGCTTTGTAGTTGGTGAGAGTGCGGTAATCCTCCTCAGTGAAGATGTGATCAATATCCTCCATGCCCCAGTCTTCCAGGAGCTGAGCAGACGACTTCGGCTCCTGTGCAAAGAGAATTGCAGCAACTCTGAGAAAAAGCTCTAAGTTCTGCTCTAGGAAAGAGAACTTCCACCCATCTACAGATGACCCAATGGGCTGGGACCAGGGGATTTCCCCCCACCCTGTCCACTTAGCGCTGCCACAGGACACAGCCTCAACAGAACATCAGCGGAGGTGGGAAAAGTCTTTGGATTCAATACACATTCTAGGAGTGTTTATGACAGAAGAGGGGAAGGAATGCCAGGTGGGAAAACGGTCAGGTCAAGCAGGTCTAGTAGAGGAAGAGGAGACTAAACAGCCCCAGCTCCACGTGCCATCACAAACGGAGAGCACAGTGATCCCCAAAATCAGATACGTGGGAATGAGGAGCAAGCAGCCAGTCAGCAGGGTAGCTTCTCACCTTTGAGTCATCATCTTCTTCCTCTTCTTCCTCCTCCTCCTTGCGCTTGGCTTTGTTTTTCTTTTCCTTCTTGGGCCCTAATTTCTTCTTTTTCTTCTTCCCAGGAGTGTAGTCACTGCCCTCACTGTCAGAGCGCAGAACCTCCTCTTCCTCCTCCACAAACTCATTCCCCTCACCAGAGCTGTCCCCCAGCTGGGGAGGGAGGGAGAGAGAAGATCAGGCAGCTGTGAGAAAATACCCTGGATAAGCACTAAACACCACAGTCTCCCTGAGCTCTAGAGGGTTCGTACAAAGGATTGCTGCTGTAGGCCAACAACAGTAAGCGCCCTCACCCTGTATGTCCATATTTTAGAGTGTGACCGTAGGCATCCTCTTCCTTACCTCCTTCTTCTGACGCTTGCTGAGCTTGGGCACTTTGGGTTCCTTTAGTTTCTTGGGCTTCTTCTTCTTCTTGATTTTGGGCGTCTCAGCCTCTGACAGAAGCTCTTCTTCTGGCTCTTCTTCAGGCTCTGGAGGGGAAGAGGCGACACATCTCATTCAAACCCCATCTGCGCACTACAGCATAGCCCACTTCTCACAGAGATCGCTCAACTCGTCTACTTCTTGCTACACGCTTACAAACGTAGAAACCTTTACAACTGCTTACTCTGCTACTGTTCACAACGGATCCTAGGTAATTCCTATGGTAAGTTACCACTGCACATGGTTTTACCCCTCCCCTCAACACCGCTTGTTTTCCACAATATTCCTCCTCCAAGCAGAGCTGCACTCAGATCTCAGGGACCAGAAGTTTGCTATAACCCAACGGGAAGAGGAAAGAGCACGGAATAGATGGCCACATCTAAAGGAGACAGAATGGTGAAACATTTGAGAACCCGACCAGAATACCGCTTCACTCCACGGGTCTCCAGGAGAGAAAGCCACAACTCTCTAGCTCTTTGGTGGTACAGAGCATCCTATGGCCGTATGCAAAATACAGGCCAGTAAGCCACTACCTGTCCCCCTCCATAGGAAAGCTGTTACTCAGCAACTCTATTCCGATCCGGATTTGACACAACCTTCCCCCAACCCCTTGCCTCTGCGCCAACAGCTAGCGAGCTCACCGCCCGGCCGGAGGGACGCACGCCAGCTCCCCACCGCCCATCTGCGGGCCCCCCTTCCCTGCCTGCCCCCCGCCCGAGGGGCAGGGGCGGCCAGACAGCCCTGCCCTTTGTGGCAAGCTGCGGGAGCAGCCGGGCCACCCGCCCTCCCCCGCCGCCCCGCCCACCGCACACAGCCAGAGTCACTCCTTCTCCCTCCAAGGGAAAATGGCCTCCTGACCACAGGAGCTGGGCAGGATGGAGGAAGCCACAGGTCAGAGGAGCTACGGCAGCCGGGGGTGAAACGGGTCGAGCTCTCGCAACCCGGGGTCCCGCGCCTGGCCCCTGCCAGATTCCCAGCCGATGGATGTCTCTTTGCTCCCACGGTCCTGCAACACCAGGTCCTTCAGCCATCCCACCTCTTCTTCTCCCCCAAGTTCTGATTTAGAGCTGTCCCATCCTTTCCAAAGCTCTCTGGTTCGCAGGGATTTTAACAGTTTTTCTTCACCAAGATTCTCCTTACAAGGCTTACCGACAGTCCCCTTCTGCCTAAGATTTCAGAGGTGCCAGAAAACCCTGGAGTCAAAGCTTCAGAAAAAATGCCAAACAAAAGACCAAAAAGCCCACAGCACCATTCTCCCTTTCCAGTTGCAACATTTCTCTTATACGACACTACAAGACTACAGCGTGAGTTAGTAGGAAAACTCAAACTTGTCTTAAGATCCAGCACATCAGGCTACACGTTATTCCTTTTCACAAGGAAGCAGAGAATCCAGATGTGGGTCCACAGAGCAAGTCATCAACCGCAACAGCGGCAACAACAAAAAACCCCAAAAAGAGAAGAGTAGCCCGGGCTCTAACTCAAGTCTCGTGCTGACGATGAGGATGCAAACACGAGGGGAAAAGGCAAGGTACAAAGACGACAAGAAAAGCAAAGGTGAGCAAGCAGCAGGGAGCGAGAACCACAAGAAACCTCAGTAATTGGGTGTGGTGATGAAGGAAAGTGGGTCACGCAACAGCCCAGGGCAGTTTGCTCTGGACGTCAGCCGGTCTGAGCTCCCAGATGAAAGGCCACCAGGCACCCTGCCCTTTCACGTTACTGCCCCCCTTCCCCCTCCCCATTCACAAAATAACACAACTCGCAGGCATTTTGGTACCCCGTCAGAATTGGACATTCGGCCTCCACCCCTTACGCCTCCTCAAAGCACGGGCCCCGGCAGCCTGCAACGGCCGTGAACAAAGTCAGCTCCACCTGACACAAAGCTGGGAGCCTCGCACTTTGAAGCAACCCTAGGACTCGGCTATCAAAATCAAAAATGTATGCGTGACTCGTAGGTAAAAAAAAAAAAAAGGCATTCCCCAGCACATCATGTATTTCACATATTCAGGTTGAGACCAGCGTTGCCGCCGTTTCGCACGCGTGCCCCGTGGGCTGTCCGTACCTGGATGCTGGGGGATTGCGTTGTTCAGCAGGATCTCCATCTCATCGTCATCGCTGCCCCCCGAGCACGGGGACGGAGATCCGATGCCCGACGCCATGTCCTCCGAACTGGGGGAGGCCTGGCCTTACACAGGGTGCCGTCTTCTTGCCAGTCAAGCCAGTACTTCATCGAAAAGTGAAAAAAGAGAAAGTTATAGCAGACCTGAACTCTGTTTTCCCAAGCAATAGTGCTACCGAGAGGATCCGTGAGAAAGCTTAGACAGCAACTTTACGGGATTTGGAGCCTACAGATAATAGAAACACTGGCAGCAAGTATCAGCTTAGAGTTGTGATGAGGCAGGCTTTGAAGACACTGGATATTAAACTGAGTCAGCAGCTCATCTCTGGCGAGGGAGCCAAAACAGCTGTCCTATGGGAAAACCCTCCCGTCCCCTGCAGCCGGGCGCCCTCGGGGATGGCTACCGGGGGCTGGGCAGGCAGCCGGGGCGCTGTCAGCGAGCCGGGGGGCCCGGGACGGCGGAGCCGGCGGTCCCCCGCTCCAACTTGCGGCGGGCGGGCGGGCAGGGAGGGAGGGAGGCCGGCGTCGCCCTCCCGCTGCTCCTCGGCCGCCGGCCCCACACAAAAGGCAGGGCGGGCAGGCAGGGCGGGCAGCAGGCAGAGCAGGCAGGGCGGGCAGGCAGCAGGCAGGGCCCCGCGGCGCCCGCAGCCCCGCTCCGCTGCCCGCCGCACCCGCGCCCCCGCCCGGAGCGGGGCTGCGCGGCGCAGGGCGGGGGCGGCGGGGGGGGGGGGGGCCGGGGCACGGTCTCCCGGGCGGGGGCGCGGGGCGGGGCCGGGGAAGTCCGGCTCCATGCGGCGAGGGGGCCGCCGCTCCCCGGGGACGGGAGCCGAGCGGCCGGGGCTGCGGGGACCGGCGGGGCGGCCGCCCGCCGGCGCGGCCCCGGGGGAGGGGGGGTGAGGGACGGACGGACGGACGGACGTCCTGCGGCCGCCCGGGCAAGGGGACGGCGCGGCCGCGGGGAAGGTGGGGAGCTGCGGCCGGCGGAGAGGGGCGCCCGCCGGCACGGAGGGGCGCCCCGGGAGGCGGCGGAAGGCCCTGCCCGCCCTCGTCCCCGCCCGGCTCCTCACCCGGCTCCGGACCCCGGCTCCTCTCGCCGCCGCCGCTGCTGCCGCTGCTGAAGGGAAAATGGCTCCGGCCCCGGCACCGCCTCTTAAAGGGGAAAAAACCCGGCCAGGCCCCGCCCCGCTCCCGCCTCCATCCCATAATATGCCCGGGGACCCCGGCAACAGGCCCCGCCCCCGTCTCCCCGGCAACCACCCCCCCAACCCGAGACATCCCATAATACTCGCCCTCCCCTCCGAACTTCCCACTCGCTGCCCGGCCCGGCATCCCATAATAACAACCCCTCCCGCCGGGAACATCCCATAATACGCCCCCCCCTCCCCCGAGAAACATCCCATAATACTCCCCACGCTCGCACCCCTTCGCTCCGGCATCCCATAATACTTCCCCCCCCAGCTCGGGACCCCGCGCCGGGGCAGGGCGCCCCCCCCCGCCATCCCATAATAGGCACGCCCCCCCCCTCAGGTTACTGTAGTAACCCCCCCCGGAACATCCCATAATAGTCCCACCCCGGGCGCACATCCCATAATAGCCACACACCCCACACACCCCCGCCCAGGCAGGCATCCCATAATAGTCGCCGGGAGCCACCGGCCGGCCATCCCATAATACCCCCCGCCGCCGCTGCCGCCGCCGCCCCCACCTGCCCGGGGCCCTGCCCGCCGCCCCGGGGCCCTCACGCCCCCGGCGGGCACCACCCTCCCCGGGCCGGCGGCACCGGGCCCCGCCACCGGCCCCCGGCCTCGGGGCTCCCCTTCCCCGCGCCCCGGTTCCCATCCCGCTGGGCCCCTCCGAGGCTATCGGTCGCCTCCCGGCCGCACGGCGCGAGGCCTCCTCCTCCTCCTCCTCCTCTTCTCCCGGTTGCCGGTACCTACGGAACCCACCCGTACCCCGGGGATACGCGGCCTCTCCGCGTGCTCCGTCCCTCTCGCCCCGCGCCGCTGCCTGCTGCGGCCCTCCGCCGGGGAACCCGTCGTGGCTTCGTACAGACGCCAACAGCCCGCGGCTGTAAATACACCCCGATTTCACACGTGCCGCTATCGTTAATTTCCCATTAAACACTAACGCCGCCTGTCCCGCGTTCAGCACCTTCACAACGCTTCATCTCAACACGGAGGCGCAGTCCTGTCCGTCTGTCCCGGTACGCACCTGGGTGTCGACGACTGCGCTCGTTCCTCCTCAAACCAACGCCTTCGCTGTCCCGTGCCCGGTGATGCACGTGCACGGTTCCTCCCGCCGCGGTGAAACGCCCCGCAACACGAGGGGAGGATTTACCGTTCTGGACCGCAACAGGTCGTTACCGACCCGGTAACGCGATCTGTGCCTCCTCTTCCAAACCACGCCAAAAATACGTCCGTGCACGCGCCGGGCAGGCGGGTGTTCAGTAACGCCATCCCATCGGCTCTGCTGCCTGCCGGCGTATCCCGGACTAGCGACAAACTCTGCCGTACCTGCACGTGCGCCCCGAACCGCCCGCCTCCTCGCACCTCTCTGCTGCGATACCGTCAAGCTCCGCCATCTCGCCCGCACGCCCGTCACCGCCGTGTGCTCCAACGCGGCCCCCGCAACGCGGAATACCCGTACGTCCCGTGCGTTATTCACCTCCTCGCACGTACGGGAATCCCGCTAACCCTCCAGCCAGCCGCTGTACGCGCACGTGTGCGATCCCTTCGCCTGAATGACGGTGACGCTATCATTTATCTCAGCTCCACGGAGGAAAAGCGGGAGGGAAGAGCCACGCTGCTGTTCCGCAGACGCCAGCCATCCTCTGCACGGATCAAAACGAACGGGATATCCCACGCTACAGAAACGTATGGCGGGTAACGGCACCGCCAAACGCAGGCGGACCCCCGCAGGACTTTTCATTCCCTCTTTTGTGTGCTGACAGCCATAATCCTCTCTAATCAGAGCCGGGTGGACAGCCACGCCAAATTCCCGTGCCGAGCAGCCCGGCCCCAACCAGTGACCGCCGGATGCTGCCTGCGCCTCTCTTCCGGCGGTTTGGTGGCATGGCGAGAGGTACGACGCGGGCAAAGACCCCGCAGAGGGGGGCAGTTACCAGGGCCATCTCTCCAGGTGCTCCCCGACGCTCTTGCCGTCGGGGCCGTGATCGGGAGAGGGCTGCTCGCTACCGGTTAGGCGACCTCTATCCTGGAGCCTCGGTCACTCAAGCGCCAAGCTTCCCAAGGAGCCACCGCTTCCCCGAAATCTTTCTGTGTACGACACCTGAACGCGTTTTTCTCATGACTGCCCCCAAGGTTCCCCAGCTCCCCTCCAACTCATTTTTCTTTGTAACTTGAAGTTTCTCGGGCAGCAGAAGCCTTAATTTTCACTCAAAAAAAATCCATGCAGGCTAGAAGTGATGATGGTTAAGGTGTTTTCAGTGTTTGTGAGGGCTGTACAGATTAAATGGATTTTAAAAAATGAGACTTCTAAGTGTTTTCCTTTGATGATATCACCATGAGAGAGATTTCCAGCTGTGTGGCTGCTTTAAACCTGGAAGTTGCCCTGCCTGACTGTGGTTTGATTACTTACCCGGTTTAACTGAATCTTCTGAGTTTATAGCACTTGGCTTGGAAACAATTCCAGCAGGATCTGTGTAATATAACCTTCCCTACCTGCCGACAGGTGTCAGTGCCCTGAACAACCCCACGGCGTGCTTCCCTTGGGGAAAACGCCTGCGACATCCCCTCGCTTCGGTGCTGCGCCCGTGTTGGG
Source organism: Platalea leucorodia (assembly GCF_965183815.1). Classification (NCBI taxonomy): domain Eukaryota; kingdom Metazoa; phylum Chordata; class Aves; order Pelecaniformes; family Threskiornithidae; genus Platalea; species Platalea leucorodia. Next base: position 131,191,543 of record NC_138824.1, on the reverse strand, counting down.
GAAATCCAAATTAACCGGAGGAGCGTCCGCACACCCCTGCCCAGCTCTGCTTCCGAGGACGACTGGCTGAAGCGGGCTCCGGACCCCCGCAGCAACGTGCCGGTGCGGCCTCTAAATTATTTCTGTAGTTTCGCGCGTGGTCTGAGTCACTCGGGGTTCAGGCCCCAGCCCTGCCCCACCTTCCTCCATGCGGCGGGCAGCCTCCCCTGCCCAGGCTTTTATCAGGCCCACGGCCCTTTCTCGCTTTCGCTTTCAGCAGAGACACGTTCCTCCAGGGTAACAAGAAGAGCAAAGCGTGACATTATTTCACCGTGGTCCTCGTTCAGTGTTTTCACTCCGGCGTGAAACCTCCAGGAGTGGAGAGGCCAGAAACCTCCGGCCAGGGTATCCCGGTGCTGCTCGGTGTGGGAGGCAGGAGCGGCGGGAAGGGACTCCAGAGCATTTTGGAAAGAAGGGAGACTCTCCAGGCTAACCCGAACCGTTCGTGTGTAGGACGCAGATAACAGACTACAAGCACAACCTGCTGGTGCTGCAGACAATGCGACCTTAGAGGTCAGTCTGTGGTCTCGCAGGTTGTTTTTTGTCGGCTCCTTTCGTGTCCAGTAACAAAGCAGAGGTGTTAATGGGTTTAGATGCTGGACGTCGTGATGCTGACTCTGTATTGGGTTCTGGGATACAGACGTAGTTCCGTTCCACTCCTCTTCGTTTTTGCTGCTCCTCTGATGGAGGGTTGCTCTAGCCTGCCTGTAATATCCGTTTTGTCAGGTTACGTACAACTAGTAACATGAAAACCATCTTTCGGTATCTGTGTAAAAGTGGTGTCATCCGCTGTACCCATAAGCGGGATGCTGTTCCTCAAAGGCTGCAGGGACGTTTCACCTCGTCCTTTAACCTAGTTTTGACCATTTGTAGCTGACGCGAATAGGTTTTGTAGTCAGCTCTCCTGATCGCATTGATGCCCTGACTCTGAGTTGAGCTCTTACAGCTTCTGCCAAGTAACCTTGAAGATCTCGGGCTTTCTGAGAAGTCTTGCCTTTTGTTTTTCTTTGGTGAGGCAAAGAATTTTGCCCCAGACCATTTTGAGAGGGGAGGGGTATCAAACTCCCAGATAAGTAACTTTTACTTGGAGATTAGGAAGAAACGGGTCCACAGTTTCACTCAATATTCGGTTATTGTCCCAGCGTCTGTGTCTCTTCAACCCCCCTCCCCTTCATTTTACACTGTCTTGTGAGCATCCCGTGTCCCCAACGCTAGCCAAAACAACTGTCCTGAATTCTGCAAGTCTACCCAACACTACACAGCTCTTTCCTCTGCCCGAGATACTCTTCTCCACTTCCAGATTTCTGCAAAGTCTCCATGGCAAGCTAAAGAAATCCAAATGATCCGTTTTCACTGTTGCTTTTTTCATCGTGCCCCCCACACCCATTCTATTTTTTTGTTGTTGTGGGTTTTTTTCACAGAGAAGCATGACCTTATTTGTTTAGCACACTGGCAGTACCTTTCCTTTGGTGTCAGACATGGAAGAAAATGACACAAAGAAATAGTCTCCTCATCTTGTGGAGAAGAGACAAGAGCCCCTCCTGTCACGTCCAAGAAGCTGCTCCCGCAGCAAACAAACGCCACTGGAACAAGAGGCAGAGAGAGACTCGCACACAGAGAATTTGGGAGGATACAACCAGAATACATGCGATCGCGATCCACTGAACAGACAACGCGCGCTTCTTTTTTGAGAACATGCTCGTGTCAATGGAGGATCCGGTCTCTCTCACAGCCACCTAGGTGAGGGCTGCCCATATGCCAGCATGACTCTGCATCTACTTCCCGCTAGAAGAACGGCAGTTCAGACTTCGCTCTGCACTCGTCATGAGCCTCGGCTCCTGTTCTGCCAGGAGAAGGAGGGGGCAGGGTGAACGGTGCGGCCGCGCAGCCAGAGCCGCACCACGTCAGCCAGACGCGCAGGGTGCATGAGGCAGGGCTGGCAGCAGAGAACTGAGGAGGGGGGAGAGAGAGAGAAGATTGGGGATCGCTCAGCCCCTGTAAATCTGAACTGTTGATCTCTATCTCTGCACGCTTTGCTAGTTTGCTTGCTTTAAGAGACATCACAGACACACTTGGTACCGACACCTATAGCTAAGGTTACTTGATATTTTCCATCACAAGTTTGTTTTCAGTTACTCAGAACTTTGCCAGACATCAGACATTCAGATTCGAATTTTCCATGTTTATCTTCACCTTTTTTTTTCTGAAGATGGAGGCACTTAGTAAGATGTAAGAAACAAATCTTATTTTGCGATTGTAAAAATCTGACTTATAACATAGAATTTTGTATATAACGAATAATGAAAGCTGGAAGCGATACCCAAAAGTTAAGGATGCTTATTAGTTACCGTTTTTAGGTCTCCATTTCCCCAAAGTGCCTTAGATAGATGCCCCGCTCCCCTCTCCATGAAACAAACAGTTGGATCCCATCAGAGAAGAAGCAAGTGTGGTCTCAAAGGGACTGCAAGAACGGCCTACTGGTTCGAGCTGCCTGGATTGCAATTCCGCGATACCTATTTTTGCATCCTGTATTAAAGCTGGTGCGTGCTGGCAAAAATCACTAACACTGAAACACATCCTCTTGAGCTCGCTTAGCAGAAATACTGAAAAAACAGGCTGGGACAGAATTCTCCTTCATCTCCCACCTCCAGCTGCATCTGGGAGAGGCATTTCCAGCACTGCAGCCAGCAGCAACCGTGCTACAGGGAACGGTGCAAATAAGCCTAGAGGTTGTGTGCCCCATTCGACTGGGTGCGAACCCCGCTGCTGCTGAGCAGAGCTGATGACTTGGGTTTGCTTGAGAGGAGGACAAATCTCAGTGGTGATACCTACTAAGCCACTTTCAGCTCAAAACCAGCCAGAGCCAGGAGGTTTTCTGTTGTCCCGTAACAGGCAACAACCAGCCAGGTAACTTCGGGGCTGTGCCCTCAGCGCAGAAACCCATGATCACATACCAGATCCTGCTCTGAGATGCTCAGGGACCTGACAGGAGGCTGGAGCCGGGGGGCGTTGGTCTCTTCTCCCAAGTAACAAGCAATAGGATGAGAGGGAACGGCCTCAAGCTGCGCCAGGGCAGGTTTGGGTTGGGTATTAGGAAAAATTCCTTCCCCCAAAGGGCTGTCAGGGCCTGGCCCAGGCTGCCCAGGGCAGGGGCTGAGTCCCCATCCCTGGGGGGATTTAAAAGCCGGGGAGATGTGGTGCTGAGGGACATGGGTTAGTGGTGGCCTTGGCAGCACTGGGTTAGCGGTTGGGCTTGATGATCTTGAAGGTCTTTTCCAAGCTAGACGATTCCATATTTCTATGACGGGTCTTCTTTGTGCCATGCACGTTTCTGGAAGTTGCCAGCTTCTACCTTTGTGACTTATGCAGCAAGTTTTTTTCTTAAAAAAAAAAAAGATACGTCGGGAGCAATGTTGAAGCGCCTTTCTTATTGCGAGTCATCGGGATGCTCTGGAGCCCCAGTCTGAAGGGCTGGTTTCGTTGTTTCCCCCTTCCTCAGCTGGCAAGGCGACAGAATTTGCTTTGAGAGCCAGCAGAAGCCCGCAGGCTCCTGAGGGCGGGAGCGCCCAACGGCGGCCTCGCCACCCCGGGGACCCGGCCCGGGATTTCTGTAAAACTCACCTCAAGCCGCGGCCCCCGCCGCCCTTCCCGCCCTGAGGGGCCGCGGCCCCCCCGCCCCGCCCCGCCGGGCCGCATCCCATAATAGTTCACAACGGCGAGTCCATCCCATAATAGCCACCCACGGGAAACGCTCCATAGCAACCACCCCCACCCCACCCCACCCCCCATCCAACCCATCCCCACACGGTGGAGCGGCCATCCCATAATACCCCGCCGGCTTTATCGCTTGGGACTGCTGAGGGGCGGGGGGGGTGCGTGTGTGTGTGTCCGTCCCGGCGGGCACGGCCATCCCATAATAACCCATCCCATAATATCTCCCGGGGAGGCGGCCCGCCGTAGGTACAGCGGCATCCCATAATAGCCGCCCGGTCACACGGCGCTGGGAACGGTGCCATCCCATAATACGCCCTCCCCCCGCCGGCTGCGGCGGGCCCTGCCATCCCATAATAGCCCTCCCCCCCCATCCATCCCATAATACTCCCCCGGCGGCAGGAGGGCCCTGCCATCCCATAATACTCCCTGCCACCCACCTGCCCCCCTCCGGTGGCGGGAGGCCTCGCCATCCCATAATAGTCGCGGCTCGCCATCCCATAATACCCGCCGCTTGCCCTACCCGCCCCCCCGCCCCGGGCCTCGCCATCCCATAATAAGCCGCGGCGGAGGCCTGACCCCGTGGGCCGGAGCCCGATCGCCTCAGCTGGGTCCCTGCCCGCCACTGCCACCACTGCCACCGCCACCGGGCCGCCTCACCCCGGCCTGGCCTTGCCACCGGGCCGCCTCACCTCGCCTCACCCCGGCCTGGCCTCCCCTCCCCCTCGCCACTGGGCCACCTCGCCTCACCCCGGCCTGACCTTGCCACCAGGCCACCTCGCCTCGCCTTGCCTCACCCCGGTCTGACCTTGCCACCAGGCCACCTCGCCTTGCCTCACCCCGGCCTGGCCTTGCCACCGGGCCGCCTCGCCTCACCCCAGCCTGGCCTCCCCCCCATCACCGGGCCACCTCGCCTCAGCCCGGCCTGGCCGTGCCGCTGGGCCACCTTGCCTCACCCCGGCCTGGCCTGGTGTCCCCCCCGCCACCGGGCCGCCTCACCTCACCCCGGCCTGGCCTCGCCACCGGGCCACCTCGCCTCAGCCCGGCCTGGCCGTGCCGCTGGGCCACCTTGCCTCACCCCGGCCTGGCCTGGTGTCCCCCCCGCCACCGGGCCGCCTCACCTCACCCCAGCCTGGCCTCGCCACCGGGCCGCCTCGCCTCACCCCGGCCTGGCCTGGTGTCCCCCCCCCGCCACCGGGCCGCCTCGCCTCACCCCGGCCTGGCCTGGTGTCCCCCCCCCGCCACTGGGCTGCCTCGCCTCACCCTGGCCTGGCCTCGCCACCGGGCCGCCTCGCCTCACCCCGGCCTGGCCTGGTGTCCCCCCCGCCACCGGGCTGCCTCACCTCACCCCGGCCTGGCCTCGCCACCGGGCCGCCTCGCCTCACCCCGGCCTGGCCTGGCCTCCCCCCCACCACCGGGCCGCCTCACCTCACCCCGGCCTGGCCTCGCCACCGGGCCGCCTCGCCTCACCCCGGCCTGGCCTGGTGTCCCCCCCCCGCCACTGGGCTGCCTCGCCTCACCCTGGCCTGGCCTCGCCACCGGGCCGCCTCGCCTCACCTCACCTCACCCTGGCCTTGCCACCGGGCCGCCACACCTCACCCCGGCCCAGGCCGCCCGGAGCCTCGCCCCGCCGCCTTCCCCACTCAGCCCTCGCCGGCCACAGAAAAGCACAAAGCCGGAGCAAGCGCCGCATCGTGCCGCCCGACGGCAAGGCAGCAGGTTGCCCGCGCCCGGTCTGGACGGAGCCCGCGGGACCCGCGACCTGCGCTTGGCTCGGCCTTCGTGACCGCCAAGCCCTGACCTAGTTTGCCGTCTGCCATGCCGCCGCCCGGAAGGCCTCCGGCTCCTCGCCTGCGGCCACCGCGTGCTGCGTTTGGGTCGGCTCGCAGAAAGCTTTGCCATCCGCTCGCATCTGCGTTACCGCGCGTCTGCTGTGGAAGATAACTCCCCTTCTTGCCCTCCGCTCGTGTGAGCGTATTTTACTTCCGAACACGGTTTTTACCGTTCTCTTCGGGTTTTGCTTTCAGCCCCATCCCCGCTTTTGTGTGCCTGTTGTATTTCATGCTTATTATGGGCTCGTGGCAGCGTTTCTGAGCTTCTCAGTGGTTTTACTGGACATATTCGCTCCCCATCCTTACACGAACAGCTCAGCATCTGCCACATCTTGTTAAAGCCAGCAAAAGCGTCCCGATATCGAAGGGAGGAACAGAAAGTGACAAGCTGAAATAACACCGTGTAAAAGGTTTGCGTGCAGAAAACAACCCGAAAAACCATGTAATTTCCCACACCCTGAACAGAAGATCCAAAATGATTGACTTTGCGGATTAAAAAGGCAGGCGGGGAAACAGTAACACGCGGTGGCGACGAAGCGGGGTGTTTCCTTGGCGGTACGTAGGGTGGGACGCGGCGAAGGCGCCCGCGCCCGTTCGGTCCGATCCCCGCGGAACACGAGGTTTTAGAGCAGCAGCAGCAGCCAGTTTGGACACGGCTGCGAGGAAAGGCGGGAAGGATTCTGTTTTCCCAGCGAGAAACCTGCTGCTCTCCACCTGGCTTCATCCCGGTGAAACCGGAGAAGGGGTCTGCCGGGATCGCGCCTGCGGCCGCGCGCCCACCGGCCACCCCGGTTGCCCTCGCTGGCGCTGCTGGCGAGGTGTGGTCCCTTTGTCTGGTGGCTTTCCGGCGGCGGCGGCAGGAGCCCCCTTCACCAACTCCGCGTTTTACAGGGAGTCCCCCTGTGGCAGATCTGTTAACAGGGGAAGCGTCCGCGGGGGAGCGCGAGGCGGCGGAGGATGCAGCCTGCGAAGTGCCGCGCGTTTTCTTCTGCCTGTCACGCATTTTGTTTGCGGATCATCTTTTGGTTAGAAACAAGCGAGCGAACGCACGCAGCGCTCCACGGTCTTGGAGGAGCTCCGGACTCGGAGCCTGGAAGCATCGAGTCCTTTTGGACAATCCTTTCCACTCGCTGCTTTTCACATTTCCCTGCGCTTGGGCACCTACTGAGTAGGTCTCTAATCTGCGTCCTCGGGAAGATAGCTGTCTTTCGCTTCTTTTACGCAGAAGGTAACTGAAGGGCCAAACGAGGTCGTGTCGGGCTGAGCTAACACAGAGCCTTAGTTTGCAACGTGTGGTCTGTACTATACCATCTGCACGTGACGTGTTCAGATCAATGTTACATCTGTTTAGTAAAACACTGAGAAAGCCTAATGCAGAGGAAGAACTTAAACTGCTCCAAGCCTGGATAGATCTGTGCTTTGGGCACACGCTCATTTAGTGGAAATCCATCGCAGTTTGGGTGCTGCTGTCCCCCGGGTGTCCGCTACTGACCTGCTGCGGTAGAAGTTGCTCCTCCGGGCTCTGGCCGGAGCGGAAGGTGTGCATGCTCGCTATCTGCTCCAGCGCAAAGTCCTTCACGGCACGACGGCTGCCGGAGGAGCTCCGAGCTAAGGAAGCTGTTCCGACCTCAGCGGCCGTGCTTGGACCCCACCGGGGCATCTTGCTTTTCAGGGCCTGCCTGCCCTGCCAGCAGCCGCTTCCTCCTCTCCCCTGCACGCCCTCCTTCCTCTCCTCCCGTCCTCCTCAGACCCCACAGCAGGTCCTGTGCCGTGCCGCCTTCCCCCTCTCGCACCTTTCACAGAGAAAGAGGGAAACTGCTGCAGCCGGGCTGCTGCCCCAGGGAGTGGGAGCCGCGTTTCTGCAGGGGCAATAGCTGCCGCTCAGCGCCTGCGTGCTGCGAGCAGGCACAGGAGGGGCATGAGCGTCCCGGGCAGCGAGCCACGCCAGCCCGCGGGCTCTCAATTTGATTGCACTAAGTGAACAGGTGCCTCAGCCTTTAAGTGCTCACCAAATTTAATTATACCACTTCAAAATGTTCCATCTCAGGTGAGGCTTGAACATGTCCACATTAGCGGTTTTTAGAGGTGTAACAAGACTGTTTTTAAACGGATTGATTTACACTGGTGACACCGCTAACAGACAAACTGTCTTACGAAAAACTCCCGGTTTCAGGTTCTCCCTTCTCTCTTTCCAAAGAAATATTGCAGGCTTTGTGTGCAAAGTGGCTGTTTCCAGCCGTCAGCCCTCATTTCTCCATCTGCCTCGCCATTCGGACAAAGCTGCTGAGAAGGCATGATCCACGGCAAAGCACGCGCTGGGTTCCTGCCTTATTCTGAGGTTGCTAGGGACAGCGATGTGGCTGATCCCAGAGTGGCGAGTTCAAACTGCAGAGGAACCGAGCAGAAAGTTATCAGCAGAGCTGGCATTTGGGCATTCCCGCTGTAAACCATTCAGTTGCTTATAACTTTTACGATTGGAGTTGAAATTTTCCATTCTGGCTGTCTGCCTATATCCGATTTTTTAAAATTTGTTTTTCTTTTTAAATATGGTTTCAGCTTGAACATTTAATCTACTCAGGGGAAAAAACACAAGCGGAGAAAAACATTTTGGTTTAGACTGTTAAAGCGTACGTTAAACAGAACAGCCCTTTACTATGAACAACTCCAGCCCAGCTGCTTTGGGGGAGGAAGCTGAAGCCTGTGAAGGAGAGTTGTCCTCGCATCAGAGCTACACTCCTCACTATCCCCCGAAAAATCCCTGTGAAGTTTTGATAAATGATAAGCCTTTAAAAAAAAAAAAAATCTGGTTCACGCAGGACACTTTAGACTTTCACCGTGCAGTTCTTCCAAGATCTTCCTTCGCTGACCACGGCCTCGCAAAGGTGGGGTAAGCGTATGTGCGTCTTCTAGGGCTGCGGGGGGAAAGCCACCCCTCGACTGCAACCGCTGCGCTGCCTGAGCTGCCAGAGCAAGCACCCGGTCGGTGCCGACCGCTCTGGGTCCAGACGGGGTGAAGGAGGAGCAGGTGAGTGCAAGGAGGACAGCGAGTCCCTGGGGGAAGGGAAGCACGGAGAACAGATGAGGGCAAGGAGCCCAGTGATACTAGAACTGGTGTGGGGGTGAAGACAGAAGGAGTTATTGGAAAACGAAGGGGTGGAAAAGGGAGAAAAAAACCCCTTGACTGGCTGAATAACACGACTAGATTGAAAATCAGGGTTAAAAAAAGTCAAGACTGAGAGCTGTAGTGGAAGCAGGGCCCAGAGAGAGGGGAGACTAGGACAAGTGGAACAAGCAAGCTAGTCTTGGGAGCTGTGGAGAAAGCAGGAGTAAGGAGCCAGTGAAACGAAGAAAAAAGAGGAGCTGGAAGTGGTGGGAAGGGTGTAACGACGCTGGACCTGGAGATAGGAAAGAAGAAGCTGTGATAGACTCATTAAGGAGCCAAAGAGCAGGAAGAGCACTCAGATAACCGAGCAAAAAGATTTGAGGCGGAAGGGTGGGCACGGAGCCGGCCAAGCAAGCACCAGGGTCTGTCCTGTTCGCGGGGCATAAGCAAACCCTCAGGTTCCTGCATCTCATCATTCCTGAGTCATGATTCAGGAATGCTGAGGCTGGCAGCACTGCTACCCTGCAGTGCTAACGGAGAGAAGGAAAAAAGAAGAAAGAATAAGATGGAGGGGATTCTGCAACAGCTTCTGAGCTGCCATTCTCCACATGAAAAAACACAAATGAGTTACTCCTAAAGAAGATCTGCCTCCTTCACCAGCTGACAAATGACCTCCTGAGACCATCTTATGGGCCAAAGAGCATCCCTCCTGCTCCCCACATCCTCATCCACTCCCTTTCCAGCCTCCTTGGTAATGTCACAGAGACTGAACCAAATGAATGAAGACTCATCTGTTTTAAAGTCTTTGGTTAACAAATCCTACACTTTTGCTTTGTTTTTTTTTTAGGGGGGAGTTAGTAGACCAGATAGAAAGCTCTTTATGTAAAAAAGGGTAAGGTGCTCCAAGGTCTGTGCCGTACCTCTTCCTAATTCCTACGTGCTCTGCCCACTTGCCCTTACAGTTACCATACCTGCCCCCCACACCGGCTTACTGCCCTGGCTGTAAGGGGTTTCCCCAAAATCGCTGATGGGGCACGTAACTGGGATGACGGAACTGGATGGGATCCATCCAAAATCTGTTGAAGGCTATGATTCTTCTCCTTTCCTTTACCCACCCTCTTCAAAAGCTGTGATGCCATGGAGGATAAAGTGGGAAAGACTGAGAGTGACTGAGCCCTGCGAGGTGTGGCATTCCCAGACACATTTCTCTCTCTACACCACCACCTGGTATGTTCGCTGCCAGATGCAGTCACCCAGACTTGAAGTAGAAACAAAGATGGCATTAAGAAACCTCCCAGAGCTGCACACAGGAACAAAGTCAGGTGTTAAAGTTGGTCTTCAAGTCTTTGCGGTACCATCTTCTTTAAAACAATTCTTTCTTCAACAGCCAGATAAACTCCACCAGCCAGCCAAAACAAGGACGTTGCACCGTACCAACAAAGTTTCCAGTTTACCCTGCAGTAGTTGCATGTAGAGCCAAGTGGAAGCTCTCTTTCTGTAATTTGCCCACTTTTATGGATGCTCAGGCTTTTCTTTTTCTTTCATTTCTTCCCTGCCCTCCCCCCTGTCCCGAGTAGCTAGCTGTGGGAGCAACAAAATATAAGAAAGAGATGCTGACTTTTCTTGACCGGCTGTCTCTTCGAAATTATAGCCTGGGAATTACTTCCTAAGACACTTGGGGAAGGAACTTGAGATGGATTTGATGCAGGTTTGGTGCAGGACAAATAGCATCAACTGGGGCTCATGAGCTACGCAAGATCGGGAAGCTGTAAGCTCCAAGCGGCTGCAGGTTCAGACAGAAGCAAAGCTCCATCTCCGATTCCAAAAGCATCCATCACTGTGGCGTGAGTCCAAAGAGCCAAGACAAAAGGCCGTTCTGGACACTCTCCTGGCATCCAAGCACAGAGACACAGTGCTACGAAGATCCTGTGTTCTTGGTAGGGTCACTGTGCTGTCAGCCTCTCAAAATGTTCCTCTGGTGAGGAGCACAAGCATCTTCTCCAGCAGGTCTCGGAGCTTTTCCTGTTCCTTTCAGGCTCTGTCGCAGCGCAGTGTCTGACGTCTCACAGGCAACCCTGGCAATTGGAAACATAAGGCAGGACAACTACCCTCCACAGCACTCAGCTGCTAACAGAAACGCTGCACGGGGAAGAGCTGTCAGACCCCAAGATCCCCACCCACCACCCCGCTCAGCAGGAAAAGCGGTCCAAAGCTCAGCTGGATCAAACCATCAGCGCTGAGGAGGTTATTTCTCAGGACCACTAACACCATCTCTGTGCTAAACCCAAGCCAGTAGGAAAAACTTTTTTTTTTTAAATTATTTCTTTTATTTTTTAAATTGGTGAAGGCTACCCCCTATAGAGGGCTATGAAAGTCAACCCAAGGATGGAAATAGGAGTGAAAAAGGCAGGCGCAGTCAGCTTCATCCCACGTTTTGGTGCCCCTGGGAAGTTGCTCTCGCAGCTGAATGATGGTTTTGGTGCAAAGTGCCTCAGGTTTTTGGAAGAGAATAGTTTTTCTTAGTACTTTCAGACTGCATGTCTAGAAAACGAGATGAGGAAGGACAGCATGGAGGGAAGAGAGTAGCACAGGGTCAGGTTTGAAGAAAGCAAACCGGAGAGTTGTGCGTATGACAGGGCCCTCCCAGGCTTCGAAAATAGCTCAAGTGATGAGCCTGACCATTTCCCTTTGAAGCATCGATGTCACCCTGCCTGTGGCAATGATCTACTTATCAGATTGACGATATATTGCTACTGGCAGTTACTCTGAAACAGTCAATAAATACCATTTCTAAATTAAGTACCCAGAGACTTTTCCTGTTGCTTCTCCTATATTTAATTCTTCCTTGTCCGGTAAGTCACGGTGTCTCACCCACTGCCTTTCCTTTCCCTCACCATTAGAAAGTACAAAGTGCAGAATGACAGAATGACCCACGTCACCTTTTTGTCTGTCTTTCTTACCCTTTTACTTTCTAAATTTCTCATTCCTATTACCTCTGAACTAAGATGGCATTTTCCCGTTGATTATAGCCGTGGGCTCTTTGGCTCGGTAATAAACCAACCACCAGATCTCACTGGTATTTTTCTGTCACCGTGTTTCTTCCTGACTAATTCCCCACCTCACTTCCCTCCTCTGGAGGCAGGTCCTTCTGGAGCACCAAGCGTGCCTGTTGGTCGTTCAGGTTACGCTCCCGATGCGCAAATAAGGCAATCAGGTCGTGAAGACAACCTCCCATTCCCAGGCCGACGACAAATGCCTCGCTACCCATCGCAACGCACCCCAAAACCAAGCCGGCCCGTGGCAGCGCCGATCCTTTCCCTGCTTACTAATTGTTGCCAATAATTTCGGCAAGTGCTAATGACACAGGCTTACTACGGCTGCAGGAGTCTCCTGCACTTCTCCCGGATTCGGGTCTCCCACAGCACCCAGATTCAGGTCTCCCGTAGCATCCCCCAGCCCCTGCTGCCCCCGGGCTCCGCAGCCCGCCGGCCACGCTGTAACGCTTTCAGCGGCTGTGCAGCAGCGACTGCTGTCCCCGAGCCACAGCAGCATGTTTCCCCAACACTTCTTTCTTTTTTAACCTCCCCGTCCCCTCTGAATAGGCCATAACCGGGGACTCGAGCACTGCAATCATGCAAATCGTCCCACCGGGTTTTTTGTAATGCTAATTATATCAAATGCATGCTCATCAATGAGAACGTCTAATTCCCCTTGCTCATTATCTAGATGTCGCACGCTGATATAGAAGCATCTCAGAAATTCATCTCCTCGCAAGACAGTGTTTGTGAGCCCCTTTCCACCACCGCCGCAGCCCCTGCCCCTGCCCCAGAGCCCCCGGGTGATGCTGGACATCAGCACATACACCACGTTGTCCCCAGAAGCCACCCGTCCTTCGCCCCTCCTTGCAAAGGCTTGGGACTTTGGTTCACAGAATCGCTCAGGTCTTGTATTTGTGACTGCAATCAGTAGGAGCGGCACGCAGAATGTATACGTGCTATATAGTGCTCCAAAAAGTCACATCCCAAATAATTCAGAACGTACAGTTCAGCTACTAAGTTTCCTGCCTATAAAATAGTAATAATACCATTTCGGCTTACGGGCCTCCTGTGAAAGAAGTTAATTCAAATTTATGAAGCTGTTGGATGCGGTAATGATAAATACTACAGAAAAGCATGAGAAGATCAGTAGCCCTGTTTGCAGAATGGAGTTCGGATACGTGCAGTAAATAACTGATGGATTTGTATACTGCCTGTGGAAAAAAAAAAAAAAGAAGAAAAATAGCAAATAGCTACTTTTTTTTTTCTCTTTCTGCGAGCGGTGTTCATCCTACGCGGGGAACAAAGAAGGGACTTGGTGGAGAGAGCAATCTGTCATTGGGTAACCAAGGACAACCGCGACACCTATGCACAAGGAGAAAAACCAGCCGGGCGTTTTTGAACCCAAAGCGCGGGGCTTCCAAACCTTCCCTTGGGGGCCGCTTTCATTTCCCGCGGCGCCCCCGAAACCTCCGATCGGCTAAAACCCTCACGGCGGGCACCGACGGGCGAGATTTCTTCCAAACGCTTTTATGGTTGTTGCTCCGTCTCCTATTGGGGTGTTGCTGTCCTGGCAGCAAAATTAACTCCCCTTCTCCCCCCCGGCTCCCGGGGGAGCAGCACTCACCTTGACTCCTTTCTGTCTTACAGCTTCTTCGCTTCCCTACCATCAATTTTTTTTTAATTTAATGGCTTTTTCCCACGGACACGGGGTCCCCCCGGGGGAACGGAGACTCCCCGGCCCCGGGGCATCCCGGAGGGGGCCCTGCACCGGGCGACCCCCCCGCCGCTTCGGCCCCGAGGAGCCGCCGCCGCCGCCGCCGCCGCCGGGGGCCGCTGTTGGCCGCGGAGAGCGCGAACGGGGCCGGGCCGGGAGCGGCGGCGGGCGGCGGCCTCCTCCGCCCGGCCCGGCCCGGAGGACGGCGGGGCCGGTGCCCCCCGTTGTCTCTCTGCCGTGTGGCTGCGATCGTATAGATGTTATAGAATCCTAGGATCGTTAAGGTTGGAAAAGACCTCTGAGGTCATCGAGTCCAACCGTTAACCCAACTGCCAGGACCACCTCTAACCATGGCCCTCAGCACCACATCTCCCCGGCTTTTAAATCCCTCCAGGGATGGGGACTCAGCCCCTGCCCTGGGCAGCCTGGGCCAGGGCCTGACCACTCTCTCCGTGAAGAAATTTTCCCTAATATCCAACCCAAACCTGCCCTGGCGCAGCTTGAGGCCGTTCCCTCTCGTCCCATCGCTTGTTCCTGGGGAGCAGAGACCGACCCCCCCGGCTCCAGCCTCCTTTCAGGCCGTTGCAGAGAGCGATGAGGGCTCCCCTCAGCCTCCTCTTCTCCAGGCTGAGCCCCCCCAGCTCCCCCAGCCGCTCCTCCCCAGCCTTGTGCTCCAGCCCCTGCCCCAGCCTCGCTGCCCTGCTCTGGCCACGCTCCAGCCCCTCCATGGCCGCCTTGGGGTGCGGGGCCCAGCGCTGAGCACAGCATTCGAGGGGCGGCCTCACCAGTGCCCAGCACAGGGGCACCATCACCTCCCTGCTCCTGCTGGCCACACCGTTCCTGATACAAGCCAGGGTGCCATTGGCCCTCTTGGCCACCTGGGCACCCTGCTGGCTCGTGTTCAGCGGCTGTCGACCAGCACCCCCAGGCCCTTTCCCGCCGGGCAGCTCCCAGCCGCTCCTCCCCACGCCTGCAGCGGTGCCTGGGGTTGCTGTGCTCCCAGGGCAGGACCTGGCCCTGAGCCTTGCTGACCCTCACCCAGTGGCCTGGGCCCATCGACCCGGCCTGGCCAGGTCTGCCTTCCTACCTTCAGGCAGATCAAATTATTTGGGATTCGGAAATTCTTTTGTTGTTTCAGATAAAAAAAAAAAATGGTAATGCTGGTCAAAATGAATTTTTTTGTCGCAAAACACTTGTTTTGGTGAAAGCCCCCCCATTTCAGCTAGCCCCAGCTACGTCTGGGTCAGTGTGTTTTACCCACCCAGGCTCCCAGGAGGGCAGAGGATCGGAGACGGAGAGCCTGGAGGTATCCCTCTGAAGCTGGGACAGGCTGTTCAGGTGTCACACCGTGCTGAGGGGTGGTTCTGTCATCTGCGTCCGTTCCTGATGCGGCAACAGGTTGCTTTATCAGTGATGTCAGTACCGCCTTTCTCCTTTTTTTCCCTCTCTTTTTTTTTTGTCTTTCTTCTTTTTTCTCCCCCCAAAGTCAGGAAAGGTCTTTCATCATCACTTTACAGTGAAAAGTTTGATCCTTCCCCTCCACCCCTTGCCCTCCTGGAGAAAAGTACTTTCTTCTTCCCTTCTATTTCAGGGACCGGAATGGAGAGCGACCGCCTCCGCTTCGCAGCGGGCAGCGTTTGCAGGGCAGGGAGGTTTTACAGCTCGCATGGAAGACTAGATCACCGCTCCCTCGTCACTGAGCGAAATAGGTTAAAGCAGGGATAACTATGTCTGGCTTTAGCACATCCAGACTCTCAAACATCCTCAAACAAAATGAGCAGCACAGCAGTGATATCACGCTATTTATTCTCATTTTCTTTGGGAGCCCTCAGAGACCGCCGTACCCGCTGTGCAAGGTGCTACGCAAGCCAAACCAAAAATGATCCATGCCCGAAGATCGCTTTGAGGGTAAGAGCAGAGACAGCAGATGACATGGAAACGTGGGAAACCAGAAGGAAACCCTGAGACGGTTTTGGTCAGCAGGATGTGCAGCGGCATCAGCGCAGCGGCAGCCTGGCCTCTGCCGAGATTCCGTTAGCATTGCAGGATGCAGGAGTTCGACAGAAAGGCTTCAGAGGGAACGCGTGAAACGCAAAGCTTGGACCGACTGCCCGCAGCCGCAGGGGCGAGGGCTCCGGCTGCAGCTGGAAGGCAGGCAGGGTCCGCAAAGTGTAATCCAAGCGAGAACAACTCTAGGAGGGAATGATAATGAAGAAGCTGAAAAATGCTTGAGACACCAGATCAGCATCTAAAACACAAGGTCAGAGAATCAGACAATTATTTAGGTTGGGAGGACCTCTGGAGGACATCTGTTTTAACTCCCAGCTGCTGGAGGGGGGGATAACCTCCCGAGCTCAGAGCAGGCACAGCTTAAGTTGCTCAGGGGTTTCTAATACAAAATGCATGTTTGGTTGGAGGGATACATCCAGTGGTGGGAGGCGCGCAGCCAGTACGTGGTGGAGGGAATACAAGCAGTAATAAAAACAATTTGGAGATTAAGTCTGGCTTCTTCTGGGGCATGTGAAACATCTTTTCAAGCTGATTTAAAGAACCCAGAGCAGCAGCTGGCTTCTGGAAAGTATAAAATACAATTAAGATCATGATAAATAGTCATAAAAATATGTTTCTGTATCATCTAAACAAGGCACCATTTCCAGAATTGACTGGCGTGTCTGTTCTGGAAGGCAAAAGACTTGAAATCTTGTGCTGGTTTTGGCTGGGATAGAGTTAATTTTCTTCATAGTAGCTAGCAGGGGGCTAGGTTTTGGATTTGTCTTCCCGAGTCACCGTTACGCATGATGGAGCCCTGCTTTCCTGGAGATGGCTGAGCATCTGCCTGCCGATGGGAAACAGTGAATGAATTCCTTGCTTTGCTTGCGTGCGCGGCTTTTGCTTTCCCTATTAAACTGTCTTTATCTCCACCCACGAGTTTTCTCACTTTTACTCTTCCGATTCTCTCTCCCATCCCACCGGGGAAGAGTGAGCGAGCGGCTGGGTGGGGCTTAGTTGCCGGCTGGGGTTAAACCACGACAAATCCTAATGTATTTATGCATTTTTGCAGGTAGCCTGTCTGATCCGTATAGTACAAGCATTCTGTGCTCCTTTGCCATCTCTCTGACCTTTCACTTGTTTAGTCTTACTTGATAAGAAGACATTTGTTTAATGTTCACATCTGCGAATGACACAAAGTGCAGGGGAGCAATGAATGGCATCTCTTACCCCTGACATACTTAGCAAGAATACTAATTCAAGAATTATCACAGTTGGATGTAGAGGGTCAATTATACAGGTTGAAAAGGCTTGGCTGAGCTTATATTCCCATTTAATTTCCCTTTCTTGAATACCATCGCTTCACGTTGTTTGTTCCTGTTGTTTTAAACACATCCTTTAAAGCAGTTCCATTTTGTAGCACGTGGTGTTGTTGGACACCTCATACCCTCGAACCTTCCGATTTCTTTGTTTGGCTTTTTTATACATACTCGTTAAACAGAAGCTATAAAGCAAGATAGGGCGAGTGACTCATTTCACTGAGAGACAGCACATGCATGTTCTCTTCTTTATCACCATGTGACGGACTAAAAAAAATCAGGGTGACAAAGGCAAAAACGCAGAAGCAGAAGACCTAGCTAACACTCATTCTCTCTGGCAGACATGAAAAATAACCAAAATCCTCTCCAGAATCCAAAGTGATTAAATTGGACTAGAATCCTCAAAAATGAAACAAAACCAATGCAAGCCGAAAATGATTTAAAACCCAAAGGACAAAACCCAACAGCCCACAGGATGCCTCCATATAACAATTAAGGAAAGCCTTCAGAAATCCAAAGTCAGGAACTTTGCTGCTGCCTGTAGCATGACCAGCAGCCCCCTTTATTGTTAAACTGGTTGATGAGATCCATTAAGAGATCAGCTTTTCAGTTATTTATAATTTTGTCAAAATATTTGAGCTAAAATTTCCTCTGCTGGAGGTGGAATATTTATAAAATGTTCCAGGTAAAAATAGTCCTGCTATTTTCAGGAATGACTATAAGAAAAGATGATATTTTCTCATGTTGTTTTGGAGAACTTCTGTGTTGTGTTTTGGGGGGGATACTGTATCTTTGGCAGAGGAGCAGCCGCTTCCAAAGGAGTGGCGTCTGCCACCATTTCATTCATACTTGGCAAGCTTGCAGGCCTTTGAAAGACCGCCGTTCGCCCCGGCTTGGGGGAGTCGGGTGCCTCTCTGAGGACGCCAACTGCAGAAGCCTGCCCTGGGGACACCAGGACAAGGATGGATGGTGCACATGGCGGCCAGAAGTCTCCTCTCTTACCAGGCACGAGCGTCCAGGGAGCACCACCCTTGGTGCTTTTGCTGATGCTTCCCACGTCCTGGGCAGCCAGCCGGTGGAAAGAAGTGATTACTGCTCTTTATTCAGCACCTGGGCCACGTTGGGTCCACAGGAGAGACATCAACAAACCGTGGATAGTCCCACGGAGACGGCTGGGGTGCCTGCCCTGTGAGGAGAGGCTGAGGGAGCCAAGTCTGCTGAGCCTGGGGAAGAAGAGGTCGAGGAGGACCTAACTGCTGCCTGCCACTGCCTGAAGGGAGGGTATGGAGGAGATGGAGCTAGACTCTGCTCGCAGGGGCACTGAGAAAGCACAAGAGGCAACAGCCATGACTTGCAACAAGGGAGATTCCTGCTGAGCGTTAAGAAAAGCCTCTCCCCAGGGCATGTTTCAGCACTGGCGTGGGTGCCCCGAGAGGCTGAGGAATCTCCATCCTTGGAGGCGCTCAGAAGACACCTGGCCCAGGCCCTGAGCAACCTGAACTGGCTCAGGGTCCCGAGCGCATCCTCCCTGCTCCTGGGGCTTTGGCTGCGCGAGCTTGGGGCCAGGTCAGAGACAGTGCGGCTGAGGGCTGCCCCTTCCCTCCGGTGACTTTGGGGAGAGTTTCCAGAAAGCTCTGCTGAAGCCTCAGCGAGGGCTGACCCCCTGCCCCAGGAGCTGCTTTTAAGCTGGTGCTCTTGCCCTTGGGTCCTGCCTTAGCAGTCTTGCCTGTTCTTGACTGTGCACTGTGTTGATCTAGACCTATTGATAGGCTTCCTGGCTTGACCCAAGACCTACCTCGTCACAATGGACTTGTCTGGCAATCGCTGGGCTGTGGCTCACCCTGGTTACTGCCTCCAGACCTGATCCTGGTGCTGACTTGACTTCTTACTTTGACCTTGGACCTGCCTCGTCACCACAGGCTTGTCTGAATTCTCAGCTGAACCCAGTTATCATCACCGTACCTGCCTTGCTTGCCTTGCTCAGGTGCTGTGGGATGGGGCCCTTCCTGGGGAAGGCCCTTCCTCTGCCTCCCTTGTTACCAAACCTGGCTCTTGGCTGCCTTTCCTTTGGGGAGCAGCCAGCCCTTGCTGCCCCCAACAGCCTGCTGCAAGCGGGGAGTTGGGATAGAGACCTCCGCAGGTCCCTTCCCACCCGAATCTTTCTGTGAATCTATGACAGTGCTCTAGCCAAGCTAAAAGGAAAGGAAAAATCAGCTTCTCTGGGCGGGGAAGAAAACATGGCAGTGAAGACATTGCCCTGATGCTCGGGCGCATGGCGTATTAGATCTGGGGAAGGGAGAAAGGACCAGAGGAACAGGGACAAGGAAAGGGGTCTAGGAAAGGGGAAGACGGAGGAAGATGTGGAAATGGACAGCAGTGCAGTTGCCGCAATAGCACTTCGCTACCTCGTAAATCCCAGAACACAAGGGTAACATCGGACCCCAGCAGAAAGCACGCACACCGCTCTGATTCCTCTCCAGCTGCACTGCCACAAATGATTCACGTTCACCTGGCAGTTCTGAATTTTCAAAATAGAAATACCTACTGCCCCGCAAGCCCTCCTCCACCTCTCTCGGCGCATCTCGCAGACACCGTTAAATGTCCTTCATCTGCAGTCATATCTCAAGACTGGTCCGGTGGTGATGCACGGGCTGAGGGAGGGGACAGAGCTGGCCTGCCTAGGGTTTACGTCTCCCACGGCAGCCTGTGACACAAGGATCTCTCTGTGGAGAGGCTCATCATCTTCTACGGGTCTTCTTGAAGACCTGCTTCTACAGTCAGCTGTGGTAAAAGAGGTGGTCTTCAAGGGAGACTGGAAAGAGGGATTAAAACCCCGTGTCTCCTAAACTGCGCTGTAACAAAACCCATGATGCATTGCAATACATTAATACATTTATTCCTCCAGCAGTCATGAGGTAGGGACTTGAAAACAGATTAATTGCTAATTTAGAAGTCTAAGAACCAGGGCTTTACTCTGCACAGCTTTTCTTGTCACTTCTCCTTACCGTTCCTTTAACATTTTCCAAAAAAATTAAAATATACTGTAACGGACCCACTCGGGGCGAGCCTGCGTCCCGCTGGAAGCCACAGAGAGGCTGCTTTGCAGTGCAAGCGGGAAGGCAACCCTTGGTCCCTGGCAGGCGTGAATAACTGGGGTTTCTGGCACTGCCTGCGTACGGCTGGGTCTCTCGGTTCTGGGGAGATTTATAAGGTTTTTCCCTATAGCGCAGGCTGAAAAAGCATGTACAAACAGCGCAAGCAAATGTATCTCGCTGCAGCCTCATTCTGTGACATCATTTCTTTTTAACAGTGAAAATCACTCAGACCTGAAATCAATCACCCGATGGCCGAGCGACAGGAAAGTGCAAAGCACTAACGTCGGCGTGAGCTTCAGAAACGACGGCAGCGTTGGTATCCTCTTTTTTTCTGGGCCCATTATGAATGCTGGGTGTATTTTTAAGTCTGCTAGTGTTTCCCAAGCCGTTTTGCTTTAGGTAAACGTATAGCCATTGTGCTGCGCGCGTGTGTGTGTGCAGCTGCGCAAGCACATTTGACATACCTCCTAAAGATTGTTTTGCTAGGGTCTGCGACTGACTGTACAATTAGGAACCTATTTTCTGCCAGAGTACTAAACACCCAGCTGTTCTCCTTGACCCCAACAAGGGCTGCTAAACGCTTCAACTCTTTTGGAACATTAAGACACTTATTTAGGTGTCCCAAGCTGGATTTAAGACTCGAATTGAAGCATCTAGTTAAAGAAACAACCCCAAAGTTTCCCTCAGTCTTTCCCAGGACATTCACTCTGTCAGCAGCGAGTACCACGTCTGTGCTCGGATTAACCCCAGAACTGCTTCACCCTACAGTGCAGCCAGGAGGTGCTCAGGCAGGATGGACTTGCTACGGGAGTCGGTGCTGCCCAGACCTAGACACGTGAGGTTTGTTTCAAGTCCTTGTTCCCCACTATGTTTCCTGGACCGAATGAGTCAGGTGGGACCATGTCACCGAGACATCTCTGTTTATTCAAAACAACCTTTCATCCTTCAGCTTTGTATCATCACGTTCACCCACATACAGTCTGCTCTGCTCCCTCAAAGAGTTTGCTACGTTACCCTGAGCTGTTTCCCACCGTCTTGCTGTAATTATTGAACGGGTGACTCTGCAATGGTATGACCTTTCTGTGATTATATTTCCGAGTCCTCAATAGGGCCATTCAAAAATACTGCAGTAGGAAGTGATGGCAAAGATTCACGGGGACGGATCAAGTTTTCAGCTGGGAACGGTTTTACTTTTGAGACAGTATGGTCTCGGGTTGACTTATTCCCCACAACCTGATTCTTAAGCGTCCCCGTATCTGAGTCCCAGGCTTGTCCCCGCCGCAGTTTCTTAAAGGTGTTATGGAAACCCTCAGTACTAAAGTAGTAGATCAGGGGGTCCAGCGTGCAGTTCATGCTGGCCAACAGCATTGTCGTAATTAACACTTTGCGAATGGAGTCCCGTGTTTCTTCCTCAACCTTCATCACCTGGGCCTTTATCATCCCATAAACTGCCAGGGTAGTGTTGTAAGGCACAAAGCAGATGATGAAGATGACCAGATTGGCCAAAAGGAGACGGATGGTCTTCTGCTGTCTCAGGGTCTTCCTCTGGCTGTCCTGGCAGAGCTCCTGAAAGATCCGAATTGAGCAGTACATCACAGAGCTGAGAGGCAGGAGAAACCCCAAGATTTCAGCCAGGATGACTAGAGGGAAGAGGTTATACTGCCACATGTTGTCACTAAAGCTTTCAAAGCACAGATAAATGGTCTGGTTCTGTTCCTCACAGTGGGTTTGCTTGTGGACTATGGCAGTGGGGATGGAGCCCATGAAGATCACAACCCAGACAATCAGACAAAGGAGCTTGGCCACCTTGGGGCGCCGCAGATGCCGCCAGCGAAGTGGGTGGACAATGGCAACATAGCGATCCAGGTTGATGCACGTGAGGAAGAGGCAGCTACCGTACATGTTGATCTGGAAGACGGAGCCAGAGACTTGGCACAGGGTATTACCAAAGGGCCAGTGGTGGTTGGAATAATAGTAGAGTCGCAGCGGCAGAGGGAGTGTGAAGGTGAGGTCGCTCACGGCCAGGTTGAACATGTAGATCATCACTACAGACTTCAGGCGCAGGTAGCGGATGAATATCCATAGGGCCATCATGTTCAGCATCAAACCTGTAATGAATATCAGGACGTAGCCAGGCAGGAGGAGGTGGTGGTTGAAGCTGTAATAGTTGCATGTCTGATGAGACGCATTGAAAGCTGACATGCCCAGCAGAGATCAGGGCAGGGTCTTGCTGAGATAGCCGAGCCTGCTGGTGGGCTAAGGAGGCACAAAGAAAAGCGCTGAGTGAAGTCATTCCCCTCTAAGAAGCTATGGGCAGGTCATTCCCCTCATCTGCAGCTGGGAGGTAGATGGGCACATCTCTCTCTTGAGGTGCTGCTTTGGATTGCTGGTCAGTGGTCATCTGGCAGGGAAGGCAACGTAGTCAGCTAGAGTCAGCTTCTGCCTCTCGTTCCGCAGTTCTTTCCAGTGGTTATGGGGATGCTGATGCGATGGAGGGTCACCACCAGTTGTTGAATATCAGCACAATTCCTGGTTGGAGTGGAAGACCAAGACAGAGGAGTTTAAGTGAGAGGGGAAAACCTCTTGAAAGGTCAAAATCCCACCATGATGGCTTCTGCTGCAAGAACTCACAAAGAAACCAAAAGACTAAGAAAAATAGACAGTAGAAAAGTGAGTAATTACATGGCGGAAGAAACCAGAGCGCAGAGAGGGTAATTGTTGTACAGAATCATTTATCGCTCAGCCCCAGAAAATGCACGTTGCTTTGATCACTGCTGAGAGTGCATGTATACAAGAAAGGGACAGCACAAGAGCACACAGGCAGAGTCGTCAAAGCAGCTCCAGAAAAAAAGAGAGAGAGAGAGAGAGAGAGGAGAGCAAGCATTTTGAGGGAAAAATGCTGACTGGATGGAAGTTAAAATAAAAACTGCATAGTATTATTTTATATCAGACAAACAGGACTTTGTACATCCATTGCAGATAAAAAGAATTATACCACGGTTAGACTTGACTCCACCCTAGCTCCTTTTCCTAGGTGAAACTACCCACAACAAACCTGAGCCCCAGCTAATCAAAGTTCCTTACGTTGCTGACATTCATGCCGTTCCTTTGGTGTTCTCTCTTGCATGGGACCAGTGGTGACTGTTTGGATTGGATGTCCTCAGATCATTTTCCTGCTTACACCACCATAAAGCATGAAGCAGCCCATGTCCCGCGAACACAGAGCAGGTAAAGGAGCACAGAGTAAAGCAGGAAGAGCCATGGGATTCTTTTGGCCAAACGTAGCTGGGACTCTGAAGTGGTTTGAGACTGGTAACCACTCTAGGTACTAATGGGAACACCGCCCTGCCAAACCAGAGTCCAGTGGAAGGCCACCAAAAAGGTCTGGGGGCTGAAGCACTTGCCCCGTGAGGAGCTGCTGAGGCAACTGGGCTTGTTCAGCTGGAGAAGAGCGGATTCCAGGGGATATAATAGCAGCCTCCCCGTACCTGCAAGGTGCTTACTGGAAGAGGACAGAGTTAGCTGTTCGCAGTGAGGCGTGGCAGTGGGACAAGAGGCAATGGGCATAAACTGAAGCAATAGATATTCAGACCGGACATAAGGAAAAATGTTTTCACTGTGAGGAACGTCAGGCATTGCAACGGGTTTCCCCAAGAGGTTGTGGAGCCTCCATCCTTGGACGTTTTCAAGACCAGACTCTATAAAGTCCAGAGTAAACTTATCTGATCTGATAGCTGACCCGCTTTGAGTAGGAGGTTGGGCTAGAGACTGCCTTAATTATTCTATGATCCTAAAACTACACATCCACTCTCAAAGCTGCGCAAAGGGCTTGGTAAGTATGCCCGAATTCCCCATAGCTGTTTGCAGGGATTAGGCAGGGACTCCCTCACAGAGCCCACATAAAGCGTGATTTACCTCAAAAGGAAAGTAGAATTTTCTGTCTAGGGGAAATTTTTACATCAGGTTGATATTACTGTAAGAGAAAGCTACTCAGCAACTTGACAGGCGTGATAACCATGTCAGACCTTCTGGATGGCGTTGTGGGGCAATGCGTGGATCTAGAGGGAGGGTCTGTTCAAGGCAGAAGCGTGTGCTGACCTCATACGTAGGAAAAGAATCATTCTGGCAACAATGTTAGCCAATGAAAGTGGAAGTCTAATACGAGAGAATAGACAGTTATCTATTTTGCACATCTTTTTGTGTTGTTGGGCAGGTCCACCACCAAGACAATTTTCTTAGAGGAACTTCTGCTGGTTTGTCAAGCTACATCTGAGTGGCTTTCACCCTTCTTTGGCAGTGGTGGATGAAAACTCTGTGTGAAAATTTGCATAAGTTTAAAGTATAAGATACTCCCGCAAGACAAGGCAAATGTGCAAGAATGCTGTTGGCTTCAAGTGAAATGATTAGATGCTTCAAAAAAATCTCAAGGAGGATACGCCAGCTTTTGCTAGAGCCAAAACCTTGCAATGACTGCAGACTGAACAGACTGGTGAGACCTTCGTCTTGACCAGGACAAAGTGAGTGAGACTGAGACTCTGAGAGACCATGACCTGCTCTAACATGTGTACCCAGACCAGCCAGGTGTCAGGTGAAGGTGACTTGTCTCCACAGACAAGCTATTTTTATCAAGAGGTATTCAATAAACACCTCTAGAGAATCTAATATGTAAGCACGGTCCATACTGTGCGAGATCAGTGGTCTATCTACAACTAGTATTCTGTCTCAAATCGCGGATGGTGAAGGGATAACGTAACAACAGTGCGATCATGTGGTTATGCTCCCTCGAGTTCTCTTCCTGCTTCCAGCATATTGTAGCCCAGGGATTTCCTGAGCCGGAGGTGACCTATTTGTAGGGAATAGGGAAGTAGTCCTCAGGGAATTTCTTTCTTTCATGATTTTTTTCCAGTTGCTTTTTGAGTCCATGTAAAATTTAGCATCTACAACATCCAGTGCCAGGAGTGCCAAAGAGTTCCACAGCTTAATCACATCTCCGATGAAGAACCACTTCCTTGCACTCATTTTTTGAACCAGTACTTGCTGGATTCAGTTCCTAGTTTTAGTACCGGAAGAGACGGTGTGAAAAAACATCCCTAGTCACCTTCACCTTATCACTGATGATTTTATAAACATCTCCCATGTTCACCCTCAGTAATTTTTTTTTTTTTTCTGAGGCTGAAGGGTCGTTGTCTTCATAGTTGTTCCTTGCAGAGGAGCCGTTCTGTCCTTGTTGCCCTTCTCAGAACCTTCCTATTTCTGCTACAGCCTTCGTGAGCCCTGTGGTGGGGTGCTCAAAACGTACGCAATGTTGATGACGTGGATGCACTGAGCTGAGTAGGCGTAGAGCTCATTTGCAAGGGGTAATGGTCAGTTCAGACTGGTTTTTCTCATCACTTAGCTAGATGAAATTTCAGCTGTTATTTTAAGGCCAGTCACTCACACGTCCCTTAATCTCTGCAGTTCTTTGCAGCCAACCCTCATCTTTTCTAACTTGAATAATTTTATGTCTCCAACAGATTTGTTATTTCATTATTCATCCCTCATGAATAAGTCAAACAGCCCAAGCCCCAGCATCGGTGTCTTAGAACTCCACTGAGAAAACCGACCATCTACCCTCAGTCTCTGTCCTATCTTTTAGGCACTTTTTGTCCAGGTAGGAACCTTTTCTCTAAATTTCTTTAAGCACCATTGGTGAGAGCCCTTCTGAAAGCCTTTTGGAAATCCACATGGGCCACTGTTCACGTGCTTGTTGACTCCTTCAAAGGACTGTGAGGCACAGCATCCCTTTATAAAAGCCATGATGACTCTTCCCCAGTAATTAGATGTGACTGCATGCCAATTGATTTTTTCCTTTATTATAGCTTCTACTAATTTGTTCAACACAGACATCAAGCTCCCTGATCTGAAATCCCCCAAGACCCTTTTCTCAAATTGTGTCTGCTAGTGAGCCTTTAAAAGCAGTTTTAAACAAATGTTTCTACACCACAGTTAGTCAGGTCTTTCACCCTTCAGTTGTTTTCAGACCTCTGGGGTAGGAGCCGTGTGGTTTCAGGCACCGCTTAGTTCATATTGCTGCTCTATAACCATTCCTACCACCGTTTTGATCAGAGACAGTCCTGTGATGAATTTCCCTGTGAAGAGAGTTGCTGCCGTGGAAATCTCCCAGGCTTTCCTGCAACACCAGTGCAAGAAACCTGTTTAGTTTTTTGCCTGTGATCACCTTTTCTTTTTTTCTGAGTGGTCTCTCCTTACATGCTAGCCCTTCAGCCTTCGAGACACCAAACAGCAGAGTTCTAAACTGGCAGAAAAGGTCAGTGAGTGTGTAAAATAGATTGGGGTTTTTTGAGGGGATTTTTTTTTGTTTTGGTGGGTAGGTGGAAACACAAACCAAGAATCCACTAATGGTGGTGTTACTGAAGCTAAGCTGATAGTCTCAAATTTGATGTAACGGATACTTTAGTCAAGACCTCAGAGACCTGAAATGAGATGTGTACATGCATGGTCTTCGGAAAGACGAAGCTGTGGGAACGGAGCGTTTCTCCGCAGAGCTCTGGAGCTGCTGTTTTGACTGTCCCTCGCTGAAGAGGAAAGCTATGGGTAAAGCAGGCTGGTAGAACGGAGACATAGGAGCTGAAACTGGTTGGATTATCCTTGTTGGTTAATGTGTGAGAGCCACAGGCCACGTGCTTTGTGGCTGCCTTTAAAAGAACCTCGAGTGCTCATGGCTCTGCGTGAAAGCTGCTGAGAGGTCTCAAGTCATGAGCTGTGTAAGGAGGCAATGGTACCACAGCTGAATCACCCTCCTCCTCACGGTGAGATGCTGTCTTGAAGTCCTGAAGGACCTTTCTGTTTGGTGACTGACCTTATGTGGCTCAGAAAGTGGAGGAAGCATCTTTTTACCTCTCAGTGAAGATCAACCTGAGCCCCTGAAGGCCGTCTGTCCAGACCATGGCCTTTTCCCCAGCAGGGACAGAGAAGAGCAAGTCAAACTACAGATGCTCCCTAGGCAGACACTTCTTTCTGTTTGCAGGTGGAAAATGAATTTGATGCTAGTATTCTTGCTCTGGGAGAGGGGACGGGGGAATGACATAGACATGACACATGTGCACGTGTTCATGTGCACACACACGCTATGAGCAGCTACTGCAGGGGAGGAGGAGCTGCAGAAACCAGACATGCAAAACCCATGGGGATTTTGAGTTGTTTTTCTTTTGCGGGGGTGGGAAACCCTAGCTGTACTTGCATACAGCGGCCGGAACAGGCAGGTGTGCCCTGAGACGAGATGTGTGCTTGGCATCTCGCTGTCTGGTCCCGCGCATCTTCTCTCCTGATACTATCTCACCAATAGCCACTGCCTTCCTAGCGCTGCAAAAATGACGAAGGAGGACAGCGCGGTGGGACAGAGGGTTACGCATGGGGCGGAAGATGAAGCGGAAAAAGACAGCTAGAAGAATCGTGCTGAGCATGCCGCAGGGTCAGTGTTTCCACGAGTGACTTGCCATTTAAACCCTGGGGTGCTTTGGGGCTGCCCGGGGTGGGGCAGGCAGAGGGTGCGGCATCGGGGTGTAGAGCAGCGCGGCTGAAAACGCAAATTATGCAAGCTCGTTCAGTAAATCTGAAACCAAGCGGAAATAACGAAGAGCACACCAAACCTCGAAACCCCCTCCCCCCCAACTTTGGTTTAGAAGTTGAAGGTGTATTTTTTCATAAACCTAGGTGCTTTTTACTTGCTGTAGATGATATTTAAGCCCCGCTTTTCACCTTTTCTCTAACCAAGAATTTAGATGATTGTGATTATTAGAACCGTGAAGACATTCAAGACTTCGGATGGCTTGTTTTTAGTGAGAGACACACAACATCAAAGCTGAGACCTCCTTATTTAACTCACAAGGTCTGGTCACACTGCTACTGCCTAATCCCTAGCGGTGTCACCCCCCTTCATCTCCTGAAGGCCCCGTGGAAGAGGACTTCCATTGTGGGCACCTTGGCAAGCAAGCTCTGCAGGCTGTCCATGCTTTTAGTATCACAGGATCCCGAAGAAAGCCTCCACTTGAATAAACAGTGAGATTTGCCTTGCACCTCTAGGTTCTCTCGGCAACTGAAGAGGCGTAGAGGCTTCCCCAGTGCCCTGCGGTCAGGTCCGGCAGCGAACGTGCGGCAGCTGGTGGGGACCAGTGCCCAGCGCACCCAGACCATCCAGCTCTCCAGATGTTTCCGTCTCGCTTACCTCTCTGCTGGTGAAGAGCCAAGGGTGCACGCAGGCTTGCTGTCTAGCGATCACTGTCCCTGCAGAGGTCTTGATCCAGGCACCAAAACTGCAAGCAGCTTGAATCAAAACAGAGCCAGGTGGGCTCTTTGGCTACTTGCTCGCCCAAATCACAGCCGTCCCCTACCACGCCACGGCTGGTTCTACATTTGTCATGCCGCAGTTCATCCCCCCTCCTTTCTCACTTCCTGATGCACTTCTGGCTGGCCACAAAATGTGAACTTTGCTATCCAAAGCTGATAAGCTAAAACACATCCTATGAAAGCAAACGTAATCATGCAAGAAGCAACACCCAGGCGTCCTTGCAACTGAGGAGACCTGCCCTGGGTCGTAGTGCCAAATAATTGCTCATCTTTGCTCCCATGCCAACTCAGCCACCCCCAGGACTGACTGGTGAAAATTAAAACATCCCCCTCTCCAAAATATGGCCAAACAGGAGGTAGAAGTAAAATACGGGAAGTGACAACAAAGTTGATTTAATCACTAGCTAGCGCAAAGGCTCCGAGTCCTGTCAGTCCCACGGGCTTGGGTGCTTTGGGGACACGCTCCTGCCCGGGGGCCCAGCCCTGTGCCGCCGGCACGTGTCAGGGACCCGAAGAGAACCGAGCTCTGAAGAGGCATCAGTGCCTGTGGCAGGCAAAGGCACGTTTGCCACAGATGTCAGTCCCTGTCGTTCAAGGCTACAGGAGGCACGGTGCTAAGAAAGCGCAAGGGCTGATTTAGCACGACATCTGCAACCCAGCACCGCCAGGCGTAGCTGGGAAGGGATCTGCCCTTCTGCAGAGCCCATCTGGCGCTCTGGTGCTTCAAGTCCTATTTCTGCTTTGCCAGTCCCAGCACACCTGGAAGAAGAGACAGGTCATGGGGACACTCCTAATCCTCCCGTCATCCGTCCCCAGGAGCAGCTGCCCTGAGAAGAAAGTGCCGTTGCCTGCGGGCTCCCTCTTGCTCCACAGCCCCTGCCCGGCTCCTCCGCCTGCGGGCTGTCGCTCCTGGTGTTTGACTTTCTCATCCCTGCCTCCCTTGTTCTGCCGTCCCTGCCTCCCCATTCAGGGAGTGACACGCGAAGGGATATATGTTTCTGCTGCTCATAAATCCTTGGAGGGTACAATAGCACCCGAACCACCGATCTCACCCTGCTCCTTTTTAGTGCCTCTCTTTTGTTTTAACCAGACCCCCTTTCTCACTTCCTAGCTGCTGGGATCTTTGTTCTCACAGCTTTTTGTGTCTCTTCAGTTCCTCTCAAGGCTCTGGTACTGATAAAGGCCTGCAGATATACCGGGGCGGTGGTTTCCTTCTCCTTTTGCAAAAGGAGTCTCTGACGCCCTCGGTGGGAACTTTCCGCCCCGCCGCGGCCCTCGCCCCCCGCACACATGTGCACGCACCTGGCTGAGCCTGGCAGTCCTGGCTTTACCGTGTGTGTCGGAGGAGGAGGACACGGCGGTACTTAGCCCAGCCCGCCAGCCCACCCTGCCCCACAGCATCCCTCCCCCAGCCAGGTTCACTCACCTCACTGGGTCTCGGTGCATCGGTGTGCGGACTCCATCTCCCCCCGCCCAGGCGGGCTCACGCCTTTGCCCCTCGCTGTCTCTTGGAGGCTCAGCTCGTGGGGAAGAGCAGCGCAACCCCCGGCATTTCCTCACCGCTGAGTCGACAGCAGGTAAGACCAGATTACTGGGGTGTGTGTCGGAGGCTACACCCTGATGCTGCAGATCTCAACACGCCTGCCGCCCCAGAGCGCTGGCTCCGGAAACCAGGAGCAAGGACCCAACAGAATGAGGGATGCAGGGAGCTGGGAAGGCAAGGAGAGATGGAAAGCGTGCTACACCGGAGGGGCTGCTCAGGTTTGAAAAGGATGACTGATCAGCCCCAGTGCTCTTCAGACCTCTTTGTGCAGGGAAGCGTGGAAGAGCACAGCGAGGGGGTTAACCCACATCTGGGGCCACGGTAGAAGAGCCACAGCAGGGGCAGAGCAGCCGCGTTTTACTTTCTGAATGATTCAGACAGGAAAAGCAGCAGCCTCTGGGCTGCGTGAGGAGTTTCACCTTCCAGGGCATTCGGGACAGTCGGCACTTCCCAGGCCTGCTGGAGGAATGGCGGGCTTTTCTCCCAGGACGTTTCAGCTCCCTGATCACACAACTCACATTTTCCTGGACTCCCAGGGGCTCTTAGGAAAGGGCTACCCACTGAGAAGAGGGGCAGCCACTCCGTTATGCCTGCTTCGGAGAAGGGCAAGGACTGTCCCTCTGGCCATGGGGAAGAAAATGAGGGGGGGGTGACGGGAGAGCTGCCAGGGAAAGAGTTAAGAGAGCCAGGGAGCAGCCGGGCTGTGTCTGTTTGCCGTCGCTATGTGGGCTGCAGGGTAGAAAAGAAAAATCTCCAGCCTGGAGGAGGCAGATGAGGGAGGGTCCTCAAGGACGGTGGCTGGGGATGAGGGAGGCAGCAGGTCTTCCCCTCTCTGCTCCCATCAGTTGTCACTGCGAGGAAACTCTCCGGCTCCCCAAAGGGCTTGGTGACAAAGCGATGACGAGCTGGAGGGTCTAGCGACAGCCGCTCCGTGCTGCCAGGTTTTTCTTGCGTGGAAGGCTCTGTCGGCTGCTGATTCTGGCCTGCTTCCTGCTGATGAAGTGATTTGACTGCGGAAGAAGACAACCAGATCGTCTGCTGACGGGATGGCAGAGACCCGGGGTCTGACACCGATGCTGTCCCCGGCCATGTGAGCTCCCTCCGACGGATGCCCACCCCAGAGCCCTAGTTCAGAGCTCTCCCGCGATGCTGCCCGAGCTGTAGGCAAGGAACAGCACCGGTGTGGAAGCCCTCACAGGGCCAACCTGCCAGGTTTCTGTGGGCCACTGGGTCTCCGATGCTGGCGGGCACACCGGCGCAGCGCACGGTCATTGCCCAGGGCAGGGGCTATCCGAGCTTTGCAGTGCTGGGCCGGAGCTGCTGTGAGAGCGACCGTCGGGCAGAGGGAGGTCACAGGAGGGGATCCAGGCGGCTGCTGCACCGTGGCTGAAGGTGGAGTTTTGCCGGGGACGGGATGGAGATGGTGTGGCTGTACGTGGTGCTGATCCCCGCGCAGCACGTCCTTGCCGTCACCTGGCTGTAAGTATGCTTTGCGCTTGTACTGTCTGGATTGGAAAGTCACCTGGGGAGGTGCTGTCTCCCAAGAAAACAGGCAGATCTGTGAGAAAAGGGTGGAAGAAAGAACCTGGGCAACCCAAAGGCAGCACGTTAGGAGGGGCATCTCTGGGAGCATGAAGGGAGAGGGACGACGAAGCTGGAGAGCTGCAGGAATGTCCCATTCAACACAGACAAGAGGTGGCATGTCCCCTTCGCTGCCCCATTTCTGCTCTAAAATAAGGTTATAGAGGGCTAGTCCCCCGCAGACGTGGCCCTGGCTCCAGCCCATCTGCGAATGAATCTCTCCCCTACCCCACAGGTACCTGGCCAAGCAGCCTTCTCTGCGGGCGGTCCTCCGGGACCCCGGTGGCTGCGAGGGCCTGATGGGGCTGGTAGAAGAGCAGGTCCGCGTTTGCCGGCGGCAGGTGGAAGCCATGGATGCGGTGAAGCGAGGCGCGGAGCTGGCTGTCGAGGAGTGCCAGCACCAGTTTCACTCTCGCCGGTGGAACTGCTCCACCCTGCAGGGGCTGCAGGTCTTCGGCAAGGTCGCCATCCAAGGTCAGCGAGGGGGAGGCGGCGCAGGCAGAGCTGGCGTGGGGTCCCTTCAGTGTGCCCACGGGGTCCCCTTGACACATCAGCCTTTCCTGAGCTGGGGTGCAAGCGTCACCCTGGGCCCAGCCCCAGAGCGGCCAGCGCCTTCCTCCACACGCTAACAAAGATGTCAACAGGGAGCAAACTGAACCAAATGCACGTGCTGTTACAAAGATCAATATTCTGGCTAAACTTTTCCCCCATTCAGCCAGGCTTGGCTTTTCAGTCCCATCTGGACCGTTCTGGGTACCAGCTCTGCAGTCTGGTAGGTCTTCTCCCCCACCCTGCCACCAGCCCAGCCCTTTGGAGTAGCAGCTCAAATCAAACCTGTTTCTCTGGAGCTGCAGTCCCTTTTTGTTGCAGGCCAGGCAAAAAGAACCTGCCTGTGCCCCCAAAACAGCACGGAACAGATTTTGCATGTGTTTGCACGGGAGGAGCCGTACAGGGAGCGGTGAGCAGGGTCCCTCTGGCTCCTAGAGACAAGGTGGCAGGGTCCTCCCTGACAAACCCCTCTGCGTGGGAGGCTCAGTCCCTGGCGTCCCCCACCACGGCTCCCCTTTCACCTCCCTGGGGGGCTGCTGGCTTCTCTCCCTCCATGGGACACCCAGCACAAGAACTGAGGGTGCCGAGCCGGCAGAACCCCACAGAGCCATCTCTCTTACTGGCTCCAGGCCTCAGGAACAGCAGCACTGGTTGAACGTCCTGACAGCAATTGCTCCCGAGCAGTCTCCATCCGAACGCATCCATCCCGCATGCAGCCACAGCCCCTTTCCCCACCCCCGTGTCCCGTCAGCGCCTTCCCTCTCCGTAGACCGGTGCCGTTTCTTGCCCTGCTGCAGGCACGCGGGAGTCTGCTTTCATCCACGCCATCTCTGCCGCCGGCGTTGCCTTTGCTGTGACTCGCGCCTGCAGCCATGGGGAGCTGGAGAAGTGTGGCTGCGACCGCAAGATCCGAGGAGTCAGCCCCGAAGGTGAAGGAGGAGGCTGGTGGCAGAGGAGAAGATCCATGGGGGAAACCCTCAACCAGGGGAGGAGACACCTGCCTTCTCCATGGCACTCAGCCCTTTGGGAGCTCCTCCCAGGGCTTCTCCTTCTTCATCTCATGGCCGCTTTCCCTCTGCAGGTTTCCAATGGTCAGGCTGCTCTGATAACCTGTCTTATGGGATTGCCTTTTCTCAAGCCTTTGTAGACAACCCCGAGAGGAGCCGCGGCATCTCCTCCAGCCGAGCGCTCATGAACCTGCACAATAATGAGGCTGGGAGGAAGGTAAGGGCAGGAACGAGGGCTGGGAAGCAAGGCAGCTTCGGGGGCTTCTCCCTGGCGAGGCGGAGCTGGGTGCAGCCCCCTTACCCCGAGGAGCAGCTCAGGGCAGCTATGAACTCCCAGAGGGGGTCTGCGTCCTGCTGCCTCGCCTCAGCCCAGCACTGCACCGCTTACACCTCGCCTGCACAGAGCGGGGTCCCAGCCTCCCCAACCCGCCTCTGTGCAGAGTCCTTTTCCTTGGGGAGCCCAGCTGTGATTTACCTTCCTTGGCCTTTTCTGCAAAGGGAACGAGTTTCACTGCTCTGCTCTGAAAGGCTTCCCTGCCCCTCCAGTCCCTCCTGAGCAAAGACACCACCCTCTGTAGGGGCTGCTGTCAGGTCTGGTCCCTTGAGCATCCTCTGGCTCTGGGTGGATCTGTTCCCCTCCCCACAGCCCTGGGGGGTCAGAGCAGGTCCCTGTTTCTTCTCCTGCCTCAGGGATTTCTCTTACAGACCCAAGCCAACCTGTTTCCCACAGAATTTCCCTTCTGTTTCACATTGGCTTGGCTTAAAAAGACTTTTTTGCTCCCTTCCCTTCAGCCCCATGGGAGGTGCGCAGGGGAACAGTGGCTGCTGGGGGGCTCACAGGCATGGGAGGCATAGGGCAGGGTGTCCCAGGTCTGGCTGGCAGCTGCCTCCTGCTCCCCAGGCTCTCCTGGCCCACATGAAGGTGGAGTGCAAGTGCCACGGCGTGTCGGGCTCCTGCGAGGTGCGCACATGCTGGAAGGTCATGCCGCCCTTCCGCAAGGTGGGCGACGTCCTCAAGGAAAAGTTCGAGGGAGCGACGGAGGTTCACCCCAAGCGGGTCGGTTCCCGCAAGCTCCTGGTGCCCAAGAGCTCTCGCTTCAAGCCCTACACGGCTCACGACCTGGTCTACCTGTTGGCCAGCCCAGACTTCTGCGACCGGGACCCCCGGCGCGGGGTCTTCGGCACCTCCGGCCGCCAGTGCAACCGAACATCCCCGGCCATGGATGGCTGCGAGCTCCTGTGCTGCGGCAGAGGCTTCCACACGGCCCAGGCGGAGGTGGTGGAGCGATGCAGCTGCAAGTTTCACTGGTGCTGCTCCGTCAGGTGCAAGCAGTGCCGGCACCTGGTGGAGGTGCACAGCTGCCGCTGAGGGGGAGCGCGCCGGGGCGGCGGGAGGATGCCGAGGGACTGCAAGGCAGCCGGGGAGAGACACGGGGAAGCAGTGGGGAAGACACACAGCCTGAGAGGGAGCAGAGGAGACGTGGGGTTTTGCTGCCCAGCCGGAGAGCAGCCCCCGGTGCCAGGGGTGCCACCGGCTTCTGCGCGTTCCCCACCCAGCACCCTCTCGCCAGCCTCATTGGGCTTTTTGTGGTTTGAATTATTTTTCCAGGCGGAGGGTTGGAGTACACAGGCTCAATAAACCCTTAAACTTTAGAAATAAACCAGCTGCAATGGAAAGCAAAGCGCGTACGTCAGCTCCTTCCTCATGCACTGCATTTGGGACGTGGAGGGTACCGGCTTCTCCTCCCTCCCACGGGCTGGGAGGGGATGAGGCCACGCTGGAGTCCTCAAGCTCAGCAGCCACCCGGGCTGCAGCGAGCGAGAAACACCAGGGAGCGGAGCAGGGGGGAGCAGGAACCCACCTCGGCCATGTGAGGCTTTATCAAGGGGTGTAAGAGAGCAGCAGCAGAGAGAAGGGGGCAAATTAGCTTTGTGGGGCAAGTGGGCTCTTTATAAAATAAGACTCATCCTTGGGAGAACTACGGACTGGTATAGGGCTGCAGGGGGAGGGAGGCAAGAGATGGCTGGGGACTGCAGACAAGGACACTTGGGCCAGTGGCTCTAAATCCAGGTTCCCAGGGCTGATGCCTTCTCTGATGCTCAGCTGCTCCTTTGGCTGGAGAAAATGTTTTCAGGAGAGGTCGCAACAGGAGTTCCACTGCTGAGAGTGCAGAGCAGGTGCTCGGAGGGGGAAGATCTGGCCATGATGAGCTGGCTGGCCAGCAAGGGGTCTGGGAAGAGCTGTCCAAGTCTCTCCAGGCTCTCTGCCCCACCA
Source organism: Platalea leucorodia (assembly GCF_965183815.1). Taxonomy (NCBI): domain Eukaryota; kingdom Metazoa; phylum Chordata; class Aves; order Pelecaniformes; family Threskiornithidae; genus Platalea; species Platalea leucorodia. Next base: position 131,156,402 of record NC_138824.1, on the reverse strand, counting down.
CAGCCCCAGAGAGCCTGCTCTGGAGCCCTGCGCTTCCCACGCATCCCCCCGCTACCGTGCGTCACCCCTTGGTGAGGCTGAGGAACCTCTGGTGCCACAGCCGCACCTCCTCCTCTCCCTCCTCCTCACTCAACACCCGGTACGTCTCGTTTCTGCGGCAGCCGCGGTGAGACACCTGCGAGGAGAGCCTGGGTTCATAAGACTGATACTACTGCCCATTTCTCCCCAGGGAAAGAGGACCCCCAGGATGGACAGCATCTGGAGGCTGGGATGATGGGGGCACCAGAGGAAAGAGGGGAGAACCGGCTGGGAAGCGGGAGGGAGGGGATGATAGTTCAACTGTGTGTTTCCTAAGATACAGGCTAGTCCTCTGTCCTGCTCCGGTGTTTCTGGGTTTTGTTACCACCTGGGAAGCACCCAGTAGATGGTGGACACCCTCCCCTGCAGGGATATATAGGGATACCCCGATGGGTGGGAGGCTCCCCACAGCTCCTGTGTCAACATTAGCAACCGTCTCTACTGCCATCTCTTACAGCGTCTGTGCAAATCCCACCGCCTCAGTTACACGCCAGCTGTGCTTGGGTCACTATTCGTCACCCCCCGCCAGTGCACCCACATGCGTCCTACTGGAGGGCCAAGCAGTGGGCCAGTGAGTCCTGCAGGGACTCGGGGATGGCTGTGGAGGGGCCAGCCACGGAGGAGAAGGCTGTGCAGCCTGCTTCTCACCTTCTGGTTGTAGAGGCTCTGCTGCAGACACTGGTGGCTCTTGAATGCACAGTAGCTGGGGTGCTGAACGCCACCCGAGTCACAGATCTGGGGAGATGGGAATGAAGGCCAGAGAAAGAAGAGGAGAAGGAGGGGTGGAAGCACCCACTGGGCACCCACCTGGCTTGGGGCATCTCTGCCTTGGAGGGCGGCGTACTCTGCCTTCAGCCAGAGGGTCACACGAGGGTCCTCACAGCCACGGGTGGCCATCCGGCTGCACCAGTACTCCACCCTCAGCCCTCTGAAAACCTCCATGCCGTAGTACTCCGAGGTCTGCAAAGGGGGGGGATAAAGAGAGCCGTGCTTCTTCCTCCCCTTCCCCACCACCCAGTCCAGGCTCCTCCTCAGAGGCCGGCTGGAGATGCAGCACGCTCGGCACCTTGTTGCCTGCAGCCTGGTACTGGGCTGAGATCTGAGGGTTGATGTAGGTGATGAAGCTGCCTGTCTCGCAGCGAACGCGGTTCAGGTTTTTGATGTTCTGACACTGCTCCTTCTTCAGCGAGCAGAAAGCGCAGTGAGGGCACAGGTCCATGTGACGCCGCCCGAGGCTGTCACACACCTGGGGTGGATGCAGTGAGGATATCGGGGAGAAAAAGGTGACTGAGGTGCTCCCTGGCTTGGAGCTTGCCTCCCTGGTCACCCAGGTCAGCTTCTCCCAGGAGGTGGCACCTGAAAGGACAGTGTTGAGGAGCTCTGGCCACGGGAGCATTGGGGTCAGCGCTGCGGGGAGCCCTGCACACAGTGGGGATCAAAGGTGAACATCAGCGTCTTTACCGAATCTCCAAACCCAAGGACTCTTTCTTCCATCTCCTTCCAGGCCTCAGTGACCACCGACGAGAGACAGTTTCCCTCCAGCATCGCATAGCACAGGATCGTCACTGCCTCATCCTTCTTCAGGGCTAAAAGGCTGACAGAGAAAGGGATGGAGAAAGTCAGACCTTCAGTTAAAAACTGAAAGAGGGGAAAACAACCCCAAAGCATAGCAAAAAAACCTTTCCCAAAGAAACCTTGGACTCTTGGCCAAACCACACGGAGGAACGGGGGTGTCCTCAGAGTCCGTACGCGCCTGTGTAGCACGGAGGCTGCAGGGCAGGGCATGCGTGTGTGCATTCGAGAGCACGCAGGAGGAACAAGCACAGCTTGAGGAACTTCCCCAGGGGCCCTGCAGCAGCTGCTGCCTACTTTCATCCATCCAAGTGCACAGCAAGGAGGTGTTGGTTAGAGGTCTGCTGAGTGTTGACCGTGGGGCAGCCCCATTTGGTTCTGGGGTATAGAACTTATTAAGCCTCCCTCCTGCTTGAGCCAATGTATTTGATGGAAAGAGGAAAAAATTGGTAACAATGAATTAACTGTTCATCCAAACCAACGTGGGAAGCTAGAGGTAGAAAATTTAAGGACAGTGGGACAAGGACAATAAGAATATTTTACATCCCTTAGGAACAGAAGAAGTAGTACGCATGGTACAGAACTGTTATTAGACAGGGATGGTATGAATTATCAGCAGTGACACAGAAGAGGTAAAAATGCTTATTAAATATTTGTCTTCTGTGTCTGGCAACAAAATCAATGACAAATAACCAAACTTTGATTAGGCAGAAAGTAAGAAAAGACAAAAGCAGCAATTGCTTATGTTAAAATGCTCTTAAAATCCATGCATGGGCTAACCTGGATGGAGAAGTTTTCCCAAGCACAGCTGAAACTTCTTGGAGACCTTCAGATTAGCCTTAAAAAATAAAAAAAGAGGCAGAGAACCTGGAGGAAGATCATGAAGATGAAATTTCCTAAGGCCTGGAAAACTTTTGTCTGGAGCAAGAAACCAAAGACCCTTTACTCAGCTGAGCAGAGGCACTAATGGGTGGCCACTCACTCAATTTATACTTTTACCAAGATGGGGATCAGCTGGAAGGCTCTCTTCATCAGCAGATGGCAGAGTAATGACTTTTGGTGATTGGAATTTGGGGTGAGATCCATTCAAACCAGAAATGAGCCACATGTTCCTGACACGAAGGGTATTCAGCACAGGAGCAGCTGATGGGGCGGTTTCTCCACAGCTCGGAGACTTCAAAAAGATATCCCCAACTTTTCTTGAGAGAAGGGTCTGTGGCTCAGCCACACGACACTGTTTTTCCTTCAGGGCTCGCTAGGCACGGCTCCACGTCCTGTGCTGAGCAGAAAGGCCAGGGTGAGCGATCAGAGCCATTGCCAGGCCTGAAGGCTAAAAGAGATCGATCTCCCCACCATTAAGCTCTTGCGATTACGCGGTGTGCGAAGAAATCAAGCTGTAAGGAGTGACCGGTGTTCACAGATCCGTGGATGTGCGAGAGGCATACACTGTATGCACAAAAACATGCGGATGCTTGGCATTCCCGCTGGGTTTGGGCGTGCGCTCCCGTAGGAGAACGTGGGTGAGCGTTAGGGCTACTAATAGGAGGAAGTTTTGTGCATCTCCTTAGTAGATCCCCGGGCCCTGCCGCACACCGCGGAGGAAGGAGCTCGCAGCACGAGCTCTGCACTTGCAGCGGGTCAGGAGCAAGTGATCCTGGACCCAAATGGTTCACACTAACAGCTGCAAATGAGCACGTCAGGATCTCCAAAGGCATCTCTCTCGCTTAGATACTACAAGTGAACCTGGAAAATCTTAGTCACAGAAAACATAATGAGTGCTAGATTTTTTTTTTAAAGACATTACGGTCAAACTTGTTTTATCACAGTGCAGCAGATGCTGCTTTAGCCCGCATCGAGGCAAGCAAAGATGTTCCTTCAACACGCTGTCCCGTACCGCGCTGTGGACAGGCTGCAAATGGTACTCTCTGGATACAGACGCGAACAAATTACTGTGGTGCCGACCCACAGCACATCGACCACATCCACTGAAAAACCGAGGGCAGCTGAAAACCTGGAAATCTCCCTATTGCAAGCGTGTGCATCTCTCTCTGCGCTGCACCACAGCCCGGGCAGAGGTTTGTGGAAGGAAGGTCTGAGTTCAGAGAGGACAAAAGAATGGAAACTGAGGACAGCAGTGACAGATACCAACCCTTTCTGGCAAAGCTGGAAAGAAATGTGCCAGTAAAAAAGAGAACCAAAGCCCACCTATCCTGCAGAGAGCACTTCCAGAGCCTGTAAGATCCTTTATGTCCGCTCCTCCATCCCATGGCTCCACACGATCCTTTTTATTTTTGGTTTTTGGTTTCCTCTGTAAACATTCAGACCATTTAGGAAGCCAAGAAGAACAGGAAATTTTAAATTTAGAGCTCATCCCATGTGCTCATCCCACTTGAAAATCTTGTCGGAGGTTGTTCAGTTCAACCCTCTCAGCATTTTGCTGTGACTGGGAGCTGGACGTCGCTGAGAGAAGAACCAGCGACGGCCCCAAGGCACACCTAGTGTTTCTCTTCCGTAAAGGATTGCTCTTTGTGGGGGGATCACCTAACACTGACAATTCCTCTCTTAAGCAGTTGTAGCCCAGGAGAACAAGTGTTTAGTCCGCTTTGCTGATAAATCTGTGACAGCCGAAGGGAGTCCCTGCCACCACTGGGATGCTTGACTGCTCACGATCTTCGCCTTCACGATTTGGTAACCTGGCTGGGTCATCTTGATGGGACTCATAAATTTCAATTAACGACCCTGATATTATTCTCCAAAGTTATCTGAAAGAATTTATCCACAAATATGTCATTATTGGCTATTGTTCCACTACTCACTTGTTTTTCCAGTGGCACTTTGTGATTTGATTGCTTCTTCGTCACACCAGGATGATCAAGCCAGTAAAGTGAGAGGCACATTAACGGTCATTAAAAATGATATGAATAGCTCTGGTGCTTTCATCACCGAGGTAGAAAAAAGAAGAAAACTGTCCAGCTTGCTGTACTTTTTTAAAAATAGCAAATAAATAACAACCTGAGGCTTAGAAAGCAACTGCTAATTAATGGGTTTAACAGCCTTTGCTGTTAAACACACGTACTGGTCCAATGAGTGCAGCCCGAACAAGACGCAGATAGAGGATTACAGCCAAAAGGGGCAGTAAAAGGGCTCCAGTCTTTTCTAAAAAGAGCGCTTCCATAAGTAGTTCATAAGTAGCGATAAAACATCTGCTGAGTGTTGATGACCTACTTGTTCAGAACAGGCGCAAAGTCAGACGCGGGTAGGAGCCTCTGCTGCACTGCAAACTTTAGATTTATAGACCGTCTTCGATGTGATCGGCTCACGCCGACCTGAAAGCCTCGCATCCCTACGCACCACCTAACCGACCCTTTGCTGTTGCCCATGTATGCAGACGCACGTGAGCCGTGCCCGTAACCTCCACTGACCCACGCAGGAAACCAAGTCGTGCCATCAGCCTGAGGTTACCAAGAAATTCTGCTGCTCTCTCTGTCACATCCATTTCCTCCTCTATCTCTGTTCTCCATCTCTGCCGTGAGGCTTTCTGGCCCCACGGCTGCAAATTTATGATTTGGTTTACCACCTCTGGGTGAGTGAAAGACATCTACATCGTCCCCAAGTGACAGCTAGTGCCTGAAAGGAGCTGGGAAGGGGAGTGGGTCAGGGGAACGGGTCCCACCACGCATCACCAGACCCAGGGACAGGTCCTGGCCTCCTCCCTCCCTTGCAGGCACCTGCAATCCACGATGCCATGGCTTTCGGTGCACCGGGGGCTGTCCCTGGTTCCTCTCCCCGTGATTCCCAGGGCCCTGGCACTGCTCTTTGGCCACTCTCCCACTGCTGCTGCCTTACGGCGGCGCTGGGGCTTTGTGTCCCATGACAGAGGCTCTACGGGCGAAGGGTACAGACGCGGCACTGCTGCTGGTCCCCTGCGCTCAACGACACGCTGCTCAGCTGTTTGCCGACGTGCAGAAGTTTCCCCACGCATCAGGGAAACTGATAGGTCTGTCTAAAGCGATTTCCTAATGCAAATCCCTCCCCAGCTTAGTACCTCTGCACGTTAATGCCCTAACTGCTTACCTGGAAAAAGCCTAGCGGGTGCTGGGAGGCAATGTTTCAAAGGGAATGGGAAAAAATATAATTAAGAAGAATGTGTGGGCCAAGATCAGTAATTGCTCAAAGGTAAAAGGAGACAACTTCAGATAAAAGCCTATCTCGCTTTAGCATCCCGGGACTCGGAGCGATGCACCTAGAGCCTACTTCAGTGGTATCTCCGAAGGTGGCTGGTTAACAGCATCCACCTCTCCCTCGACGTAATGACAGGGATTTGGGCCATTAACTTTCAGCTGCTGAACCTCCCCGATATGGCCTGGCTGCGTGAGGTGCAGTGAGTACCCGAGGCAAGCAGAAAAGAAGATAAGGAGCAAACAGCAGCTTTCCAGCACTTTGTAACTTCTGATTTAGGTGGGTTGCTGCAGGAAACTAAAACCGCTAAGGAAAAAGCCATTCTTAACAGCTTCAGAAAGAAAAAGAGCTCTTGGTCTGCATGCCAAGAAGGCAGGCAGGCTGGATAGGTACCTGGCAGAGCAAGCCCGGCAGGTAACCCAACGCAGGAACCATTGGGCGAACGGGAACGTAAGACCTGCCCAAGGGTTGGGGGGGACAAAGCGTGGGAAAACTGGTATTTTGTAAATACATCTCTCCTGCTGACCCCCACAATATTGCAGCCTCTTGCCCACCTGGGACACTGAGAGCCCCCTGCTCTGAGATTCTCAAAAGCCTGGGAGCACTTGAACTTCTTCTGGCCCGGTGGTGAGAAGACAACCTGCCTTGTCGTGACTCCCCTTTCACAGCTAGCCGCGCACAGTCGCAATACGGAGACGCTAAATTGCGCCCTGGCCTTAATGAATGGCCAAAAGAAACCTCTACGTCATCCCTTACGTCATCAGCTAGATCCTGAAAGCAGCTGAGAAGTGTCAGGGGAACGGGTCCCATCCCGCACCACCAGACCCAGAGTAAAAAAGAAAAAATAATTGTGAACGGGTGATGATAATTCAAAGAGAGTGTTTTTCCAGGGATGGGATTTTTAATGACAGGTCTGGTCTTAAAATTAAAGCCTCTGGGGATGAAGTATGTAAGCACAAGGACTATTTGGAGGGGTAAAGCAGGAGTAGGAGGGTGCAGCCGCCGGGAGGGCTGGGCTCAGCCTTGCTGGGGAAGCTGGGCTCACGCGAAGCACCAGCGTCCGTGCGCGAATACCAACAGGACGGGGTCTGTATCCGGGACAGCCGTGATGCTGAAAGGGGTGTAAGGGTCATAGCGGACAAACAACGCCCCAGCGGGAAGCCCTGGAAAAAAGGGCAAATGCGGTTCTTGTGTGCAAACAGAAGAGCGGGGAAGGGATGTTGTCCTCCTTCTGCACACCCGACTGCTGAAACCCATCGCTGAATGGTGCACGCAAGGCTGGAGCGTGTGGATGTTTCAAAGGGACACTGAAAATTGCCACAGAAAATGAGTTGCGCAGGCGTTATAAGGTGAGAGCTGTGGAGCTCTGGTCAGCTTACTGCAAGACTGAATCATGGCACATAGGTAACTTTGAGGGGAGGAAACACTGGGAAATAAATAGCTCTTTAATCAAGGGGGCAGGAAGAACAATAAGGAGTAAAAATTGAAAAGAAATGCAATAAGAGACACTTTTTTCCCCCTATAATGATTCTCTGTTAGCAGAAACACCACAAACATGTGCTGCCAATTCTTCTCGTTATTTTGCTACCATCGCCATGTCTCTCTCTAAAGATCACAGCTACCTTCATCAGGTACCACGAAAGCTGGTAGAGCTACCGGAGCAGCTGCCAGAAGCAGCGGCGAGCGAGAAGGGATGGATATCCCGCTGGACATAAGACCCTAGGGAAGACACGCCACCCTGGGTTCAGTGCCCGTCACAACCGTGCGCACCTTGTGTTAAACCAGACGCTGAACGGCACCTGCGCGCACCCACCAGCCCCAGCCAGCGCCGCTCCTCTCGCCAGAATGGAAATGCCTCGAAGCGTTTTGCCCCTTTTTTAGGTCATGCTTTGAAGTCCCTTTGAGAGGAGGCGGGATGCGGCAAGCAGCAAAGCCGACAGGCGCGGTCTGTCTCGCCTTTTTATCCTCATTTGAGTTTAAGCTTTGCTTAGCGTGATGGACGGGGCTCGGCTGCCAGGTAACAGGCACACAGTCAGCATTAGCGTCTTTGAGAAGCTCTGTGGCAGAATAGCACGTGTCATCTGCAATCACAGCAGTCCCTCAATAATCCCAATATAACTAAATCAAAGCAAGGCTCAACTTCAGAGGCAGGGAAAACGAACATATCCTGAACGAAACATAATTTTGCCTTAGAGTACATAACACCGGGAAAAATTTGCTGGGCAGTAAAAGCCTCCTACAATATTAGGAAGGAGGATGACATAAGTTACCGCCTTGCAAGAGAACATTTACAGCTTTAACAACACGATGCAATTCATTTTTACATGCGGAAGTGGGATCTCTGGCTCAACTGTAGTAGTATGCAGTGTTTTTAATAGAAACCACAGATGTGTAATCATGCACAAAACCTGTGTGTTTACAGGAACATCACTGGCCAGCAACAGAGCAAAACCAAAATGCCTTGTCTATGAAAACCACATCTAGACAGCGTTTTGGTTTTTTCTTTGCTGTTGACAAGCAAAATAATCTTTGCACCTCAGTCAAAGCAAGTGGTCCTCAGCCACAAAGTACTAAAGGATCAAAAAGTAGATTTGAGTGAAAACGTGTGATCTTTTTGCAGGCCGTTTCTGTTTGGGCTCACCAGCCCCAGCTGCCTGACCACAGAGGCGTCCGGATCCTGGCAGATCAGATGAGAAGAGCTCAAGATGCTCGACAAGCTCCTAAAGCATCCCTAGGCCAGAGGAACCAAGAAGGGCGCGTAAAGAAGGGCCAGAGGAACCAAGAAGGGCAGTAAGCTGGACTGTCGCAGAGCCTTGTGCTGAACTGGCATGCAGCTGCTTTCAAAGCCGGAATGGGGAACCAGAAATCCCTTAGGAAGAGCAATGCATGGCTCCAGAGCGCAGCGAGGTACACGTGCTGGAGGAGAAGTAGCGGTCCTTCACGGCCAGGAGCAAGGCTCTGTGTTCCCGGCTCTGTTTCCTAGCCCAGGGCTGCTTTTGCTCTACCTGGGTGAGGATGGATGTTTTAAGAAACATCTGCTTCATGTTGCATTGCAGAGAGGCGAGGAGCACAGCGAGACACACATTCACTCCAGCCACCCAAGGACCCGTGTTCGCAAGGAACCTATTTCTGCAGGCCATCCAGACTCATGGGAGACGTGAGTTGGGAGGAGGATGACTGCAGAGGTGATTGCACGCTGCAAACAGCCACAGTGTGGGGATACACGTGCATGGGATAAAGCCCTGCCTGCAGCTTAGGCCCAGCCTAAATGCACTTTGCTCCGGACACGAGGACGGTAACATTGCCAGGCGCTAGCAGTGCCGGGTCACCCTCTCCCTGCTCGCTCTGTGCTGGAGCGGGGAGTGTCTGAGGGGCTCCCCGGGTACGTTCCTGCTCTGTACGGGATGGCTTGCTCCAGAAAGCCTGCCTGCGCTCGCCAGCTGCCGTGGGGCTACCAGCCAGCGCACATGAGGACAGCCCCACACGGGTGGTGTGCGGGACCCCGCCAGGCGGGGAGAGGGGTCTTCGCCTCACCTGCCAGGGGGATCCGTTTCTTGCACCCCCTCCTTGGCGCTGCCTGACGTGCTCTCTGGGTCTGACTTGGTGCCGGAGGCTGGAGAAGAGCCCTCGGTGCCTAGGGATGTCTCCAAGGAGAGGGCCAAGTGGATCAGCTGCCAGACGCTGTTCTGCAGGCGTCGCTCCCAGGTTTGCTCCGCCCGGGCAGGGGGTCCCAGCCTGGGAGGCGAGGGGGCAGGCGGGACCGGCAGGGTTGGTGGGAGCACAGACGGCCTCCTGTCCTCCGGCTGTCTCGGCACCCCTGCTGTGGCCGGGGGGAGCTTCTTCGGCAGCGGCTTCTGACTCGACAGTGCGTAGGAGTACTTCAGGAGAGCGTCCACGTTGGTGCGCAGCAGGGCATCAGTGGGCGAGAGAGAAGCCCGCCCTGGAGCTGGGGAGAGAGCAGGGCAGGGGGGCTGAGGGACCTTTCTGAGGCCAGCCAGAAAGCTCCCAGGGGAGGAAGAGTAGCTACGGGAGAGCGGCAGGAGAGCAGGGGTGCCCAGCGCAGCTCGGTGCAGCCGTACCTTCTTCCATAGGAGAGCTTTTGCCCCTTGCCCAGGAGCCCGCAGCATGAGGTTGCTCCATTGGGAGGAGAAGGTTTTTTGGAGGAGACAAACTCAGACATGAGATTCGCTGAGTGGAGGAGAGAGGGAGAAACACAAGTCCCGCTGTGCTATCTTCCCTTCCTCCTCACCTCTTCCATCTCCCAAGTGATGCTCCCCCCCTCCCCGGTCTGAATCCCGCTCCCCACCTTGGCGTAGAACTGGCGTTTGAAGCATCGGTACTGGGCGAACTGGCAGAAGGTCTGAAACCACGGTGCCTCTGGGAATTCAGAGCAGACCGGCCCTGGAGAGGGGTGAGAGAGAGATGTGGGATGGGGGCACGCCGCAGGTTTAGGCATCTGCCCCCTTGGCAGATGGGGACCTCTGGGATGGCTGCTTTCAGAGCGGCTTGTGGTTGAAGGGAAAGTCAAAGCTCCCCAGGTGGAGCTCCCAGCCTTGTGCTGTTATAGCTCCCGATCCCAGATGCCACATGCACTTTCCCTCCAAACCACCCAGGGTTTCCGTTCGTCCTTCTGCCCTTTTTCATGCTGTTATCTTCCCTTTTACGGAGAGCCAAACCTCCTGTTTCCACGATCTGATAAGGACTCCGTTATTAGTCCTTGAGGGGTTCAAAAAAAAAAAAAGGCAAGTAGTGATGTGATGTGATGGGTTAAAAAGATGACCAGATTGGTCCTGGGAACACCAGAGGAAACAACCTCTTTGGATCAAAATAGTTTGACAGTGATTTCAGCCATGCAGGGGACGGAGGAAAGTCCGTAGGGCCGAGATCCCCTGCACACGCGTGCACCGTAGTCTTGACCAGCACTGCTGACCCTGCCGGTTCAAAAACTGCAGCTCTTCCTGAAGTGATTGCAGGACAGCCGAGGCCACGCAGGAGAGCCAAAATCCCTGGGAGATTTCAGGAGAGGGGTGATCTTCTGCTCTGCGGGTGCATGGCCCAGCTAGCACAGCCAGCCCTCTGCGGAGAGCAAACGGGTTGAGTGCTGGCTGAGACGGAGGAGGTTAGCGGTGGAATTGCACTGCTCTCCTGTTAGTTGCTTGTACACCATCTTTTACACCGTACACACTGCTTCTTTTGTGCTGAGCACACGGATTTACCAGCAAAAGTAGAATTTCAGGTATCCACTCAGCCCAGAAGAATGCCCAACTTGTAAGGAAGAAGCCAGACCCCCGCTCTGTCCTTTGGTGATGCCCTGTGAAATCCCTCCAGGACGTGGGGGACGTGGGCTCGGCCAGTGCAAGGGAGCAGGAGCTGCCGCGTTTTACTCCACCACTACCCGTTGGGCAGGGGAGAAGCCCAACCATTTGCCAGTCCCAGTGTTATCCTGACTCTCCCAGGCCAGGACTGCAGCCCCAGCAGCGCATACCGGGCCAGGACTGCAGTATTACAGCTTGCTGTGTCCTGTCACAAACCATTCCTATGATGATAGAGAAACTTTCCATTTTGGGGTGGGGGGAGAAAAAAAAAGTACATTTTCATTCCAGCACCTGCGAAGTGAAGGAAAACTTGACACAGATAAAGTTTCCTGCAGGCTCTCTTTGCTGGTCTCTTGATTTTCACCATGGCTCTGCTTTCTGAAGCACGATGGCATGGCCTGAGGAGCAGCTTGCCTCCTTTAGCACTGATCCCCATCTCCTCTTTTCTCTCAGCTCATCTCCCCTATGGAAATACTCTCCTTCAGTCCTCTGACCTTCCTGCCAAGGGGAGCCCTTCCAGCTCCAGCTGCTTAGTTTAATCACTATGAGCTTTTGCCTCTTTCCTCCGCTCCTCCTGCCCACGTGCTTGCTGCAAGCGGCTACGGCTTCTGCTGGGTGTCAGGAAGCCACCTCCTTGGGCTTTGTGGCCAACTTCACCCACAGGAGCTCCCAGCACGGGGAGGGTGTGTGTGTGTGTGTGGGGGCAATTAATTAACAATTGCATTGTCATTAAAAGATGGAACCAGTCAAGATATTTGCCTGCGTTCATCATGAAACAGTCTCCCGACTCTCATCTTCCACAACAAAGAGTGTTGAAAGGCTGCGTGTAGGCTTCCCGTGTTTAAAACACAAGGTGACCGCTTTCCTCAGCACCACACCTAAGAGGCACAATTAATGGTCATGAATATTTGGACGTAGACAGCACTGCCATTTATCTGTAAGGACAGTAGAGACAAAACATGTGAGGGCACCTGCTCTGCCGCATCCGCTCGGCCTCTCAGCCCAGCCGCGACACGTGCCAAAATAGCCCCAAAACTGGAAGAAAGGGAAAGCAAGGGGGAATAAAGTCTGCCGGATGGGTCTGTTGGGTCGAGAGATGGAGGAAAAGAAGGCAAAGAGGGCATCCTGCAAAATTGTCCCATCTCCTGGCATTCCCAGATGCTCCTGCTCTTGGCGGCTGAGCCTCCGAAGGCGGCAGCAGTAGGAGAGTGGCTGGTTAGGCCAAAGAGCAGTGCCAGGGCACTGGGCATCGCCAGGAGAGGAACCAGGGACAGCCCCTGGGTGCACCCAGAGCCGCGGCATCATGGATTGCAGGTGCCCGCAAGCAAGGACCCGTCCCTGGGTCTGGTGGTGCGGGGTGGGACCCGTTCCCCCGACACAGCTGCAGAAACAAGCAAGAAATAGTTGCCCTCAGGCTGCAGTCCAAATAAGCACAGTTGGCTGATCACTCAGTTCATTGACGTTCATAGCTAAATATAAAGCCATATTTTTTTATGAGAAAATTGTTCCTATTTTTTTTCCTCTGAAGAAAAATACAACAGAAGTAGTCCCAAGTTTTTCAGCTGCACAGATATAATTATGCCACTTAAATTCACTGATGCAGGGGTGCAGGGAAAGTAAGACGGCAGAGATTTAAAGGGTGCTGTTGCTATGGCGCTTTCTGAACTGGGATGTTTCTTGGCTCCTGAAATGTTAAACACTTAAAAAAGCAGCTTATCAGCTCAAGCTTTCTTAAAGGCCCATGAGAGCCCATGAGCCAAGCTACTACGTTAAACCCCAGCTCAAGCTGGAAGGAGCCGGGCAGGTTGTAAGATGAACTAACTGGTGGGAAGTGATGGTGAGCTTCAGCGAGCTTTAGAAAACTGTGGCCAGTTTTTTTTCCCCTGCCATCCCACCAACGGAGATGTGGAGAAACCGAAGAGCTGGTGGCCGTAGCTTTCAGCCCGTGGCCCGTGAAGAGAGGCTGGGGCAGCTGGGCTTGTTTAGCTGCGTGAAGAGGAGACGGGGAGGTGAGTTAATGGCAGCCCACAAGGACCTGAAGGAAAGCTAGAAGATGACAAAGTCAACCTCTTCTTGGTGGTGTCAGACAACACAAGAGGGAAAAAACTGCAAATTCCTGCTTGGGAGGTTAGGACTGGCCATTAGGAAAAGCTTTTTTCTCAAGGAAAGTAGTGCAGCACTGGAAGGGGTGCCCAGAGAGGCCAGAAAACCAAACTCCCTTGCACAAAGCCAAGGTGCTCTAGTGCTGGGACCATCCTGCTCCAAGCCAGGCCAGAGACCCCAAAACAACCCATCCCACCACCATTCACATAATCCTGTGGCATTTTGGGGTAGAGAAACAGCCGGCACTGCTCCAGCTGGGGCGATGGTCACCTCTGCTCCTGGAGGTGGGGTGACGCCCCTACCTTTGGGGACACGGCCATGGTTCTCCTCCTGGTCCAGCTGCAGGACGGCGGGGCTGAGGCAGCCGTGTGCCTGGCGCAGCTGGCAGGACGCCTCCGCCTTCCAGAGGGGCTGCAGTCTGGCGAAGAAGAGCTGGTACTCGCTGTCTGACAGGGGGCTGCCCGGAGCGGGAGGCACCGGTGGAGCAACAGAGGACATCAGCAAGGTCAGCAGCCCTGGGGGAGAAGGCAGGCTGCGCTTGGCCCTCCTTAACGGGAGCAAGCGGTGGTGGAAACAAAAGAGCGGCTGGTGGGGTGGCCCGCTCCCATCTGCTGGTGCTGAGTGGAGCGCTGGGATGAGATGGCCTGAGGTCTCCCTCCATCACCCCTGCTTGCAGGGCCCTGGGGGAACCAGGAGCCCTGGGGCAAAAGGGGGAAAAAGAATGAAAAAGAAGGGGGAAAAAGAATGAAAAAGAAGGGGGAAAAAGGGAAAAAAAAGAGAGGGGAAAAAAAAAGAAAAAGAAAAGAAAAAAAGAGGGGAAAAAAAAGAAGAAAGAAAAAGAAGAGCTCTGAGGTGGCCCCAGGAGGGTGGGCAGGGGCTGGCGGGGGCCACTCACCCACCAGGCAGGGCAGCCCCAACATGTCTGCCCCAGCACCCCGTCCTGCTTGGTGGCCCCGGCGACGGCGGAATGAGAAGGGGACAGCGAAACGGGCGGGCCGGGGAGGGGCCGGGGAGGGGAGCCGAAGCGCAGGCTCGTGCCTGGGGGGCTGTGAGGGGAGACGGGCACCCCACGAGGAAGGAAGAAGCCGGGGCCACGGGGACAAGGCAAGCAGGAGGAGGCAAGATGGGAGCTTCCCCCTCTGCTCGGGGACATGGCGGTGGCGGGCAACAACCTGCAACAGCATCTGAGGCCTGGCCAGGCTACCCCCGAGCTGAGGGTACCGCAAAAGCAGGATCTTTAAGGTACCTTGCACCCCAAAGCATTTTGTGCTCTTCTCAAGGAGAAAGGGGACAAAATCTGTTCCTGTTCCACCTGCGGGGATTGAGATGTGCCCCGTGCCTCCCTGGGGAGCGTCCCAGCACTGGCTTGCTTCAGGACGCGGTGGGAAGCTGGCTCGATCCCTCCTGGGCCGCTGTGCCACTTTCTGAACCCCCAGCGAGTGACGGGAGCACCAACTGGTCTTCCTCTGCCTCCAGCGCCGCCCTCTGCACGTCAAAACCTTCCCAGGCAAAAGGGGGAACGGTGCCAGCAAAAGAGGCTTTGGGACCACCAGCGCAGAGGTGCCCGGAGCTGCACAGGCTCATTTTGAGGGAGACCCGCGCCCACGTGCCCGGCTCTTACTACAGAGACCGAAGCGCGGGGCACAGGCGCAGCGACCCATGGAGAAGCAGCCGACGCAGCGCTTCCCACGGCTGGGCACTTTCTGACAGGGAAAGACACGACCATAACCATCACGGGCAAGCAGCTGTCAGGGTGGTTGGAAGGAAAATGCTTGGCACAGCAGCTCCGAGAACTGCATCCGTAAGCAAAATGCAGGGTGGCACGGTGGCTTTGCGTACCCGCCGCATCACCCCCGCAGCCTCAGCTGGGAAACGACACCTTTGCGGAACCGAAGAGGAGCTGCAGGCAAAGCGGACAAAGTTTTCGACAGCGTAGCAGGATGCTGCTGAAGAAGCCACCTCTGTCGCAAAGCCTGGGAGATTGGAGCAGCTCTGCTGGATGCAGCGGCTGCAGAGTGCTGCGGATGCGCTGGCTGCGCTTGCGAGGCTGACACATTGCCTGCCAGTACCCTGCGTGGCCATACGGGCTATCAAGGTGAAAACTCCTATCACCGCAGCCATGCAGCCCGTTAAAAAAGTGTCTGGCAACAGCACGTAGCTCTGCGGTTCCTTGCAGGAGACAAGCTGTAGTTTGCTCTAAGATGTCTTGTTGGAAGGTAGTGTTTCTAAGAAGCTTGAAGCCCGACCATTTAACAGCAGCATTGAATTTTAGGATGCTTTTGCAGCTTCTTAGAAACACAGGAGATGTTTTCCAGCTAGCTCTTGCCGCTCACATTAAAACAGGCAACACTGCTAGGGCTTGCAAATTTTAGCCAGTTCCTAGTCTTCTGTTGCTCAGCTTGAGATATATTGCTTATTAACTGATTTTAGACAACTCCAGGGCCTTCAGCTCCCCAGCTCTGTTAATCCCCTCTGCTCCCCACTGACAGCAGAGCCCAGGCTGAGTTCTGTCATCCTGACTTGAGCAGCTTCCCAGGGGAACTCAACGCCGACCTCAGCGGCTGATGGAAATGCGTGACCTAGGAAAGCACACCAACGTGGCACGTCGCGCAGCGTTATTAATGTCTGGCAGGTGCTGGCTACACGGCCTGCGTCTCCATGTGCCAGCAAGAGATTTATGGCGTATGAAAACAGGAAACAAGAATGAACGAGCCAGAGTCCCCGGACGTACACTGAGAACTCAAACACGAGGCAGAAGATGAAGGAGCTGTCAAAGAAGTCCTCCTTGGCTGATGCTCTAGTAGCAACGCCTGTGGGGAGCTACTGTGTGTTTGGAAAGAAGGCGGCTAGTGGTGTGAGGACAGGCTGGCTACTTAGCACTTCTCATGCACTGTGGCATACACTGGATTTGGTTCAGGTTGTCAAAAATCCTTCAGGGAAGTCTTACGGTCCACAAGTGTGTTCAGAAGCCAGCGTTCAGAAGTTCAGAAGTCTGCAGCGTGCGCTCGGCGGGGTCGGGAGGCTGCGAGGGCAGGAGACACCGCTGTGCTGTTCAGCTTTGTGCCAGCTGGCTATGGGGCACTTAAGTGTCCGCAAAAAAGAAGTCATCTTTGGGGAAGGGATGAGGCCAGGAGGAACAGTAGTTTGGACAGCGGGCATCAACGCGGCAAGCTGGCGGGCAGTCTACTCCCCACCGCGGTGCCAAGCCATTATAGCGGTCAGTAACGCACAGTACAGGGGTGGCGTTCATTCCAACAGCATCTCATTTCTGAGGGTTAACTTGGCACCCATGAGGTCCCGCCGATGACGCGTTACAAGCTGTATAATTCACGCACTGAAGCAGATTTGCCACCTTGTTTTCAGAGCTACCACAAAATGGTGTTTCCTGCAGACGGTGTTCTTGCGCTTGCAGCTCGGCAGGCTGATGTACGCAGCTGTAACCCCCAGGCCTACAGCGTTCCTGACACCAGCAGCAGGGATGTGTGACAGCAGGATAACAACTCACTGCTGTTACAAGGAAAGGAGCTGCATTTTCCATGTTGCTATCCAATTGCCGTGTCGATTCTGAGCTTCGGAAGAGCCTGTCTGGTTTCTGAGGGACCGCCCTTCGGCAGAAAAGCTCCTCTTCCAAGTTAGTCTTGTTGTTGTCTTCAATACCTCAGTTATTTCTCAGTATTTTCTGCTCTGCGTGTTCCGCCACGAACACCACCACCAAGCAGCAATGTCTGAAAACCTCTCGAAAATCCCAGGACCGTGGCTCACAGACCCTTCTTCCTCTGCTGCGAGGGTTGTATTGCCCCTTCCTTCATCAGGCTGATAGAAAACATCACAAGATCAAGGTGAGTGCCCAAAAATATCACCATCTTGGACGCGACGTGCTGAACCAATCCCCCAGCCCTTTGTTTCTCTTCGACCTTGCGGAGATGGAGGGTGTACGGTGCACAACCCTCAGCCCGGGACAGCTAAGGGCCACGACGAGGTGGCAAATACAGCCAGAAGAGGCTAACCTCGCCGTAGCAGCACGATGCCAAGCTGGGCCCTGGCTCTACTGAGCAATGGACCAACGGGGAAAGGGTGACTGCAGAGCCCGGTCACGGCGATGCACAGGACCCTCAACATGCCCACAAGCCTAACTTGGCAAGAAAAAAGCACACACAGAGCGCTTAACCGAAGAAGAAGGAACGATGGCTGGTGTTTGTTAGGTTGTGTCAGCTCTGTGAGTTAAACTGGGGGGGAGCAAGGTGGGGAGAAGATGTCTGATCAGCTCAAGAAACTCATGGAGGCTACAAAGATTAGGTGGGAATTCCAGCCTCAGTGCCTTGTCAAGCAGCGTCCCTAGAAAGCGTGTGTCTTAATTTGAAACATAAGCAGAGATGATAGAAAAATGCTTCCAAACCCACCTGTTATGGTGGGGGGAGAGGGGAAAAGTGATTTCAGAAAGGAAAGTCTGGTAAAAATACCTAAATCTGTTTTCTCACGTTAGCTGGAGTTAAAAATCAGAGTACTGGTGCAGCCGTAACGGTGCTGTTAACTGCAATATGTGCGTATATCAGTATGTTGCTAGAAAAGAAGCAGGAGGCTCTTTGCTTATGGAGGAGGCTGCGAGCAATGCTGCTTGCGTAGCTGTTAGGACGGACTAAGGAAGGGACCAGCAGAGCCCCTGGGACGCGGTGTTGCTTCCAGAGCATCAAAGGAAAGGGAAAACTATGCTACCTTCATTTATTAAAACATACACCTAAGAGATCAGCAACACTCTGAATGCGTAGAGAAGGGGGTCCAAAGCCCATCGCGGTCCTACCTTCTCCCCTCCACCGATGACAACATTTCACAGCAACGGCTCCGGCTCTCCTTGGGGTCCTCTCCTTGCCCACTGGGCTCGCTTTCTTGCTAGGTCCCAGTTCCCAGGGCATAGGGTTTTGCTCCGGTCTCAGCAACCAGCCACCATTTGGCAGCTGCCAGGGACTCAGGCTTGCAGAGGTGCCCTTGCTCCGCGCCAGCTGCGGCTCTGTTGGTGACACTGCTGGGTCTCACTTGAGGGTGCAGCAGCTTCAAGCAAGAGCACCTTTGCTCCCTTCACACGAGGCGTTGGAGAGTATGGAGGAACCTCCCTGATAAAACAACGCTGGCACCTACAACCCTCTGCCCATCCTATGTCTGATCTCCTGCTGGCGCGCACAGCACCGGCCCCACCAGCGACCATAACGTCGCAAGCAAAACCAGCTTCAGAGCCAGAGCGCAGCTGTCTGCCCGCAAATCAAACAACCCAGGGGCGGATCTCAAGGAGAAGCAGAAGATGGGAATGCTGTTCGTCTGCGATGTGCGACAACGAAGCTGCTGGCCGAGACAGCGGTCCCCAGCAGGAGATGGGGATGCGGGACAGGGATTTAGGTGTCCTCTAGTGCTGCATCTGGAGGATGTGGAGCTGCAGCTCAGGAGCGGGCCTGGGCTGCTAAAATCAGCTGCCATCTGGTACTAACGGAAGAGCGGACAGCCCAGCCAAGAAGCCGTCAGAGCATTGCACAGCAGCCAAGTCAAGGTCCTCTTCCAGTTCAGCTCTAGGTCTTCCATGAAGCAGAACCTACTTCAACAGAAGAGCCTGATGCTGAACACCTTCATCCTGGTAGCTACGGCCCTGTGGGAAGGGACGTGAGCAGCCCACTCGGAGAAGGGCTGAGGTCTCCATCTCCACAGACAAAAGCGTTAGAGAGCGTGCTGATTTACACCAAAATGATACGAATTGCTGACTTTAATCACAGGTTAAATAATCTTCATTCCGCGGTCGTACTTTAGTTTTGCAGGTTTACCGTCACTCGCTGCAAGCTATGCGAAGATGCTGATAAATATAGACTTTACATTAAAATTGGCACTCATTTTAACCTGGTGAATATGTTAATCTATTCACATTTATACAAACACTGTACAGTTATAACATGCATTAATTCAGATACTTCATTTACATTTTATTTTGTTAGGAAATAGTGAATGAAGGATTTTTTTACTTGTCATTTAGAAAATGGAATATTTAATTGATTGCAAACCCAGCATTTAAAAATGGTTTCTTGAATTAATAATGGAGCGGATTCATAAAAGCATGCTTGCGTGAGCTGCTCTAGTCTTTTTAGGCAGGCTGGTTTAGTGCAAGAACAACCCGATCTAACCCCAAAGTTAGTCCTAGTGTGAGCAGGAGCTTGGACTACAGAGCTCCAGAGAGGTTTCTTCCCACCTGGATCTTTCGGTAGTAACTCAGTGGGTTCTTCCAACGACCGGACCCTTCACGCTTTCAGAACGAGGAATCTCACGGCCTCACGCTTCTTTTTCCTTGCTTGTTGTTGATGTATAAAAAAATAATTCCGGCCTTTTCTCCTCCCAGCCTGGTTTTCAGCTTTGAATGAGTTACTCCTTCAACGGCAGCGACCCAAACCGCTGAAATGAACTTGTCCGTCTGCAAAACCAGACCGAAGCAGGCAACTTGCTGAGCATTTTTCCCACAGTAGGCTTTAGGAGCTTAGTGTTTTTCACAGGTTTGCCTGGCCTTAAGACGTGGGCAAAAATGTCTTTTTTAAATGAAGACTTAAATTTCTTTTATGTATTCAGAAGAATAAACATAAATTAGCATAAATTAATCAAGATGTTTGACTGTTTTAATAAATGAAATGCATTATATTTGATAAAAACAGCTATGTTTCTTCTGCTGCTGTAACTACTAGGCAACGGAGTTGGAGAAACTTCCTTCAGTTGTCTTTGGAAAGACTGATAGGACATTTTCCTTCCTTCTTCTTTAACTCTTTAAATGCTGCAGTCTTCCTTCCTTACTGCCGCTGCTTTAGAGCGGCCAGGATCGCGCGCTCCCCCAGTGTTGTCAACCTCTCCGCAGTTTGTCCTCCTGGTTCACATGGAAGAAGTAGAGCCACGGTTGGTTATACAAAGGACAACGGCTCAGAAACGGTCAAACCAGCCAGGTCTGCATCGCGCAGGGCGTCCAATCCAAGCTGGCTCAGAAGTTTGGGGAATCACGCTACGTTAAACGATTGAGCGCTTGGTACGTGACCGGCGTGCCTTGCCCCGCTCCGGGAGAAATGAAACATCGGCGCTCCTGCTGCCAGTTCGCACAAGACTTTCCCCATGGTCTGGGCTCGGTCACCTCAACGTCCTGCTGTGCTTTGGCTGAAGCTTCGCTTAGCCAAGAGACTGCTGAGGTCCCCTCCGTACGCCTCCTTTCTGGGGCTTGAAGTGCCACCCGTTTCTCTGGAGACATCAGAGGGGAGCAATCCTGCCATCGTCTGTAACTACCACCTCTCGACAACGTATATCTGCAACGAGAAACGTCCTGGGAGGACCCGGTCTTATTTTCAGCCAGTATAAGCAAGTTACCTCTTGGGAATGCTTTTCTTCTCCGCTGCCACCTTGAGATCTCTGGCCTGATTTGGTCAGCATTTGAATCGAGCCTTAAGAGCGCCAGCAACGTCACCTTCCACCCGCAGCCACACAACTGCTGCTTCTTAGCCGAGCTTGCTCTGCTACAGAGCGTCTGGCTACCCAGCATGTATCTGACCTGATCTAGGACCGACAGCAGCCCTGCTTTGAAGGGGAAGCTGGACCAGGTGTCCTCCAGGGGTACCTTCCAATCAGTGCTTCCAAGTCTAAGATATATGTATTTATATGCGCTAATTGTCTCGTAAGAATTCATCCCCGGTAAATCTAAGCGAGTATCACCGAAACATAATCTACAGTTGAGCCTCGAATGGTCTCCTTAAGCAGAGAAGCCTTACACAACCTACTAAACAGACAGTAAGAGACTGCCTACCACGTGGCTCTGAACGTATAGTTAGGTAAGCGATACCTTAAGAGCGCTTAAGGACAGGCTGGACGTTGCTGAGCTACGGGGCTAGTTTCATCGCTTGCTGTGTTTTGTAAGAGATGAAGGTCCCACGGGTGGAAGGCGACGGCGGTGGCTGGGACGGTTTCTGTGCACGTCACGCAGCGGACGTGGTGGTGGCAGAGCCCGGGAGCTTGCTGAGAGGGGAATACTTTGCTGAACAGCCTCATCGACCACGCTTGCCCAGCTACCCAGGAATGACGCCCACGGCCGGGGCAATCACAGCTGGACAAGACAAACCGCTCACTTGTGTGCGTGACCAATTATTATTAATAAACGGGCTTAAAGAGGTTGGCAAAAGTCTTCCCCTCTTGTCGTGCGGTACAACTCCAGCTTCCCGAAACTCAGGCTTGCCTTTACTCACCAGCTGGGTTATTTCCAATCCCTCTAAAAGGGCGATTTCTCCGGCTCCGTTTTAGAAAGCGTTTATGTCGCGCCGACAGCTCTTCCAGGAAATCCGCAAGCTGCCAAGTTCTTTAAAGGAGTTCAGGAGAACTTTAACTTGGCGTATCCCATTTTTAAGCACTTCAGTTCTAGGTGAAGTAAACTTTTCAGATCCCATTAGCACTACAGTGATACAGGTAACTATTAACAGCGATCTTTTTAAAAAGAATCAAACTCAAATCAAATAATTTTTGACTGACCTTTTTTTTGCTGCTTCCAGTCGAACTGATTTTATTTTTGTTGACCTGGATTTCTTGCTTGTTTTAAAGAGAAGCCATTGCCTTGGCTGCTGCTCCCGTATTGCACATCTGGACCGCCGCAGCAGCCGCCTTGCCCGCATTATGGGCCGGCACGGAGCCGGCTCTTTTCCAGCCCTTTAGGCTTTCCCTGGCAGCCCAGAGAGTGACCGAGAGCAGGCCACAGGCATCTTCGGGTGGCTTTCACAGGACGACAAACGCCATTTACCCAAGGCTGCTGATCAAAAAAGCGTTCTCCCCAATAGCTGCTATTTAAAATCCTCCTTACTGTTTGCCTAGGAAGTACATCATCCCCATATGACACCAGCACCAACACAGAATAAATATTTACAGAACACTTCCCCCTCCTCTCATTACAAACAATTCTGCTATCGGCAGTTGGTAATGGACACGTGCCATCTTCAATTATATCAAAAACAAAAGGCATTCTAAAAAAAGCCGCTTATGTTGCCAGCCTTGGCGCTTACAGGCTTTGTTCCCACCGGCTTCATTTTTGTACTTCGTAATTTCTAGCTTCTATTGATTTGATTATTTCTCCCCTTCGGCGATTAAATATTGCACCGTCACTGTCCTTATCCCCTCTCTTCCGAGGTTAGTTTTTAACGTCCTCTCGTTTGCATTGATACTCGTCAGCCATTTAAAAATCCGCAGTTTTCATCCATATTTTTGTATGAAATCCCTCTTCCTGCGAGTCTTCCCCCGAGCTTCCCTCAGCTGCCACCAACGGCCCCTGGATGCTCCCCGCTGCTGGCCGAAGCACCCCTCCATCGGGCGGGAGCAGGACGGGGGGTACGCGGAGCCCCCCGCCTCGCGCTCCCCACCGTTTTCTGGCACCGCATCAGAACCTGGTGTTTCGCACGTGTTTGGCGTTAAATCATCGGGGTGTCCCAGTTCTCGGTGTCCCAAGAAGCACAACGGTAACCCTGGGCCCAAGCTTTAGCCTGAAAACGGGAGTCTCCTGGTCTGCCTCCCCCCTCCGCATCCGACGCCGACGGCAGAAGACCCGACGCGTGCGTTTCCTAAACCAGACCTACCCCGTGCAGAGCTCCTCCTGCGCAGTAAGCTGCGCCTAAGCAGCAGGCCGTCTTCTTTCCCGCTTCGCTGTGCGACACCCCCCCGCCCACTCACGCTCCTTTCAGGTTACACCACCTGCATTCATCAACTACTTATCCTTCAGCAGCGGCGGCTCCCTTACAGGGCCGCCGCTTCCAACCCCTCGCTAGCCCACGGTTCCTAGGAAGCTTGCTGCTAACGGCGGCCGTTACGGTCCAGTGTCCTGCCCCACCACAACCAAACCACCCAGAGGAGCGGCTGCGTCCTTCGCCACCCTCGCGCCTTGCGCAAAGCCCGTTTTCAAGCTCGGACCGCGTCCTCCCTTTGTTCTGTTAGTCGAGCAGCCGCTGAGCTCTGGATAAACCCCAGCTGAAGACATTTGTTCTCCTGCCACAGCCTTCTCACTCGCCGGATGACGGCCCAGCATCTCCCGTTACGAAGACGGTACCACGCACACAACCGACATCTTCCAGGATTTATTCCCTCTCTGTCTGAGGAGGGAAGCCGCAGGAAAATGGTTTAAGACGATCTGGGGATTGAGATCCAGGCCGTGGCAGTGGTACTGCAAACCGTAGGAGCCATAGTCCGGACAAGAACTTACCTCTCTTTTTTTTCTGTGCAAAACGGGAACCTGAGCACCCCTTCTCGAAGCAAAAGCGAAGACTCAGTGCTAACTTGCATGAGCAGAAGACTTAACACCAGCTTGTGAGCCGATGGCTTCAACAGGGTCCCTGTACAACTACAAGGCGAGTAGCGTTGCTCTCCACCTACACGGTCCTCCCGATGGTTTTAATAATGAACCCCTCAAAGAGCTTTGGCTTCACGCCTACGAGAACAAAAACGCCCCATCGATCCTCATGCAAGTTATCTACGCGAGGAAAACATTTCATGTTTAAACCCTCCTGCGTAGCAGGGAACAAGAGGAAGGAGAGACTCAAACTCATCAATCTCCAGGCCACGACAAACCTCCACCTCTCCTCATTTCAGAGAAGAGCACCGATGAGGTAAACAATCCAACAGCAATGTGAATAAATGCCCAGCCTCTTGTGGGGGCATGACCGAAGGGGCAGATATATTTTTACAGCCACTAGAAAGCTTCGTAACCTTTTGCAAGTATATTAGGTGTATTTTCAAGCATGACTTTGGCAGAATGTCACTTATTAACACCGGTCAGGATTTTTACATGAAAAAGCTGTACCACATTCATCATTTAGAATAAAAGCAGAGCTGAGAGAGAAAGAATAACTAAAGAGACCAATTGCCACGCTTTACTTGGGAGGTGACGGCAAGGCAAACAGAGTACTTGTTTCAATGAACTTTATTTAATTCCGTATTATACAAGTGGGATCTGAATCCCCAAACTTCCCATCATCGACATAATGGAGAAGCCCCACTGCACAAAAGGAAGGGAGAATTTTGGAGCCAGAAGACAGGCTAGATCAAGCCATTTCTCCCCATGTGGTCAGAAATTCTTCCTCCTTCACACAATGTGCTTCCCAGACCAGCAGGTTTACCCCAGGAATAAGAGAGACAAAACTAGCTCTAAACACTCCTCCCTCCTCCTCCTCCTCTCCCCAACAAAAGAGGCTGCTCAATGCCAGCAGTGGAATGGTTAAAGACAGGGAGTACCTCGGGTTTTCAGTCTCTCAGCCAGCCCACTAGATTAAGAAGTGGCCTGGTTACTCCCTCTCTCCTGAGAAAGATCCAGGAAAATCAAAGACCTAAAATGCTGAAGACTTACCTCCTTTCCTTCCCCCATCCCATAGCCTCGTTCTCTAAGCAGAGAGTAGGCAATGAACTCTGAGGAGGCTGAAGGAAAGCCAAGGAAAATCAGGGGCTACCTGAATCCCTGGGAATCTGGTGGCTACCCTGGTGCCCTCATTCATTCCCTTTGAGGTTCAGAGACCTGTTTGGAATAGCACACAGAGAGGGCCTCCCTTAGGGATTCGGAAGCAACCAGGGATACAGAACACACAGGAACCGCCGTGAGGGTACACACCATTCCAGGGATGGCCCAAACCACAAACAGGGCAAGACTCCCCCCAGCCAAGGCCCCAAGGGCTGGGGGAGCTGGGACGAGGCCCTGGCAGGGGGAAGAGAGCTCCTGCAGCAGTACTGAGGGCTCACGGGATTTTACTTCTTCTTCCTCTCCTGGGAACAGCGAGGGCAGAACCTGGCAGAAAGGCAAGTAAAAAGCCAGAGTTTAGGGCATGACAACAACCTCCAACACACAGTCCCAAGGGACCTTTTCCAAGGTCCTAGACAAAGCCTTACTTCCAATTTTCCTTTTTAAGAGGTCTTCTAAGTGTGTACAGACAGTACTCTCCCTTCTGCCACCCAGGACCAACCCTCTCCAAAGACCAGCGGGCCTTCCAGGTTGCTTGTTCACTCACCATTTTCCTCTTGGTTTTGTTGTCAGACCCACACAGGCAAAATGGAACCATTCAATGGAACACTGTTGGGATGGAGAGCAGTCAGTTCAAGAGCAGTTTTCTTTTGACATCATTGCTTCTGGGCTACCGAAGCTTCCCAACATTGGACCACAAACTCCTAAATCCCTAGCAGCGATCAGGGAATGAAGACTCACACCCAACTGATACGTTGTTAGCAAGGAGAATTCCCCTGCTCCCTTGCTAAGTGTGGGGGCAAGAAAACAACCTGTCATTTTAAGGAAAACCCTGAAGAAAGATGCACTTACAAGGCCCTAGCAAGCCACCCCTCTGCCCTTCCAAACTACCTTTCCGTGCAAGACTCTCCCCGCTCCCTTCTCCCCCATTTCCATCAAGCGCAGGCTCTTACATCTGGGTTGTCGCAGCCAATCATCTCCCCATAGGAGACCTGGTGGCAGAGGCAGTAAGTGGGCTCATTGGGGTCCACGGGCATATCCAATACATCCGAAGGGTGGACGTTTCCAAAGGTGACCGAAGGCATGCCATACTCTGTGCTACTGCAGGACAGGAATAAAGTAGGTCAGCAAAATAATCGGCTTCGGGTCCCTGCACATCTCCCAAGACAATGCCCTCGTTGGCCACAGGCAACCGCTTCTCTTTTTTTAAGCGCATACACCCAACTCCACCGAAGCGACCTGCTTTCCCCTTCACGCCACGCTCCCCTGAAAGAATTAAAAGGTCTCCTTCCTCTTGCTTCCCAAGAGGGGAGAGGGGACACAGCGTCTGGTCTGGGTGGGGAGCAGATCCTTCACAGGGCAGTCTGGCTAGGCCTCCCTTGCTCTGATTCGCAGTGATGCTCCTCATTCCCGCAAATCTCTTAAAACACTTACGTGCGGACAAGCTTCAATTTCTTTTGGGCAGTTTTTGGCGCCTCCTCATCAGAATTCTTCCCTTTAGAGCGAGCACGGGCAGCTTTCTTCTCTTTTTGGGCTCGGCCCTCTGGTAAGAAGAGAGAAAGGTGTTGTATCTGCCACCCCATCAAAACAGACACCTGATAGTAACAACCTCTCCAGCACTAACATACACTCCTACTTCAAAGCGTACATTGGCTTTGGGCCATGCACCCCATCGCAATTTTATCTAGCAGCCTTGAATGTGCTCGCACAAGAAGAGCCCAGGTCACCATCTTTTTACCTGTCCTTCAGATTCCAGCGTAACAGTCTTTGATCTGTACCACTCCAGTGCCTGCCTTCATCCCCACCACTTCCACAGTCACTTGGCTGCCTCCTGTATCAATCTGCAGCCCCGTGGTGGTACTCACTCTTCTTGCCCTTGCTGGAAGAACTGTCATAGTCACTCGACTCTATCTGCTTCTCCTTCAGGTCTGCTTCAAAGCGAGCGAGGTCTGTGTCCAGCCGCCGGATGTGTTTATCAACCTGCAAAGACGAGAGTGAGCAGGAGTTACCACAGAAGGGAGCCCAAGAGGGCAGGGAGGGCACGGGGCTCGCACTAAGAGCTGAGAAGCAAGAGTGGGTAGGGCCTAAAAAGAGAGATCGGGGCCTTCCAGGCTTGGGGGCTTTAGTACACTCTTTCATACGCTAAGCACTAGACACTTCCCTTCATACCATCTCGTAGGTCTGCATAGCCAGCTGAACCTTGTCGTCCCCAAACTCCTTGCATTTCCCATAGGCCTCCTGGATTTGCTTGAGAAGCCCCAGTTTTTCCTCGGAAGACAAAGTCCGTGCGTTGCTGATATACTCCGTGGCCAACTTATCGATCTCTGACTTGAGGTCTGAAACAAGTTCACCATTAAATACATAACTACACGTATGTACACGCACACTACAGTGCCCTCCATTAAGAGAGACTGAAGGATGAGAGCAGCTGCAGGTTTCTTCCCCAGCCCCGAGATCCCCGTGATAAAGGCAAAGGAAAGAAAAGCTGCTCAAGCTGCACGCTTCCCGTCTCGTCAACAAAACCATCTCTAATCCTCACCTTCCGTCCTCTGATCCAGATCTCGCATGAGCTGGAAGTTTCTCTGCAATTCAAACGGCAGGTTCTCGATACCTGCAGGGAAAAGAGGATACGTGGAGAAGTCAGGTTCCTGCCCGCGGCGCCAAGGCAGGAACAAAGCTAGCTAACTCGATCGGTAACGACACATACACCAGTCCAGCAATTCCCAACACCCTTTCCTGGTGCACATGCGTATGCCTCCATTTGTTGTCAACTCCAAAGGAGACAGACTATAAAAATGTGATATATTTAATCCAGGAGCATAGTTCTATAATACATACTAGTTAACAGAAAACTGCTGCCATGCAGCAAGGCCTACATTAAGAAAGCAGAGAACCAAAATCTGTAATGAAGTCAGTCGTTATAGTACAACATATCCATCCAAGAACTCCATTCAGCAATGAAAAAAATAGTACAACAGCTGGTAAATAACGCCAGTTAGTTCTTTCTAGACAAGGATGCCAAAATTAAAGTTGATCAAATGCTAATTCACTAAAAAGTGAGTCCGTTTTAGGGCATCAATTTCAGATATAAGAGACAGGCGACAGTTTGTGGAGAGCCAAAGAGCAAGTCTGAGACGGGACGGGGAGCCGCGAACAGCAGCCTTAACCCTCTGTCACGTGTTCCTTGCTCTGCCTTCTGCACCGTAACCTCAGTGCGGTCTGTCCAACACCTGGAACGATGCTATACATTGTGAATAATAAATGTTTGCAGGGCTCTGAACGAGCAATGTGAAATTGATAGTCAATTAATTTTCAATGCACTATGCTACTCACCCCCTAGGCATCACCAGATGCTCAACTGACAAAGCTGATAAAAACAATCTCATTTTTCCATGCCTGTCTAATCAAACTGAGATCTAGCGTCACTGCATTAACCTGAAGTCCAAGCTTGATTGTTGTCACCTTTATACCTAATAAAAAAAAAAAAAATATCTCTCACAGGTTTAAAAAAAAAAAAAAGGTGGGGTGGGAAGCTCTTCAGAAACACAACATAAGCACGTCTCCTTCCTGAACCTGCTCTCCAACACGGGGAGAGTGGAGATAAAGGTGTGTCTACCCATCATCAAAACTGTCTAACACACCAGCCCCAGCAGCTGTCTCTATTTTCACTGCCACACGTTTCTACAGCCGAGACATCTCCCTGAAAAGCAATCAGCCGGCAGGGAAGGGCTGTACGCAAGAGGCAGGTTTTAACAAGTACTGCGCACGGGCCGCGACATGAATTCCTGTAAGAGGTAAAAACAACCGTGGGCCTCGCTGCGCTCAGACGCTGTTCCTTATTTTTTTGCACAAACAGAATATAGTAAGTTACACACAGAATCCTTATAAGTAATCAATCTATTGCTTCAATAGATTCCTGTTGCCATTTCTAATTTCAATATCTGGGAAATGCCCAGACAGTAGGTGTCCTTAAGCACCCAGGTACATAATCACAGCACATACACGTCGTCCCCCTGCGTTCAAGGCCAGTTAACAGTGCAAAATCAAATTCCCCCAAAATTAGTAAGCAGCAAAATTAAGGCTGTCTGCACGTTCCTAAATTTGATACTTCCACGTTTGTCCAGCACGATGGACTTCCTACAAAGGCCAAGCAGCCGACTACCAGATTACATCCCTACGGCTCAAAAAAGCATCTTGGAAGCCAACGGGGACACCACGCTGAAAATTATCATTGCTTACAAAGGGAACTTATGGCAGGGATGAGATCCAGCTTGGGAATCCCAAGACCATGCCTTTTTCCTTCCTGCAAACCCCAGCCTCCTCAACTCCAAAACTTTCAATTTGTACGGCGAATGAAACACGGGTGGTACTGCAGCATGCTACTTTTCATTCCTCTCCAAAGCATCCCCTGCCGAAGACAAGACAGGTATCCTCTAAGGAAAACGGTATCTGTTCTTGCACCGCACACAGTATGTCAAATTTACACCGAGTTTATTAATCCTGGAAGATCACGACTTCTAAATTCTTGACTTTGTAATTTTTAAAAAAGATTAATGTCATTTCTTGTTCTCTTCTAAAAAGGAAAGTCGGTAAAAGCACAAATTCCACCAGGTACAGTCCGCTTCCCCTCAGCGGGGCTAGAAACCTTTTAGATAGAGCCCCTGAGCGAGGACAAAACCCAGTAGGATGCTATTCTCTGGGCAGAACAACCCCGCCGAGGTTATGGCCACGTTTCACAGCGATGTTCTGGCAGCAGGAGAAGCTCGGGCAGGAGTTTGCTTCTGCTACAGAACCTGAAAGGGACTGTGCTCTAGTTTTTACAGCCGTTACCGTAAAAATCGGCCACCACCTCTCGTTACCGCCGGCGCATGCCCTCCTCTGGAAAGCCTCTGTCCTCCCTTTGCCTCTCCGTGCCTTGGTCTCATCTTTTCAGCCCAGAGCCATCTGTCCTTCGGAGACTCCCTCTCCCCAGGGCCTCTCCCCCTCGCTGCCAGCCCCGCGGCTCCCCTGCCACGTTACCTGCCTCCGCGGGCAGAGCTCTCCGCTCCCGGCCGCGCGGAGCATTTACCAGTCAAGCACGTAGGAGCAATGATCTTCCAGAGGCTCATTAGCTGGGCAGGTTTCCACGGGGACTGATGAGACAAACCCCTGTCATTTGAAGTCCTTCCCTGCTAAAACCAGCGAAATAATTTCCTAAAAACCCAGCAAATCGATTATTGGGCCAACGTTCGGTAATTGCTTCGTCAAAAAACTGGGAGAAAAACGAAACAATTGAGAGTACAGTGACTTTATAATCAGAAGCGTTATAACGGCGCTTAATCGGGCCAACTGAAAGCGGAAGGAAGCTGAGTACAACATTAAAAATTATGATCCAGAGAGACTTTAGCAAGAACAAAAAGCGTAACAAGACAACGCTGCAGCTAAGCAGGTTTTAACCGAGCAACAAACTATTTGTACGGTATACAGTTCAGGGAGGCGTATGGTATTGTGGAACGCCAGTATGGAGCTGTGTGGTATGGGGAAGTTTTCTACTATCTGCAGCTTAACTCAAAAGCTCTCGTCTACCCTTAATTAAAAGAAAAAAAAAAAAAGTGATGGTCTGCATCACAGAATTTATCACAGCGGTTCAGAACGCTTGCTGAAATTGCCTGGCCTGTGCTGTGCGGGCTGTCAGACACCAGCACCCTAACAGTCCCATTAAAAACCCAAATATTTAAGTTTCCATTTCCTCATTCCTACTAACACAACACACTTTCCCCCAGTCTTTCTAAAAACACTCATGTTATTTATGTTTCCTCCTGAATTTCTCCTTCTGCCATTACAATACATTTGCTCTTTCATTTTAAGAGGCACCTAAACTTTTCATGACTAAATACTATATATTGTAAAATACCCAAATAATTCTCAGATTCTGAAAGGGATCATTGTAAAGAAAAAACACCCTACAGGCATCCTTGATCACTGGAGGACAGTGAAGGGCAGTCAGTCTGTCCCAGAGAGGCAACAATCTGACAGAAAAATAAACCCGAGGGCCTCTTTCAACCCAAACGGCACAGCAGCAAGAGAGGAAGAGGAGGATGGGGAAGAGGCACAGTGAAGAACGCGCTCGCAAGGCCAGCAGCTCGGCCCAAAGTGTGGGCTGCCGTCCATGCAACCCTGTCCGTCTGCACAGATCCGCAGGGAGCCCGGCTCGCTCCTGCCGCAGCACCACCACCCTGAGAATCATCAGCGCGCGTCTCATTGAGTTTTTCCTACCCCTTCCTTTTCTTACCTTGTTTTTATTCCTTACCACGAGTCTCTCTACCTACCTTCATCTTTCCTTTCCTCAGTTCTGATGGCTACCCCCATTCTTCTTCCCTCTCCTTTATTCTCCTCTTTCCTCGTCATTCCTTCCCCCACTCCTTCTCCTGCAGCCATCCATAACCACGCCGCACCGTCTTGTCCCTTAAGAACCACGCACTCTCACTCCCCACAAGTCAGAATCCATCACCACCCTCCTTCCCCTCCAATTATTACTATTTTATTTATTTCTTTGCAGAAACACACGTGGGCTGTCAAGCGTAGGCAACCGATATTGAAACTTCAGCTACTTAACGGAGATGTTAACTCTGACATACGCACAGAGAGAGCCTGAAAACTTTCGCTCTGCTCCGTTCTCCCACACCACGTCTTTTAACGCTGCCGAACAACGGGTTTGTGCTACGGCAACAGCCAAATTCCTGACAAGAGATCCATGGCACCAAGCGCTACGCAAATACGCAGTGTCTTTCCCGAGACATCTGTTCACCCACCGTGTTCAGGTGCGGGTTTAAATTTATTAAGAAATGTGAAAGTACAGTTTGAAACGTAACCACGGTTGCTTTATTGAACAGTACAGGTTTCGGCAAACACTTTAAACACCACATTGCTGAAGGTAATTAAAAAAAAAAAATCCTGCTTGTGCCAGGGACTGCCACAGTGAGAGGGTAAGTGCTTTGCCCCCCGAGATAGGAAATTGGCTGGGATCTTGCAGGGAAAGCACACAGGACTTCTTGATGCTCTGTGATTCCCGTAATTTCATAGCATTTGAGGGATACGGCAGGACAACTGGCTTACAGCAATCTTCAGGAGCTTGCTTGCTTCCTCGTTATGGGGAAAGATGTCTTTTTTATCCCTCAATCCCTCCTTTAGAGGGTATAACCCTTTTAAACTGCTGCTTCTACTCTGCCCTGTGTTCTCAGCTAATTATTTATCCTCCTACGCAGTTTATTGAAATTGGTGCATGAGCATGATACGTACCTTGCTCTCCATTTACAGCTCAGCCCTGCTGCAATATAGGCATCCTAACCTGCAGTATTATCCTCACAACAGCTCTGTAAGGGATAACACTACCTACGTTTTTGCAAACGGGGTACACCACTCCAGGCCCTTCCAGCCTGTCCCAGATCTCCGACGGCAGGGACCACCACCAAAGAGATCACAGGGCCGTTTGCCAAAACGGTCACATCCAATTTGCTGCTGGGTAAGTGAAGAAATGCAGAGAAAATGCAGGATGCTTTGTCTTGTAAAGCCATCTTCTATCACCTCTGATAAAAATACCAGTCAACAACAAAATCAATTCTCAATAAACTGGTCATTAGCAATAATAAATGTATTAGCTTAGCGTGGGCTGTGCCAGTAGCTTTCACAGAGAAACAAATGATGCCTATGAATCACCAAATCCTCTCCCCTGCATGAGATCTTTTGTAATTTTCCATAGATCGTATGTGCTGCGTCGCAGATGCAACTAATCCAATGTCTCAGTAAGGTGAAAGGCATCTTTCACTACACTAAAACGGTGTTGAATATAGAAAAAATTTATTAAGAGATTTGCATATCTGAAGCATGATGTGAGAAACTTTAGCGGCAAGAACGGGAGGGTACGGCTACGCACTACATTAGGGAGGGGATAAGAGTAATGAGGGTCGGTAAAGTGAGAGAGAAAAGAACTGCTGGGGAATTCAGAATGCAGCCAGGACTGGGAAAGAATCAAGGGTTTGCCTACAGCAAGTTCTGACATCACACCCATGTCCTCTAAGCATATTAAGATGACAATACGCATCATGCTCTCATTTGATGAGGCTATACAGAGGGAAATGCAGACAGACGTAGCTATTATGAAAGACTAATCCTACTTTACTGGGTTAGCTAATGTCATCAAGGAACGAAAGGACATTCCCACGTCGGCTGTAGGAGAAAGCAGATGACTTTCAAGAGGGTGTACGCTGCTCCTGTTGCTTATGCTGGCATCAGTCTTCCAGTATTGACAAGCCCTGAACTGGTGCAACTCTATGTGCCTATTGACAGATGCGAACGGAAGGAGCAAAGGAAACTTGATGCCTCCCTAATCCGTATAAAAAAGGGGAAAAACCCAGTTAGAAAATGACTACACGGTACCACGTTAACTTACCAGCCGAGGACTCCTCATCTAAGTCTGTCGTCCCCATCCTCCTCTTCACTGAGGCAGATATGTCCTAGGGTCTGCTCCTGGAAGAGGTCCTGACTGGTGGCCTCCAAGAACATGAATATCAAGCAGCCATCTGAGTAGACAGGCCAGCGACATCCTTCTGCCTCTCAAGCTCACCAAGGTTACTAGCCCTCTGCTGATGACTCTCCCAAGCGGTTAGGTCTAATTTAGACCAAATGTTGGCAGAATCGAGTTCCTCAGAAGTTTGGGAGGGGAGGGAAGACAGAAACGTTTTTTATTGTTTTGTTACCATTCCTTACCAACATTTTATGCTGACATTGATTCAGTAACAGACCAGTTCAACCATACGGAACTTTGAACTTCCTTCCAGTCTGGCACACGCTTCCCAACAGGAACGACGTGTGCTCCCCATTCAGCAAGGCAAATAAAGCAACAGCCTCATCAGTCCCAGCAGGAACACACGTGGCAGACAGCGATGGCTGGGACCAGCAGGGAAGGCGCTGTTTGATTGCCTCAGAAAGCGCACCCACAAACAGGACCCTTCCGTTCACCTCAGCTACCCGAGCAACGGGGCAGACACGTCCTCAGCAGCAGAGCGTAGCTAGGTGAGCAGAGAGGTCATTTCACAATAAATTCAGGCACCAGACAGTTGAGGAGACGTACGTGCCTTGGTTCTGTTGCCATAAAAGATAAACTTGTGTGTTGTCACTAATTATACTCACTTTATTCTGACACCCGCTAGGCGGGTAAACAGGGAAGCGCTGATGGTAGAAAATACATGTGGTTGCACAGCAGTTCCCTCTACTATAACGGTAATCCCTGCACTCATGGCACATTGACAGAGACTTGCAGAAAACTATTTGGGACTGTTTTCTGAATATGCGCACTTCAAGGGTGCCTGTTACACAGTAGCTCTGCGATCCTCTTGATAATTCCAAACAAGAAGAAAACTCAGTGTTTGCATCTCATCTTCTGGAAAATCTGTATGAGTCACCCTTCCTTTCTCCCCCTCAAAGCCTCCACTCCAGTATTTCTAACCCAATACAAGAGCAAATACCGAGCCAAGTACTGTAACTCAAGTTTGAGCAAGCACAACCTCCTCTAATGAGTCTTTACGCACATTCAATCTTCTCATCACAAAACATGAGGTTTTCTCCCTTCTTATTCTTCTTCCATTCCTTTCTACGTCTCTGACTCCTTTACACCTATAGTTTTTCCCTACTACAGTCGCACTGCTTTCTTGGCGTGAGGGAAAGCACTTCAGAATCTTGCTTTCTTCCCTCAGAAGCAGGCATAAAATGGTTTAGACACCAGGAGGACAATATTTGAAGAAATGGAAATCTTTTCATGCTGAACTTCAGCCACTGAAGAGAACTGAGGAAAGAGCTGTGCTCAAAGAAAAACACTCGGGAAGAAGAGAACTGGAACAAGAAACATTCCTCTTCTTCCCCTTCCCCGAATCCTTTGGCTCAGTACGGTCATTGAAGGGGCAGCTTCAGCAGGATGAAGGAGGGACGGTGATCAGAGTAGACAAGATACGGAGTTCCTCTGTCAGGATGTTCAGCACAGAAGGAATGTGCCTATTTTTCTGCTGCAAAAACATCTGCTAGGAGCACAACGCATTTCAGACAGATATGCTTTGCAATTAACAGCTTGGAGCAAAGGCAAGGGCATGTCTAACCCCAGGTCTAAACCCAGTTTCAAATTACAGCAAGGACTTGAAAGCTACTGAAATACCAGACCTAAGAAACTGCCAGACAGCTTTTACTAGGAGAAGTGTTGTTAACTTGGCTATTCCACAAAAATCTCCTGGAAAAGAACTTCAGATGTCCAAAGTAGCAGACTAAAAATTTATGAATTGAAACAACTGAGGCTGTATGCACAGCTTTGTCAGACTGCTCGTGCATTTTAACGTATCGTTTTTAATTACCTAACTGCCTGAGATTTCCATACACGGCATTTCTCATTCCCAGTGACTGAGCAGTGATTCAAAGTTTTATTTTATTCTCTTTGCTCAATACAGAGTCACACATACACAACGCAAACCTCAATCTGAAAATCGCCTTGGTAATCAGCTTTTCAAGGTGTTCGTTCTTGTGACATTAGAGTGCTTCTTCACAATGCTGCTGTGGTGTAGCCCACATCCCTTACCAATAAAATGAAGGTCAAGAGTTTTACTGAGGCAAAGAGATTAAGGCCAAAAAAACCAGCAAATCACAAACATACCTCTTGAAACGTCTAAAAATGCTACACAGCCTGACTTTTCAGAATGATCTGTTCAAAGCAGACTTCAGTTGCACCTGTGAGCACTCTGCACATCTGCTCCTCTGACTACAAGCCTTCACTCGTAATTTGAGGCAACGACAATCTATTCAAGGAGAACCTGTACAAAGCGTGACCCCCAAAACAAACACAAACATCAAACTCACTTTCTCAGAGTGGTATTCAACTGCCTCAAGCATGAGGCCACCTTTTTTCATCCTACAATCTCCACTTAATTCATTATACACCTTCCTTTCTTCAAGGATTTGAAGAGGTCCTACAAACAACCGCCCGCTTTCATCACACACTCCTCATTCATTCCCTGAGCAGATCCAGCCAGCAAACCATATGAAACGAGAAACTGTGGGAGGAAAAAAAAAAAAAAATCAACTGAAAACTGTGTCTGCATTAGCAGTGTAATACTAAAAGAATTCCATTCCAAGAAGGAAATGTAAATTTTTAAAAGAGCTGACCAAAGGTTCTGGACTATTTATTTGTCTCAATTTTTAGGAAGTTTTGGAACAATAGTGAACTATTTTAAAATTGATCTGAATGGTTTTAAAATACTGAAATAATGTAAAAAAAAAGGGGGGGGGAGGGAAGAAGGAGCAAGGGGGAAACTGAATGCTGTCAGGCAGGCATGAAAAGAAATGGAATAGCTGACCTGAGATCATCTCAAAGAATTAAACGAGGGTGAAAAACATAGATTAAATGTTACAATAAACTTGCCTGACTGGACCTTTTTTAGTAAGAATATACATTTGATTAGTGAAAATAATTTTTTAAAGTGATTAAACTACAACTTGCACCAAATACTCGATGCAGTATCAGAAAGTACCTCGCATAACAAGCTAGAATAAGAAAAAACCCAAACATAAGATATATTAAAAGTACTTTAAATGGCTACATAAGGCTTTAGAATCCATGACAGAGAACTATCAGCAGTGGCTGCACCACTCATGCGAATCACACACGAAGCAGTTCTTGAGTCAAGAAAAGTTAAGTCACTTGGAAGCAAGATACAGACTGGAAGAACAAGAACGGAAGGAACAGACGACTGGGACAGCAAGAGACAGCCCAGCTGCAGATACCTTCCATCGAGTCTTACGGAGGGTAATTTAGGAATGAGCAATATTTAGGAATAAGCACTATAACTGATGGATAAAGGATGCTGGACCGTATTTCTAAGAAACAGAAAGACCGTATCACATCGATGTCACGGTAGATGGTTACCTGAGTACGAGCTCCCAGCTGAAACGCAACGGCGAAGAGCGATAAGGGCGTGCCCGACAGAAGAACGATAACCTGACTTCTTCAACTAGTACCATGATGAAGACTGGTTACTAAAGGACTGTACGCAATTTCAGAGAGTCAGAAGTTCGAGTAGGATGTCAAAAGACTAGGGCAGGCTTGGAGAAGAACAAGATGGCTCATTAGAAAACTGAAAAATATGTTATCACAGGCAATTTTTTTTTTTTCAAAGTTACCAGAAAAAAGGTTAAGATTTAATCAATTACAAACTACCCGGGGGCGGGGGGAACTTTTAATAAGGTGACACTTGAACACGGCAGGTAAAAGGCTTTATAGGTGCAATGACTAAATATTGAAACTGTGAAAATTAACTACAGACAAAAGTCACAAAACCATGACAGGAAAGCCTATCAGCAAACTAACTTACTGAAGGCTGAGATGGAGGCTCTCGGACTCGAAGTATTACAATTCATATGATGCGCTTTTCTGGAAGAAACTCTAGATTAAGCCCAGAAACTGTCTTGCAATTATTAGCTAACGAAGGGAAGTAATGCTGCATATACTATACAGGACACCAGACAAAATTGGAAAAGGCCTTGGGAGCTCCAAGAGTATGCAAAAAAGACTAAACCATCGCAGCGAAGATTGCTTTGCTCTTCCTAACATCTCTGTAGCCAGATTTTTTTTTTTAAGTACTTTTAGATTGTGCACGTTACTTTCTTTTTTTAAGCAAGACACCTTAAAAATGACAGTCTACACCACCATATCAATATCCACCTTCAACAGGATGAGAATCTCTAATTCAATTGCAGGACCACACATCTCAGCCGAGAGAGAAAATAAACAGTTTGTAGTTTTCTCTGCACGCTTGTACTAGAGGGGAACAGAGGAGTTTCCAGTGGGTTCGTCGATTTTAGCTGACAGTGACGACAAGATCCAGTAGTGTTGGCCTTTGGTAGGAGCACTCTCTAGCCACCGAGCTCACCTGCAGCTCCCTTCTCTCCGTTTTAGTGTCTACCTCAGTCAACTGCAGTCTTCCACACCAGGATGAGAAGAGCAGGAGAACGTACATCTTTGCTCAGCAATCCTTGCTCCTCTCTAACAATCTGCCTCCTCCCCCAACTCTTCTTCCTGGCTTTTGCACCCTCCTTCCTCACAGCTCCTAGATCCTTGCCTGTTCACTTCCAGCTTCTTTTCAGCTTTCCCTGAAATTTATTATGGTTCTTGAACTTTCTTAAGTTAATTCACGAGAGGTTTCCTTTCCTAACGACAAAAGGAGCCCTGCAGACACAAGGAACGAGAACCTTTGTCTCCATATCAACACCGCCTCAGCTCTGAGCTGGACGAAACCTAGCGTAGCATAATTTCTGAAGAACCAAGCTCCGACGTTTCCAAGCATATGGAGATGGCAAGAGATTTAACTGGGACAGGTATAGCAAAGTAAAAGACGCCTTGCCAGTACCACCACGCTTTAAACACACCAGCCCATCACCGTGCTCCCCCGTTTCTAGTCTTGACACCAGATCAGAAAGAAAACGTGACAACAGCATTCATCAGAGAACAGGTTACTAAATCTTAACCCATTAGTACAGTCCTTCAGAAAAACTCCTCTGATTAGTCTACTGACTGTTTTAAGAACACAGGGGAAAAAAAATCACACGTTCAAGGTCTTATGCCCCAAAGGGCTGAGTTTGACAAAGTTATAAGCACCTTAAGGCAGGATGATATCATAGGAGGGCTCAGATAACGTCACCAACTCCATTAGCATTGACAGAGCACTTCTTCGACCAGCAGAACAGGGCTGCGCTTTGAGAACGACAGCAAAGGAATCTACCGAAGCCGCCTCCCTACAGACACGAGAGTGACCTCGGCTTTATTTCACCAGCCCCGCGGTTTAGCCCACCGACGGCCAAGCTGCCGCTCCCGAGGGGCGGCTGGAGCAGCGCCGGGCTCCTTCCTCCGGGGACAGACCCGGCGCTCCGGGAGCCCCAGCCGAGCCCTGCCGCCGTTTTAAGCGGCCCCGAGATGCCCCTACGCGGCGGGCAGCGGACGGGGCCTCTCAGCCCGGCCCCAGGAGCGGCGGCGGCGGCGGGGCCCTCACGGCCGGGCCGGGGACAGCCGGGGCGAGGCTGCCGGCCGAGAGGCTCGGAGCAGGCCGCGGGCGGCGCCCCGGGGACCGGCCAGCCCCCGGCCCCGAGCCGCGGTCCGTCCGTGCCCGCACGGCCTCCCTCCAGGGCGGCCCCAGCCGCGGCCCTCGGCCCCGCCCCCGGCGGCTCTTACTATCCAGGTAGTGCTCCAGGTACATCCCCGCCGCCATCTTGGGCCCCGCACACACGGGCGCTTCCGGCGGGAACCGGAAGCCGGCGGCCCCCCACCCGGAAGCAGCGCTACCCGGCTGCGGAAGCCGCTTCC
Organism: Platalea leucorodia; assembly: GCF_965183815.1. NCBI lineage: Eukaryota > Metazoa > Chordata > Aves > Pelecaniformes > Threskiornithidae > Platalea > Platalea leucorodia. The sequence goes on along the minus strand of NC_138824.1, from coordinate 131,117,308 downwards.
GCCCGCCTTCCCGCCCGCTTCCGCTCCGCTCCTGCCGCCATTTTGGGCTCTGCGGGGCCGCCTCTAGGCCCGGCCGGGTGGCTCCCGCCCGCCGCCTCAGGGCCCCGCCGGGGGTGACGGAGGGAGAGCGCCCTGCGGGATCCGCCGGGGCCCCTCCGCTGCTGGGTGCGGGGAGGAGGAGGCGGGCCGTGCCGCAGGCCCGGGGCTGCCCTCACCCGACTCCCCCGAGCTGCGGGAGGGTCAATACCTGCTGCCTTCATCTCCGCCCTGAAAGAAACAGGCGGTGTGTTTTGGGGGCTACGGAGGTCTCTCCTGGCTTCAGATAATTTTCAGCAGCCTGGCTGGGCGCTCCCACTGGGAGATACGGGGTTTGTTAAGGCACATACCTTTCCATTCACTGTATAATTCGCCAGCGATGAGTAGCTGCTGCTATATTATAAACAGAGACTGCCTTTGCCGTAAAATAACATACTTAACATACCTACCAAACCAAAAAAGCAAGGAAATTAAGTTAAACATGTGATCAGGCTCTTTTCTCCATCTTGCCAGACCCGCTTTCATGACCACGTACCGCAAGTCACTTCCAGGCGAAGGATCCTCTTGCTGCAGAGCTCGGGAGCCCTTCCCCAGACGGTCCTTCGCTAGCGACTGCACTTGACGTCGTATGGTGGTGCGCTAGGTCGAGAGGGTGAGGTCACACATGCGATTCCGAAAGAACTGAGACAAAATTACCTCATTTCTTTTGGTCTTTAGAGTCTGTAATATTCAGGATTGTCGGTTCAAGAGGTCAGCGTTAATTTAGCATCCTACACTGTTCAGGAGGCACTGGGTTGGTTCGGCAAATGTTACGTTTCATCTGCCTTTCTCCCACCCGCTCACCTACATCCCCGTTTTTCCTGATCGACTGTGTAATGACAGTCATCGCTCAGGACTGCTTGCTGCTAGAGCCTGGCCGCGAGGAGAAAGGACTGGACTTGCTGCTTCTCCTTCCCCCCACAGATCTTCCAAGGCACCGTGCCTTTATTTCTATGCCTATACCGGGATTAAGTCTCCCGGCAGCCTGCAATGCAAGACAGTTATAAAAATGAATTGTAGCTGTTTGAACTATCAACTGTCTTGCTGTTAACACTGTTTGGTTAATTCAGAGATCTGCTGTGTTCTGAAGATGCGGTCTTTTCCAGTCCTATTCCTATAGTCATTTAAGTTATTTACGACATTTTTAATTATTCAAAACACATTTCTTATTCGTTTCAGTTCCCGTGTGAAGCAGCTGGCTTCAGTTAGCTGAACGTTATTGCTAAGCCTCACTTTGTTTTTTAAAGTACTCCAAAATTCTTGCATAAATTGCCTTTACGCTCTTAATTAAGGAGAAGGATGTGGCTGTTACATTAAAAAAATCTGCTCCCTATACCCTGTCACAGTACTAAACCAGAATCCCCCAAACGCATCCTGCTCGGAGCTACCAGGCTGAATGGAGCTGATGTTAAGAAACAGGCATCTTCTTAAGACATCGCCAATTTGGTTAAGAGACCCCTGGGGAATCCCGTCTTATCCTCCAAGCCAAGGCTAGGGAGATGTCAAAATACCAGACCACTGAAATGGAAAGACGAGCTCCTTCTGGGCTTGTTGCCACTGCTGGTACAAAAGACAGGGAAAAGAGGAGACGCTTGCCTAAAATCTAAATGGTAAGCCTTAGTAAAGTGTACAAATGTACGTCTAACGTCATTAACTGCCACGGTGAAGTTGGAAAACAAAGGGGAGAGGCAGTTTTGTGCACCTGTGTGGTCTCAGGGCAGTCGAAACTCTCCCAATCCAGCAAAAACTAGCTCCTGAGCTCTGAATCTAGAAGTTTGCTGTCTCTCTCTTTTTGCTTTCTTTAGAAAGCCGAGGCACTGAGGTTCACAGAGAAGTGCATCTCTCAGGGTTCCGGAAGCATCCTCACCCGCAGGTGGAGTGTTACCACAGTAGTTATTTGGTGAGAGGTGTGATATTTTTTGGAGTAAACACTTCTGGAAGCGGAAGTCCTAGCCTGGGCACAGATGATTTCACAGGAAGACGCTTCCCCAGCTGGAATATGCTCTAGAGGTACATGACTATTTACACCTACCCCCCACCCAGCCTCATATATCGATACTCGGGTAACTATTGCAGTAACAAAGCCACATACGCTAAGCCCCCCGCCCCCGAGTTTGCTACTTCCATTACATCCTATTGTTCAACTGGACAATGCCTCCTAGCGAGAGGAAGGACCTGACCGATGAGGGGGTGTACTGCCCAGAAGGCCTACGCATCTCGCAAAGGGAAGCCTACTGAAGTAGTCTAGAGTAGTGGTTCTCAACCTTTATTGATCTACAGATGCCTGTGTATTTTCCCTTGGAAATGTAAACATCTGCACACCAAATTTAAGCCTCCAGCTTTGCAGTTACCTTACAGACCTCTTAAATGTTGTCCAAGGACCACAAGGTGAAGGCCAGCGCTTGAGAGGAATCCTTATGCATACCCCAGCAGGAAGCCTACGACTTCAGAGTCTCGTTTGGTTCCCTTTTCGCTGTAGAGGTACACCTTCAGCTCTTCGTACTCTTTAACACTCTCAGTTCAGAGCTCCCTGCTCTCCATTTCCTTCTCTTCAGGAAAGACTGGATGTACCATCATCAAACAATTGATCTGCAGCACTTGCCCCCAACGTGGTTAATCAGCTTTACAAATGAAAGAGGATGCCAAAGGCCCCAGATTATATAGCTGTGTCCGTGTTCCAAAACCATATCCTAATTCCGTAGCAAAACTAGGCATAGACTCTAGTTCTTTGGTGTCATGATTTCTTTTCTTGCAGTTTTTTTTTTTTTTTTTCCATTCATTACATAGACACTACATGAAATCGAAATGTTTCTCGGACCAAGTTACTACATCTCTCTAGTACTTTGGTGTTCTACTATACAGAAACAAGAAACCATGCACACAAATTTAATCTGTTGTACCTGAAATGGCGATCGAACAGGTACCTATCTCGTAGGTAAGGAAATGTACAGAGCAATTTCATTCTATGTTCTGAAACTGCACTAGTATACTCGGGCAGCTTTCGGGTACATTACCTGCAAAATATTAGAAGAAAATCCTAAACATGATATATATCCTTTAGTCGATATAAAGATGATAAAATAATCAATAAAAATATAGAAGACAGGCAGAATCTCATAATTATATTCTATATTAGGAAGAAAGTTGGATGATGTAGACGTCGGTGAAGTAATGAAATATTACCTATTGCCGATGAGATTTAGGAAGATGTTTAGTTCTACCCATTAAATAAAACCTCCTAGAAGTTGCATAGCTAGAAACTCACAATCAATAATTGTAAAAGAATTATCTGGCAAGCAGATGGAAGCAACGGGCTTTCTTTTCCAAACAACTTTGGAGCTCTGAATGTGTTCCAGAAGACCAGCAAATACTTTTACTTCAAAAGTATTTGAAAAGTAAATGGGATCATCCAGGTTGCTGTAAGCCAGTTAACCTAACACTGATTTGGCAAAATCACAGTGTAATTGATACAGGTCGCGCTCAGCTAAGAAACGAAACGTAACGCTATTTGGCTTAATTTAAAGAAAAAGATCTCATTAAAAGAACTCCGTATCCTTTTAGGGCAACCTAAGTTTGGTGGCTCAAGATAACCGTCTAGGCCTAACGTAGCAAGACTCGTAACTGAACGCTACGCAGCCCGGTCGTTCACGAAGGACAAAGAAAGGCAATAGATCAGTACTACAGGATGGAGCCAAGCCTTAGTGCGAGACACCTAAACCAGCTCGATTTAATTTAGCTGTTTGGAAAGATGAATACAGTGACTCGATCGTGGTCTGTAATTCATTACAAAAGAAAAAAGACTTCTTACAGCAGAAGACTTTAATGTACTGAACAAAGGCATAACAAGAACCTATGGATTAAAAAAAAGTAGTAGTAAAACAGAATGGCAGTTTTAATGGCAGTGATAACCAACAAAAAAACTCTAATAAGGGACATGGTTGATTAACCGTAAGGCTTTAAATTATGAAAGTCTTAAATCTTCAAGAAAGATTTAACTGAATTACAGACCAGCAATAATATCATTAGTCACGGCTGAGATTCAGTTACTGTTTGTGGGTGACTTTCCTAAATGATTTCCAGCCTACATGATGTTTCCTTTTAAAGCAACGATAATTTGCAAAATCCAGCTAAGAACAGACAACCGATTCAGTAAAGGACAAGAAGAAAAGGTGCTTCCAGCAAAGATAGGAGATGCAACCTAACAGAGAGCTCCAGAGTCATTGTCAAGTCTCAAGTACAGACGTACAGAAACAAATGGACTGGCATCACACAGAAAACGCAGGGTCAAATAATTCAGGGAGCGGAAGAGGAAGGACCACGGGATCTTGTCAGAGAATCTTCCACTCTTGGGAGTGGGAGTTAAAGAATTGAACCGTTGTTGACTTGAGTGCACGAAGCTGAAAAGCTGCAGACTGTAGAACCCGAGGCTTCATCTCAAGAGGGAAGAATTTTGTATAGATGTTACATTTTGCACCCCGCAGGTAGCAACTATACTTTTGAAACCACCTTGAATATGTTAAGCAGCCTCAGGAATCCAAAGAGGAAGACCTAATCCAAACTCAAGTAAGTGACAAAGATAACGAGAATAAGATATCTTCACTTATTTCTACACCAGCAACAGGACTCAAGGTAAACAGAGAAATAAGAAATTCTTGATGGGGAAAAAAAAGAGACCCGGAATAAAGTGGCATTTCTGAAACTTGATGGGAAACTCCCTTCGTAAGAAATCATTAGTTTTCCTCCTGGGCGACAGTAAAAGCTGTAGGAGCAGTGGCAAACTGCACAAAGACAAGCAACGATACCCTTGAAATAACTGATAACGCAGGAATTGCACAGCCTTAAATCCACATGGATCCCCACGCTAGGTAACAGATTCCACAAAGGGGAAGGAAAGCAGACATTAGAAAACAACACATCAAACCAGGGACCAGGAAAAGCGATTCAAGCACTGTGAACATACAAAATGAAAAACCACTGCAAGGACATTTAACCTGGGAGATATTCCCCAGGGAATTCAGCCAGTTGGCAAAATATCTTTCCAACTTTTAAAACCGTAGCTTGCTTAAGACAAGACACGGCACCCAAAACAAGTCAATTTTTCAGACTTCAGGGTGATGCGTACAAGATGATAACTTGAGCAGGTCTCTGAGCAACCTGATCTGGTTAAAGATGGCCCTGCTCATTGCAGGGGGGCTGGACTAGGTGGCTTTGAAAGGTCCCTTCCAACCCAAACCGGTCTAGGAGTCTATGAAACTGGCAATTTTGTCCTCTTCAGATGGAATATGAGAGCCACAAGCAGTAATAAACCTGTGCTGATTTCCAAAGCGAGCAAAACTAGGAACTCGGTTGTCCATGAGAAGAAAGAAATAAGGCAGAAAAATGTGACTGAAACTCTTCTGCAAGAAAAATGTATTATGTGGCCAAAAAAGCCCTAATTCCACAATCAAGAAAGAGGAAAACTTTTGGTAAAAGCTCGTCCTGGGTCCAGTGAGAAAGTCTGTGAGCAAGAAGAAACAATTTAAAAACAAAAACCAAAACTGAAACGTAACACATGGAAAGGGGGAAGGCCAGACAGCAACTGACATAAATTAGACATTATAAAATAGAGAAAACTGGTAAGGAAAGCTTTGGGGCTAGCAAAACTACTGGTAATAGGAAAAGGATGTTGGATCTTTCATTCCTTTCTTTAAATAAAAAAAAAAGAAGAAATCTTACTAATAGTACTGATCCATGCTAGATAAAAATGGTGAAAAGTCTAGTGACATGGAACAGGGGAAATCAGTCAACAAATACTTCCAATTCCATGTTCAGAAAGAAAAAGGATGTGGCCGTCGTACGAAAATAGCAACTTCTCTCCAGTACCTCGGTATCAGAGTAGGAAAGCAGACAACATCTTGTAGGGATGTATATTTTTAAGTCAGCAAAGAAACAGGAGTCCTAAAAGAGTTCACTAACAAGCTCTCTAGCCCATCGATTCCAATTTTAATTAAACTTGGGATATTAGAGAAATACCTTAAGACATTCGTGCCAGTATTCCCAAAAGGCAAACGAAATGACTCGGTGTCAAAATTACGGAAAAGCTGTTGAGATGAAGAATGAATGAATGAAAAAGAAAACCTATAATCCAAAGGTTCTATGAAATATAGATCTTGTAGAAAAAAAAGAAAAAACCCAAACCTTAATTTCACTCTTAGATGACATCATTATACATTTGGTTTAACAAAGGGGACTGCATAGGTGCAACATACTTCAATTTTCATAAGGCATTGACCTAGCACCATAAGTCAAAAAGATTTACTGTACATAATCACATACCAAGAAGATTAAGAAATGCCTAGCCTGCAAGTCTCAAAAAGCAGCTAATAAAAAGTCGCACTGAACGATGCTTTTCAAGTTAGTGTAGGTCAGATGCAATATAGCATTTTCAACCTGGATCCAAAAGTAAAAAAAATAACAACTGATACAGTTTGTGGGTGACAAAACCGGGAAAGCGTCGAGCGACCCGGACCGTCGGGAAGCCAGGTCCATTCGCACAAACTGGGCTTCGATACAGCCGCGCGTTAAGCAGCCGGGAAATCGGAACTCGGACCATACCTGTAGGAAGGGGGAAACGCTATCAGGGAAAGCCGAGGCTTGGGATGATCGACGGGTCACGCCAGACAAGCAGCTCACGTGAGCTCCCGTAGAACGCTGCGAGAAAAGGGCAAACGCAATCCTCTGCAGACTTAAGGCAAAGGGCAGGGGGACCTTGTCCACGGCACCAGGGCTTCAACGCTCAATTCCGAAAGGAACGCTTTTACAAGATAGTGAAAAATTTGACAAGATGTAGAAAGAAAAGACAAGAATAATTCATGGGCTGGAGAAAATCCCTTACAGTGGAGGATTTAAGGAGTTCCATCTATTTAGCTTGTCAAAAAGTGGATTGAGAAGGGATATTACAGTGTTTAAATACCCGTCCAGGGGAAAAAGCCCCAATGTGCTCTAAGGCTCCCTCAATCAGCGGGATGGACGTATCCAGAACTAGTAACTGGAAGCCAAAGCCAAACAGATCCAAAGGAGAAAATCGGGCTGAAATATTTAAACGGCGAGAACACGAAGCCCTTGCAGCAGGCCGCCAATGGAAGGGATTCTGTGTCCCAGTGCCTCAAAATCAAGCCAATGCACTTTGTCAACGCATACTTCAAATACACATTAGTTCCTGGGGCTCGATACAGGATAAACGGGTTGAAATGTCACCTGTGAAATGCAGGAGTCAAGTCAGACAGCTGCTTCTAGCCTAACCTATGGATCCACAAAACACTCGCGGCCAACCCTGGTGACTAAACGCAGAGATAAAGGTTTCTGCCACGGGCTCCGCGGGCGCAGAGCTCCTCGCTTTCCTCGCGCGAACCGCGAGGCTGCCCAAAGGCAGGGATGCGCTACCCTCGCGCCCGCCCGCACAGCCGCTCGGGACTCCCGGCGGCAAGGTGCTGGGGCAGTGGTCTGGGGGAAGGAACACACGTCACAGGGGCAGGGCGCTCGCAGCACCACCTTCAAGGAGCCTTTTACACCAATTTATTTCTATACAAGGTGGTTTAAAAAAAAAAAAAAAAGCCCCTATTGGTTGTTCATACAGAAGTCTGGGATTCTATAGGCTTTGGGTGGGTGATTGATTTTAAATCCCAACAACACACGTTTTTTCCCTTGCCTTCTCATTCTCTTCCGAGTCAGCCTCCATGATCCAAAGAAACTAACAAGTGACACACAAGACTAGTAGTCATGTGGACCAATAAAAAAAAAGGGGGGGGGGAAGGAGAATTGAAGACGAAGAGAAAGGGAAAAACAAACGAAGATTGAAAATAAAAATTCGCCAGGATAATGCGTTTTATAAACACAGAGATAGAAACAGTTACAGCAAGGACAGAGCGGGCCGGGGTGGGGAATAGATATTTATATATATATATATATATATAAATTCAAGGGGCCTTCAGTTTATTCTTGTTGGCTCCCCCTTCTCATTAGATTGGTCTCTCTGTGGGGATCTCCATCCCCCTCTCTCCACTGTCCACCTTTCGGGGATTCTCTCCCATGACCAGGGTCCAGAAGAGGCCACCACTGCCATGTGAGTCCAGCCCGTCTTGGCAAGAGGGAGCCCGGGAGAGCGCTCTGGCGGGAGGCGAGCAGGAGAAGCTAGCCTTTCCCTGCCTCCTGCCGGCTCCTTGAAAAGACCGGTCTATTCCTCCTCCTCCTTCCCTTTGGGAAACTGGGGCAGGACAGGCGCGTGAGAGTCAGAACTGCTGTCATTCCGCCTTTCGGGAAAGGGAGTAGAGAGAAGGGTGATGATTATTTTGGCAGTCTCTTACCCTCCCTCCAGTTGCTTTTTGGTTTGTTGTTGATGCCTGCAGGCTTTTCTGAGGAGGTGGGGGGGAAGCAGGAGGGAGAGGAGGAGGAGTACAAGCTGCTAGGACATCATCCACAACGGGCAGGAAGAGCAATGAGCAGGAACCCACATTCCTACGGGGCCTCGGCCATCGCGCTGCTCAGACAGCTGGGAGAGAGAGGCGGCAGCCGGTTCAGACAGACTCCTCTCTATTGCTCTCCACCAGGGGAGGAGAAAGAGCGCAACGCTCCACAGCCCTCGGGCAGCGTAGGCACCTGTCCGGCCCAGTGAACATGCCTCACCTCTCCCCCCGCACTGGTCTCACCTTCCACTGGGGAGAAGGTTTCTCCCATCCAGTCCTTGGGGCAGGACGAGCGACCCCTCCTCCCTTTCACAAGCAGGAGGGACAGGAATGGATATTTCTCTCTTAGACACTCAAGGAAATCCTCAAAGAACCCCATCCAGCTGTGAACCCTGCCACGTTCTTCTGTGGCCTGCTGAAAACGTGTGTCCGAGCCCCTGCGCGTACAAGGACCGTCTCTCCATCCCATCCACCGCGCATGTCTCAACACGCACCCCCCCTTCACACGCATCCTACAGTGAGAGAGAAGGCAAAACGGGGGCCTTTCTTTGGGTTTGAAAGGAGGGGCTCTTGCACGAGGAAGTGATCCCAGCACAGGAAAGGGGCTCTTGCACAAGGAAGCATCCTCCTACCAGGCAGGCTGTTGCACAGAAGGAGCACCCCCTTGAGACAGGCTGTTGTTCAAGGGGCTGCCATGAACAGGGTTACACGGCCAGAAGAGGCTGTTGCAGGAGGAGAGGCCGGAGACTGTTGCACGAGGGCCGCTGCACAAGCGGTGCCCCTGGGCGCAGGCTATGCACAAGAGGCTTTCTGCTCCCTGGGTTGAGGTCTCTCTAGGAGCTGGAGAGGTGCTCCACTTGGATGGCGCTGGTGCTGACAGTGAGGCAGATGTCCTTGTGATGCTCTGAAGTCTTGTAAGGAGTCAGGTCAAAGGAGCACTGGGGGGGAGGGTTGGGTTGGTTAGTGTCTCCAGAAGGGCCCCCTGCTGCCCCTCCGCCCTGCGGCTGGAAGTGCTGCTGCTGCTGCGAGGCCTGGGCTTGTGCCTGAACCACCTGCTGCTGCGGGTCAGGGATGTTGTGTTTCCGCATGTGCTTCATCAGGTACGTCTCCTGCGAGGGGAAGAATGGCGTGAGAAGAGGGGGACGACGTTCGCGAAAGCCAACGGGGAGGGGACGCGACAGCGCGGGGCTGCTCCCGTCGGAGCTGCTCCCTGGGAAGCGCGTCCGCTTCTGCTACCCCCGCCCAGGGGCGGCAAACACTCACCGAGGTGTAGGCCCGGCTGCAGATGGAGCAGGTGTAGACCTTGGCGTGTTTCACCGTGTGCGTCGCCAGGTGTACCTCCAACGAGGCGGCATCCGTGTACGCACGGTGGCAGTTGTGGCACTTGAAAGGTTTGTCTTTGTTGTGCTGCCGTCTGTGGGACTGGGGGGCGGCAGCAGGGCGGAGGAAAGAGAAAGCAAGCGCGGGGAAGGAAGCGAGCGTTAGTGCCGGAGAAGGCTTTTAACCTCTGACACCCCCTTCCAGCCAGGCCCCAAGCTCCCTAGGCCCCCGCCTGGCTCCTCGCGCAGGGGGACAGAGCTTCTCCCTCCAGCCCACCGCATCTTCCCCACAAACGCCCTTTTTTCTCAGGCATACTAGGCGTTCGAAGGCTCCCAACTCTCCACAACCCCCATCTTCTCAGCCTCCACGCAACTCTTCCTCCATCTTTTCCCTTTCCCTCCTCTTCTACCTCACTGCGGGTTTGCTCCCTGCATCTGGCACTGCCCTTCAGGGCAGGATCCGCTTTAGCTGCTCGCAGGCATTGGCAGCTCTCTGCCATTTGGCATGCCCGACAGTTCCCCGCCTCCAGGATACCGCACCAGGCCACGCCACCTCTGCTTCCCGAAATCCCTACTCTTACGCTCTCCATTTCATTGTAAAACAAACAAACAAACAAAAAACCCCAATCAGATACCCAGATTTTATTCCCTGTGACATTTAGCAAAAGTCTCGCCCCAGCTGAGTTAGAAAACTCTGCAGAACAGATGGGAGGAACTTTACCAAGGTCTCACTGCTTTCGAGTCAAGTTCGCCATCTTACAGGACGCGACTGTTTTATGTGACTTCTTTGGGTCGCCGGTGCCACAAAAGCCAGGAATCTCTTCCCGGCCCAGGGCTTCCACAGCTTTTCTGTGTTCTTTCGCTCTCCTCCCAGCTGCCCCAACTTCTCCATCTCCTCCACCACAGGCAAGCAGCCTCTCCTCCCACTTGACGGCCGCCCTTGCCACCCCCACTGGTGAGCAGGACGAGCCCGGCCCCTTACCTGCAGGTTGGAAAGCTGGGTGAAAGCCTTTTCACACCCAGGGTGAGCGCATTTGTAGGGTCGGTCCCCGGTGTGGATGCTGTTGAGGAGGAAGAGCACAAACGGGAGGTAGTGAGCAGGCAGGCAGGGCAGACTGCTGGGGCCTGGGGCTGCGATCAGATCTCACAGCCCCTCGGGAGAGCAGGGAAGGGGATGATGTTGCCTCCAGATGCTGTTCTATCTGGACAAGGAGAGCTCTGCCCAGCTCCTGTGTCCAGCTAGAAGTTAGAGAAGATAGGCAGTCAAGCAGATTTCAGAGTGACTAGGACTGAGGAGCGAGAGCTTATTGAATGCCTGGCCAGCTCGGCACGTGGGCCACCTGAAAATGGGTTGGGAAGGGGTCTGGAGGTCCAGGCTCCCTGCTCCAAGCTCAGGAGTCCCATATGACCGAGCGGAGTCTGTTCTCTTGCTTCCGCAGTGCCAAGAAAGCTGCTCTGTTCCTTCTCAGGACAGACACTCCAACACTCTTCCCTTTGCATGATCAGGCTGAGATCGCCTACAGCGTTCATCTGTCCCTGTCCCCCTGCAATGCCAGGAGAAGCTTCCACACACTCAGTCCAACCCCCGTGGTGCCAGGCTGGAATCCCCTACGGCCAATGCCTCTCTCTCTATCGCTCTCTCTCTCTGTGCCCCCCGCGGTGCAAGACCAAGGGTCCCCAGGGACAGCACGTGCCCACCTCAGCCCTGACGTGGTCAGTGTCTCCTGCGCAGCCTCCACTCCGTCCACTCTGGTGGGTCACCTCCTTCCGAGGGTGCAGCCGGCCGCATTCCCCGCCCGCCCCCCGCATGCTTGGCGCGCGTGCTCCACGGAGGTGCATGCCGGCAGCGCGGGGGGGCCAGGGCCAGGCCCCCAGCCTCCTCTGGCCCTTACCGTGTGTGCTGCTGCAGGTGGGAGAGCTGGCGGAAGGCCTTCTGGCAGTAGCGGCAGGTGTAGGGCTTGGCCCCCGAGTGGATGCGGAGGTGCTGGGCCAGGTAGGATGTGTTGGCGAAGCTCTTGGAGCAGTGAGGACACTTGTGCGGCTTGACAATCGCCGTGTGGAGCTTGGAGTGGATCCTGCCGAAGAGGAGGAGGAGCAGCAGCAGTTGGACACGACCGCCATCTGGCTAGTGCTGATGGAATGAGGGCACAAAGGGGGTGGGACAGCACCACGCTATCTGCTACACGGAGGAACTCCAAACACGGCATGAGCTCGCTCGGTCTCAAACCGTGCTCCCCTTGGATTCAAGAGACCATGGTCTGTCCGCACCGGGGGAGGATCCAGAGAGAGGAACTATAGAGTTTGGACTGAGGGGCATTGGCAGAGCTGTGTGTGGGAAGCCTACGGCTGAAATAGCAGGGGGGCTGCAAGCCTGGACTGAGACGTTTGGCACAACTGCGCTGGGCTGACAGGGAACAGTCCTCCTACACCCACTCTGCTCTCACTGACACAACCAGCCCTACCTTCTGTCAGAAAGCGTCACTCCATTGCAGACGCCCCTTAGAGCGAGCAGCGCTAACCTCTGCGCACACCCAGCCCCTCACAGCAAGGGACAAGTCTCACGTGTCGGATACCACTACTGCCGCTTTGTCGTGTACGAGACCTGACCAGCCTGCGGAAAACAGCAAGGTCTCCCCAGGCAGTCGCCCGCTGAGGGTGCTCACAGCATGCTGGGATGACGGCAACATGCAATGCGGAGGGCCCCCAGCCTCCTCTGGCCCTTACCGTGTGTGCTGCTGCAGGTGGGAGAGCTGGCGGAAGGCCTTCTGGCAGTAGCTGCACGTGTAGGGCTTGGCCCCTGAGTGGATGCGAATGTGCTGGGCCAGGTAGGAGCTGTTGGCGAAGCTCTTGGAGCAGTGAGGACACTTGTGTGGCTTTGTCTCCGTGTGGGACTTGGAGTGGATCTGCATCTCCGACTTGGAGTAGAAGGTCAGCGAACACATCCGGCACCTGGGACCGGGGTGAGGGGAAGAGACAGTGTCACACGGGGCGGGGACAAGCCCCAATATCTACCAACTCTAACTGGTCGGGGTCTTCAACACCGAGTGAAGAAGGGAGGTTTTCTCGCTACGTGACTCTGGGGAGGTCTCGCCCGGGACACTGTGCTCGGCTACGAGTACTCCAGTCCCAGGGGGACAAACTTAAGCTAGGAACTGGCAGAAGAGACCAACCGAGACCTTGCAGCCAGACAAGTAAAGGTCTTGGAAGAATCCAAGAGGTTAATTTATTAGGCTGACAAGGGAGACAGGGCAGCACTTTGGAAATTTTCCAACAGCAGTCTGAAGGGGACAGGGATAATAATTCCCAGACAAAAAAACCCCACTTTGTTCATCTATGATTTATTTCAGTCAAAAAAAAGGTTGGAAAACTTGGAAATCCCAGGTTAAGGTTCATCTTCATAATAAAAGTGAATTCCATGTACTGCAAAGTCTGCAAAAGCAGTTATGACCAAACCCACTGAACTCTGCTCCCATTTGTGGAGAAGACACTCGAGCATTTAGAATGCAAAACGCTGAGAATAACAACAGCGCTGCTCTCCTAGCGAGTCTCACAAAGATAGTCTGGATATCAAATGTGGGATTTCACTGGTCTAATGGGTTTTCATCATTTCTACCTTACTGATGTGAAGCAAAATGTTTTGTCTAGGAGTTTGGCCCCATCTGTTCCCATAATGATCAGAAACGTATTTGGTAACACACAGACTCTGTGAAGAGGAAGAAGCAGTTGGCATCTATCTGCTATAGATGCTGCTGTTAAAAACTGTTCCTCCGTCACGACACCAGGCTGTTGAGACAAGCTTGCACTGTTATACAATTCAAGATGGTAAAAGCTTTTGTGGTTGATAATTTGACACAAAGAGAGAGAGAAGCTGCATCCAAGTTACTGGACTTCCCCCCCCCCCCCCCCAAAATGTGCCCACCAAGGGGCAGAGTTAAGGTTTCTCTGAACTTAATTTTTCCATTTGCAGACTTTTTAATTGAACGAGACAAAATTGAACCTGCACTTGGAACTTCCAGGGTCACATTTGTGAGGAAAAAAGGCCACCCAGAAGAAGTCTGGCTAGCACGAATTCAACCTTCACAGCAGGTTGACTTATGTTTTTGTCTGGGAATTTCCTCAAGTTTTACAAGTGTTTACAAAACTGCTCAGTGACAAAAGTCTCTGCAGGTATTACGAGCCACAGAGAGTTGATCCTGCTCTTCCCAGGAGGATACTTCGTTACATCTACTATTGTGACTATTGACGTTGGAGCCTGAAGCTTTATGAAGTGTGCGGTCTGGTTAGCGTATGTCACGTAGGCAATATTTATCCAGCACCCACCTTCACTTGCACAGGCCCTTCCAAGCCACGGCTTGATTTTAAGCCCTTGAACTGGAAGCCGTGCCTGCCCGCTCTGCCACACACACCTGCCGTAACATTTTTTTTCCTCTCCATCGCTCTTCTTTTACATTCATTATCATCTCTAACAGTTGTTCCCTCGTTTCCTACCTTCAGCTTTCTCTTCATCCGCTTTAATTGCAAACCCTAACCGAACATGCGAGCTAAATACATCCTTACATAAATCCCTGCTCGCGCACACACACACACACCAGTCCCTTCTGGAATCAACACGCAGAAGCAATTTGGCTGTTTATCCCTAGATCTATTAGAGATACAAGGAGTAAAAAGGAACATCATCTTTTATAAAAGGTAGCTCTTGGTTTATAAACCCAACTACCTCCAACCATTTACGCAGCTTGTTCCAGACTTTCCGAAACGTTTAAAGCTAGACTTCAATACAGCGTATGCATTTTGCACTTCTCAAGTCATACTTACAGGGTGAGGATTGTATCCTTGAAAGCAGCAACGCTAGAAAGAGGTGAATACTGAACTGAAAAATGCCTCTCAGTCGCCAAGTTCCCTGCTAACGCAAGCAGTTATGGCATAATCCCATGCGTGAGTTCTACCAAGCAGATGCCTACTCTCCGTTAAACCCTGTTCCGCAATACCAGTCCTCTGATAAGGAACCATTCCCTTGAGAACAAGCTCCCAGCGCGATGCTGCGCTGACACGGCTAACCAAAACGAAGGGGTCCTTTTTGTAACGAGGAACGGCGTGACTGTTCTTGTAACAGCACGCCTAATGCCAAAGTCCGTGGAGCGAACGCTTATTGAAAAACTCGGACAAGTTCAGCGAACTTAAAGAATGATGGCATGTGGAAAATCGGCTTCGCAGTAAAGATTCGCCGAGTCCAGCCTATCTAGGTTTGGAGAAAAGCTTAAAAGATAGATTGATATGGGTATTGACCAAGCTATGTAGGGAGAAAAATATCAATCACTAGGGGCTTGTTTTATGAGCAAAGGAAGGTATAATGAGAAACAATAACTGACAGTAGAAGTTAAAAAATCCAAGAGGAAATAGGATCTTTCCAACCATGAGAATAATGCATCTTTGGAACAACGCTCGGAGGCGATGGTATGGCCTCAATCACTTGGCCCCTGCAATCAATATTTTGAGAATCCAGCTCCCTTTCTGAGAGAAATACCTTTCTCGGAGTTTTGCTCTGGTTTAAATACAATGCTGGGCACTAACCTCTTCGGGGCTGTGCCCATGACTATATATTTGAAACAGTCTATTCTGTTCTGAAAAATTCATGAACTCTACTATGTCATCAAGTCTAAGTAGTCCCAGGCATTAAATCTGCAGTGCCGTAAAGCCATCTACTTTATTTGCCATAACTTCTGCGCATCCTTCCCTTTACTTATTTGCTTTGTCAGGAATCTGCCTTCAGGTCAGAAATTCCCTAGAATAAACTTTAATGAAGAGAAACAGACTGAACGGCCTTTTCCATTTGCAAAATAAAATTACACAGAAGGTATTTCAAAAACCTCTCCAGCACTTGCGTAAAAATGGAAGATAAATCTGACTGTTAGCAAAAACACCCCCCTCTCCCCAAAAACCAACCCCCTCTTGCCTGAATTTAGCAGCGACAGACATTCCAGTATTGTTCTTCAAACAACATTTAAAAAGAAAGTCTTGCAAGGACTCATTTTCCAATCATCTAATTAGCATCAGCCCTGAGAGGGCAAGAATGTTATGTAGCATTAACAAATTCATGAGCCTTGTGAGTTAAAAAAAAGCCCTGGAATATAGCAGAAAGCTGCATTTCAGAGACTTTTGTATTGTGTGGTATCAGGCATTTTCAAGGGAACAAATGATCCATTTAATTAAGGGCTTCGCATTCTGCCTCAGACAACATCAAATATTAAAGGGGAAGATGCAATCAGCCCTCTAGTGGGCAAATATGGATTAAAAAAAAATGTTAAATCTATATGGATAATGAGAACATCACATCTGACGCTGGCAGCATTTCAGTAGTCTACTTCAGGGAAATTCTCCTGGCTAGGGAGAGGAGAAGTTGGGAGCGCTCCTTGCTAAGCATGAACAAAACGCTATATGAAAGAATTGATTTTTTTTTTCCCCTCCCCCCCCTCTGTTTAATATTCATTTTTAATCTTTTCACCCCACTGTGCTTCTAAACTACCACTACTTCCACTGTATTCTTCCCGAGAGCAAGCAACAGAAATGACTGCAGCAATCCCACTGACGGCGTGACACAACATCCCCGCAGCTGCTCGGTACGGCTCTGCAAATTTAGACAGCCTAGGAGAACATATTCTTCATAACACAGAGGTGCATCTCTTCATAAAAGTCGTTAATTTAGTACCCAGGCATATGCCAGAGATCAAAAGTAACCCCTTTCAAGGTTTATAATCCTTTCTTTTTATAGGGAATCTGCAGGGAAATAAAGTGAGGCATTCGGAGAATGTTCACGTTAGACAGAAACACCCTTAAAAATCATGAAATGCCAGTAAAAGGTGGATGTACAATTCTAATTCTGCTCCCATAAGAAAGTCATCACGATGAGTCATAAACAAAATGATGCTTATAGCAACTAGACTACAACTCTGGGGCGCGCCGTGCCATATTTTTTTCCACTTTTCGCGGAATGTTCCGCCTCATTCATCAGATGCTGTTAAGAGATAAAATACCATCTGAAATACCAGCTCATAGTAAAATTTCCCTAGCATGGATTAACAGCATTTTTCAATCGAGTGCTTAATTAATCCGTAGCACAGTTGTGAAAACTACGTAAGCTCTTACACAGCTTTGAGAATTCAAATTCCTAGTATCTACTGAGATTAGTCTTAGGAGTTAATTGAGCCCTTGCTCCTTCTGTTAGGCTACAAATACAAGTTAGACCACAAGTTTTAAAAAAAAAAAAAAAAATCAAATCGGGAAGGTCTGAAGTTAAACTAGATGACAAGAGTAAGTTTAGGCTGTCAGAGTCAGCAGTTCATTTAGCAAGGAAAGAAATGTCCTGCCTTTGCAAGGCAGAGTTAATGAAGTAACTAATGCAAGCATAGCATAATAATGGATGCACGGTTCATGATAAATGCCAATTTAACCCTCCTATTCCCCGATTTTTTTTTAAAGCTGAAGTTAAACATTTCCTTGCTAATATTTCGTAACAGGCAGGAGAAAGGAGACAGACCTAACATCCAAAATACACAGCTAGAAAACTCGGGTAAGACCTAAATAAAGCCAGCGACGATGAAGATGCCAAATGAAAGCATACGAATTGTATTTCTGCTTCCACACTTCTACACCCAGCATCAACTCCTATTCAAAAGTCAACATTAGGCTTCCATTTACCTATTTACGTCACTGGCAGGCATACTGTCCGATCTATCAGCTACGCTTGGAGATTTCCACAGTCCTTCAGGCACTTGGTGGCTTGAAAATCGTACTCTCCTGGCAAGGCAGCGAGTGTTTTTAAATGCTCTCACCATACAGCACTTTTCCAGTTCTCAGATTTAAGGGCATTCCTGCATTTTGCCTGTTTTTCCAACCGATCTTTTAAAAATACCAGACACAGAATTCTGCGGTATTTCAGCATGCTTCACAAGTTGCCTGTCTCCTTTTAATGACTTCGGCGTTTATGCTTTCAACAATTGCATTCACCCTCTTCTGTCACAGCCTCGCACCGGGAGCTCGCGTGATGTCACTTAATTCCTAAAAGTCTTTTTTCACAGTCATTGCTTTCCAGGATACTGTTTCCCCGTATTCCTTATCTTTAGAGCAAAAGACATTCAATAGTACCCGACAGAACGCTTCTGTCTGATACCGTTTCCCACTGTGTCCAAACGGCCAGGCCTCAATCCCCGACTGCTGGAGAAGTCGCGCAGTATGACCCTAAAGGCCAAGTCTTCCACTGGGCTGCATGAAAGTATATTTTGCTTGAATAGTTCCAGTTTAACAACCGCATAAAGCTTCCCTATTTTTTTTTTTTTAGCTATCCACCAGCATCGCTTCTATCTGTAAATTATCAGCCGTGACTTTCTGTTGACCTCCAAATTATCGAACAACATCAGGCCTCAGACCTTGTCTACCAATTTTTGAAATCGGTCACCGGTAGCAAAAAAATAACGCGTAACAAGGGCTTTCCTAGTACAGCGATAACATGCAAAAGCTAAAATTACACGAATGCAAAAGGCCCATGAGAAAGCACTAGCAAATCGGGAAACGCCAGGATTAAGGTCATCTATGTCACCATAATTTGGCTCCGCAATGCAGGTGCGTTCTGATCCAGCCTTATTGACTCTTCCCACAGAACTGCATCCTTATTATGTCGCACAGACAGATACTTAACAAGCGAGCGCCCGGGTTTTTTTCATCACCGCTCGGCGCACAGCCTCAAGCCTCATCGACCACATGCAATTCCAGCCTCATGAAGCAGAATCACTCATCTGTTGTACCCACCACGGAAGTCATCGGTGCTCCAGAAGCACTCATCTATGCCCACAATGCCCCCCGCTTAGTTTTTCTAAGGGAAGGGAGTGAAACGCAGCAAGACAGATAGACCCACTAATTCTGAGTGCCCAAACTGATACCTGTGACCGCTTTTTTTCCTTTAAAGGAAAATTCATATTATATACATTCAAATCACAGCTCCTATAGATTTCCATGCTACAGCTACGAGATGCAACACTTCTGCAAAGGAAAACAGGGTCTGACACGTAACAGAGGACTATACAATGATACTTGAGAATATGGTTTGGGAACGCCGAATGTTAATTATTTCAGGATAACTGCCTGTGGTCATTTTTAGCCTGCAGCAAATGCAAATCCACTGAAGCCTAGACCTAGCTCATATTTGTGCATGCTTCGAGGCAAGATTATCTGCAGGATAATGCAGGCTGCAGGATATCATAGCAAATCTGTGGCAGAGGCAAGCACAACCTACAATTCTTCAGACTAAAACGCCTTCCCCAAATCATCCTTCTCAATTCTGCAACCCTATGTCAATATATATATATATATATAAAAAAATAATTTTTTTAAAACACTCCTTTCAGGTTCTGTACATAAACATGCAGGACTCTGACAGGCCATCACGTACACAATGACTATCATCACATAATCAAGGATGGTATCAAAGTGCATTGACTCAACAGGGCCAAATTAAGGTGCGATCAGATAAGACGTGCGACAGAATAGTTTCGAAGTTCTCTCTCCACCGTCGAAACTCTACCTGCCCCTCTCACTCCCTTGCACACACTCATTCCACTGACATGCAAGTAACATGCGCTAAAATTAAAGCTCAGGGCTGCAGAACCTTTACTGTTAATTCCTTCCGCTTGGCACTATGATGAACTGAGAGCGCACACACGCACATACACACACACACAGCTACAACATCTCAGCAGAAGGGTGAGAACTTACCATAAGGCAAGTTTTTACCTTCTTACATCCTAAGGCATGTGGTCAGTCTTAATCCTGACATTTTCTAAACTCCAGGCACAGCGTTCATATACAAAGCAAAGCTTATGTGTACAAACTGTGTGTGGATGTGTGGATGTGCGTGTGCACCTGTCCTCCTTAGAGTTTGGAGATCATAAGCCAATTTCAACCAAATCTGGAAAAGGGGTAAGGATCTTAAAGCCACCACAAGTCTCATAAAAATATGCAGCTGGGGAAAGAAGAGAGACCCTCTTGGAGCCCCCTGCTGAGGGAAAGGCTAGGAAGCTCACCCTTGGTTAGACATCAGAGAATCCACACAGGAGAGAGCCGCTGGGAACCAGGCTTCATTAGTTCCGCTGCTCACGGAACTACTTGTTAAAAAAAGCAAACAGAAATTCCAACATGTGGCATCACGCTGACACCCACGTTGGTCATCAGCAATCTTAAGATCCACTGCACAGCCCTCTGCCACTGCAGCTGGGGTGATAAATGACAGCACTGGCCGTTTGTCACCTTTTTCTGGCCTTAGAGGGGGACGAGGTTCTTTGCCAGAGGAGGTCGCATTCTCGTGCTGACACGAGAGACGCGGCAAAATTTAGGAGCATTGGGTTGAGTATTTCTAGGCTTTGGAGGGAATGTGGTCAAACTGTCTGCCTGACACTTCAGACTTAATTCCCGCTTTGCCCGTAGCCTTCTGGCCTGTTGCAATCCCCTCTCTCCTGCACCAAGACCCAGGCCCAAGCTCTTTGCCCACACGCCACAGCCTCCTTACCCTCCACTGCAGTGCCTCCTCCCTATCCCCATTCTCCCAGTTACCTCACATCTCCCCCCTCTCCCCCACGCTTCCATTTCTCTGTCCACATCCCACGCTCTCGTCCCCATCGGTTCTGCTCATTCTAGGCATCTCCTTATTTTCCAGCCCCTAGCAGACCTGCCTTTTTCTTCCTCCCCTCAGTCCTGGTCCTTCAGAGCTGATCTCTGTGCCATCTCTCCCTTGCAAACACACTCCCCATCGCATCCTCAGCTGCACTCCCTAGTTTGTAGGCTCTAGTCTTATCCCTCTCCTCCTTTTCAATTCCCATCTCTGCTCTACCAAGTTTCCAGACTTCTTGGACAAAATCAGCTCCAGGCCCTGCCTGTATCTCATTCTTGTGACATTTGAACCAAGCAGTGTCTCCTCGCACCTTGTCCTCGTGCCCATCAGAGGCTACCGGCAACGCTGGGCACAAAAGACTCCCTTCCGAAGCAGAAGGAGCAGTTGTGACTGAAGGAAAAGCATGCTTGGCCCTTCAGCGCTAGTCTAGAAGATGCTTCTTGCTGCAGAGAGCATACACACGTAGCCCAGCCTCATACAGAAACTGAGAGAGGTTAGAGTGTATTTATCTCTTCTGTGGAGACGGACAGTCTGGTCGGTGCCTGGAGTCATGCAAGCCTCAAGAAACGTCAAAGAGGACATAATCTTCGCATATATCAACTCCCGAACTATAAAGCATCTCAGAGCACGCTTGACAGATTCTTTTCCAAGCTTACAACTTGGCCAAATTTGACCATATTTTCACAGATAGATATGGCTTACAAAAGCCACAGCCAGCAGATTTCAAATCTACTCAAAACCACGGGAAGTCCACCAAACAGCAATGCTAAATCCAGCATAGGGCCGAAAAAAAGGCTTAAGATGAGACATGTCTGAGAACATACCCACCTGCCGTATTCAAACCACTGGCTCCCCCTGTGCCCCTGACTTCCACACTAAAGAGAGCCTCCATCCAGCTGCTTCACACTCCACAGCTCAACTCTGCTTCTTGCTGAGCCTTCTAAGGCTTCTCCGCGCTTTTTCACCCTGGAGGTACCTCAGAAGCTTCCTACGTCTTGCAGCGGCTTGTTGTCTCCCAAACCCCCTGCCGTTCCCACAACCTGGTGAAAGGAGGGAAACGCAGAACCGGCGGTGGGGAACAGGGAGCTTCTTGGTTACCGCATGATGGCAAGGCCCTTCTCACGCCTTTTCTCTTGGGGTCCTCCAACGCACAGCTTGCAAAACCATTCCAGACTATCAACTGGTATCCGTCCTAGCCTTTACGAACTTAATACTGGAACCAAGCAACGCCTATAAAGAGCTCTCTTCCTCTTGCGAAGAAGAAACTATTTAGAGAACTGTTTGTCAGAGAGATTGAACTGATGACCCGGCCCAGATAGGCTGAACCACTTCGTCAGTCTTCTCCACTGATCACATCACACCACAAACTTCTAAAGGTCCACAGGTACAGGCACCGAAACAGTACTAAGAAACAACACTACCGTCTCCAGGACCTACGCTTGCTCTCTCTTCCCCAGCACCTTTCAAAGCACTGAGAAAAAGCCACATGCTTCACGCTCCCAGCATCTTACTAGAAAGACTCTTGATGCCAGTCTCGTTTTCCACAGAAAAAAGTAAATGCTACAAAGATGTCAGGGAAGATTAACAAAGAACTGACAATGAATCCAGACAAGACTGAAGCGACATTACTCATGAAGGAAAACGCTTCACAGGGCTGGGTTAGATGCTGTCCCCTGCAGGTGCAAGCGTTCTTCTAATAGCACAAAGCAAAGCACCGAGGACTCTGCCAGACAAATCCTAAGGCTAGATATCCAAGATCTGCAATGAGCACCATCATTAGCAAAAGCCTCACACCTTTTATTGCAAAGAAAAAACCTCGTCACGAAGATTCTTGCACCACTTTCACAGCAGACTAGCAATTCCCTTCTAGAGAGGACACAGCAGCAGAACGGCTGCCATTTGCTGGAGCAGGAATCTCTACATTCAGTAGAGAACGGGATGAGCTGCGAGACGAGCGTCACCTTTGTGCTCCGATTCCTTCCACGGCTGCCTGGCTTTGCTGCCCGTTCAAGGCCTTACTCTGTCTTTGCCCATACACTGGGAGTCAGGAATTAGGGAATCAGCCACCTGCCCAGGCACCCAGGACAAGAGAGCTCACAGAGCTCCAACAGAAACTTAGAAACAAAAAAAAATAAATTAAATTTGCTAAAATAACGCCAGGCTTTAGGAATTAGGTATTAAAAAAAGAAAAACTCATATTGATCAATATAGTACAACTCCTTTCAGGCATCCGACTAGATTGTCCTCAGCGTATCATCGTAAGAATCAGTGAAATCATGCAAACGTAGACGTATGAATACCACAAGCAACTCCTCCTCCAGCCTCAGAAGGGAGCAGGAGTAGGTGAACCTCACCCACAGTCTTAATTTAGCTAGGATATGCCTGCATGCTGTAGTAACGGGAACTACCCGAATCATCCTCTAGAATGCAGAAGGAACCCAGGAGTCCTCAAAGTTTTAACTTGCAAGTCTATTCACATGTATATTATGGAGAAACGATTTTACTGTATTTCACCAAGGTTTTCTCTCCCACAGCTCCAAGAGAAGATAGCATTTCCCTTTATTTTTCCAATAATATTTTTTCGTTCCAAACTTGCACGTGGAAAGCATCAGCCAAAGAGGAGATGCCAAGGAGGGCAGAAACGCTCCGTGGCGGTCTTCAAAAAACTCTCAATTTAGCTATCTGGCACCTCAGCTCTGCTCAGAGGAAGGCCTGCTTGCGATGGAGGCTGGAGGAAGAGGCAGAGATACCACGCTCGGATGTTTAACGTGAAGACAGGAAATCTTTCCAATTACATGTTCCTACATATAAACTCCTTCGTTTTTTTCCCAGCAAAGTCTTTTTTCATGAACTGTTACACAGACTGTGCGTGTTCATAAAGTTTCTGCTGAGTCACTCCACCTGGTCTTGGGCATTTTTTTCCAAACTTACAAGTAAACAAGGAGCTATAATTAAAGCCTTGGTTCAGCTTTAATTCTAGTGCTCACTGCCAATTGTGTCCCCTGTAAATACATATTTAACAACCTAATTAGCAACCCAGACTGTAAGCAGGTTGAGTCGTGTGGAATTGTGGCTAAGGCCCAAAATAAATGGTGGGATTACAAATAGCGAGCCACCTAACACTCCCACCCCTCCTCACCATACGCTGATTATATTTTCAAAGTGGAAGAACTGGGACATTGGGTAAGAGAATAAAAAGGCTGATCCAAGCTCTGGTTTTGTACCCATTTAACTGTATTGATTTAAAAATGTAAACATTGTTTAAACGCTATCGTTAAAAACGAAGCGGTGCCTGGAGCGGATGCACTGACTCTGTGTAGATGCCTTCATGTTGTTATGACTTAATTCCACAAACATAACTACATCTGTGCACAAAAAAAAAAAAAAAAAAAAGAAAGAGGGGAAATTGTTCGAGACAGGATCACGGGCACATAGGAGGGAAGCGAGAAGAGCTAGGGACCATCTCCTGTTTCTGTTTCCATCTGGCTACTCCTTTGCCTCTTATCGGTCTTAATCATCCCTCAGACACACCTATCACCAAATCACCCGAGCTCCTGCTTCCCAACTAAGACAGACCATCACATTTCCTCCCTAGCACGGGCCTGCTCTTGTCCGATTCCCACCTTTCCTAAAACATCCACATTCCTTATCCTCTGCTTTAAGTATACCCTCCTAGTTAATCTCTCCCTTTCCCACCACTCGCTTGTAAACTCGAGCCACATCCCTCCAAGCTCAGAAACCCAACCTCAGGGCTCAGAACTCTCCCCCCTCTTATCTGATACCTTTAGGGCTCAGAAACACCCTTATACCTAATTCAGAAATATATTTTTTTTCCCGTTTTGTTGGGAATGCTGAAATCGGAGATCACAAGGGGCAATGCACACAGGAGTGGACGCTATCACCACAGTTCACTTCCCGTGAAGCGTGTGCCTCCGGTTTGTAGTCTTTACACTGGCCAGACTGGAGTCCTAATTCGGGGCACCCAGGTACACCAGAAGTGCTCCAGTTGCACCAGAAGCGCTCCAGTTGCACCAGGCCGCACTGCATTCCGCGGTACACCAGCCACGCTACCCAGCTGTGGCATCAAGGATACGGCTCAGCCTCCGTAACACCCTGGTCATTAACTAACGTAGTAACGTGAACAGCTGTATATTCAGGAAATCAAGGCTGTCCCCCAAGAACGAGCTCCTTAGTTTTGGGTCAACCCACCAGCTTGCAAACATTCCTGATTAGAGAGAAAAAACTCTGTCTGCAGCTGAAAAATTCTCTACTCAGGGACTCTACAGGGAAAAGGCAGAGATCTCTTCTTCCCCGTGTAACCCTCTGAAGGGTTAAATACGCCCCCAGCCCCGCGCAACGTTACAGTTGAGATTTAATGCCGCTCCCCACCTGTATGTCTTGCCATCCTTGTGCTGGTCCTCATCATCCTCGTTTGACAGCACAAAGGGGTCGCTCATCTCTGGCAGCCCCGACTCCTGCAATCGTTTCTTCTTCCGGCCCCGGGGTGGTTTGGGGGCAACTCCCCCACCCCCGCCACCCCCGCCACCTTCAGAGAGGGTGGTCGTCCCTTTCTTGGACAGGTCAGGAACCACCTGGAGGGCTGCCTGCGAGCCAGGGGGTAGCGCAGAGACAATCATGGGAGCTGAGATGGGAAAGGTTTGGGCAGAGGAGGCTGTGGTCACCAGGGAACCTGATGGGGAAGTTATCACCAGACCAGGACCTGCAAAGACAGACAGACAGACGGAGGAAGTCAGTTACGAGATCTCTAATTATGTCCGACCTCCTTATCCCACAGAAGCGAGCTTTATACACCTCCTTTTGACTACAACCCCAACAGAAGAGTAGCCTACACGTTCCCAGTCTCCACTGCTGGAAGTCAAACTTCCAGAAAGAGGCTGGATGCATGGAGTGCCGAGAGATTCACAGGGAAACCATGCCAAGGCAGTCCACACCATTGGTAAGGCTAGGAGTAATCTACAGCCCGAAAAGGATTCCCCAGGACCCTCCGCACCCGTATCCCGGAGTCTCCTTCACACGTTGCCGAAGTCTTTGGGGTCCCCTACCTGCTGTCATGAGCCCAGCAGACTGCACTGGTACCACGGTGATGTTCTGAGTCACGGGGGCTTGGCTGTGCGGCGTCAGCTGCTCCGGCTTGGTGTCCGAGTCCATGGAGATACCAGTGGGTAGGGCCACAGAGGTGGGCACTGTCAGCAAGGCGGGGTAGTGGGGAGGAGCCAGGCTGCAGCCCTTCTCTGTGGGCAAGAGCTGCTCCTTCATCTTGTTAATAAACATGGTGTTCTCAATCTAAACGGGTGGGAAGAAGAGCTTTTAGGATACCCTGGCGCAGCTTCTCCCAGCAGTTGGCTGAGCAAGAAATGCAACAGAAACGTTTATCGCGCGTGAACCTCTAACGGGAAGCGAGACCAGCGTAATACGATGGAAGGCAAAGATCTTACCTGTCCCGAGACGGTGGGCACTGCTGGCCAGAAGTACGGGGAGGAGTTGAAATGAGATTCTTCCATCCTAGCTGGGCACAGGGGGGAAGAGGAAGGGGGAAGGGAAGAGGAATGGAGGAGAAGGAAGACAGACAGACAGACACACACACACAAAAAGAACATTAAACCCAAAGAGACTCCAACATGGAACTGACTCAGTCGAATGCTGTGACAGTTCCTTCATCTCCCCTTTCTTATTTGAGCAACTTCTCCCCGCTTTTGAGCTATCTGCCCAAATCCAAAAATTATTTTCAGGGGAAAAAGGTGTCTGCTATTCCCACAGGCTTGGGTCCAACTCAAACGCCTCTTGCCCAATAGTCCTCCATGCAAAAGAAAAAAAAGGACTGACTACAAACCCAGAACACCTCCAAAATTCCCCAATTATCATCCACCCAAGTACATGGCATAAATGAGGAAGTCTGTGCATCTGCAAGCAGGCAAATACAGCTGAAAACCATTTTTCACTGTGACAGACAGTCGGACCCCACAAGCAGTGAAAATTTTGGACCCTGCCTGTCCCTCCACCCCAGCTCAACACTAAGGACCCAGATGCAGCAAGGGGACATTAGCGTTGTGTTACACAGGAAGAAAAGACAGGCAGAAAGAAGAAAATAGACTTGCCCAAGATAACAGACAGCCACAGCAGACCAAGAAGTCAAACTTCGGGCTCCTAACTTCCTGCTGCCCACTGCTCTGACCACCCCACTCTCGGAAGAAACCCGCAAATATCACTGGATATTCCTGACAGACAAGATCCTCCTCTCTCATCCAACGGGACTAAGCAGCAGGAGAAACAACCTGACTACCCTGCCTCTGAGATACCCTGTTTCCAAGTGAGATGGTGTCACGGCTCTCCGTTGCCCGTTTCATTCCCATCTTTGGGACAAGATTCTGTAGGACTCTGTCCCCAGTCGAGCGCCCACTGCGCCATCTCAACTCTCCGCGCAGTCGGGAGGACCAGTTAGACACCAGTCAGCCCTCTGGAGAGGGAGGCGTAATCTCTTTAGGAGCACCCGGCTGAAGAAGCCCTTTCCGTTCTAATCCTTACATTCCTCTGTGTAACAGCGTTAGCGGACAAAGTTTGCTACGCTCGTGAAAACGCTATTCAAAAACTAAAGAAATTCACAAAAGAATATTTGGTGAAGCAGAAGATGCACCCGTTCCTGAACAAATTATGGCAAAAGCGGTTGGTAAAACCAATGTGGTAAAAACGATGCTCAGAGAACGTCTGGCAGAGCGAGCTGCTTAGAGAAAGCGAGCACAGTAGGTTTCTCATGCAGCTACCTGCAAATTGTCCCACTCCCACTTCTGTTATGATGTGGCAGTAGTCTAATTAACGAGT
Organism: Platalea leucorodia; assembly: GCF_965183815.1. NCBI lineage: Eukaryota > Metazoa > Chordata > Aves > Pelecaniformes > Threskiornithidae > Platalea > Platalea leucorodia. Next base: position 131,089,979 of record NC_138824.1, on the reverse strand, counting down.
AAATATTGTTTCTGAAGGGCCTGTCTCATTCATCAGATAAGCTGAGGAGCGTGCCCCGAGTCGCATGAAACACTTACTTTCCAGAAGTATATTAGGGCAGAATAAATACACGTGGAATTGCTGCGTGTGAGCTAAAATGCGAAGATCATTTTCCTCTATGTAGAGAAGCAGTATTTAAACGAACCCAATTACCTGATAATTTTGTTTTTATGAATTGCTCACGCAACAGCAAAGCCAAGTATTCCTGCCTCACTCACTCACTCCAAATCAACCAATAAACACACTTAAGGATGAATTATTTACCTTGCATCGGTGGCATGCAGTCAGACTGCCAGCTGCCTGACTGAATTACTCGGGATTTGCATTGCTGTGATTCAATCAGAATCTGATGGGGCAAGACTCTTACCTTCCTTCCTCTGCTTTCTTTTCTGAGCCAAATTAATTACTAAGTACACTGCCCACAGCAAGGCCCTGTGTAGGTAACGCTTAATTACATGACTTTTTTTTTCCTCCCACAGGATGGACACACATGAAGAGATAACGCATTCTTGGCAATGGAGCACCACCTGAATCAAGAAGGGGTTTCTGTTCGGAATGTCAAGTTTGGGGTTTGGGTTTTGGGGGTTTTTCTTTGTTTGTTTATTTTAAAATAAGTAAGCCCTTATTTGCTCAGCTTCCACATCAAAAACATCAAAGCGAACCTGATTCTGTAAAAACATAAAGTCTCTTGTAATAATCAGATGCATTTTTCCAAATAAACTTTGTAATTGTCCAAGACTCCCCTGGATTCAACTGCGAACTTCAGGAGTTAAACAGAAAGATGCCAATTTAAACAAAAATCTCACAACAGCTTGCTTATTTAAAGAGTACAAGGTATGAAAGGCAACTCCATTTCCAGATTCTACAAGCCAGCCTAGCACAGGCGAGGGCACTCAGCGGCTGCCTCCCTCCACCCTGCCAGAACTTCACGGAGCACCTAACTTTTGTTTGCTTAGTTTACAAAGCCTGCAAGTCAAAATAAGGCTCTTATTGATTCTCAAAAGATGACTACGCGGGTTTCGTTAAACTCTCTTAGAATCCACCTCCCCATCCAAAAAGCCTCACGCTTGAGCGGGTATCAGGCCTCAACACTTTTGGCTTGAAAGGCTGAAGTGTGATGAAGTTATAAGAACGTGGAGGAAAAGGAGAAACGGTGTAAGAGTTGAAGCTTTCATGCAATCTCACTAGCAAGCCAGTCTTCCAAAGGGAGAAAACAAAGGTGAGGTTCCTCCACCAACCTACTGCCCTGATACCCCCGGCTGCCCCTCCCCTACCCCGCTTTTAGGCTAAAGGGTATTTTGAAAACATGCACCCCTATTCGCAGCCCCCACTTTAACGCTGCTCACACTTACGTTACCAGAACTCTGCACGTAACCCTTCCAATTGCTCTATAACTACCAGACATGGGCTGGAGCTTCAACCCTGTACCACAGCACGTTCCCACTGCAGTGCCTTCATCATCCCAGCTTCCACAAACAGGCCAGAGATGGGACCTTCTTCCTATTCACCAGTCTAGTATCAGACAGATGTCAACGTACCCTCCTGATATAAACCAAAAACACCTTCTATGTACAGACCACAAATGTACATACACCAAATAAACAACCCGGTGAACCAGAGAACTCACAGGGGACAAGGAATCTGGAGTTTAGATCTCAGAGTACTTCACAGAATCGCATACTTAACGTGCTGGACTTATACTTCTTTGCAGGTCATCACTTTAATCATAAACACACAGATAAAAGCACGTGCAAGTACACGGTGAGGTAGAGGCTGTGTTTCTGGAAGGCATAATCAAGGTTGGACAGGCAGGTATTTAGAGGCTGACTTTTAATACGGTTTTTGTTATTCTCCAGACACCTCGCTTTTATTTTCTATTCGGTGTAGAGTTTTCAGTTGACAAAAGGCCCTGAGTATGACACTCGGGAAGGAGTTACCACGTCGTTTTACGCCTGCCCGAGATCTTTGTTCAATAACAAGGAGCTTTTGGGCGTAATTGCTGCAAAATACTACGGATGCTGAAGGCCACGCAGGCTATTAGGTCAAATGCAAAAAATGCCTCCACGAAGCTCATGAGCACTAAAAAGTTGAAGCGCCGCTATATCTTTAGAACGAGCACATCTGGATGCACATCAGGAACACCCCAAACATGCCGGACCGAGGCCTGCACCCCAAACCCGCGCACCAGAGCGAGAACAACTTTGGTGCCGCTCCCTGACACGCGCGCCGCCTCCGCCCCAACCGCCCGAGCCTCTGCGGGAGCGGGCGCCTGGCAGGGGACGTACCCCGCGCCTCGCCTCCCTCCAGGCAGCCGGTCCCCTCTCCCGCACCCCGGCTGGGACCCGCGGCCCGGCCCGTTCCCCCCCGCGCTGCGGCCGCCGGGAGCCCGCGGGACACCGGGGGGGTGGGGGGTGTCACTCACGCAGCTCCGGGAGCTCCTTACCCCTCTCACTCTCCCTCCTCTTGCATTTCTCCTCCTTCCAGGGCCGTCTCTGCAAACAAACCGCCAGGGTTACGGGGGCGCCCGGGGCCCCGCATGACAGCGGGCGGCGCAACGCGGGGCCCCCGGCCCCACCGGCCACGTCCAGCCCCCGGGGGAGCGGCCATGGGCGGGGGAGGGCGCTCCCCGCGGGGAGCGGCCGGGATGGGGGGCGGGGGGGCCCGGACCCACCTCCCCCCGCGGGGCCCCGGGCGCACACGGCGGCGGCGGCGGCGGCCGAGGACGGGACGCGCCGCCCGCTCGCTCCCCCCGCGGCCGCGGAACGGGCGAGGCCCGGAGCGCGGACTCCCCCCGCGGCGGAGCCCCCGGGCTGGCGCTGCACCCGACACCGGGACGGAGGGACGGGCGGGCGGGCGGGCGAGCAGACAGACCGACCGACCGACCGACGGACGGACAGACAGCCCTCCTCCGTTTCCGCTTCCGGATCGCTTCGGCCCCGGAAGTCCCGCGGCCCCGGCCCCCCCCGCCCCCACAGCCGCCAGCCGGCCGATTACCGGGCACCACCCCCCCGCGGCCACCGCGACCCCGACCCCGACTCCAGCGGCGGCAGCGGCCTCCTCACCGGAAAGAGGAGCGGCGAGTCGCTTCCGGGTCAGGGGGCGGAGCCCGCCTCAGCTCTTCCGGGGCGCCGACCGGAGCGGAACGCCGTCATCGGCGGCTTCGCTTGAAAAAGAGGCGGAGCGGCAGTAGCCGCCGGCCCGGGGCAGGTTTTCCCTTCAGCGGAGCCGTCGCTGGGGCGACCGGACCGGGCCGGACGCGGGGACCGGGCGGCGGCGGGCAGGCAGAGGCGGGCGCGCGCTTACCGGAAGTGCGGGGAGCCCGGGCTGGAGGAAGGGCGGAAGTGGCTGCGCCGGCGGGCGGGCGGGCGCGCGGCGTCCCCGAGCCCGGCCGCGAGCCCGCTTCCGGCCGAGGCGGCCTTTCCCGCCGTGACGTGCGCCGTGCGGGGCGGCCGCCCTGATGAATATTCATGAGCCCCCATGAATAATTCAGCGCCCCCCTCCTCCTCCTCCTCCTCGCCTGACGGCCTGCGGCCCGGTGTCCTTGGCCCCGCTCCGGCTGCGGCAGGCGTGAGGGCGTGCCCGCCTCAGCGACCGCCCGGCCTGCGCCTCCTGCCCGGCGGCCCACGGCGGCCCACCGCCTTCCCGCCCCGGCTCCCCGCTGGCACCCTCTCCGGTGGGAGCCGCTGGGTGGGCTCGGGCGGCCGTGCCAGCCCCGGCGCCGCGGGGCAGGTCGGTTGGTCCGGAGGAGCTGACCCAAAGGCCGGCCGCCACCGCCCCGGCCCGGTCCTTCGCTGGCTCTAGCGCTTCCCTGGCCGAGCGCCTTCCGAGCGCCAACCCAACGGAACGGGCTCTTAGCAAGCCGCTTTGCTGCCGGGGCGGCAAGCGGGGCCGTCTGAGTCCCGTAAGTGCTGCAGGGAACAGGAGAGCAAGGCCAGGCGTGGAGGGGAGAGGGGCAACCCTCTTCCCATAGTCGCAAGCCAGTGGCTTGGGTAACCACACCCAAATACTGATTTTTTTTTTTTTTTTTTATTGTAACCATTCACAGCTTCACCCCAGAGGGGGCTGCAACTCGCGCTCGTTCTCACCGAGAAGTTTCACGGATTCAACCCACCTAAAGTTTCGGCTGGCAGTTCCCCGCTGCCTCCCGCGTGCTGGCGCTACCGGGCGCCTTGCCGTGCAGCGTGAGCTACCGCGCTCGAAGCGGCGGTTGGTCCCTTGAGCCTCGGTGATGGCGCAGGAGAAGGCATGAGGTTGTTCCTGGAGAGGACGACACAGAGGCGCTCCACGAGATCGCCAAGCCAGGCCGGCTGATCGCCCCCACGCCAAGCTGGAGACACCCCGCGCGATCACCAAGCCAAGCTGGCTGTTGTAGCTCTGCTCTGTCTTAGACTTTTAAAATTTTGGTGGGAAGAGGCTTTTAGATATCATCTGCTTCATTCCACTGCTCGTAGCCCCGCTGGCTTTGGCACTGGGCCCACCTCCCAAGCCAGGTTGGGTTCCCTTCCTCACCTGTGGTGTGGCTCACTGGGCACTTGGCTGAGCCGTTGCAGCACTCTGACTCGGGCAAAATATTTTTTTTTAATTGTTGCATGAGTTTTCTGCCAGCTTGGCATGCTGGAACAGCTTTTTCGGAGCCAGCATGAGTAAGAGGGTGGGACCAGGGAGAGCACGACTACAGCAGCCAGCGGTTAGATTGGCTCGGGCGATCATGAAACCGCAACATCCGGAGCAGTGGGCAAAGGGAAATCTCCTGGCGGCTGAGAGGCAGGCGGCTGGAGCCGCAGCGCCCGCCTGTCCCCAGAAGGTGCTGGGGTATTGGTCATCCCAGGCAGCGCAAAACTTCCTCCTGGGAGGAGCCAGGATTAGCTCTGCGCTGTTCAGCAGGAGTCACATGAAGGCAATTGTTGATTTATTTAAATAAAAGGAGTTGGCAGCCTAATCAGTTTGGAAATTAATTTCCTTGTTAATTTGGGGGTTTTGACTTGCTCATGAATATTCACAAACGCTCATCTCTTTCTTTTTTTTTTTTTTTTTTTTTTCCCCTTCTCTATGTAATTTATTTTCGTGATTGTCAGATCACCTCTGAAGGTGACATTTCTCTCTTCGTTCTGCAACGCGGCAAATGTATCCAATCTTACGGCTTGGAAGAGGAACTCTGGCCTGGCACTGACATCTCTTTCGCCTCTTCTTTGCCCCTGGAGCCTCTCAGCTCTCCTCTCTGCATGCTGCCTAGAAAGAAAGACGACCGAGAGTCTCCTCCAAGAAGAGAGCTGGCCCAGGCTTGGTAACTGGGAGAGCTTGTCAAAACGCCCTATACCGGACAAGGAAAAGTCGTAACTGCCCGCTGAGGAGTGGGACAAAGCGGTTAATTTTTTCTTACCGTGCCTAGAGTTCCCCGCTCCCCCTCCCGCCCCGCGCTGCCGAGCACCCTTCAGTAGCACGTGAGGCAGCGTGACTAACATCTGTCACAGACACTTGATTTGTCTTATCTCCTTTCCTTAGGAGGAGGCAAAATCAGAGAAACACAGGCGTGCATCTCTGGGGAGCACAGCTGATCTCTTCGCTCTCTGTTGTCCCCTTTTACTTATCCTGCCTGCCCTTGCTCCTTCTCTGCGCCAAGGAGGAGCATCCTGGCCGCCACCGCGGGTTTCTCCCCGGTGAGGTGTGCCCGTATCCCACACGTACGCGCTTACGGCTTCTGGCATTTCGCAACCTCTGCCAGCTGGGCTCGGCTGAGGACTGCGGCGGTTAAAAGCCCGCGTGTAATCACTGATGCTGGGGGCGGGAGGAGCGGTGTGGGCAGCGGAGGGGTGAAGAGGTGCACAGGGGCGAGCTTGGCCGAGAGCCGGCCCCTGGGCAAGTAGTATGATGCATGTAACTGGGACCCCCAGGCCCAGTGGCTGCTTCCAAACCGGCTCATTTCTTTAGAAAACTCGGCTTTGGTAGAGTTTCCATCTATACAATTCGTTCAGGGTGTGCCATCTCAGGGCTCGGAGCTGTGCGAGGAGGGGCGGCCGTGCTGCACCAGCCGTGGGGTTCTCCCGGTGACACTGCCAGCCCGGGCTGGTTGCTGGAAAGGGGGTGACTGAGAGAGGTTTCCAATTGTGCGGCAAGAAAAGAAGCCAGCAGCGTCGTCAAAGTGGTTGCAGGAGGTAACTGAGCCCTGGAGGGGGTGGTGGGTGGAGGTCGGTGGGGCCTCCCTCCTGGGAGCAGAAGCGTGCAAGTAGCACAGCCGGGTGCCCACCTCCCGCTGAGGGCACCAGCTCCCGACAAGCTCAGAAAAGAAAATGCGTGAAGAAAGCCAGCTGAGCCCAAAGTTACCGCAGCAGTTGCTCTCTCGCAACCTTTGCAACAAGCTCTCCTCCACAGCTTTGACCCAAGAGGGTGGCAAACACACACCTCCATGCTGGCTGCCTGCTCCATCCTCCTCTTCCATCCTCGTTACCTCCTCCACAGTCACATCTGACTGTCACGTTCCCACCTCAGCTCTTCCCTTCTTTTTCAGCTCGCCTGATTTCTTTCTCTGTCTCCTTCCTCGCCACCCAAACACAGAGCAGCCACCCCTGGCCCTTCAGTAACAACTACAGCCCCTCTGCTTGTGTTACCACCCTGTGCTCTGTGCTCGAACACCTTTTGTCTGCTGTCTGTGTGTAAACCGCGCTGTTCACGGTGGCCGTCCCACTAATATAGGTGGTACTTTGTGTCACGGGATCCTGCTTGCCTGGCTTCTAGGGCTGGTAGGCCTGGCCTGACGTGTTCAGTAAGTTGCCTCCGGTGGTACCTGAATTAGTTGGGGGTTCCTGAGTGGTGGGCAGAGACGGACAGATGGACTCGGAAGGTGTGACGATGTAGTGACACGCATTTTAAGGATGGAGGCTGTTCGTTCTTGCCCAAATTTTCATCTGCTTGCGGGACAGTATTAGGTTTATCCTGAAGCTGGTATTTTAATCTTGTGAGTACATTTCTCAGCAAGGCCCGTTGTCCTCACTTTTTCAGGGAACTGACATCTCTTTGGCAATCGGCTGATTAAATCCCCTGGCAGCACACAGCAGAGAGCATTTCAGCACGTCATTTCTAGCTTTTTTTTCCGCTGCATGGAAATAAATTGCATCTTCCCCTGCTCGGTAACTTCTCTGGTTAGTGTTGCTTACGGTTTGAGAAATACACGGTAACTGAGAGTTATAGGGTGTGTTATCCTGCACATGCTTGCTTGCCTGAATCATTGCATTTTAGTGGCATCTACTCTCTTACGGGCAAGGAGCAGAAACCACACACTCGGGCTACGCTTCGGAATTAGGAGCATATGCAACAACGACCCACTGCTTTTTCACTGAAAGAAGTAGGTTGCTCTGGAACTGGGGGTGTTAAGGTCCCTGTTGGGCGGGAACGTGGTAACTCGGGATTGATCAACCTTAGCTACAGACCGAGTTCCTTTGGCTGCTGTAGCGAGGGCCATTAGTTACCGAACCTTCTGGCCAATGTGCCACGAATACAAATCCCATAATTTGGAAGAAGGGAAAAGGATCACTGGATGTGTCAAGACAGCCAGAGGGGCTGTGCCTGAGGACCTTCAGCACGGAGCAAAAATCACAGTCGCATCAGAAGTGCCTGAGGGGGATCTCTCTTGCACGGTCCCAGCCAAAGCACACCGCACGGGCAAAACCTGTTCCAGTGGGGTGAAAACTTCTCTGTGGTGCTAACCTCAACAGCCTTAAACAAAAATGGATTTTATTAGATCGCCACAAAAAGTCTCAAGAAGCATTTTGAACGTGATTCAGCGGTGAGCCCTTCAAGCAATGAAGGATCCCTGCAGCTTAGGCTGCATTAGCGAAAGCGTAGCCGGCAGATCAAGGGAAATTATTATTCCCATCCACTTGAGAGTTGTGAGGCCCCACCTGGAAGATTATGCCCAGGGCTGGCTCCTCAGCAGAAGATAGATGTTGACAAATTGCAGCATGGCCAACAAAAGGGCCCCAGAGCGGAGAGCTGGAGCACACGATGCGCAAGGAGAAGGCTGGGGGAGCTGGGTTTCTTGAAGAGAGAACGCCAAGGGGGCATCTGATCACCGTCTGCTCCTACCTAAGGGAAAGTTGTAGAGAAGATGGAGCCAGACTCTGAGAAGGGGGCACAGTGAAAGGACAAGAAATGACGGACACAAGTTGCAAAAAGGGATATTCTGAATGTATACGAGGGAAAATTTCTTCCCCTTGAGAGCAGTTCAGCAGTGGAACAGTTGCCTAGAAAGACTGGGGAATCTCCACCCTTGGAGATACAATCATAGAATCATGGAATGGTTTGGCTTGGAAGGGACCTTAAAGATCATCTGGTCCAACCCCCCCAAGCAGGGAAAGCCTTCAGCTGGTGTCATCCTTACTGAGAGCCTCATTGCAAGCATTCAGCTCAGGACGTGGCCACTGAAAGAGGTGTTTGGACCCAAAAAGGGCTGTGAATTTGGCTTGCCCCCTTCCCAGAGAAGCTGTGTTATGCTCTGCTCCCAGCTGACCGCAGCGAGGGAGTGGGCTGCAACTCCTCCCTTGCTCCAGATATTCAGAAGCAAGGCCCTGAGCAACCTGGTCTAGCTTTGGAGTTACCCCGCTGTGAGCAAGGGATTGGACTAGAGACTTCTGGATTGGACTAAAGACTTCTGGAGGTCCCTTCCCACCTGATTTTTTCTGCGGATCGGTGATTTTGTGCTGCTGATCTGCCGTGAGCCAATGTTCAGTGCCTTCATAATGTTGGAAGCCAGAAGGGTAGTATGCTTGCTTGGCCCTGTGGAAATGCGTCTTTGTTGACAGCAGCATTAGCATCTGTAAAGCCCTTCCGCATGAACATCTCTTCTCCAGCTGCCTTGCCACCCTCTGTAGCCCTACTTGACCCATCTTACTTCTCTTCCAAGTACAAGTGAAGCTCCTAGCAGCAGGGCCTGTTTGGTTTGGGGGTGACTCCTAAGCTGGGACATCCACGTTCTTCTCAACAGCAGCAGTCACCAAAATGTCATTGAAAAATATATTGCAGCATCTAGGAGTGTTTTCCCCCATCGCTACCTTCACCTCTGCAGAAGCAGAGAAACTTTAACACCTCCTTTCCATTCTTGGCTTAGGGGTCTGCGTGTTTCTGTACAGTCAGAGAACCTGTAATGAGTTTCAGGGGATCTCCGTTCTCGTTCAGAAGTTATACGGTCACTTCGCAAGTGCCCTCTTTTTGAGAAATGCACGCGTCCGCTCGCCTGAACTGCAGCATTTAATGCACCAGGAGAGCACAGCAGTGGGTGCTTGGCTGATGCGCTCCTCACGCCACCTTCCGCGCTCACCACAGTGCTGCTAAAGCACCTCTGGGGCTTTGCAGCTGCCTCACATCATTTCTCAATAAAAAGGAAGATGCTGCAAAAGGTGGGAGAAGAGGATAGAAGACAAGGTGGAGAAGAGTAAATGATTGTATTAAGGCAGAGGCAAAACTCGAGGAGCTCTGTCGCAGCAAGACCGGAGCTCACCAGCTCACCTCCATATTTGTGTTTTTTCAAAACTGGCTGAGGAAACTGCAGTTTTGGGAGCAAAGATTTGCAGCATATCCATCAAATTCAGGGTAAGCATGCCAGGGCTGGAAAAAGGGAGCTATATTTCAAGAAGAGAGAAAACAAAGTACTCCGGGCAGCTGCAAACCCATTAGTCTAGTCTCAGTAGAGCATAAGGTTAAGAACAAATTACAGAAGGAAAACAAAATTAAAGCTACAGCAGTAAGTGGAAAATGGAATCACATACAGAATGGGTTTATCAACAAAAGCACTGTGTGCCCTTAACTTGATCCTTTTCTTTACCTCCTTTCCTTTACCTGGATGAAAAAAAAAAAGAAATCGGTAAATCGAATCTAGCTGGATTTCAGTAGGGCATTTGATAGAGTAAAGGCTGGAAGGCAGTTAGATAAGCTGAAGGGAAAGGAATTAGTAGGAGAATTTTAGGTGGGTAAAATGCTGGGGAAAGGCAGACGACACGTGGAGTCAAAAGGGAACTGCCACCATGGAGGAATGTTACTGGCCTTGGGAATAGTTCTGCTTGCAGTAATGGCTCTAGCTCAGCAAAAAAACCAGCACGAAAAGGAAGTTTGCTGATTAAATGCATTTAGAAGAATTACTCACAGTCTGGAGCGAAGTGTGAGGTCCTGTTCTTCGCTCCTGCTAACAGGAATGTCTTTTACACACTGGTTAGAAATGACAGAAGAAAAGACAGATCTGGGTGCATTCATCATTCACGAGATGATTATGAAGCTCCGATGTGACGTGATCACACAGACAACAGCCTTAAAGAGATCATTACGTTAATCTTATTTAGGATGCTGTCTACAATTTGTCACCCGTGTTCGGAAGTGGGCTCGGGGCTGGCGGCAGCGTGGGGGAACCGGAATAACGGAGTCTGTCTGTGTGCCTCCCCCCGCTCTCCGTGTGAGCAGCCGTGGAGAGGGCTCGGCTTCTTTAGCTTAGCGAAAGGCGATGGGTGAACTTCTCTCTAGAAACCCATTTTATATACGGGGATGTGCCCAGGGAAACGAGCCATTATAGAAGGAGAGGAGCTCGGCCGTGATTGAGTCAGGCAGACCTTTTCTCTTCCGAGTATGGCTCTTTTTAAGGCTGCACAGATTTACCTCTCCCTGCAATTTGCCGTGCTTCCTTGGCAGGCAGAGCAGGTTAGCACGACAAGCGCAGCATTATAAGAAAAGAGGTGCTGAACACAGGCCCACAAGCCCACGTTTTCCTGCTCCATCCCCCCAAAGAGTTTTCCCTTAAAGCGTAAGAGATCAGTCCAAAGCCTTGTGCTCTCTATGCAGGCGACTGCTTGGTGTTTCTCCCACCTAATGCCCGCTCCCGTAAGCCCTCTGAGGAAGGAAATTTAAAACCCAACGTCTCGGAAAAGGCTCAGTTCTTTGGAGAAATACAGAAAAGCCCATCAGAACTAAACGCGCTCCACACACCTGTGCGGACAGCAGAGCCACGAGGGTTTCATCGTGCTGGTTTTCAGCATCAGGGGGGTGAGTGATAGGTCCCAAACCCGGTTTAAACCTGGATGGGGTTAGTACTGGTCTAACACCTGACTTGGGGGGATGCAGTGAGTACAGCTTGCTGCGGCTTGCTTCTGCCAATGATTTCTGAGGTTTATTTAATTTAATTGGGGGAAATGAAATTGGGACGAGACCTCGGGCAATCATCTAATTCATCCTCCTGACCCAGCGACAAGATTAAGTAAGCACAACTCATCCCTGACAGATATTTGTTGAACCTGTTCTCAACAGCCTCTAGTGACAAGGCTCCCTTGGCCAATCTAGTCCAGCACTTTATTGCTCGATACTTAAAAAGCTTTTTCTACCACACAGCTTAAGCTTTCACTGATGAAAATGAATCTGCCGATTTCCACGGCCCCGTTGGAAAGTGCCTTTCCACTCGGACACCGCAATCTCCCCAAACCAGCCGCATACGCTTTTTTGGCAATTGCGTGCACCTTTTGGCGATTCCGACTGCAGGTTTTTTCCCATAGTTTGTTTATGAGAGCTTCACGCCTTTCGCCGTATCAAAAGCCTTGAAGTCAAGACGTATCACATCTCCTACACCCTCCCGCAGTCCGCTAGGCCAGTTCGCCTGTCAGAGAGCGAGGGTAGATGGGCTTGACATAATCTGCCTGATGAATTGACGTTGGAGGGGTTTTTCAGGTTTGAAGCACGCATTGGAAGGGCAGCTAGCTCATATGTGCAGCGGCTGCCTGACAGGGATGAGAAAGGGGCTGGGGGAGAGGCGCGTGGGGCTGCGGCAGGCGGAAGGGGCAAAACCAGCCAGGATAAAATACAGTGCCGGACAAGCGGTCTGCTGTTGGGGTTCTGGGGATAATGAGGTCTGCCAGGAGCCCCTTGGGTAAGCACCAAGAGCCTGGAAGGATGGTCTCTCACAAGTGCTTCTCACTACAAGAAGGACATTGAGGTGCTGGAGCGTGGCCAGAGCAGGGTAATGAAGTTGGTGAAGGGTCTAGAGCACAAGTCTGGTGAGGAGCGGCTGGGGGAGCTGGGGTTGTTCAGCCTGGAGAAGAGGAGGCTGAGGGGAGCCCTCATCGCTCTCTGCAACTGCCTGAAAGGAGGCTGTAGCGAGGTGGGGGTCGGTCTCTTCTCCCCAGTAACAAGCAATGGGACGAGAGGAAACAGCCTCAAGCTGCGCCAGGGGAGGTTTAGGTTGGATATTAGGAAAAACTTCTTCACCGAAAGGGTGGTCAAGCATTGGAACAGGCTGCCCAGGGAAGGGGTTGAGTCTCCATCCCTGGAGGGATTTAAAGGACGGATAGATGCGGTGCTCGAGGACATGGTATAGTGATGGACTTGGCAGTGCTGGGTTAACGGTTGGACTCGATGATCTTAAGGGTCTTTTCCAACCTTAACGATTCTATGATTCTATGATTCTAAGTGTTTTAACAGTCTGTAACATCAGGGATGCATCGAGCCTGTGCACCACGAACCCCTCTGGAATTCATTATGGACTCAGACATGCGGAGAGGTTTTCAGAGTAACAGGCTTGGGCTGCGTCCCTCTGGGCGGCTTTTCAGGTTTCGGTAGCTCTTGTCCCTTTATTGTATCCCAGAGCTTTCCCAGTGTCTGGAGCAGATCCCTTTGGGCAGGGCTCTCACGTTTCAGGTAAACATAATGTTCAGGGAAGTAATTTTTCGGATGTGTTTACAACACTGTCAGGGAAAACTCACCAGCTGCCTTGCTTCCTCTGACGGTACCGCGGACAGCCTATCTCCCAGGATTACTTCATCGTCCTCCTCATGCTGCAATTCCCAAACAGCTAAGCTCGGCAGCAGTACTGTTACCTAGTCACAGCACATCTTGCAAGCTTTCCGCTGTTTCTCAACCTGTATCGCATACCTGGACACTTCTTTTTCCCCCGCAGGCAAGGTGTGTAGCCATGTGGTGGTGGGGGACAGATCCTGACGAGAAGCAGAGCAAGTTACAGACAGTTTCCCTGCCATCATGTCCTTCTTCCCCCTACCAACTCCATCCTTCCTTCATTCCCCCTCCGTCGGGGATGGGGAAGTCACCCTGTCCTTCTTGCAAGAAGGCACAACTGCGGACAGCCTCAGCCCGCCATCTCCTGAGGTGGTCTCCCAGAAGCCGTCACTGTATTTGTGCTACAGCGTACAGGACACGGGGCTGAGCGGGGACCTGCAACCACCCATTTTGTCACACCACTGCTGCAGTTGTGGCCCAATCCAGCTGCTGCTGCTGCCTGAGACAAAGCCCAGGCACGGCTGGGGGGTGGCACACCCCAGGGACCATTCCCAGTAAGTGGTTTCACAGAATCACAGAGTGGTTGAGGTTGGAAGGGGCCTCTGGAGGTCATCTGGCCAACCTCCCCCTGCTCAAGCAGGGCCACCTAGACCCAGTTGCCCGGGACCGTGTCCAGATGGCTTTTGAGTATCTCCAAGGAGGGAGACTGCACAGCCTCTCTGGGCAACCTGTGCCAGTGCTCGGTCACCCTAACAGTAAAAAAGAGTCTCCTGGTGTTCAGAGGGAACCTCCTGTGGTTCAGTTTATGCCCATGGCCTCTGGGCCTGTCACTGGGCACCAGTGAGAAGAGCCTGGCTCCGTCCTCTTTGCACCCTCTCTTCAGGTGTTAACGTACACTGATAAGATCCCCCTGAGCCTTCTCTTCTCCAGCCTGAACAGTCCCAGCTCTCAGCCTTTCCTCCTAGGAGAGATGCTCCAGTACCGTAATCATCTTAGCAGCTCTTTATTGGACTCTCTCCAGTACGTCCATATCTCTCTTGTACTGGGGAGCCCAGAATTGGACACAGGACTCCAGATGTGGCCTCACCAGAGCTGAGTAGAGGGGAAGAATTCCCACCCTTGACCTGCTGGCAATACTTTGTCTAATTCATCCCAGGATACCGTTTGCCTTCTTTGTGGCAAGGGCACATTGCTGGCTCCTGTTCAACTTGGTGTCCACCAGGACCCCCGGGTCCTTTTCTGCAAAGCTGCTTCCCAGTTGGTGGCCCCCAGCATATACTGGTGCACAGGGCTGTTCCTCCCCAGGTGCAGGACTCTGCACTTCTCCTTGTTGAACTTCATGAGGTTCCTCTCAGCTCATTTCTCCAGCTTGTTGAGGTCCCTCTGGATGGCAGTACGACCCCCTGGTGTATCTGCTACTCCTCCCCGTTTGGTGTCATCAGCAAACTCATTGAGGGTACACTCTGACCCATCATCACATCATTAATGAAGATGCTGAACAGGACTAGACCCAGCATTGACCCCTGGGTTACAGCGGGTCAGTGCTAGGTACTGGCCTCCACCTAGACTTTGCACCGCTGATCACCACCCTCTGGACCCAGCCATTCAGCCAGGTTTCAACCCACCTCACTGTCTGCTTATCCAGCCCATACATCAACAGCTTGTCTGGGAGGATTTTATGGGAGACAGTGTCAAAGGCCCTGCTGAAGTTGAGGTAAGCAACATCCACAGCTCTCCCCTTGCCTGCTGGGCCAGTCATTTCATCCTAGAAGGTTATCAAGTTGGTCAGGCCTGACTTGCCCTTGGTGAATCCATGCTGACTATTCCTGGTGATTTTGTTATCGTTCATGTGCCTGCAAATGGTTTCCAGGATGAGCTGCTCCATCACCTTCCTAGGGATCAAGATGAGGTTGACTGGCCTGTGGTTCCCTGGGTCCTTCTTCTTGCCCTTCTCGAAGATAGGAGTGATGTTTGCTTTCCTCCAGTCTTCAGGTACTTCTCCCAGTCACTATGATCAATCCAAGATTATTGAGAGTGGCCTCGCAATGACACCTGCCAGCTCCCAAAGCACCTGTGGGTGCATCCCATCAGGATTTGATGTGGTTCTTCTATTCTGGAGGCAAGCAGGTCCAGCTGCCTGTATCTATGAGCACGTTCTGTCTATCTGACAGAGCACTGTCCTTTTCTCATTTTGTCCACTCAATCTTTATGTTCCTCCACAGCGCAGTCTGGTTTCTGGGCAGTTTTCCACTATTCAAGCTGAGCACGCGATAGTTGCGAACTTGTTCCTAGGGCCTCTTGATAGACCCAAAAGCTGAGCTCCTGGATTAGTTACGGCTTCTCCAGATGGAAGCACCTCTAACTTTAAATATGGCTTAGGGAATTCAGAAGTTGCCAGGTTTTCCGCCCGGAGGGATGTGGGACCCTGGGGCACACGTTTCTTGCCCAATCCCTCATCTGAAGCAGCGAGTCCCTGGGTCAGAGCAGGCGAGTCCCGAGCTGCAGCAGGCAGCACTCGGCAGGTTCAAGTGCCTCCTTCCCACTCGGCTGGCAGAGCTCCTCCGCCCAGGCGGGCTGGCATGATGATCTCCACATCCTCAGGGCAGCTCTCAGTCTCACCTAGATGCTCAAGAGTTCCTAGAAAATCTTTTGCATCATTGCCGGGCTTCATTTTAGCAAGGATGCTTGTGGTTTCCAGGGACTCCCTCAGCACCGCCGGCACCTGGGGCTTTGTTTCCTCCAGCCTCGCAGGCAAGAGCGAGCATCTGTCACAGGAGCCTTTGGCTCTGTCTGGGGAGCAGCTGCCACCTAAGAAATCGCTCTGTGCTCATTCCCTCTCTCCGTTTTCTGGAGCCTGCCAGCTGACAGCCCCAGCTTCCCCCACCTCAGCTCCCATCACCTGCATCTGCTTGCCATGGCAGGCATGGCCAGCTGCCCTTCTGGGTCAGCAAGGGGGCCATTTCAGGCAGAGGGCAGGTCCTGCACACAACCCACATGTAAAAAACTATGGAAAGTAGGCGATAAATTTAAGAAATGCTGCTTGACACCCCAAAACTGCTGGAGATCAGGAGCTCAGCACAAAGCCTGGCTGGAGAGAAGGACGCTGAGCAGCCTCTCTAGGGCAGGACCTGATTTGTGGCTGCATTTTGTACTGAACCTGCTGTAAGGCACGGCTTAGGAAATACGTACCCAGCAGCAAAGACTGTAAGAGACTTTTTTAAACATTGGGAGTTTCTAAGGCACTGATGGTTTAATGCAGTGAGGAAGGTGGGCTGGAAATGGCAGCAGCATGGATAATCAGGGAGGGGTGTAGAGAGGACGTCCCTCTGGCCACGCTTTGCTTCTGTGCTTGAAGCTTCTGCAATCACCATGTGTTAAAACTGCCAAAATTTTCGCCCCTGGCTCTTTGTGCGCTGCGCGTCTCTGTGGCCCTGCTGGCAATCCTGGCTTGAATTCCCTGCTCTTAATATGGAGAGCCCAGGATGGGGCTGAAGCTCATGGCAACCTCCTAGCATCCTTCACCTCAGACACAGCAGCCTCCGTGGCAAAGCAGCATGACTGCAACCGCACGAAAGGGCAAGCAGCCTGCCGCTGCCAGGAATCGCGCCAGTCCTCCCCAGCTGTGGTAGAGCCGAATCTGCTGGGCTAGCTAAACTTGGCGCCGGAGATGGCTCTCCCCCGTGCCAGTGACTTTGCGGTGCGGTGGGTCGGGGCGTCCTCTCAGTGAACGCTGGTGGTGTTCTTCCCAGAGGACCGATGCCACACGACGGCGTTTTTATGAGCTCACCCCTGCCAGAAAGTTTTTCCTTTCTGTGTTGTTGCAGAGCGGAGTGAGCCTGGTGAAACCTTCACCCCAGGACGTCCTAATCACGCATCGTCTCCTTCTGTCCTTGAAAAGTGCTGCACTGAAAGGGCCTGGGTATCCCAGGGATGGAAACGCTTTGCCTTTCGTCACAGAGATGGGAGGCAGGCATCCCCCCCTGCCTGCCCCCAAAGGACTGGCTCTCCCCTCCTTGCTCACCCCCTCCGGTGCTCACGGTCCTGCAGCGGGTCCCAGGTAACGCTCCCTCTGCTCATCGCAGAACGCTTTACGCTTGACACAGTGAATGCAGACGGAGAGCTGGCAGTCCCTCTGGCAGCTGCCAGCTCCGAAAGAGTAGAAGTAAGGTTGCCTGGGCATGTACTTTAACTCTAAATGTCCTGTTTTTCCACAAGTTTGCGTTTTGATGAACATAATGTTCTGGGAAGGAATGAGCTATCACCAAGCAACATTAACTCTGTGTTAACAAAGGGCTTTGACATTGAATTTGAGCCTGAGGACAGCGCTGGCACAAGAATGAATTATCACAGGCTGGGCCATGGGTACACTGAGGTTGGAAATTAGAAGGAGCTTCCTACCTGCCAGTGCAAGGATCTGGAACAGCCTTTCAACAGCGGCAGTGAGGCCAGAGACTGAACTTGCTTTGGGACTGGAAGTCTCTGAGCAAGAGTACGCAGCGGGGCTGCCTGCCACAGGCCGGGAGCTCTCTGCCAGGCCTCTCTTCTTATGCAATTGCGGGACATTTTCATAACAACTTTGCTCTTAATGCAGCACAAGCCAAGCCGGGTGCCCGAGGCTCACCTGGAAATGATGCTGGCTGTTTGGGGCTGCGGGGATGGTGTCCTGGGGATGCTGCAGACGGTGCTGTGGGGCTGTAATTACCCAGGGAGCGCGGGGTGCGCATCCCGGCTGCCTCCAGCGCGTAGAGAGCTAGCGCGGAAATTGGAGGGGACAGCATGTGACAGGCAGGCCCAGCACCGATCGCCTCGGGTGACGGCTGGGTGTCTTGCAGATCGGAGGTGATTTCGGGTGAGCAGAAGAGGGCTCCTCCACACCGCAGCCCAGGGGAGCGTGCGCCCTCGTGAGCTGGGCACTTAGGGGCTTTGAGACCAGCTCCTCCACTGTCTTCGCTCATCTTCGTTAACCGAGGCTTAGTACCCAGCCTGGGCCAGGGCCCATCGTTGGGGCAGTCAGTTGGATGAGACCAGCTTGGCACTGGGCGGCAAAAGGGGATGAGAAAAAGGGGTGCCCCAGGAGCTGCTGTCAAGGGGAAAGATGACAGCAGCTCTCCCAGGGCAGCCGATGGCTGGGTGCTCCAGTGAACCAGCGGCATCTGCCTGGGAGCACCTCCCGCCTCGCTCCCTCCCGCCGCCAGCCCCAGTCACCAGCAGCCCCGGACACCAGCAGCCCCGGGACGCAGCACACGGCTCCCAGCCACCCCTGCCTCCCGGCACCCGTCTGCACGCAACCGCCCCAAGCAGAAATCCTGGCATGAAATACTTCGCTGCCAGGTCGCGGTGGATTATATGAGCTGGGGAGAAAACGGGAGTTACAGCAGACTCGGTGGTTGACTGTCTCTTTTCTGTTTTTTAATAGAAGATTAAGCATTGCCGGAGTGATGTCTACATCTTCCTCAGTGATGAAGGTTAGGGGTTTCGAGCCTAGCTGCTGACTCATAACCAGGCAGAAGAGAAAAGGGAAAATTAGCATGAAGAATGTTGCTGAAATGGTTTGTATGTGTTCAGAGATTAGTGTAGATATTGTATTGCTGCCTGTGTTACGGCTGGTGTGTCTAGTAGATGTTTTTAATGGGATCTGATCTTTTTAAGAACACAGGGCACCTGTACGTAGAGCATTTGCCTCTATCTGCAGATCTACTGCCATAAAGGGCAGATCTTTAAGAAACAAGCTCTTCCAGAAAGCAACTTTAATTCCTGAACACTGCCTTTTTCTAAGCCTAGATGCCTTTGGACATTTTAGTGAGCTATTGAACTGCTGGATGGCACGTTACTGTCCAGAGTCTAGCCGGGCTCTGCAGAGATTAAAAATCGCTCCCTGTGAGTGCGTGTCTGCGGACCCTTCTGGGACACAAGTGGTGTTCCAGCTTCCCCGTTAAATACCCGCTCTCTGACTGCGCTAACCGGCAAACTCAGCAGAGGCTTGGAACGTGACCTTCATCTAAGCCGCGTCACCTCCAGCCCGCGTTGCCTCCGGATCAAGGCTGAGGCAGGCGGGGGAGGCTCAGGCTGCTGCTCCTGCGATAATTGGCAGGATCAGGGGAGCTGGGTGAGTGCTCGGTCTAAACAATGGCTTCAGAGTCAGAGTTGGGATCGTACTCCGAGTAATTTCAAATATGCACAGTAACGCAAGAAGCAATTTGCATAAGACGTCACATGGAGTTGCATACAATTTTGCATATTTAAACAAAATACAATAAAGCACAGCTCGGGAGGGTACGTGAAATCATTTGTGCAGTGAACCGTGCAGAGAAACAACGTACAATTATCACAGAAGAAGAAAACAAATGGCAGCAACCACCCAGGATGCAAAGTCAGCCCAGAAGTTGTGAAGCGCCAGCCTCTTCATCCACCGTCCCGACAGACGCTTGGATTCACGTTATCATTACATGAGCACGCGCTACTTTTCCACCAGACCCTTCTGCTGCAGAGGATGGTGCTCGCTGCATCATGCCGCTACTCACTCCTTCACATTTGCATCCTTGGCTTCATCTTTGCAAAACACTTTTCTCATGCGTCATTCTTTCTGGGCTTTCTAGAGCATTCATCTCTGAATCTGAGGGGCTCCTCTCTCGCCAGGCACCACTCCAGGTGCTTCTGTTCTTGCCCTTTAGGTGGGAAAGGCCAGAGGGCGAAATCCTGGCTCTGGGAGCCCAAGGGCAGGCACTGACATCCTCGTTTTTAGTGGGCTCAGTGCTGTGCATGTTCAGAGCGCAATCCCTATGGCTTAATTCTTAGTGCCCCTGTAGATCAGACGATGCGGCCTCCATTTCAGCTATTGGAAAATGACGGCTGAAGAATTCACATTAGAAAAGGAAGCTGGCAAGAAAAGGGAACAACATCCCTTAAGTGGGAACGCATCATCCTTCAGAGGGAACGTCAGGAGGGCTGAGACCTTGAAACATGCAAAAGGGACTTTCACCCCCTGACCTATATTTTATGGCAATCCTGCATCTCTGACACGTGGGCTGGGTCCGCACTGCAGCAGCGAGGCTGAGCTCCGAGGGCTGAGCCGTGAGCGCGTACAGTCGCCTCTGCTTCCCCGTCCTTCCCCGGGAGGCAGGCGAGGGGGATCCGGGTGCTGCTCCTGAGACAGCTGGAAGGATCAGGGGAGCTGGGACACAGGCATCAGGCTAAACAAAGGCTTCAGCATCAGCACCCTGATACCCGTGAGCTTCCAGACCCCTGCTTCACCCATCTTGTCATCATTTACCCAGCTCTTTTAAAGCCCCCTAGCTCTAAATTTCCATCCTGATCCCTTCCTCTGACCCTGCTTCCCCTTCCTGCCCCATCTTTTAATCCCAGCCACAATTTCTGGTTCTGCCCACTCTCTCCTCACCCTGCCTTTCCCTGTCCTCCCTTTTCCTGCTCCCTTATAGCTCTCTTCTTTAAGGCCTCTGCTCGCCAGCTTCAGCTCCTTGTATTTTAGTTAGGCAATTTGTTTCTCTCCACAGGACTGCCTGAGCATCAGCAAAGAACTGTCACCAAAACCCTGGAAGAGGCAGTGTTATGCTTAGTCACCATTTCATCCCAGCCCTCCTCTAACTCGCAGGTACCAGGGGAAAATCTGTCTCTTCCTCATTTGCTGCATGGAGAATTACTGCACCGTCTCGTTCGCTCCAAGTAAGCTGGCCAATGTGAGTAGCTACAAGAAACTCCCAGTTAGCCAGGACTTTTTTGGTCTTCAGTTTTGCCACGGAGGCCCTGATGCTTGGAGTAGGGGAAATCTCTGCCACCTCTTACAGCTCCTGCTGTGTATCCAGCCAACGCAGGGTGACGCCGAGCGGAGCCTCGGACCTCATTCGCGTGACGTTCACTCACGTGCAATATGTCACACGAGAAAGGAATTGGCAAAGCGGAAAAGGGCATCGGAGAGAAACCATTTCAGGCTTAAATAACTCATCCTGCTGTCGCCAAATGGGTCTGAATCAATGTAATGAGACTGGCACAAGCCTCCGCTGTAGGTGTGTTTAACCGTTGCACCTACGTTTCGGTTGATGCACACGTTCAACCGAAGCTGTGTGCGTTCACGGTGCACTAGCACTGGATTGATTCCCCTGACACCGACTGCCCCTTGGCTTAGGAAGGGTTCAGAAAGCTCCTACTTTCTGGGTCGCTTTCCCAAGGCTCAGATGGTACCTGAGGGAATCACGATGCCAGTCCAAGCATCCTTCCTTAGGCAAACTAACTGGGAAACCAACCATCTCTTCAGCCAGGCCAGGCTGTAATGCAGATTTGACCAGTGCACACTGTAGACATCACACTATGTTCCTTTGACATTCAGAAAATGAGTCACCCCAGGCTTGTTTGCTTGCTTATTTGTTGAACCCTCGCGGTATGTCCAGCCGTTGACCAAGTCTGGGCTTCAAACTAGACTGGCTGCCCTAGAGCATCTGCTCTTCTGCCACTGGAGCCCTAACTGGGAGCCACAGAGATGCAGGACAGGTCCCCGGAGCAGAGACTGGCATTTGTTTCCCTGCCAGATCCCTTGTGGGGATTGATCTGAAGTTGAAGATGGTTTTGCTTGTATTCTGGTCACTCCCAGAGAAAGCTGGGCTTTGGATCAATGTGGAATGCGTCACTGAATGGTCTATTATTCACTGAGTGCAATGTGCACTCGGAGACACAGCGGCCCTCAATAAAGATTCAATTCTGCCTCCGAGGATCAAAGCAGAAATGAACCAAGGGAACTACTCCACTCCTTTACATGACACTGAAATGAGTGGTTGCTTGTTTCAAGGTGATTCTTCATGGCAGTTTCAAGTTGTGCGTTGCTCCTAATTAAATGGCCATCTACACAGTCACACCCCGTTAGCGGCGTGCAGAGATACCTCTAACTTAAGTTGTCCGTCCCCTCCATGCCGAGGCTTACCCTTGAGTTGGCACAGCTCGTCCACGCTGCCGTGCCCAGGCCACACCGCAGCCCCAAGGAGCCCAGGGATGCCCACAGCTCCCCAGGTGCTTTCCCATCCCTACGCCCACAGCGTCGGGCCGGCTCTCGCGCAGGGCGCGCTGCGAAGGCACACAAAGTGGGGACAACCAACAGGACAGGCCCGGGGAGGAGAGCAGAGCCGGAGCACATGGAGTCCTAACTTCCAGCCCCCCCAACTCTGGAGAAGCTCCTTAAGCAGGGGAGGCAAGCGAGCGCTCTAGCTCGCTGCCAAATCCCTGCATTGACAGGCGCTTCCAGCTGACAGTTGCCTGGTTGTGGTTTTTTTTTTTTTTCATAATGGGATAATTTATTGCAGGTTATAGAAGGCATTCAGCTGGAGGGAATCCCAGCTCTGGGAAATGTTTTCATAATGTTTTTCTGAAGTACTCTCTTTCCCAGGCAATCACAGTGGTCAGCAATACCTCATGCTTGTTTCCGACCACTTGTTGGGGTGATTTTCATGTGTCTTGATGTGCTCGTAGAGTTTTTAGGTGTTCTGCTTTATTTTAAATGATCGCCTCCATTCCTCCCGTCTCTGCTGTCCTCATTCAGCGTGCAGCTCCCCGTTCTAGCTCGCTGTCGGAGAACAAGATACTGAGGAGATGCTGGGGAAGGAGGCAAGGCGGGAGACCGGGAAGGAAGGGAGATGCTGGGGAAGGAGGCAAGGTGGGAGACTGGGAAGGAAGGGAGATGCTGGGGAAGGAGGCAGGGCTGGGACCAGACTGGAAGGGTGGGAAGTCAACACGGGCAGACGGGCAAGAGTGATGTAGTGGGGAGTGGTGATGGGAAGGGACTAGACCAGGGAGTCAGTGTCTCAGGAAGCCAGAAGAAAAAGGGGCAGCTCATGGAGCTTCTCCTGTGAGTCCTAGTGAAGAAAGGGAACGTTTGACTGAGCGCCTGCAGCCTCAGTCTCTGCCGAGAGGGGACCGGAGGAAAAGCATCTGATGACAGAGAAGTCGGCAGGAAGGGCTGAAGCTCTGGCTGGAAGCAGATGAGGTTTGTGCGAGACATTTCACTGCACTGATGAGTACGTGAGTCTGTAATTTCAGCACGGTGAGAATCTCTCGCCTCCTCAGTCAAGCCTCTCCAGCCTGCCCAGCCCCAGGGCCGCCGTATGCGGTTGACTGGGGAGGATCGGCCGGGGAAGAAGGTGACCAGCCACCTAAAGCAACAGGGGTGAGGGACTCCCTCCTCCCACAGGCGGCACGGGGGCAGAAGAGGTACCGTTCAGCCTCTCAAGTGTCCATGCCCTGGGACGGCCACCGCAGCCATGTGTCTACTCTCCGATGGGCCTGGGGCCACCTCCAGCCCACAGAGATCCTGTCCAGGGCACAGGGTGCCATGTGGAGGGGTCTGGCCCTGCAGCAGGAGGTGGTCCTGGGTCCTTCCAGTGGGAAAAGACCCCAGGACAGAGTCCAAGGTCAGGTCAGGGCTGGAGAGCCTGCTCCCTCCTCCCACAGTAAAACAGCAGAGCAGGGACACCTCCAGTGCTCGAAGGACTCCGACAGCGAGCGGGCAGAGGGAGCAGGATCCGGGGACCATCCCCAGCACCCAGCAATCCTCCTACCATTGCCAGGGAGCGGCCCTTCGGAGCGGCCACCGTGCCTGGTGCTGGTCTCCAGCACCCCCCCCACCCCGTGACCACCCCAGCACCGATCGTCACCAGGGCTTGCAAAGTGGAGGAGTTGCAGGAGGCAAGGATGCTTAATTACAGAGCAGCCCTGGAAACCAGCAACGGCAGCGGCACTGTGGCCAGGAGGGGAGGCAGCAGGGCTGTAAATAGAAATTGCGGAGGCAGCCGCGGGGAACAGAGTGAGGGAGGCTTCTGCGCCTGCATCGCTCCTCTCCCTCCCTTCTCCTCAGCTTCTCTCACCTCTCCCGGCCACCCTGGCTCCCAGCACAAACCAGCATGTGACAAGCAGCCCCAAAGCGTGGCTGGGAGGCAGCAGCTCCAGAGGCAGAAGAGCCGCTCTGGGTGGAGAAGGGGTTGTGGCCCTCCTCCATCGGGGGCCACCTCCCATGGAAATGCATGAGGAGGATCAAAGGGACTCTTTGGCCGGCAAGGAGACCAGGGCAAGATGGACACGGGGCCAAATCGCCCCGTCTACCCCCCCCAGAGAGGCTGCGGGATGCCAGATGGCTGACACCCCGTCCCACAGGGGTCTGCCCAGGGTGAAGGCCCTTTCGTCCCACCCCGACATCTCCATTACGGCCTTTTCCACAGCAGCAAGAGCTCTGCTTTCAGTATTTTGCAAAGGTTTATTTAAAAATGTTGAAACTAACATCCCACAAGAATTGAATATTTCACCACGAGGAGAAGAGAAATCCTACAAAAATATATATCACAGCGCACAAGGGCAGGGGAGGAGGAAGAGCGAAACTGAGCGGGGAAGCGGGAAGGAGGACGGAGGGGAGGATGGGAGCTGCGGCAGAACGAGACCGAGTGGCAAAGGGAGAACAAGAGAGGAGTGGGGAGAGCGAAACAGCAGGAGGGGAGAGAGAACCGGGAGGGAGACTGTGGTACAGGACGGGAGTGGGAAGCGGGAAAACAGTGGGAGAGGGAAAACAACAGGAAAAAAGGAGTAGAGAGCCAGCAGTCGGTGAAGGAAGGGGCCCCCCTCTATGGTCTTGCCAAGGTAGGGCCAGGACTAGAGTGAGACATCAGCGGGGGTGAGGGTGGGGAGCTGGAGTTTGGCCCAGGGCTTTTGTGCCTGCAGGACTCGGCTCTAAGGCTGTGCCGTAGCCGTGGTTTGTCAGAGTGAAAAAACAAAACCACAGTTTAATTCAGAACAGGCTGAAGGTGATCGTGTTTGAGAACTTGCGGGGAATGAACAAACCGCTCCTTTCCAAGCGTTTTTCCTTATCGGGAGTGGGGAATGAAGGGACCAGATTTGCAAGGGCACTTAGGTGCCGTCGAGGAAGAGGTAGATAGCCCTCTCTGAAGCTGTGGGGTGCTTGGCTGGATGTGAGTCCCTGGAAACTGGACCGGGGGAGCGGTGTGGAAGCACACACCAGAGGTCTGCTCCCCTGCCTACCGGTCGCAACGGGCCAGATGGGAAAGCCCAAGGAGGATTTGGCCTTGTGGTCTCTCTGGGAGACATCCTCCCCCAGACCTTCCCTCTTTCCTACTGCGCTCACAGAGAGACCACCCTTGCCTTAACAAAGCCAGGCCCCTCCAGGAGCTCAGCAGGGACACGGTTCCTTCAGCTCACCCAGCCCGCCCGGACCTTCCCTTTCAATTGCACAGAAACGCTGGGCAGGCTCAACCCAAGGCTATGAACATTTCCAGTCGGTTTCCCCGCACACCTTTCCCTCTGTAAAATTTCCACTGGGAAAAAAATGAATCCAGATCTTTCTCCTGCCGTCACTTAGAAGGCAGGGAAACCTGATGGGCTGTGACTGAGAAGGGACCGGCCTCTGCCCTGGCTTGGTGCTTGGTGCTGTCAGTCTGTCCGCGTGCGCGTCGCACAGAACATCAGCTCGGGCCAGGGAAGAGCCTGCAGGCATGCTCCGGCTCTGCTCTGCCTGGGGGAAGATGGTTTATAAGGCTCCAGCCATGGAGAAAACCAGATCCAGTGAGATTATTTATTGACTGGAAGAAGCTCGTATGTCCACACGTGTTTTGAATGTTTTGTTCCAGGGACAAAATGCAGCAATGAAAGTTTGGGCAGGACGATGAAGTTGTTTCCCATATCTAACCTGTTTTGTGTGAAAGAGTGAATGACAGTCATAAAAACATATTTGGCTAGAAAAATTGGTCTTGGAAAAGATGTTCAGCGTATCCAAGTTTCTGTCATTGTACGAATTTTCTCTACTGCATTCCCCAGCTTCCCCCTTACCACAGCGTCCGTGAAAGGTTTCACTCCCTGGAGGTACTTTTAACAGAAACAGAGACACATTAAAGGAAGGAAAAAAAAAAAAAAAAACAACAAAACACCAAAATCTGATTTGTTTGCAGAGTTTACAAAAGCCTGGCCAGCATCAAGTGCTGGAAAACGTTTTCACGACGCCTTCTGTGGTGCCCTGCCGCTTTCTTACGGACCTTCTCTCCACGCAGCGTGTGGAAAGGGAAAGTCCAAGCACAGCCCTTGAAGTGGTAGAGTCTAAACTCTGGCCTTGTTTCAACAAGCGCTATTGATCAAAGAGCAATCTAATTAATCTGGCCTGGAAGATTACTTAAACCAGTTCAAGGCATTATATTGTAAACTGCCAGCAATAAGGAGCGCAGCCTCTTGCGGACTGCGTGCGGGTGGCCTCCTCCGGCGCCGACGTGCCAGCAGCCCCGAGCAGCGGGCAGGAACAGCCATCTGCCCCCTTCTCTGTGCAGCTGCAGCTTCAATGTCCACCAAAGCCTTGAATGGAGCCTGAATAAGGAAAAGGCTCAGTAACAGCTCGATCTACGGTAAAGCAAGAACATCCCCTGCCATAAGCGGAGACTTAACCTGCGCTTAGACTAGAGACCTCTGGAGTCCTTTTCCACCTACATCTTTCAGCCATTCTGTGCTTTTAATAAGCCACTAATTTTATTCGACCTGTCATTGTCTCCAAATCTCTACCGTTTTTTTGCGAAGCTTATTGCAATTTACACTCTCGTTTAAACGTCCTTCACGGTGAGTCAGATGGGGCCCGGGATCACCTAATAGTTCAGCTGGGTACATGGGCAGAACCAGGCCTCTTACAAAACTCCCTGTGCTTTGTCCTATAAAGAAGAGGCTTTTACTGCAGAGATAAAGGATGAAAGGGCTATTTTCTCTGGGATGACTTTTGTCAGACACCTTGTGTGCTGCCTGAGGGCCTTCAAATTGTGGGTGAGTTTCCCATCTCTGGCCCCATCAGTCCGGTGTCGGTACAGTATAGGGGCAACCTTACCTCAATCTCCATCATTTCAGCTCAGTGGCTGCCAGCGTGGGGTCCGTGAATTACTTTGAAGGTGTCCACAAAAGCCAAGGGAGAGCAACTATTGTCATTAAGCTGAAATTTGCCATTTCACGCTTCCTCAAAGTGACACCCATGGGTCCGCGCATAGGAAGAGGTTGAGACGCGCTGATCTCGCTCACGCATAGAATCACAGAATGGTTTGGGTTGGAAGGGACCTTAAAAACCATCTGGTTCCAGCCCCCCTGCCATGGCCAGGGACACCTTCCACCAGACCAGGTTGCTCAAAGCCCCATCCAGCCTGGCCTTGAACACTTCCAGGGATGGGGCATCCTATAGTTAGACGAGTAACTGACGGTGTGGCTGCCTGCCCTACAAACTACCACAGCCCCAAAGTACCTGCTCAGGCAACCAGTTTGCACCGATACCTGTGCCATTGGTTTCGGTCCCCAACCAGTTGGGCCAATACACTTATGAAGGCTGGCACCTCAGATATCCCCTTGGTGAGCACTGGGGGGTCTCCAGTCACCTTGCATTCCAGGAAAGACCTACCAGCAGTACATGGCGACCCTCCAGGTGTTCCCAAGGTCAACTCTAAGTTGCTCTTTGTCATCCCAGGCACAGAGAGTCACGTCTGCTGCTTGTTGCCTCTAGCATGAGTGTCTGAAAGCAATTCCCTACCTCAGCCCGGCAAAACTCAGGTTCCTTGTGCCCAGCTATATCTGCCTGCCACGCTTTAGCTGTTTCAGCAGTATCCCAACGTACAGGACGCTTGCTGAATAGCAGAGGGCTTCGCCTCAGATTTTCTGAAGAATATCACCATAGGATGATGTTCCTCGGAAAAAACCTTGCTGAAGGAGGCTGAGGGGGTGGAGGGGGACAGCAAGGAGGCTTCTAAGAGATCAAAACATTTGGAAAGCTAAAGGAACCTTTTCCAACTTGAACTGGCAAGACAAGTGGCGGGGGGAGGAACTGAGAGAGGAAAATTGGGGATGGAGAGATGAAGAAAGATACAAGCTGAAGAGAAAAAACAGAGGAGTGTTAGGCAGAAAGAAAATGGAAAGATGTGAATATCTTCCATCTAGGGAGGAGGTGATGTTTCCTTCAAGGTTGCTGAGGGGGCCCAGGTGCTGTGTGAGCCTCTTCTGCCCAAGCTTCACCCACCCTTGGGACCCTCGGGAGGGCCAAGGCCTCGGGAAGAGAAGAACCTGCCACCACCTGAGTCCTGGCTCAGGGGAGACTGAGCCCCGGCGGGCGATCCTGCAGCCACTGAACTCCAGACGTTCACTTCAAAGCACACGACATGGGAAGGGACACACAGAGGGGTTAGGGCCCACGGGGACAGGGGTACGCCTTTCCACCTTGCCTACCCCCGATGTCAGGCATGCACTGGTGAGAGAGTGACGGCGATCCAAGTTGGGGGGTGTGTGTGTCTGCGTGTGTGCTAGGAAAGGGGCCGGGGAGGCCAAGATTTCACACCACCACCAGCTGTCTTCCCTCCCACCATCCTGCCCTCTCATCACCCTGTCCTGCGTGGGTCGGGGGGGGACCCCAACCTTCCCCCAGCAGAAGGCTAAGGAGGCCCAGCTCGTCCATTTGCCCAGGCACGTCCTGGTGGAGTTAGTTAATAATGGTGGTGGCGGGCCGTGGCACAAGGAGGTCGTTTTTTTTTTTTTCCTGGGGTAGCAGAGGCGGCGGGAGTCTGCGCTCGCCGGCTGTGACGGGAGGGTGGGGGGAGCCAGCTCTGCTTCTCCCGTGAGCATCACAGGTTCACCAGTGGGATTCTGGGGGGAAAAGGGAATCGGAAATTAATTAGCAACGGGCACTTACGCTGCCCCACCGCCCCCGCTAACCCACTGGCACCTTTGCCCTGCCTCAGCCTGCCTGTCCCCCTGTCCTCCACCACCCCCTCCTGCCCCGGCTCACCGGCCACTCACCGGTTGAGCTGGAAGGCCGTGCTCTTCCCGTGGCCCCCCAGTTTCTCCGCACCCTCCTGGCCCTGCCTGGACTCCTCCGCCTCGGGCGTGGGGGCCAGGGAGTCACCATAGGGCCCCAGGATGCTGACGGTGGTGGGGGAGAGGTCCGTGAGGGGCTGCTGGCTCTCCTGCTGCCTCCCACCGCTCTGCTGCCCCGAGTGACGCCGCCGTTTCTGATTACGGTCCCAGCTTTGGAGAGAGACAAGGGGTGAGACGAAGAGTGCCCCTTCAGACAAGCCCCAGCCCTCGACAACGGAGAGGTTTGTGGGACCCTGCTATACTCAGTGGCCCCGTGCCAAACCTCCCGAGGGCTTCCAGCACCAGATCCCCCCCCTTGGGACGAACGGGTCTCAAACCCACAGTCCTCCCGCCCACCCACCTGCAGACACCAGCGTGGTGACAGCCTCCATCGGCCCAAACCTCACTCACCAGAACTTGAATATGATCCCGGTGGCGACCAGGACAATGATGATGGAGATGGTGATGGTGACGTACAGCTGGGGGTCCACACCTGCGAGACAGAGGGGGAGAGGGGGGTGTGATGGCCACCCCCACCGGTCCCCGGAGAGCAGCAGTGCAAGGGGAGGTTCCTGCTGGGGCCCTCGTGAATTTTGCAGATGGAGCTACTGCTGCGGGAACGGCGGGGTGAAAGAAGCAAAGGGCAGATTTACCTTCCCCCCGGGGCCCGAACAAGAAGGGCCGCAGGGTGGCCGGGGTCTCGCGCAGGTTGAGCCCCGCGTTGTGCAGGAGCGAGTGCGAGTTGGGCTGCGCCGTTGCCATTCCGTGTGGCGAGACAAAGGTGTATCCCAGCGGTGGGAAGCCTGGGTTGGCCGAGTTGGTGTCCCCTCCATCCTCATCCGACACGGTGGGGCCCCAAACGATGGCCCAGGGGTACTGGGAGGAGGGCATGCCGTCCTCAAATCCGGAAGGGGTGGCGGGACGGGCCCCCGCCGCCTGGCGCCTCAGCCGCACGACGTGCCGCAGCTCTCCCCCCCGGGAGGGCAGGGCCCGCTGGCGCGGCAGGGCGAAGCGAGAATCCCTCTCCGGCACCGAGGTCCTGTCCCAGATGCAAATGGGTCGCGAGGCGGAGGGGCTCCGACGGGCGCAAAGAGGCCGAGCGGCCGCCGGGCCCCGAGAGCGAAGAGACCAAACGCCGGGAGGAGGGACAGCGGAGACCAGGAGGAGGAGATGCCAAAGCTGCAGGGAGTGGATGCAGGAGAGGAGTGGAGGCATCCTGCTGCAGGGCAGGGGGGAGGAAGAAGAGAGGCTTATCTGAAACGCTCCTCCCGTTGAAAGGCCAAGCCCAGAGCCACCGGGAGCAGCCCGCCACCCACGCTCCCATCATCTTCCCGCGTCGCTGGCGAACGTGGGAAGCTGTGAACCTACCAGGCACTGGGCTCCATCTCAGATGCAACAGCGTCTTTGCTCAGCGGGGATCCTGTCTCATCTTCTTCACTGGGAACCAAAAGGGAGAGGTGTCAGCGTCCCCTCACCCAGTGGCGACCGCTCTCTCCCTGGAGGCAACGTGTGCCACCGCGGGCGAGCTCCCGGCCCCGGCGGGCAGGGCAACGGGGCGCCCGTGCACCCGGGCGTGCACCCATTCCTGCTCTCGTGCTCTCCTGCATGGAGGCGCATCGTCGCCCCGACCCCAGCGCCGCGCAGGAACGCGCGCGTTAGCATATGCACACAAAAGCAAGGAGCAATCTCTGGAGCACACGTGCGGAGGCACATGCGCAGCTTCCCCGGGGACTCTCCTGTCTGAGGGCCGAGAGGGGGATTAGGCATCTTTGTTTGCTTATCGCTGGAACAAGTTGGAATCTTAATTCCTGTGTTTATTTATAGTGTAGAGCGTGTAATCCATTTATTAAAAAAGAGCCGTTTCATTGTGTGCCAGGGTGACGGAGCGAGAGGGGAAGCACGAGAGTGATAAACGGAGAAGGCTGAGAAAGAGAGAGTGAATCAGCGAGAAAAGTCCAGCCTCACTAAAGAATTTAAGAGCAAAAATATGCCTATCAAATATTTAGTATTTACTTTCCTCTTAGCTAACATGGAATTACCTTCCCACACCCCTTGTCTCAGTGTCCTCTGTGCTGTCCCGTCCCTCCCTTTCTTCCCTGTTCCTCCCCTCTCTCTCCCACCTCCCATGGCCGAGCAGCACCCGGCAGCAGCGGTAACAGGGAGCGAGGGCTGGTCCCACCGGCTGGATTTCTGCACCGGCCGCACGGCAGCCTCTGGCATCGGTCCGGCGGTAGCACGGCTGCCCTTCATGCTGCCTGCCCCTTCCCTTGGCTGGGCACAGCGCGGCGCCGGCCCTTCCCCGGTGAGCTGTTATGTGCCCGACCCGGGATCCTCTCCGCAACAAAGACCACACGCTCACACACACACACACACACACACAAAATTATTCAAGATATTCAACTCGCTCCTTCATCGTGAAGGGGAAAGCATGAATGCCGACAACCCACGGTCATGCCCTTCTGTGGCTGCCGGGATGGAGAAACGGGGATGTTTGGCTGAGGGAGTCGACGCAGAGGCCAGCCCTGCACCTCCAGCCCCCAGCCAGCTGTGTTGCACCTCTCGGCTCCCAAGGGGTTACCGCCGTCCCCTCCTGCTCCGCCTGAACTAAACCTGCAGCCTAACTAAGCCTCCTCGACCCTGAACTAAAGCTGCAGCCCCTCCTGAAGGGGAGGCTTCCTCCTGCTGAGGGAAGAGCCCGGTGCTTGCTGTGGCTCACCTGAGGAGAGGGGCTGGGAGCAAAGACACCCAAGAGTGAGGAGCTGTCTAGCTCCTGCTGCATTAACTGGGGATATTTTTAGTTTCCTTCTGTTAAATATTTAAACAAAGTTCACAGAAAAAAAGGAACTGTCGGCTAATGTGCCCTGCCCTTCCCTCCGGGGCAAGATCAGTCTCTGGAGGGATCCTGAGATGAAGATGAGGAGAAAAGAGCAGCTATTCTCAGCATTTCTTTGTACTTTGCTCCTGAATCTCTAAGCCTTGGAGTGGACTCAGTATTAAAATGCAGCTCTGCAGACAGCCAGCAAGAACGGAGCAGGTTTCTTCCGAAGCCAGAGGCTGGTGAGATCTTGGCCATCTGGATTGCGATCACGACGCCGTGGAAGAGCATGTCTGGCAACACAAACCCATGACAGAATTTCTTTTGGACTTTGGAAAGGGAGGGAATTCCACGCGTCGGGGACCTCCTCGCGGGAGTCCCCGGGCTGGAGGGCACACAAACCGCCCGTGGCCTGGAGTGCCTGGGGCCGTGCCTGGGACTCACCACGGGACGGCAGTTCCCTGGGGTGAAGAGCCTGCTCTGCTTCTGGCACGGCCTTCTCAGTTACAGCTCTGGGCTTCAGGGGCTGCGGGCTGTTTTGCATCAGGCAGCAGATGTAGATCTGGGCAGTGTCACCCCAGGAGTGGAGATCTTCTCCAGGTGCAGGTAGACCTCGGTGCCAGTCCCATGGGGAAGCGTGGTACATTAGGGGTGCACGTGTAACCGCTGGCACCCCTCCTAACATAGGTGACTCTACCGGCAGAAACATGCCTGGGTGTAGGTGCGCAGCGTGCTGGTCACCCAGCTCACCGCGCTTGTTGGGATATCTTATAACGGAGACCTCGCTGTACTTCTCGGCTGAGATTGTGAGCTCCAGCAACAGCAGCCCAGGCTGTGGATTCCCAGTGTCTAAAGCCTGGGAATAAGAAACCCTACAGAGCCAAATCCTGAATTGCTTTCACACCTGGTGATCTGAATTTCAGCCCTATGGAGCAGGTAATGGCTGTAAGCGGAGCTGAGGGGAAGGAGTGAGCCCCAGCACCGGCCTCCTCGTGTATGTATAACACTGTGGAAGTGACAGCCCGGACATCGGGTGTAAGCCTCAGAGCTGAGACACTGCTGTGCACAGGTCCTGCTGCCAACGGTGAAGAGCGGGTGGCTCCCGGTGCCCCGACCCCAAAGGTGGCTCCAGGTGAGTGCAGGAATGAGGCAACGTCAGTCGGTCTCAGTCAACGCGTTCGGGTTTGCTAACCCCATCGTGGCCGGAGACCGAGAGCGCGTCCTGCACTAGCACACCCAGGCGTGGGTGCGGAGGAGCTGGGAGAAGCACAGCGGTGTCTCCCGTCGCGTGAATGTCGTGAGAGCAAAGGAAGGTTTCAGGTGGAAATGCCAGCCAGCGAGGCCTGGGCTCCACTGTGCACGGAGCACTGACGTTCAAAGCAGAGCACGGGCGGCCCCGTGGCTTATTGACAGAGCGGCGGATGAAGCGTGTCGGGGCACTCTGCAGGCAGCCGCCGCCAGCGGGGATGGCGTCCTGGGCACGGACCCTGCTGCGTTGGCGGGCAAGGGTAACAAATGCCCTTCGCTCAGCTCTGTACGCGGCTCCTGGTGCGGACGCTGAATAAACCGGTGGATCTTCAGAAAGGAGGAGGGGATGCCAATGCTCTTACTACCTAGATGTAGAAATCCCAGTATCCACGCACCTTGCACCATTCAAGAGGCCTTTGCGTGCCAGAGCAGAAACACTGGATTTCTGCCCCAGTACCACACGGCACAGCTCTTGCTTTCAGACCTGTTTCCCAGGTCTCATTGCGATGGAACCGGACGGGGCTACTCCCAGGGTCCACAGATGGACCCGTGTGTTTTCACTCTCGGTACAGAGCCTTCATCGCGGTGTTCCAGCCCTGTGATGCACAGATGACAGAGTGTGAATGACAAAGCTATTTCCCCAGGGCACTTCATTGAGCTCAGTTTGTGAATCTTGGTGCTCGAAAGCCGTGAGTAAGAATTACACTGCTCTTTGCTGCTGCATATGGACCACACCGGTCCAGACCAGCAATCCCTGGGGATAATCTATTAGGAGCCACTCTCATTGCATTTGCAGGATGGAAGCACAAATCCTGCTGCTGTTCCCCAGCATCAGGGACCGGGCTGTGCTTTCTCCCTCTTTCTAAGCCTCCTGCAGCACAGACCCACCACTGCTGGGACGTGAGAGCAGGTCTCGGTAACCGTGCCCCAAAGCATGTCTCCCCGTTCACCAAGGAGGCTGGGAATTTACATCCGAACTAATGGCTGGGAGCAAAGCCCGCTGCACTCCCGCTCTGAGCAGGCAGCACAGACTAAGCCCTGAATGAAACACCCTCAGCTCCAGAGTTCAGATGCTACCGCACCCCGGGGACGCCCTAGGATTCGCTGCCGATAACTCCTTCTCCATGTCCAGGACTCTTGTATACCGTGGTCCCAAAGATAAATCCTATCCAGATATAAAAGCTGTCACCGGAATAAAAGAGCCGAGGTGCCAGCCGTGTGCAGGCAGTACCCGTGCCGTAGCTCCCTCGCATCAAATGCAATCTGTAACCTTCTGTTACAAAATGCTGAAGTCTGACAAATTCAAATGAGGGACAATACTATTAATAAAGAGGGTCACGCACTAGCACAATTCACCTAGGCAGGTGGTGTATTCCCTGCTGCCTGGAGCCTTTGCGTGGCCGTATTTCGAAAAGCGATGCTACGGTTCAATCAGAAGTTACGGGCTTGACGCAGGAAATGAAATCGGTGACATTCTCTGGCCTGTGCTCTGCTGTAGGTCAGGCTCGATGATCAAAATGGTCCCTCTGGCCTTAAAATCTGAGAATCTCACAGCTTTCTCGATGCCTGGCCGAGATCAGCTCTGACTGAAGAGCAATTGGATGAAGCCGAGCACACAGAAGCCGTGGTAGTGAGAAGCAGGTAGAGCCTCCTTCCATCCGGGGATGGGAAAAGAGTTGCACCCGATTCTGTTTGGCTCGGCTGGCAGATGATGATCTATCTGTATTTTTGTAACATCTCGAGCTTGACTGCTGTGATACCGTGCCTCTAGGAATGAAGCCGTCTGCTCTCAGAGCGCTCCGGCGAGTTCAGAATGCAGCAGTCTGCTGGGCGACGCGAGCTGCCG
Organism: Platalea leucorodia; assembly: GCF_965183815.1. Classification (NCBI taxonomy): domain Eukaryota; kingdom Metazoa; phylum Chordata; class Aves; order Pelecaniformes; family Threskiornithidae; genus Platalea; species Platalea leucorodia. The sequence goes on along the minus strand of NC_138824.1, from coordinate 131,055,417 downwards.
GGAATGCATCACCGGGCCCCTCCGCACCCCACATCGCCTCGCCTTTCAGCACCGAGTCCGGTTCAAGGTCTCCAAGCCAGCATTCAAAGCCCAGCATGGGACAGGCCCCAGTGACCTCAGCAATCAATCACCTCTCCTTATGCAGCGATGACCTCACATGACGGATATATTCCACTGGAACAATGAAATTGCCGACCAGTTTGGGGAGAGGGGGAAGGGATGGGAGATGGGGAAAGAGGCTCATGACCCTGAGGAACAGAACATTCACAGGAGCTGGGCCAAGATTATGAAACTTACTGCCGGCTGAAATAACGCTTGCCATTAGCAACCCCGCAGCACCGAGAGCTTCATGCAAATCCTTTCTTCGCCCAGCTCCCCCACGGCAACGATCCCGCTCGAAATAGTGATTAAAAAAACAATCAAAACAAACCTGAGGAGGACCCAGCCCTCCTCGCGGAGAAAGAACGCTAGTTTGGCTCGCATTTTTTAACTCCCAGCCAGCATTAAGGGCTACGGTGACAAGCTACCGATACGAGACTGCGATCTGGGACCGCGGAACCTAGCAGCGATCGCCAAGCATCGAGCGGAGCGAGTTTAGGCACCGGCAGTGAGACCCCCCCCCCCCGCCCACGCTGCCTGGTGCCCCGGGCTCCCCACACCTCTATTTTTCTCAGTGGCCATGAACATCCCAGAGTTCACGGTCCAAGAGGCAGAGACGCAGTCATTGCTGGTTTGGTAGCAGGAAGCGTGAACCCCGGTGCTGGTGAAAAGGGGTTATATATATATATATATATATATATATATATACATCTTGCTGGATTCGGCTGGGTGGGGATGGGGAAAGGGAGGAATCCCAGAGGATTTGCCCCAGGGAGGGAATTCTGCTGCACTCGGAGGAGTTTTGGCAGCTGGGAGCGTGAATCGGAACGCCGGCACCCTGGGGTGGGAGACGCCAAGCCCATCTGGGGAAGGAGTTCCCGCTGTGCACGGGGCCGGGGGCGACAGCTCGCGGAGCGGGCTGAAGCTGGGGGCTGGCAGGCTGAACGCAGCGGCTCCCATCAGGCCGCTCTCGCCGGTGCCTGAGGCTGAGAGGGTCGGTGGCAGCGCCCAGGAGGATCCGGCAGGGCCGCGGAGGGGCTGACACTGTGGCGGTGCGGGTCCTGCAGCGATCGGTGACTGCCGGTGGGAATTCCTGTGCCAGGGGACCGGGGCGAGCGCTTATGGGCTGGGTATGGAAATCCTAGGCTGGGGCAGGATCCGGGGCAGGATCCGGGGCTGGAAGGGTGATGGTGCATTTGGACATGTCGGTAGCCAGGGAATGGGCGTGCGAAGCCCATCAGTGGTCCTCTGAGCTTAAGTCTCCCTGCATTTGGGAACTGTGAGTGTGGCCCCATTCCAAGCAGCACTCTAGGACGCCGGTCCCCTGCCATCTAGTGCCTGCCTGCAATACATGTCATGAGTCTGCCAATCTTCTGCCTCCCAGTTCCCTACTGTTCCCGGGCATCCGAGTGCTTCAGGTGCGGAGCCTCCACATCTGAATTGCATCTCTCTTGCCTGGTGCACCCTTGGCCAGGCAGGAGGAGGGATTGACCCCTCCGTTTCTTTTCTCCAGCTGCGCCAATTTGGCTGAAGTCGCCTTCCTCAGCGCAGGCTCCGGCGCTCCAGCACAACAGGTCTGTGATGGAGCCCAGAGCTTGGAGGGCAAGAGGCAGCGATGCCTGGGCTGTGCCCCCTCCCTCCCAGCCCCTCGGGTCCCCCCTGCCCCAGACTGAAAGAGGAGGAGAAGGGCGGGGGGGGAGGAAGGAGGCAGCCGGCTAGAAGGAGACGGAGCACCTAGATGGGGAGAGGGGAGAGAAAAAGGGGGAGAAAGGACACAGGGAAGGAGACGGGGGGGGGGAGATGACTTGGAGACGGGCACGCATCCCTCCCCGCTCCTCGCCCCTGCAGCCCCATCCCCACCCCGTCCCCAAGCCCGGGCCGAGGGGGAACTTACCTTGCGGGGAGAGGAGCGGGGCGCAGGCGGGGCGGCGGAGCGGGGGGCCGGGGGGGCAGAGCTGCTGCCGCCGGTGCCTCTCATGGCCAGGACGAAGGAAGGAGAGGAGGAGGAGGAGGAGGAAGGTTCGATGAGGCTGAGCCCCGGCTGAGGGAGAGGGAGCGAGAGATGCCTTGAAATAAACAGCTGCCGAGGACTGGTCCAGCCCCTCTTTCTCTCTCTCCGTCTCTGTCTCTCTCGCTCGCTGCCTCCCGTTAACCCCATGGCTGCTGGCGCGGCGGCCGCCGGCCCCGTCGCCCCCGCCGCAGCCCGGGGGAGGCGGGCGGGGGGCAGCGGCCGGGCGGGGGGGGGGGGGCACCGCGTCCCGGGGTCCCCCCCTCCCTCCCTCCCCTCCTCCCCCGGCCCGGGACCCCCCCCCCCAAGGCTCCTCCCGGCCCCTGCGCTCCCGCAGCCCCGCTCCCGCCGCCCCCCGGACCTGCCCCCCCCGCTGCCGCCGCCGCCGCCTCCCCGCCGCCGCTGCCCGCTCCGCTCGGGCTCCGCTCGGGCTCCGCTCCGCTCCCCCGTCTCCTCGGTTATTTCGGGATCTTCACAGGAAGCGATTAGGTTGCCATGGAGAGAGGTGTCTCCAAGGGACCCGTCGCTCCAGCTCGCTCCGGCGAATGCCACCCCCGGACGGGTCCGTCCTTGCGGGAGGAGCCCCCCGCCCCGGTACCCCGCTTCCCCCGGGCCGCCCCCCGGGCTCACCCCCGCCGCCTCTCCGCCCCGCAGCGCTCAGACCCCTCGGGGCGATGCCACACCCCCCCCCCCCCGCCAGTCCCGCCCCCCCGGCCCCGCATCCATCCCCGCATCCCCGGGCCCCCCCTGCGCGCCCCGGTACCGGGGTGCGGTGGAGCCTCACGGGGAGAACGGAGCCGCCCACGGGTGGGACACACGGGGGGGGGGGGTGTGTGTGTGTGTCCATCCGAGGTGGGGGTCCCCGTTAAGGGATCGCCCCGGGTCGTTTGAACGTGTCCCCAAGAGCATTTCTGCCGGGGACGGATGGGATGCGCCTGGAAATGGTAGGGATGTGACAGCGAAATGACAGAAAGAAGCCGATGTGGCTTTGAGGGGCCGGGTGTTTTACAGGGACAATCTCCCTCCACCATCAAGTACCAAACGGAAAGCAGAGTCCAAATCAGAAGGGAGCGGCTGAGCAACCAACGGGCGGGAGAAGAAAGCCAGTGACAGAAAGACAGTTTCCACTCCCGGGTTTGAAATACGAGGAAGGGAGAAAGTAATTTCCTCAGATCCTCAGAAACAATCAAACTTTTCATCATAAAGCGATGAGGAAAAACCGTGGCTGACCCTGGGAAAAAAACAGAGAGTAATAGCAGAGACAGCACCGAGATGTAAAGCGACCTGCCGCTGCGTCAGGAATGGACGCAGATGACAAACGGACCGAGCCCGAGCACGGCAGGACGGACGGAACGGGTCCTGCCAACTTTGGACAGACACCCGAGGGGGCTGAGGCCGTTGCTCTTCGTCCGGCCTCCGCACTGATGAACCAGGCTGATCCGAGCTTTCCCGTGCCGGGACGTTGGACTCCCGTGCCTGTTTTTGTGAGTGCGTTTGGGAGAGTCAACGGGTTTTTCATGCGTTTGGGAGTAACGTCGGTGCGTGTTTGGACGTATCGGCACAGGGACGCGGTTGTGTTAAGGCTTACGGTCACTGGGAGGTTGGGGCGCGGGAGGACGGCGCTGCCGGAGGAGATGTCACGGTCCGGGTTCGTACAAGATACGGCGCCGTTGTGTGTCAACAGGCGCGCACGTGTCCGAGCCCCCCGGCTTTTGTCCCCCTCACGCACACAGGACTTTATGTCAGAGATCATCCAGGCTTCTGTCGCGTTCTCCAGCCTTTTCGTCTCGAGCCCCGCCGGGACTTGTAGAAATGATCTGTGCAAATCTCGCTCAGCGAGCCCTCGCACGCTCATCCCAAGAAACCACCTGTAGAGACGTGGCCGGGGACACGGCGGCGCGGCACGAGCCGGCGTTCAGCTTATCTCGCTCTCCGCGCTTCCCCTCCTGCCTCCTCACCTGGGGGGAGCGGAGGGTAGAAAGCTCTGGAAGGGGCTACATCAGCCACACGGGCTCTTTCTGACCTTTTCAAATCCTGACGAATGTGTTTAGTATAATTGGGAAGCACAAAACAGACGAGAAATTTCAACCGGGGAAAGGTCAGTTAAAGGGCGAAAATCCAAATGACGCAAACACTGAAAATCCCCCTGAAGAGCAAAACTACAGAAGGAAGAAAAGGAGCCAGAGAGATGAGAGAGAACAAGGAGGAGGATGTTGCAGGGACCAAAAACCCTGGGAGATGTGGGGAGGGAGTCAGGAAAGCCACCGAGGTGATGGGAACGGCGAGCGCAAGGGCTGATGTCACTCTGAACATCACTCTTGGGCGATATAAGGGGGATGGCTTGTTTGGTTCAGAGGAGCGGAGTGGCAGCTGGAGGTACGCCGGGTGGGGTGGGCTCACAGGAAAGCCACCGGAAAATTACAGGGAAATTCAAGGGGAGAGATGGAAGCAGGGGGGCTGATGGAGGAGCAGCCGGGTAGCTGTGGAAAGAGGATCCGAGAGCGACGCTCAGTATAAAGTATTACTCCGAAGGTGTTAAAGCGAGGGTGATGTGGTGACGGAAAGAAGATGGAAATGGAAAAATTAGCTCTGTTTGGCCAGGATTTGGACCGGGAGCAGTGTATGTCGTGTGAGGATGATGAAGTACCTCCCTGCCCGGCCATGAGGGCATGAGGCTGTTCTTTCCGTCTGGCAGCGTCACTTTTAAATCATCACGTACAGATCATTTACACCCAAGAGTCCTGAGGCCGAGCAGCCCATTGCTGCTGTTTTTAGCGTTGTTTCCTAAGGGCAGAGAGACCCAGGTGGTTGCCCTGCTGTCTGCAGAACTTTGCCTGTCTGTCTGTTAGTTGCCATGGGTTTGACAAAAAAACCCGGAGTCTAGAAGATAAATAAGATCCAAGAAGTTGTATGAAAACCGGCAGCCTGACAGCGGAGCGAGACGCTGTCGGTGCCTGTGCTGGAGGAGAGCCCGTAGCCATGCTGCTGGGCAAAACCCCACAGGCCGGAGCAGTCCAGCCAGCAGGCCAAAGGAATTAAGCGGAAAATACTGGGAAAACTGTGTATGTGAGAGAGCGGTGGAGCCCGGCGACATAGACTATAGACCAAGGGGAAAGGACTCGCAGATGTGGCAGAAAGGGCATCATCAAGATACCCCGGTCGAAGCGGGAAGTATAGAACATATAGGAAACAAGTCCGTAGAGAAGCCAGTTTCCTGGGCCCCGTTGCTCACCGAACAACTGGTTAATAAGGTCTGGAATATCAGAGACATCCCAAAAGACGGGAAGAAAGCTGTGCCCTGCCAATGTTTGTAAAGAGCAAACAGAAGACCTGGAAGTTTCGAGGCAAAGCAACAAAGAGCTGATAGGAGATTCTCTAGTCAATGCCCATCAGCCTGATTTGGAGGAAACGGAGCTTGCCGCATAAACTTGTTTTGTTCTTGTCAGTCTTTGATGTGACTACAGGTTTGTTTGGAAAAAGCGACGGCTTAGATCTATCCAGGCTTCTGGAAGCATTAATATCCCAAAGCATGCTGATGAGAAAAAACAGCGTTCTGTGATATTAACAGAGGAGGAGGTTAAGGGAGCTGGTTAACTCCATTTAACGACCTGCAAACGCAGAGGAGGTCAGCCCTGGAAGCCCACCCTTGAGTGGCAGCGTTCCTTACGTGGATGCCCAGGAACGAGCCCTGGGTCAGGTATGACTCACCATTTTATTCGGTGCTTGGTGAGCAGATATAGTTCCTCCTGACACATGTTACTGAGGACACGAGTATTGTTAGAGTGTTAAAAATCAAGAGGATAGGACCAGCACAGAATGACGTACCGCACTGGGTAAGGTGGTCATTCTCATAAAACTTCTTGTAAGACAGTTGAGGGCAAATTGTACAGCCGTGAACAGGAAAAAAACGTCCGTGTCTACAGAGACCAGCTTCCAGTCCTGAAAAGAGGTGATCTGAAGAGGATTTAGGGATCGTAACAGGCAGAAGACCCAACGCAAGGCTGGTGGGCCAGGCTGCAGCAGCGGATCTGAAGCGATCCCCGGCCGTGCAAAGACAGAAGTAAGGAAGAGAAGCGAGGAGATGATTAAACCTCTCTGTGTGTCTGGGTAAGTCCCATGCTGGAAAACTGTACACTGCTTCCTGCTCCATTTTTTAAAAATAACTTTGAATCAAAGGTGATCCGAAGGCTGGAGATCTCAGTAATTTAAAGAGGTCAACCTGTTTAATGTATCAAAAAGCAGAACGAGACATGACTTGCTTGCAGTATCACTTCCTTCCTGGGGAAAAGTCTACCAGATATTCTGGCAGAGAATAACAAGAGCCAGTCACCGGAGAGTGATTAATCACAGAAACAAACTACCAAGTGAAGTGCAAGCTCCTCTCTCTTCTGGAGCCTTTGAATCACGACCAGAGGCCTGTCTGGAAGACAATTCCTGGTCTGCAAAACCCCGAGGGCTGTGAGAGCGGGTCGGAGGAAGAGTTACCGCGCAGTTACCCTCTTCTTAAACTCCTCCGTAAGCAGCTGATAGCGGGCTGCCTTTAGGTGTAGCTAGGTGCAGGTCTTACGACCCTGTGCGCATTAGCCCGGTCCAAGTTATAGGGTGAAAAGCCTTCTGGATCGTGTCGGTATCACGCGATTCACCCCAGCCTCCTTCGTCCTTACAGTGTTTGCGTCTCAGAGTCCGTGTTACACACAGTTGTGAAAAATCGTCTCGGAAGATGTGACCCTAGCTATATTTGAAGAAGGACTGGGGAAAAAATATCATCAGCGTTTTGACAAGTTATTTGGATTCTGCGGTGCTGAAGAGAGAAGCAACCCAGGATGAGACAGTACGGCTCCACGGGCTTTTAAGTGGGACAGTGAGCGCATAGGAAAGAAGGGAAAAAAGAAAGGGAATGGAGGTTTCTTTCTGGAAAGACCAGAGCGAGATCAGAAGAGAGGGATGATGCTAGGGGTGGTTACAGCAAGGATTAGAAACCCCAGACATTCAGAAATAACAAGGCAGAACCCATGTCACGAGATTTATCTTAAAATTATGGAATGTTGTGAAGACTTGCTTTCATCTGCACTCTTCGCCTCCTACTTACGACTCTTTAGGTTACATGAAAATCACATTTCACAGTTTCCCTGTGACCACAAAGATGGGCGTTTGCTTTGTGAACAAAATGAAAGCATGGGAGTTAATAACTCCGGGAGTCTGGAATTTAATCTCAACACCCGGCACCCCGATCTAGGGACGAGGCAAAGACTTGGCTAAGCCATGGGGACGTTACCGCGCGCTCCGACGAGGGTTTGCCTATTTTCGGAAGACGATGACCTTCTCGTTTGGACAGCTCAGGGTCTGAATCCTTCAGAGGACTTTCTGGTCTTTGCCCTTGTTTTAGCTCTATGCAGGACAAAGAAGGAGCAGGCAAAAACGTGGGGACCCAGCACACGGGAGACAGGACCTAGGCGAGAAGGAGGACAGAGGGAGCATCATGTAGCTGGGATGCTCGGGCTGCCTGGCTTTATCTGACTAATAATGAAAGGCAGCAAGCGTGTCAGAGAGTGTGAGAGAAACAGATCGATAGGGAGATAAAACGGAGATAGAAGGAGCCGGCGAGGGGGTGGGGAAGAGTAATAAACCACTACAAATCAGCGGGGTTATGTCTGGACCTGATTTGAATGCGCTCTGCGCCGGTGTAAGTGAACGCAGCTGGTGCAAGGCTATGGTGAATCAGACCCAAATACAGAAACAGAGAGGGAAAAGTAGGAAGAGAGAGTCCTCTCGTTAATATTGCCCTGGAACCTGCCTTCACAGCTCTGACCCAACCTTACAAGTCCTGCTTCTCCTTTAATCCTGCTCTATGGCGAAGCCCAGACCTTGCCAGCTCTGAGAATACAGGTTGATAGCCTCTCCCTGCCTCCCTGGGCCACCAGGATCTTCAGCCTGTCCTGAAGATGTGTCTGTTGGGTAAAATGCATCTCTCAGTCATATTTTACCCAACCGAGTGTGGGAAATGCTCCTTCCCACCTCGTTCACCGAGGCCCCGGGGCAGGACAGCTTCTGCCAACGCCCTTCGGGGCCCTTTTCTAGGAGAGAGGATTGACTGCGCCCATGCGCGTGTACCCACGGAAGCCGACCAGAGCAGCCTCTTTGTTCAGCTCCAGATTTTTGAGGCAAATGAGACCGAGACATCCCAAAGCTAAAGGGGCAGCACAGCATGTCAATGAAAACCTGCTCTACCGGCACAGGACTGAGGGTCTGGGTGCCTTCTGTTTGCCCCTCTGCCCCAGGCACTCAGAGCCGTTTTGCTCCTTCTGCCTGGAATTAGTTTTGAGTGACGTCCACTTAATGCTGGTGGCATGACCATTAACCTTAGAAGTTCGGTTTTCCACACTGATCATCGCTGGCCGCACTGCTCCCTTCTTCCGTCAGTAGCCTCGGCGTGGAGAGCAAGCACTGGAGGAGCCTCAGGGACTGAAGGGACCCTGAGAAGGGGTAAAGACAACACATATGGCCGTTGAAATATGAGCCACAAAGATGGTGAAGGGTTTAGAGGGGAAGGCGTACGAGGAGCAGCTGAAGGCACTTGGTCTGTTCAGCCTGGAGAAGAGGAGACTGAGGGGAGGCCTCATCGCGGTCTGCAGCTTCCTCACGAGAGGAAGAGGAGAGGCAGGCGCTGATCTCTTCTCCCTGGTGACCAATGATAGGACCTGAGGGAACGGCAGGAAGCTATGCCAGGGGAGGTTTAGGTTGGATGTTAGGAAAAGGTTCTTCACCCAGAGGGTGGTGGAGCGCTGGAACAGGCTCCCCTGGGAGGTGGTCACGTCACCAAGCCTGACAGCAGTCAAGAAGCATTTGGACAACGCCCTCAGACACACGGTGTGAATTCTGGGGTTGTCCTACGGAGGGACAGGAGTTGGACTCGATGATCCTTGTGGGTCTCTTCCGACTCAGGACGTTCTATGATTCGATGAAATGAGCTTGGAGCAACTTCTCACAGTGACCGAGCTCCCCAAGGCAGCCATGGGTTGTGTTTTCTAGCTCTAAAATTGTGTTTGGAGCCGTACAGTATCGCAAGGGAGCCTTCTCCACAACTCAGCCACAGCAGCTGCCTGAGAAGAGCTAGAGTCAAAGCAAGCGATGAGAAGAGAGTTGTTGATACTGGCAAGTAAAACCTTAACAAGCTTAGACTTTACCCAGATGAAGATTCCAAGATGTTCTGCTTATTTCAAGATGTTACGCTTACAGAAGTCTGGCAAAGTACAAGTCAACCGCCTTTAATACGTGCTAAACTGATCAAGCTGAAGACCGATTCTCTTGCTGGCGATCACGTGCCGGAGTGCAAACTTACCCTGACAGCACGAAGGTTTTAACGGGCTCAAACCACGTTGCCTGCACAGGCTACGCTGGGCTCCCAGCGATTTGTGGCCTCCTTTGCTTTCACGGAAAATCATGGCTGATTTCGGAAGGAGCCAGCCATGAGGGAGCTGGCGCCGGGCTGGAAACTCTTGGCCAAACAGCTTCACGCTGCTTAATGAAACGAGTGTTTGCTGGCTGCGCTCCTGCCAGTCCCCCTCACAACTCACCTCCACCTACCACATGATTTATAGAAGACAAGAAGAGCTACGAAGGTTTTTTTCCCCAAAGGACCCTCACTTTTTAGTCCCATCACTGTAAAACCAGCTCTTTCGCCTAACGCGGGGAAGCGTGCCCTCGGCGATGCCTCCCGATCGCATTACGCGAACTCATTTGGCCACGAAGAGGTACTTAAAGCACAGCATAAACATTTCTATCCTTGTGGAGTGTTTAAACCATCTTTTTTATGGCCATACCCTGCCTGCATCGGGGATGCATTTCTTGACAAGAGCAACGGTTAATGATTCAGCAGATAGTAAAGCAGTTTTTTTCTAAAAATTAATGCAGTAGAGGAGGGGATGCACGCAGGGATTTAAGAAACGCACATTTTAAATACATAAGTACGGTGCTTTGCAACGTCAAGATTTCTTACATTTACACATCCCCAAAACACTGCCCAAAATAGTGAGATCTTAATGGCGTGAAAGCGAAGACGAGCGCAATGTGTAGGCACACTCAAGGTATTCTGTGCATATTGTTAAATTCTGGTGTGGTGCTTAGAGAATACATCACTGAAATATGAAAAATACTGTGCTGTAGAGTAGCGTATCTGTTTTCTCAGCAGTTATTTTCACACATTGTAGGGATAAAGAGCAGATATTCACCACAATGAATGGAAAGACCCGTAAGTCCGTGGCTATTCGCGTGGCACCCGCCACCGTTAGGCCCGCTGCAGCGCGTTGGGCGCCCTTTGGTACGGCTGGGCGGCTCAGGGCGGGTTTTGATGGAAGATGGGTGGCGGAGAGCAGGCGGAGAGCGAGCGGGTGCTGGCGGCCCAGACGACGGACGGACAGACGGCACCCGCGACCGGCAAGGCGACAAACCGGTAGCCGCGGTCAGGCTGGGGCACCCAGGCAGCCCCTGCGCGGCCCAGTCCCGGCCTGGGCCCTGTGGGGTGGGGGGGGGCGGTCAGGCCTCCCCTGCCGCCTCACGCCGGGCCAGGCCGCGCCCCGGGCCCCACGGAACCGCCCGGGCCGCTGGGAGCGGAGCAGCGGAGCGCACCCGGCGTGGGCCTGCGCCCGCCGCGCCCTGCCCGGCCCCGGGGCCCGGAGAGGCCGGGGCCCGGAGAGGCCGGGGCCCAGGCGGGCGGCGCTCGGCGGCCGGGGAGGTGAGGAGACGCCGCTCCGGCCGGCGGGGCCCACCCCGGCCGGCAGGGGGCGCCCTCGCGGCAGGCCCGCCCCGCCGCTCGGCCCCTGTGACCGGCCAATGGGAAAGCGGCGGAGGCGGGACGTACCGCTGCCTCCCCCAGTCGGAGGCGGGCGTGAGGCCGCCACGCGGGGAGCGTCACACCCGGAAGCCGCCGCTCTGCGACGGCGGTGCCATAGAGAAGCTGTGGCGGGGCCGAGCCGGCTGGCGCCCGGCGGCGGGGCCGGGGCCTGCGGGAGGGCGGCGGCGGGGCCATGGCGGCCGAGGGGAAGGTGACGGGGCAGAGCCAGGAGCAGTTCCTGCTGCTGGCCAAGGCGGCCCGCGGCGCCGCCCTCGCCAGCCTCATCCACCAGGTGCTGGAGGCCCCGGGCATCTACGTCTTCGGGGAGCTGCTGGACATGCCCGCCGTCCGGGAGGTGAGACCGGCCCCGGCCCCGGCCCGGCTCCGGGCGCTAGGCCCGGCGGGCCCTGCCTGCCCGCGGCCCGGGGGGCGGCGGGGCCTGACCCTGTGTCCCCGCAGCTGGCCGACAGCGAGTTCTCCCCCGTTTTCCGTCTCCTGACCATCTTCGCCTACGGCACCTACGCGGATTACCTGGGTGAGGCCGGGCCCCGGGGGCACAGGGGGGTTCAGGGGCCCTTTCCAGCCCTGGTGATGCCGGGCCCTCGGTGCAGAAAACATCCCGGAGCCCCGAGCGGTGGTAGACCCTCACCCACACCGTTCCCCTTTGCAGCAAGAGCCGTGCCTCCGTCGCTACGGCCTGACAGATTGCGGTTTGGGCCCGAGACCGCTGGAATACCTGGCAGTAATTAATGCTGCCGTTCGCCAGCTGCGTGGGGAATTGCCAAGAACATCTTGAGCATGACATTTTTGAGGGGCGAGGGGAAAGACTTAGGTATCCGCTGGGATGCGCAGACTTCCATAAATAAGGGAGGGGACAGCTAGAGAGGAGGACTTGAGGCTGAGGGGAGGAAGGGCTGCGCAGAAAAGGTCTTTTGAGCTGAGAATTGATGGGGATGGCTTGGCAAGACGAAGCGTCGCTCGGGGGATTGGTGTGCAGGAAGCTTTGAGACACGGGTATGGTGCAGATGCTTCTGTGCAGGGCTGGGAAATGGAAAAATGAGGCATAAATTCTGACACCCCGTGCTTTACTCTGACAATAGCTGAAGCGGCGAACCTCCCTCCCTTGTCAGAGGCTCAAAAGAACAAACTGAGGCACCTGTCAGTCGTTACTCTGGCTGCCAAGATCAAGGTAGTGGTCCTGCTTTTCCCCCCGCCCCGAGTCCTCCTTCCCCTGGGGTTACCTCCTGCTAGTTACCCTCCTGTTTCCACAGTGCATCCCCTATTCAGTGCTGCTGGAGCAGTTACAGCTGAAGAACGTCCGGCAACTGGAGGACCTCGTGATCGAGGCGGTGTACGCAGATGTGCTGCGAGGGAGCTTGGATCAGCGGAACCAGCGCCTGGAGGTGGATTACAGCATTGGGAGGGACATCCGGAGGGAGGAGCTAAGCACCATCACCCGCACATTGCAGGAGTGGTGAGGAGGAAGCCCCCGATACTAACACCCAAAAAAAGGTTGCAGGAGTGGCCGGTGGCTTCCCCGGATCCTCTGTGTGTCGCTGGGGGGTAGTGTCGTGAGGTGGCCTACTCGATCCCCTTTCCCAGACTCCAACAGAAAGTCATTTTCCAAACGTCATTTTCCAAATTCCACTGTTTGTTGCTGGAGGGGTGATGAGACCGCAGCAACCTTCGCACAGCCCTGGCTGATGGCTGGGATATATCTGCAGTTCCTAACCTCGTGTCGCTTTATTTGTCCCCCTCCCAGGTAATGGCGTTGCTACGTTATTACATTGGGCTCCTGCCTGGTGTAGCCATCGCCTGCCAGGTTTTTTTTGGCCTCTAGAGTTGAAATCTGTCATCTTTCCCGTGGTGTAAATACCTGGCCTGTTCAGTTCTACGTCTTCTCTCCAGGTGCCAGGGCTGCGAGGTCGTCCTGTCAGGCATTGAAGAACAGGTCAGCCGGGCCAACCAACATAAAGAGCAACAGCTGGCGCTGAAACAGCAGATAGAGAGCGAGGTGAGCGGGCCAGGGAGGGAGCAGCCAGTGCCCCTCGCTTCAAAATAACTAGAGCCAGCCCCCCGTGGTTGTTACGGCATCTGCTCAAGTAAGGCGTTACCTTTTCCCTAGGCCAGACCCCCCAGGGGGTTGCGCCTGAAGAAGAGTCCTAAATTGGCGTAACGCTCCTCTGCAGTGCAGAGCTCGGGGTGGCTCTTAGCTCTGTTGTTTGGCCTGAGCTTGTGGCTCTTAAATCCAGGGCTTGCTTTAAAACAAACAAACAAACAAACAAAACCCAAAAAAACCCTAAAGAAACTAAAAAGAAAACCCAAAACCAAACTAAAAACCGTGGGAAATTCCTTGGTTCTTGCTTTTCTGCTGTTGCAGGTAGCCAACCTGAAGAAGACCATTAAAGTGACGACAGCAGCCGCCGCAGCAGCCACATCCCAAGACCCGGAACAGCACCTAACAGAGCTCAGGGAGCCGGCCCCTGGCACCAACCAGCGCCAGGCGAGCAAGAAAACTTCCAAAGCCAAAGGGTGAGGAGCCGGGGGCAAAGGAACGGAGCCACTGCGTGCGTGTGCGTGGGAGGCGAGCGGAGGGGAGCCCTGCTTCAGAGCAGGGAGGTTACTGACCGCAGGGGTCTGCTCCCTGGACGTGGGGTGCTCAGGTGTGTAGTCGCAGCTGAGCTCGTCTCGCTAATTTGGGGGAAGATCTCTGCAACTCGTGGTCTGAAGCAGAGTTCGTAAGCCTTCCTCGCGTTCTCCTCTTGCGAAGAACGTCAGCTACTCTTCTTTGCGTGCGTTTAGAAAAGGAAGTCGGGGTGAGCCTTAGTGTCCCCTCTGAACTGGGTTTGTTGTTGTTTTCTTTCTCTCTCCGCAGGCTCCGGGGCAGTGCGAAGATTTGGTCTAAATCAAACTAGTTGGATCTCCCTTCACAACCGGGAGGGTGAGAGGAAGAGATTTGGGGGATGGAGGGGTAGCAAGGGTCCCAAGTGTGATGCTTCTGACCTCTTCTCCGAGACCCATCTTGCCAACTGATTCTCCTGCATGTTTGTTCTCTTTCCTATCTTCTTTACCGACTTCCCAGGCAGTGCCTCCCTCTTCATCACAGCATTTCACACTCTAAGCTTCCAGGTGTACGCGTTGCTGTTTCCCCTACCCCTCAAGCCCCCGCCGCCGCGGCCGGGTGGTTCTCTCTTTCTCTCTCCCTGTCTTTTGACAGGTCAATTTAAAGAGCCGTAAAATTGCGTCGGTCACCTTTGCACCCGCAGGGCATCGCAGAAGCTTGGAAAGAGCGCGCTGGTGCTCGGCAATCGTTTTGGCTCTATGAGACCCCTGGGAGACTTTGCTCCAGGATGCAGCTGCCATCTTTGATTGTTTAATCTTTGTTTTGCTAGGTGGGAGGGTAGTTTTTGAAGGGATTCTTTTAAAAATATATAAATATATTATAAATATATATAAAACAATAAAAAAAAAATATAGATCTATGGACACATCTATACAAACTTGTGCTCCTGTGGTGGTGTCTCTTTGTCTTGTATACTGATAAGTTGTGATGCTGAGAGCCATTTCTGGGTGGAATATCTCCTCAAAATACTCCTTTTTTTCCAAAGGGCAGTGCCACAGCAGCTCAATAAAGCTGGGACGAGAGTCCGTAAAGCAGGAATGAATCATAAATCTTATTTAAAGAGTTTCTCATGTGATTAATTCGCATCTGGAACGTTGAGAAGAGGTGCTTTTCAGGTGGTCTGAGAGGAAGGTGCAGAGATTGAGGGAAAAGCGTCAGCGCTACGTGCGCAGTGATCCCGGACAAAACGGAAAGCGATGCGGGGACTTGTCCGACAGAGTCGAAGGTAACGGAATCAGTGCCTGTCTGGGTGAGTTTTCGGGGTATAGATGCTGCTTAAGCCATTCTCGGGTGATGTTGGAGTCTGGTTGAAAAAGATCTTTTTAATGCAAATTAACTCCTGTGAGATGCCCAGAAAAAAACATCAGATTCTTCAGAGGATGCATCCCTGAGACTGGCTTGAAGCAGAGTCGGACGGATGCGAGCGTCGCGCTGCCATTCCACGACGGTGTCTGCTGCTGTAAATGTAAATTGACGCCGTGACTCCCGCTTGGTTCTGCCTCGTTCCTTGTTTTTCCTTGCTAAAATGTGATTCCCGGAACCTGGGTGTCCGTGGGTGAGCAAAGCACGGGAAAATTAATCCAACAAGGGAAAGCCCTGATCTTTGCATGGAGACTTGTTGCTGTAATACAGCGCCGACTTTCAGCGGGAAACCCCTCTCACCTGAAGCCGTGAACTCGGAAAGCTTTCGAGCTGCTTTCTTCCCGGTGCGTAAGGTCGCAGGGCTGGGATGTGCCGAGCCGTCCCGGCGTGCCTGCTGTCCCTGCCCGAGGTCGCCAACAGCGAGGGCGGCCCCGCACCTCTCCCCCATTCTGTGCCCCGAGGCATCAGGCCCCTCAGCTGCAGGCGTCTGGCCAGAAAGCGCGGAGTAGGAGAGGTTTGGCGTGAAGTTGGCCAGGCAAGAGGTGCAAACCTGGCCGCAGGAGCGCGTCGGGGGCGGCTGAGGGGGGTCTGGCTAATTTGCAGCAGCAGGGAGTCTGCTTGAGGAGTCCTGTTTTCCGTAAGTTGCAGGGAGGGGTTGCGACAAGGCTTTGCAGCTTTTCTTTAAATTACCTCAAGCCTTCCTCCCTCTGCGTTGCATCGTCTTCGCCTCGTCTCTCTCGATGCGGAGAGTCGCCGTGTTTGCGATTGTTCGCGAGAAGCGATAACCTCGTGCGCCTCGGATCCTCCCGCTCCCCGGGCAGGGCCGGCCTGGGACCGAGGCCCCGACGGGGGAGGCGATACCTGGCGAGCACCGAGCGCCTCCCAAACGTCTGGCACCTCCTGCCCTTCGGGAGAGGAGCCGCTCGCAAAGCCGGTGGGGCACGATGCGGAGGGGAGAGGCGAACGGGCTCGGGATGGAGCCGAGCAGCTGGGCAAAGCACGCGTCCTAGCAGCCGGCTGGGGTCCAGCGGGAGCTGGGCTGCGGCGGTGGCACCTCGAGGGAGGGCTGAAGTTACCGGTGATGGAGGAGGATCTCTGTGCCCCGCAAAAGTCCTGCTGCTGTCACAGCTTTGTCCCAAGCGTCTCTGCTCTCCGACCTGTTGGGCTTTGCTCTGTTTAACCACGCTGGGGCTATTCGGCACAAAGGGTCTTTTTAAACATCCTGAATCCGCAGTTTAAATCCAGGCCGCAGATCCCGGGAGCGGAGTTGGGAGCGTCGCGAGCCAGCACCGAGAGCTCCACGCCGGTGACAGGCTTGCGTGAGCGCCCCGCACGGCACGCAGCAAGGCGGAGCAGCGCCCGAGCTCCGCACGCGCGCTGGCAGCGGTCTCGCGAGCGCACAAAACCCCACGCGTGGGTGACGGCAACCAGAGCGTGGACCAACGCGGGGCCCGGGGGAGGCTCGCCACACCTAGGCCGTGCCGAAGCCCCAGGCCCGGACCCTCACGGCTCAGTCACGGCCGTCGTGACTCTGCCTGCGCAATTCTGCCATAACTTTGGTTTGTGGCATCCAGCTTCCCCCCCTCTCCAGGAAGAGAGGAGAGCTTGGCTCTCCGATAGTGGCGTTTGCTGAGCGCAGCCGCAGGCCTTGCTCCCCCTTCCCGTTTTCTTGTTTGCCCCTCTCGAGGCTGGTTGTGTTGCGGATTTCGGAATAGTTTGGGGTTAAATGTATTTGCTCAAGGGGCATCTGCGCAGCTCTGAAAGTCTTCCATTTTGTTTGCTTTTCAAAGGGAACACCTTTTAAGACCTCTATTAAGACAAAGGAAGCAGAAGGTAGCAGATAAAATTACTTCAGACCTTTGGTATGACTGAAAAATAAATGAGAGGTGTGCAGTGCAGAATGAAAATATTGCCGCAGATTGCCTTGCCGGGTGGCAAACAGCGGGCAGGAGCACGGGTTTCCCTTTGCCCTTCACCTGAAAACCCCGCTTTTTATTTTCCTGCTCACTTCAGCCGTGACTCTGAATTTCAGTCAGAGAAGATGGGAAGATTAATTAATTAGTTAACATTTGTAAATCACTTTGCAGATGGCAAGAGCGAGGTAAGTACTGAGCATTATTATTATACGGTTTCATTTTAATTGTAAATGTCTTTTGTGTTTTTAACCCTGTTTTCTCCCAAAGAAAAGCCTGAGAAAACAGACCCTGAGTAGGGCAGAACAGAAATACCCGGCCACACGACACCCTAAGCCCTGGCAAAGGACGGGGGTTTAGGGGATGGCAGAAGAGAGGGTGCGGAGAAGCGTCCGTCCCAGCTCGAAGAGGAGGAGATCTGCCAGCCCGAGCGCAGAAAGCGTCCCGACTCTTGCGCAGCGATGCGTTGCAACCCCTTTTTGGGTGTTGTCCGGGGGGCTTTCACACCTGGATTCAGAAAAGGGAGGAGGTAGGACAGGACCTATCCCTGCTCCTCTGATTCCCACCTGGCTGGGGAGAGGGATGTCTGAATTTTGCCAGCCGCCCTGCGCCGAGAGGTGGCCACGGATTCTTATTAGGAATCGTGGTTAATGAGGGTAATTCTTCGTATTGCGTTACGGGGGCCACAATTTCTTCTGGGGCCCTTGCTGCTCCCCTTCTTGAAGGCGATGGGGCCAGACGCCATGGTGTCAGCCCAGCGTCCGCCGCGGCGCCCGTCCGTACCCGGTGAGTGGCGAGGAGCGTTCCAGCTGGGCAGGCACCCCGCAGGGCTTGCCCGTCTTCTCCCCATCCTCCAGCGGTTTGTGCTGGGGGAACCTTTGGAGGTAGAGGTGGTCTTTGTGCTTAACGGCCCTCGGCAGGGCTCCCCTCCAAGGCAGCCAACGTTTCATTTACGGGGCTTGCTGAGGCCGCCCTTGCCTCTCTTCCCCAAATGAGACATGCGTTTGTTTTTTTGATGAGCGGATGGGCTGGTGCGTATCAAAGTATCTGTCAAGCATTACCAAGCCGCCTTTGTGCCGGCCGCGCTGGCTGGGAGGAAGGTCTTGCGACAGCAGGTTTCCCCAGGCTGGTCCAGGGGGATGGCAGCACTGCCTCTGCCCAGCAGCAGGATACGTGCCTGCCGCCTCCGTCCTCCTGCGGGTCCCCAGTGCCAGCCGGGGAGTGGGTGCTGCGGCACCCTTCAGGGTTGCGGGGACGCTGCGGAGGTTGCGGGGACGCTGCGGAGGTCGCAGGGACGCTGGCCAGCTTGCATTTACTGGTCCGCAGGGCGTTCCTGCGGCTGTGTGGTTCCCCCAGAGCTAAAAGCAGGGATGCCTCAGCTCTGCTCTAGCGGGGCGTTTGCTCCGCTCCCCTCTGAAGGCTTCTTGTGGAAGGTGAGTGCCTGCCCCCGGGATGGGGCCCTGGCTCTGCAGGACTACGACGCAGTGTAAGGTAGCGTAGCTGAAAGAGCCCCGTGGTCCATGCCAGCAGCTGCAAATGCATCTCTCGGCTCCCCGACGTCCTTGTCTCCTTTTGTGCCCTGGAATAGCTGCTCGTTTTCCTTCTGTGACCCCTTTCCATCTTCGCCATCCTCTCCAGCGGTGCCTGGCTGCGTTCCCACCCGCAGGGCTCTTCTTTCCTCATCCCTTTTGCAAAAGCAAAAATCAGAAAAGAAACAACCCACCCGCTTTCTCTGCTGGCTCCTCAGCCACCCACCTCGTGGGTGTTTCTCTTTGGGGCCGCTCCAGTTTTTTGGGAGCATCCCTGCCGGTGCGCGGTGGAACGGGGCTGGATTTGCCTGTGCCTCCTCTGCTGGCGGCAGGCTCTTCCACTGCTGGGGAAAGGAGGGCGTTTGCAACAAAATTCTTTCTGCAATTAGATTCACGTTGTGATGAGTTCAATAAATACCACAACATCAGCTGGATTTGAGAGCCGTGACCCTTATCTACAGGCAACGAGAACGTCCGGAATTACTGTGGCACTTGTGCGTGCGTTAAAACTCCAAGGCACAAGTGAAGCCCCAGCCCCTTCGGATCAGGAGAAAATGTTTCTGGGGAGGCTTGGCCCCGGCTCCTGCGGGATTCCCTGCGTCCGCCACTGAAGCGTTTAGCGCTGGCTTCGGGATGGGGGAAGATGGAGGAGCTGTTTGGTGGGAGCAGAAGTGAGAAGGAGGCTCCCGAGTGGGATCTCTTACCGCTACGGTCTCATAATCCCTTGCGAAAGCTTCGCAAATGCCAACCAACAGCCGGTTAATTTTATTCTCCCCACCTTGGCAGGCTGCCCCAGAACCTGGCTGCTGTCGTGGTTAGAAAGTTTTTCTCATTTCCAGCTTAAATGGATTCCCAGCTCATTTAGATTCTCCTGTGCCGGTGCGGCTTTCGCCGAAGCCGTTCTTCCTCCCTGCTATTTATTTCCCTTGAGCATAGACTTCGCTTTGCTTAACCAAACCAGCCTCCTCGTACGTCGTGAGCTCTCTGTAGCGTGTAGGCTATCCTACCAGCTCGCTCTTGCGCTTCAAATTAATCTTTCTCGGCAAGAAACGAGCACGGCTCTCTTCCACGGGCGAAGTCTCATCAGCGTCTTGCACGGCAAGCGCAACGCGTACCTATAGCTACGAGAAACACCTGCCAGGGCGCGCGTGGCTCCTCCTCGACGCCTCGGTGGGTGCTTACGATTCTTTCTTCTTTCCTGCTGCTTATAATCAAAGAGGCTCCAGTTTACAGCTAAGAAAGTCTTGATTTTAGGTCCTACGTGCCTTTGCCCTGTCACTTTGTGCTACTAAAGTCCCTTTGCTGTTACCGACCTCTTCAAGGCCGCCTACGTCCTTCTGTGCGATACCCTCGTCCAACTTGGCAACGCGTCCGGGTTTTTTTTTATTTATTCACGTATTTCGTTTTTGCAATCTTTGTTCTGCTTTTCTCTTATTAGCAAGGGACGGCTATCGTGAGGCTGCTGTCTCTACTTCCAGCTTACGTCTGATCGTTACGGCACCAGCAGCAGGAGATAGGTAGCATCTGCTCTATTCCCCTTCCTCCCTACCTCCTTATTTTTCCCTCCTAAGTTTCTATTAAGTGCCCTCAGGATTTATAGACCCACCCAGGTGGGAGGAGATCGTGGCAGCAATAATCACCGAAGTGGAGTTTCCCCATGGGGGTGATTTTTGAAGCGTTGTCAGGTATAATCACGTCGTTTGGCTTCTCAAGTGGCCAAGAACGACCTCGCCCCATTCCTCGGCTCTCCAACTTCGCTTCCCGATGCCCCATCGAGGTTTGGAGTAGCGAGAGCTGGGAAAACCTGGGTATGGTCTAACGATCCCGCGCTGCCGTGAAGGTCTGCGTCTCCTTTCCAGCTCTATCGTTAGGTAGCGGCAGGTTTTCTGCTAGGTTAAAGAGCCCTCTGCTGTCGGAAGCCTCTTTCCCACCCAGGTAACGGCAGCCTGTCCTCAAGTGGAACGAGCTCAGACACGAGAGCGTTGAGTTCACGTTATCTTGTAGCGCCAGTCGGTGTCTCCAGGCTTCAAGTCATCCTCATTGCTCCCTTCTGGAGTCCTTCGGTGTCCTTTTTAGTGTCGTATACGCGGATTTCACGCAACGGGTTCGCTGTGGCGATAGAGGGGAGAACCTTTACCTCCCTTCTTGGTGAACGCAGGCTGACGCCTCCAAGCGTAACCCATCTCCGCAGCTGAGGAATTACGCAAGTAACACTCATTTACTTGGTTGTCTCCCAATCCCCTAATTCTTTTTGGAGTCTCTCCAGAGTTTTCTGAAAACAGTCCTCCATCTTGAAAGAGCGCAGGCCGCGTTCACGGTCCTGGATGAATGTCTTTCTGCTTTCGCCGCAGCCAAAAACGCTGTTTATAAATAAACACCAGGCCAATAGTTATGGACTGTTCTGCACATCTCCTCTGTTTCCATCATTTATCACCTTCATTGTTCCTTGGGTCCCCTGAAAGCTTCATCAGCGGTGGTTTAATATCTTCTTGCAGATCATTAATCACCTTACTAATGAGCATTAGTTTCAGAACAGCACCCTACTAGAAATAATTTCATATTCCGGGGGCTCTTTTCCCCCTCATTACTTGAAATCTGTCAGTGAACTAAAATTTATAATGTTGGCCCTTCTGTTATTTTAGTAATTTTTTTTTTTTTTTTTAAATCGGGGAATAGTTTGGCGTGGTTAAGTCAGATACCTTGTGCTGGTGTAGCCTTTAACTGCGGGTTGGTGTAGTGTCCCTGTTAACCCAACCCATGATTTAACCAGAAAAGACTACAGCTGTTGGACAGGACCAATGTTGAGAAAACGAGATTGAGAAAACCATCAAAACAGATACAGTCATTTTTATTTTTAAATTTATCATATTTTTCATCTTTTATCTTGACTTAAAGTCGGTTTAACTGGTTTACAGCTGTGGATATTCCCCCTACGCACAGGCTTTGCCGCACGGCAGGCCCCTCTGCCAACCTCCGGGTGCCCTACTTGCTCCGTAGCAAGATCCAGAAGCGGCACCGAACCGCTTTGCTTGGGTGCTTCAACACGTCCCGTTTGAAGGTGACAGCTGGGGGAGAATGGATTTTTGTCTCCACAGGATGGATAAGGATGGGAACATCCAACCTTCTCTTTCTCCATCCTGCTGGAAGAGCTGTCACTGACGTGACAGAAATGTAAGAAAGAGGCTCATCTTTTTCATCCTTCCCTTTGCCCCGATACAGCAGTTTTAACAGGAAACCATTTCACTCGAAACTGTAACGGGGAAAAACTTCACCAGCTTTCGGTGTGGTCTAAGTTCGGGTGGCGTGACAGAGGTGGGCTTTCTGATCGCGTGGGTGCTCTTGGTTTCAGGCAACTGAATTAGAGCAGCGCTGCGCACGCGGACTCAGGCACCAACTTGGAGCTTCTCGCAGCTTGTCCGAAGACAGTGGAAGAGGAGTAAATCCTTGGTTGTGCACACAAACGTTTCGTTGCCACCCTGCAGTTCTCTTCCGTTGGATTAACAACCTACGTCGGTGATCGGTAAGGGAATTTTCATCAAACCAGGGGATCAGTGAAAGGGAGAGCCCCAAGCACAACTCGCAGTCGCTCAGCAGAAGGCACCGGTGGCAGCGTGTCTTACTCGCGCTGGGGTGCAGATCTGCCCTCTTGCTCCTTGCCTTCACATTCTCTCACCATCTCACTGATCGAAAAGCACCGTCGTGCCCGGAAAAATGCCAGCCTGGAGCAGCTGAGGTGGCTTCTGCAGCAGAAGCCCGAGCAGTAGGCGAGGAACGGCCTCCCAGGACTGGAGGAGTCAAGGGAGATTCCCTTCTTTGGGAAAAAACCTCCTGCTCTCTGAAGTCCGAGGTTAACCGACCGAGGAAAGGGGAGACCCTCCCAACGCGCTTCCCATGTTTACTTTTTGGTTTGGGATCTCTAAAACTCCCTCCTGGGCTCCTGTCTCTGCTTCCGAGCCTTAACGCAAGGTCCTCCTCTACCTGAGCCTCTTTTCCATTTCCCTAGACCGCCAGAGCCTTGTCACGCCTGGAGAGGGCCGAGATAAATCACATCCCTTGCCACAGAGCGGAAAAGCACGCAAGGGCACCAGATCCGTAAGCGGGACAGCACCCAACAGGGCACAGAGGCTTGAATCCAGATAAAAGGATTAGGGATTAGATCAAGATTAGGAATTCCATGCCCAAAGAGGAATGGATCCTCACATCTTAAAGGTCTAAGTGGATCCCCACCACCACCACGCCCACCTCCCTGTTCTCTTTCTCAGACATTGACCCAAAGACCGGCCAGGACTTGGCGGCTCGTGACCACCACCATCTCGATGCTGTAAGCCCCTTTCTGAGCTCACTTGGTTCTTCGCTGGATCAAAACACCGGGTCCCACATCTTGCTCAAGACGACCACTGAGATGAGGGCTGCTCTTGCTCCAGTTCCTTCTTTCAAAGCCTGGCAAGCCCAAGATGACTTGTCTTCTACTAAACCTCTCCCAAGCCCTGCTTTTTCCTCCTACGGCCTTGCTCTCTTCAGGGCCTGCCTTGACTGTGATACCTCCAGAAACTCAGCCTGCTCCCAGGGAGGCTTATCCCCCTCCAACACACTTCACCATCTCAGCCGAGGTCCCTCCCTTCACTCTCCCAGATGCCGGAGACCTCTCCAACTACACCTGGACCTGGAGCCATCACCTGAAGGCCAGGACTTCTGCTGGGGTTTGCGATGGGACAGAGCAGCGCGGGGAAGCGGGGACAGAGCCTGCCATCAGCTAAGGCTTTGTGGAACATGTGCCAACTCTGCCCGAAGCTTTCAGAGGCTGGATTTTTTCAGGGCAAGACAGTCAGTCCTCAGCGAGGGCTCTGTCCCTCTGTCCAACACGGGGATACACGGCAAGATCCCGGCACGCCACTGCCAAATTTAAGTCACGCATTGATTTCCTGCTCTCGGTTCCAAAGGATGAAAAGGTGCACGTAAGGGTGTGTGCTGCAGTAAGAAACCGGCCCGAAAACCCAGGAGATCTTGGAATCGTAGAATCATAAAGGCTGGAAAGGACCTCTGAGGTCAT
This sequence comes from Platalea leucorodia, assembly GCF_965183815.1. Classification (NCBI taxonomy): domain Eukaryota; kingdom Metazoa; phylum Chordata; class Aves; order Pelecaniformes; family Threskiornithidae; genus Platalea; species Platalea leucorodia. The sequence goes on along the minus strand of NC_138824.1, from coordinate 131,032,003 downwards.
CGAGTCCAACCGTTAACCCAACTGCCAGGTCCACCTCTAAACCACGGCCCTCAGCACCACATCTCCCTGGCTTTTAAATACCTCCAGGGATGGGGACTCCACCACTTCCCTGGGCAGCCTGGGCCAGGCCCTGACCACTCTCTCCATGAAGAAATTTTCCCTAATATCCAACCCAACCCTGCCCTGGCGCAGCTTGAGGCCGTTCCCTCTCGTCCCATCGCTTGTTCCTGGGGAGCAGAGACCGACCCCCCCGGCTCCAGCCTCCTTTCAGGCCGTTGCAGAGAGCGATGAGGGCTCCCCTCAGCCTCCTCTTCTCCAGGCTGAGCCCCCCCAGCTCCCCCAGCCGCTCCTCCCCAGCCTTGTGCTCCAGCCCCTGCCCCAGCCTCGCTGCCCTGCTCTGGCCACGCTCCAGCCCCTCCATGGCCGCCTTGGGGTGCGGGGCCCAGCGCTGAGCACAGCATTCGAGGGGCGGCCTCACCAGTACCCAGCACAGGGGCACCATCCCTGCCCTGCTCCTGCTGGCCACACCGTTCCTGATACAGAATCTTCCCTAGTCCTGTATTCCTAATGCCTCTTAAGTTTCACCTAATACTGAAGAAGTTAAGAAAAGGTCATTCCTAACAACATCGGCCTCAGTTACAGAGAAATAATGAGAAAATAATGGAAATATTCCCTGGCCATGCAGCAACCCCAGAGGCCCAGCTCAGGGCTGCGCAGATGACCAGGCAGCAGCAAGAAAGACCAACCACTCTCCCTTGAGCGCACAGCAAAACTACAGTAATTAAAAGGTATTTTTGCAAACGGTGGGTTCTTGGGTCTTCTTTCACAATTTCCATGTTAAATTATCTCACTTTATAACTACATGGGAAGGCTGTAAGGCTATTTTCTATAAGAAAATAAAGCCTTGGCATTCAACACCAAGTTTCTCCTGAGCAATTATCCGAAAGAGGTTACTTAATTCCACAGCAGGCGCAATTAGGTCAGCTGAAGGTAAAGATGGATCCAACACTTCTCTACAGTTTGTTTCTTTATTCAGTAAACATCTAGTTACAAGTTCCACAAATTAAAAAAGTGGGCGAACTGATCGAAGAGGGGTTTGGGGGGGGCCCACAGGCTGATCCAGCTTTTTGTTCTGCTCCTCCCTTCTCTAACGCACACATCCTTCTGCTTCTCCACAGCTGCAGCAAGGAGCAGGAGGGGAACCGAAGCCTCTGTCCCCACGAGGGGACCAACACAGGGTTCTAGCAGAATTCCCTCATATTTTCTTTCACAGGGGACTAAACACAAACTTCAGAACCAGCCCAACCCAGCAGAGGAAGAGCGGAAAGGATGGAAGAGGCAAGGTGGCAGCTCCTCACGCCCACCACTACTGGCGGAAAGAACAGAACCAAGGGAGAGCAGAAAGGGAATGGGCATTTAATGCGTTCCTTGCACATCAGTGAGATTCCCCACGCCCCACTGCAGCACCCGAATGGGGCAAAGAAAGAGCAATGCAGAAGATTAGTTGCTTTGTTTCGATTCTTAAGTGGGAGGGAGGTTAATACTAAATTTGAGGAGGGTCCAAGTGGTGCTTTGAAGGGGCTTCAGAGTTTCACTGTCTGTACCTGGGAGGAAGGGAAACGGAGAACATAAAAAGAGTAAGTGGTGACCGAAAAGCAGCACAGAAGACGGACAGAGACATGTTTAAACCTCGTGTCTGGATGTCAAAAAAAAAAAAAAAAGGAAAAAAGTCCCTTTTCAAGCTCTTGATCATATCCCAGTGAACCCTATTGAAAACGCAGCAGAGCAGACACCAGCACTTCCCAATATTCCCAACTGGATTGACAGCACATGGTCTCTCAGTTCTATACAATGACAGTATAAACACAGATTGTGATCCTACCTCATTTCGTACCATCAGTTAAGGCTGACACCACGCTTTTTTGTTGATGACAAAGCCAACTTCAACAGCTTCCACCTTCCCATTGAGAACAACGTTTCCTCAAAACTCCCACCTCCCCCTGCTCTCTAGATTAAGGGGGAAAACCCATTTCCAACCAACACTTCAAAAGAATAAAGACTGGGGCAACAGGAAAAAAAAAAAATCATCTGGCTAAGAGGCAACCGCGCAGTGGAAGAGGAGGAAAAAAAACCTCGTTAAGACTTACAAGAGCGTGTAGGTAGATCTGGGGGTGGCCACGCTGCACCCCCCACAAGGTCTGCTCTGGGTTCACCAGTCATACCGACGGGACTGTCTGGAGGGAGAATCCTCAGGGCCCTGGATCGCAAGACGAGTCCCTTCAGCCCGACGGCCGCTGCCGCCCTCGTGACGTCGGTAGTCCAGCCCCCGCTGCGGTCGGAAGCGGGACGTCTCTCGCCTCCACTCATCATCAAATGCGGCTGCATCACCTAGGTAAGGACAGAGCAAGCTCAGACCGGGAGGAGGTGGGGAAGCGGCACCTGGGTTTGCCAGGAGGAGGACAGGAACAGTACTCACTTTCATCCATGTTGATGTAGTCCTGCCTCTCCTCCTGGTCACCCGTGCGATGGTTCCGGGACCGCTGCATGATGTGGGCCCGCTCCCTGATGTGGTGTCCAATCGACATTTGTTCCAAGCCACTGTCCGAGTCCCTCACGGTCCGTCTAGTCTCACGGATCTGAGGGCAGATTCCCACGTGGGATCGACATTTTAATTCATTCTCCCAGCCCCATAAAGCACTCTGATTCTTGCCTGCAGTATTTCAGTCACATTGCACTGCCGCCGCTCCCAGGATTTCAGACGCAACATAATGATGAGGGAAAAATGGATTCCCCCCTGCCAGCACTTCCCATCCCCTCCCAGTGGCCCTCAGCACGGTTCAGTGAGTCACAACACGTTCCTCGAACTGCGACTGACTGCAAAGTGCTGTGGGTGGCCAGCACCGAGCCACCAAGCAAAGTCTGTCCACCCACAGCAAAACCAGCAGCCTCGTGCTGGAAAGACGCACTGCAGCCTCCTCCTTACCCCGCCAGGTGCTGAACGCATCTCTGAGGTCTCCTGATAGACTTTGGGCCCATCACCCAGGTTGGAATAGGAGATGACAGTTGAGGAGGTAAACGTCTGGCAGTTAGCACCACTCGTCATATGCTCCTGCAAGAAGAAACGGGGAATGGTATAAAGAAGGCATGGGAGGGAAGAGGAGACGGCAGTTAATTCTCAATCTGTACAACAAAGTAGGAAGAAATTACAATAGGAAGAATATAATCCCCACGGGTCCATCTTTCTGGAAAATACATCTTCCTGTTAACTTAATTCTTGTTTCTTGCTAAACAAATCTACCCCCACACTTCCTTCCTCCCCCACCTCTCCTCCCTGCCCTCAGCGGGTACGCTTCAGGAACAAGCTCTCTATCACTCCACATCGGTCAGCGAGCAAAGCCGAAAGCCTCTGCCACCTTGGCAGCTCGAGCAGAGCCTGCACCAAAGCAGCACAATCCGACGGGAGACCTTAGAGAGGAGGGCAGGAGCACCCTCGGTACTCCCCTCGATACAGACTGGCTTAGGGAGGGTTCTTACCATGTTTCCAATCATGTCGTTCATCATCCCAAACATATCTATAAAGCCACCTGCCTGGTAAAGAGGAAAAGAGAACACAAGAATAGTCAGTTTGGAAAGAGAGGAGGAGAGAACAACAAACTGTCTGCAAGAGACAAACAACTGCTGCCTGAGAAGAAAAAAAACTTGTTCTTTTCCCTTTCTTTTAGTAGTGCGGGGGAAAAAAAAAAACAGGATTTGGGGTTGCCGTTCTCTCCATTCTCTCAGGTCGCGTTGCCCAAGGGTTCTGGCTCTCCAGATCTCTGCATACGGCAAAGGTTGTTCTTTTAGTTTGGGTCCGACTCCCGATGAGCTGGGGTTTGCGAGTCCAGGCACTCGGCAAAGCTAAGAGAAGTCGTCTCAGGTAGGCACTCACGGGGATCTTAACTATAAGACAGTCATCCTCGATGATGTTTTCACCTCATCCCTGTCAAGTCTTAATTTAAACCACAAGGAAGTTTCCACTGATTGTATTCTTTCTAACATAATAACAAGTTTTCTTATTTTCCCTACGAACACCTGACTTTTTAATCTTGTAAAGCTAAAGGCTGCAGTAATACACTGGGCCAGCAGGTCTCACAGGTTAATTGTGCAATACGTAAACAAAATTACTATGTCAGTTTAAGCTTGCTGATTTTTTTGTTTCCTCAAGTAGCCTCTTGTTCTCGTTTCCAGCAGAGCAGCACGCACACGCCATGTTATTAGCCTTTGAAGTCTATCTGTTTGTGTTCTTAGCAATCCTTCTCTGAGCTACGACAACTCCAGGATGCTTAGTCTCTTTGCCTCACTGAGGCAATCCTGCAGAGCAAGGCAGCTGAAGCTGCTGGATCTGGAATAACCTATTTCCACTCTATTATTTTAGCAGGCGACGGAGATCAGCACGCTCCAAGCACGGCGTTCTCACGTACACGCAGTCATTCTCATTCCAGTCCTGTTCACCTGAAGCGTTCTGTTGGCTTTTCCATCCGCCACTGTTGGCAAAGGAGGTTCAATAACCGCCTCTGCCTACGGATGGCTAAGTCTTTTCCTTGCGTTGTCACAGTTCCTCCATTACCTCCAAGCAGATCCGCAGCTTCTTTTCAGACATATGAGGTTATTAAGAGACTAGCTGCTCTTGCTGGATATTAACTGTCCCAATTCCTATGAAATATGGTGCTGTAACAGCTTTAGGGCTCTTCTCTGGTCAAGGTGCAAGTACAACCTCCCCATATAAACAGAGTTAGAATCTCTCCTCTAAAAGAGCTCACGGACTAGATTAAAACGTTAGCAGGGAAACAAGGGAAAGGCCTGCAGTCATATAGCAACTCAATGAGAGAGGGCCAAGAGAAACCAGCTGCCTCCAGTTTCAGTTCAATACCCTCTTCCGTATTCCGTTTACTATAAATCCAGTGCTCATTCTGGTCTCTTCTCACCTCCCCACCCTCATTACCCCGTAGGATAGATGGCCTTGCTCACAGATGGCTACATTTTAGCACCGGTTGCGCACAGCGCTGATGAATCTCAGTATGGGGCCGCGACTCAGAAAGCCTCTAATTTGACCCAGAAAAACAGAGAACTTACCATGCCGAGCATCCCAAAGGGTGAAACAGCTCCTGCCTGCCAGGACAACAGAAAAACAGAACAGAGAATGACCTTGCAACGGCCAAACACTAGATCCTCCTCAGAACACCCTCATCCTTTTCAAAAACAGAACTGGGAACGCTCAGGCCCAACAAACAGATGAAGAAAGCGCCCCACTGACTCATGGCGGTTCAAACCTTATCACCCCTAACAACCAGACAGAAGGTGATGCTCCTAAATTTCTGCCAGTTATATTGATTTATGTCCTTGGGAAATAACACGTATTTCTTCCCTTCCTCCCATTCAATCTAGAAGACAGCTGGGTTCAACGTATTAATGCACGTGGAGTAAGGAAAAGGACACCACCACCACGGCTTTAGAGATTAATTCTGCGCCCACCAGCCATGCGAAGGCGAGGGGCGTGCCCAACCCACTAACGGTGGAAGACAGAAGCTAACGGGTTTTAAGTTTAAGAATTCCTATCCTGTACTCAGCATCGTACTTTTACCTGCATCCTACGGCCAGCCTGGCGAGCCCCAGGTGTGGTCCCATCAGTGATGCCAAGGAGCGGGCCGAACCCGAAACTTCCAGAAAGCATGCGGTTCATGTGCTGCCGGTGGATGGCAAAAGGGTCCCTTTCGGAAAGGTTGAGAGAACAATGGTGAGGAAGGGATGACAGAAGACAAAGCCCCGCATAATCCACCCAGACTTTGACTTGCACTTATGGAACTGTACATTCCTTTCCAAGCTGAAAATCCAGAATCCCAAGAACTCCGTGTTGCTTACGGTGATCCCTGGGGCTGGAAGGGACCTCTGGGTCCCATCTTATTCCGTGTAAGAGAAGGCATTACACCACAGAATCCCTCTCAGGCATTAATTGACGTCTGTTGAGAAGTAGTTTGGTGTTCTGCTCCCACTAATGCTTTAGGGCCAAGTATGGCCATTCCAGAACCTCAGTGCTCTAACAGATGAAAGCCGCTTCTCAGACCTGCAGTCCAGGTACCACCATCGTTTCATACTCATTTCCTCTTGTGCTATCAAAAACCCTTTATGTTAACAGCTCCGCGACACAATCCAACCCTTCTAGAAGGGCAGCTCTTAATTTTGCTGGGAGGTGCCCGAAAACCCTCCTGGCTGCAGAGAGAGGACTACGCTTAACGGGACCAGAGAGCAGGCGATCCTAGATATCGTCCTCTCACCCCTCCGCAGACACGCGCGCAAACGCAAGACAAACCTCCGGAACGGACTGCGTGGCCTGACACTGCGCGACATCCCTCCGCCCCAAGTAACCCGCATCTGCTATTTTCCTACAATGTTATGCATGCACCCGTTGAGAGGTTGAGACCGCATACAGCTTTTGCGGATTTGAGAGGGAGAGGGAACAATAATTGGGGTCCCGAACCGGTTTTCCTTCCTTTCCTTCTTTTGCAGCCTCCGCTTTGAGGGCTGTACGCACTCACACGTGCCGGAGGAGCAAGGAGAGAAAAAGGAGAAGGACAAACGGTCACAGAATACAGCAGCCACAGGAAAAAAAGTCTGGGAAATATCATAGCACTTCCCTGCACATCTTATAGTCTGCGCTTATCCCTCCTGAGCGTGAATAACCTCAACAGCGTATAATATTCCGGAGAACACAAAAGCGCCTACTACAAACCAATACTTTTCTGTCTCTGCTGGAAATGCTTCCCCTAATAAAAGCTAGACTCATACCTGCCACATCACTGAGAGCACACAGTCGTTCTGTGACTAACTGGGACAGCGAGGTCTCCTCTCCTGCCAATTTGTTTACAGCTGATTGATAAAATTCTTCCTTATTACCAATTTTATAAGCAAAAAACAGGCCCTATTCTTCTACGTAAATTAATTCCACCAAATTCCTAGTAGTGCCATGCTTAACATAATCAAATTCTTACTGTATCACAGTCTATTCCTTATCCGCTTTGGCGAGGACTGCCAACTTCGTTTCCCTGCCAAAATTTATCAATAGCATCCAATTTCTGGCCTGTGGACAGAAACAAAAACCTTCAGTAAAAGGAATCCCAGGAAGAGTTCTCGGGACCTTTGTGAGATTTCAAGGCTCGTATTTCTAAACTACTTGTTGTCTTCTCTTTACTTAGTTCCTTACAACTTTACAACTGCTTTAGCAGTCTTCTCCAGCTCCGTTAATGACTTCCTCTGCAGAACAGCAACAAACGCTGGACAGAACGGTAGATTTTATCTACCTGAACTCAAATCCTATTTTGCATAAGGAAAAAAAAATAAAAAAAAAAATCCTTACGCAAAGAAAAAGATGAGCTATTCCGGCCCTCTCTTCCTCACGCAGCTGCGGTGCCTTTCGGCCTACTTTAATTAATTACGCTTTCCTCCAGGACCAGGCTCCGATATTACAGAAACCAGACCAAGGGGAACCAGGCTGTTCCCTGCGCTGCCCCTCGAGAGAAGGGCTGTGTGTTCCCCCCCTGACGCCCGCTGCGCTGCGGTATTTCCCGCAGCCCCGCGGGCCCCTCTGCCCGCCTCTTCGGTAGGGCACACCTGAGCCCCCGCCGGTCCCCCGGGGGCGGCCGGTGCTGTCGTGTGTCCCCCACCCCCCCCCGAGGATGCCCAGCTCGACTCACATGGCAAACATGGGGTCCTCCGGCTCGCCATCCCTCAGCAACCGGAACATGCTGCCCTCGGGCGGGGGCGGCCTCTGCGGAGAGGAGAGGAGGGGGTGAGCACAACCGGGGCCGAGCGGCGGACCCGGCTCCCTCCGCCGCGCCCTAGGCCGCGACTTCCCCCCCCCCCCCCCCCCCAACCGCCGCGGCCCTCCCGGTCCCGGTCCCGGTCCCGGTCCCGGTCCCGGTCCCGGTCCCTCCGCCGCGCCCCTGCCCCTGCCTGCCGGTGGGTGCCGAGCGGCGGGCGCGGCCCTTCCCCTCCCGCGGCAGCCGGGGCGCCCTGGGCCCGCTCACGCCTCCACTCCCATCGCGGCCCGGGACCGCGCTTGCCCCCGCCGCCCCACGCATGCGCTTCCGCCCCGCCGCTTACCGGGGACCGGCGGGGGAGGGGGTGGGGCTAACGGGGGGACACGCCCCTCGCCTCGCGCCGCCGTCGCCGCCCCCTGGCGGCGGAACGGAGGACGGCGGGGAGGCCCCCGGGGGCCGCCCGGAGCCCCGGGCCCGAGGGCTCTGCAGGGCCGGCCGGGGGAGGCCGCCCCGGGCCCCAGGGCTCGCAGCCCGAACGGCGCGGCTTCGGCAGGCTGCCTAACCGGCTGGGAGGCCTCGGCGCGGCGGCGCGGCTAACGCCAACCGGCCCCGGTGCGCGGCACCGCCTGGCGCGGCGGGGAGCCAGCCGCAGCTGGCGGCCAGACAAGGGGCCATTGTGCAGAGGCGATGGCGGGCGGGCAGCGCTCTCGCCTCAGCGCGAGGAGCGGCGGCCGACGGCCGCAGCGAGCGCTCCGAGGATCAGAAAGCAAGGGAGCGTGGTCATGGGCGCCTCCGCCGCGCTCACCGGCTGGTGGACACCGGGCAACTCACCGGAATGACAACCCCAGCGGCCGGCGACCCATTCGGTCGCTGCCAGAGCCCGCGGCGGCCTCGGGGCCACTGCGGGGACGGCACCCGGCCCGGGCTTCCCGCGCAGCACGAGGGGCACAGACAGATCCGGCGGCTGGCCTGCGCCGAGCGCGCGGACGGCGTACGCACGCCGGCACTCTGCCTGGCGGAAATGGGGAGGGGGCTCCGTGAGCCGGCTGCGGGCCCTCGCCGCCACCGGGAACCAGACGGGGAGCACGGGCAGCCGGTGCGCGCTCCTGCAGCGGTGGCGGGGAACCTCCGCCGCAGAAATCAGCAGGGCGACAGCCTCCGTCCCCATCCCCGGGGAATGCCGGTTGCCTTCAGCCACCGCCGGCTCCGCTGGTTAGAAGGAAAAGAGCGGACTGACTCATTCCCGCTCGAGTCCGGCGCAGGCTTCCTTAGCGGTGTTTTAGCCGAGCGTTGCATCCTGCCCGCGGCGCGCGGGAGCCAGGCTAAACCCGTGCCAGAAGACTGGAAACAGCAGGTTGCAAGAGGCGGTTGAGAAATCCAACGCCTGGGTTGTGGCAGGAGCCACGTCCTTGGATTTTGGAGTCTGACAGAGGAAAACGAGCCGGTAGCGCGCTTTCCGTGGTGGAATGCTTAGGGGACTTGGCAATGCTTGGAACTGCTGAAACACTCTCCTGTCGCCAGCTCAGAGCTGATCTGCGGGCACCAAAGTTCATCCAGAGCCTCTGCCAACGCTGCCTCAGCCTCTCCGCCTCTTCTTTTGCAAGCCCGAATCGTCCTTCGGAGATCGCCACTCTGGAAAGCCTCTCCTGCTTGGTGTGTTTCCCTTTTGCCCTGCGGCTCCCCTGGGGTTTGATGAGAGTACGTGGAGCTGACCTCGAGCGGCAGGATTCAAAGGCAGGTAAAGAGCTCCTTCAGCAAGAACGTAAGCATCTTTCTTTTTGTTGTTTCTTTTTTTTCCCCCAGATCTGAGAGAAAATCACTCGCTGTCCCCCACATACCAGCGATCCTCCTGCTCCTGGAACGTCCTAGAGATGGTGGGCCTCCCTCATTTTTTTCCAAATACCAAGTCAGGCGTCGCTGCCTTCCAAACGCAGAGACGGGGAAGGAACAGAATGGAGTTTGGAACAAAATACTGCTTTGCGGATCCTTTTTCTGTCCCTAATGCTGCTCCTCCTCAAGCGGCCTGCGACCCAAAGGGCTGAGTTTATGAGACTGGGGGCTGAAGCTGTGAGTCTTACTGGGTATTTCTGTAGCCTTAGGGGCAGTCCTTACGCTTGATGTTACCAAAGACCGCATCACGAGGGGTACGAGCACTTCAGCAGCTCTTGAGGGAATCGAGCTTGCAAAGAAGCGGGCTGCTGGCTAACGCTGGGTGAAACCCTGGAAGGAGGAATTGGAAACGGCACCGTTTTTTCTGGAATGTGGAAAAGCCCGCAGTTCTGAGGAACGCAGAAGCTGTATCCCTGCGCTGTTTGGTTTCTGTAGAGCACTCACCACGTCGCGTCTAACGTGCGCCAAAGGGGCGGCCATTTGCCAGGTTAGAATAACGAAGCGCGTGAGGGTGTGAAGGAAAAGCATCTCACTCCTGCTGCAGCCTCTGTTTAGGCCGCTTCTGTTTACCGCGTAAAAGCCGTTAACTGCATCTCTCCAGTTTCCTTCCTTTCTTTTTTTTAAGCTGCCCAGGTTGTGCTGGAGGCGGTGGAGGATGGGGGAAGGGGAGGAAGAAGGAGCTCAGCGGGGAACCAGGAGGAGGTGAGCGAAGGGCAAAATGGAAGAGGGGTGAATGGCGTCGCTGCTCTCAACTCCACCTTCTCCCGCCTACCGCCGGCTGCTGCCGGGCCGCCTCCCCCCGGCATCCCCATCGCCCTCAGCGGCACGGCCAGCCAAACCCGGGGCGGCCACGGTGGAAGCATTTTAAAAGCAAACCCGGTGTCACATGGTGAAGGTAAATAAAGAGTATGCTGAAAAATCATGCCTCGTTACCTGCTGCTGTCAGGGACCGATCATTCCGGCCAGGAAGACAGAAACAGCTTCTTAATGCCTCCAAATGTTCCAGGGCTCTTGCGGACGCCTGTAAGACAAAGAAATCCTCGTTATCACAAGTCAGAGCTACCCACAGCCATTTCCTCATTGGTTCCCTTCATCTGTGCCTCTTACGTAATCCTCGCCCAACAACAAACTCTGACCTCAGATGAAGGACACCCTGAGTGAAGGACAGCTCCGATCTCATCCTCAAACGTGACAGTTCGTGCTTGGGATGCCGGAGCCGGCTTGTGGTGGCTGCAGCTTGCCTTGCGCGGCAGCGATTACTTTCAGAATATTTTGCTCGTGTTAAGAATGTGTCTGTCACACTGTGAGCGAGAACCGCGACCTCCATCTGTGCTGCGTTAGCAAGAAGAGGTTCACGAAAATCACGATTCAAAACCTCCCTCCCCTTTCCAATCTTCTGACGGGCTGCGGCACCCCTCGTCGCTCTCTTCTACTCCTCTGGCTTCCTCTCATCGCCTTCCCTACCCTGCTTCCCAGCCCTCCGCAGTGCTTATTTAAATGTGTTGCCTCTCAGGAAGCCATTTCCCAATGCAAAGTTGGCTGGTGCTTGAGTTCTTGGGGTATTTCCTCTTGACTGCAAGGATACAGCGTCACGAAAGGAGAACAAACCCGATTATCTGCCTGGGTTTGTCATGGCCACGGGACAGAAAGATGGAACAGTGTGATTAAGTACATAAATGCATTCAAACGCATTCCCTCTGCACATTGAGACCTCGCTAGCTTTGCTGTAAGTAAAAGGACAGATAGTTTCTGTCTGTGAATTTATGTAAATCTAAGAAAAGTCGATGCAAATAGACAACCTTCTGCTCGTTTGTTGTTCAGCAACCAGTTTGGAAGAGTTTAGGAACCACTGATGAGTTAGCTCACAAAATAAAAGTCTCGAAATACCCGGTATGGTGTTTTGCTTTTGGTCAGAAAACAGCTCCGAGTTAGTTCAGCCTTCAACATAAGCTACAAAGTCCCCGCCCCGAATACAGTGACAAGACCAGCAAGGTATTGCAACAAAACGCATCGATATTTGCTTCTAGGTGCACGCACCCTGCATCGGCTAGAAGCAGAAAAACACAGACCGCGCGTGAAAGCCCAGGCACATACGCAAGCACGTGCTCGCGTATCAAGACGCACACATGCAAGCTTAACGCGTGCCCCAGCAGAAAAGCGCCGTGCTTTCTATGCTCACAAAAGTAAATGTGTGTAACAGAGAGAAAATATCACTGCTTTAGGCAAATAGGGATGGATTGCACCTAAAGACAGGCACGCACCTGCATAAACACAAAGCACAAACAGCGTACAGCACAAAAACTGTAACTTCTCGTACAGAGAAAATTGCATTCATATTGTTCTCTGGGCTGCAGACAGACACGCATATTGTCTGGGCTCCCAAACGATGACAGATCATGTAACTTCTGCACCTCCCTCCTTTCGTCTAAGGACATAAGATTCCGAAAAGCATGGAATATATTCTGCTGAGTTGGCAAAGCAACTTGAGGCAAAGATGACAGAACGTACTGAAAAGGGACTCGCATCTGCAGACCGCACAATGAGCATACTCGCGTTTGCAACAAAGGGGAAAACGCAGATGGGAGAGGGGAGCGGAGAAAAGCTGCGCATGGAGCCGGCAGACGAAACGCAGAGCGGCACAGAGGAGCAGAAGACATGGGGAAGAGGTAGGTGAGAGGATTACAGGATGCCCTCGGGGCTGAAGTCAAGGGAATCCCACCATCGGGATCTGAAGGGCAGGAAGAGTTGGGATACAGAAGCGGGCACGTCACAAGGCACAAAGAAGAGTTTCACATAGGATTTAAGGGGAAAAACATACTCGATGCAGGCCTGCAGGGCAAAATGGGACCCGTGGAAAATGAAGGGGGGTGGGCGCGAGATGAATTTTGTACGCGGGATAAAGGATGTCGCAGAGGGAAGCCAAGGGGAGGGCCACGGGAAGAATGCTGCCAAGAACACAGGTAGGAGGCAACAGTTGAGAAGCAACGGATGAGGTCAAAATTGCAAAGAGGACACGGTGGGGAGCGTGGAAGGGAAAATCATAGAATCATAGAATCGTCAAGGTTGGAAAAGACCCTCAAGATCATCGAGTCCAACCGTTAACCTATCACTGCCAAGTCCATCTATACCATGTCCTCGAGCACCACATCTATCCATCCTTTAAATACCTCCAGGGATGGAGACTCAACCCCTTCCCTGGGCAGCCTCTTCCAATGCTTGACCACCCTTTCGGTGAAGAAGTTTTTCCTAATGTCTAATCTAAACCTCCCCTGGTGCAGCTTGAGGCCGTTCCCTCTCGTCCTATCGCTTGTTACTGGGGAGAAGAGACCGACCCCCCCCCCGGCTCCAGCCTCCTTTCAGGCAGTTGTAGAGAGCGATGAGGGCTCCCCTCAGCCTCCTCTTCTCCAGGCTAAACAACCCCAGCTCCCTCAGCCGCTCCTCATAAGACTTGTGCTCCAGACCCTTCACCAACTTCATTGCCCTCCTCTGGCCACGCTCCAGCACCTCGATGTCCTTCTTGGAGTGAGGGGCCCAACACTGAGCACAGTACTCGAGGTGCGGCCTCACCAGTGCCAAGTACAGGGGCACCATCCCTGCCCTGCTCCTGCTGGCCACACTATTCCTGATACAAGCCAGGATGCCATTGGCCCTCTTGGCCACCTGAGCACACTGCTGGCTCATGTGAGGCTGCACGCTGCCGGTGCTGGGGCAAAGGGAGAGGTCACAGGTGGCACAGCAGTCTGTGGAGCTGACCGAGCGGCCCCATCCTACAGGTTGTTGGAAACGGGCTTCCCTTGCACAAAGAGGGGTTTGTTTGCATCTGTGGGTGTGCCGTCTCTGTCAACACCGCGCTTCGGGCACAGCGACATCACCGAATATAATCCTCGCTTTCTCCCCTCTAGGATGTTGTGTCAAGGCCTGTTTGTGCATTAAGGTGAAAATGTCTCTGCCAAGGGACACGTGTTGGGGTAGTTTTGCATTTTCAGTAGCTGAGCCTGTAAAGGAAAGGATGAAAAACCTGGATTGGTGAAGAGAACAGCAGAGCCGCAAGCCACGCGTCTCCTGACAAGCAGAAGCAGAGAGGAACAACATCTGGCCACTTTATAGATTGTTTTGGCTCCTATTTTTGGGCGCAGCTCCAGGAATTAACATTTTCTTCTTGCAGACGAGAGGGGTACTTGAACCAAACCAGGGCTTGAACGCTGATAGCAGCTACGCCTGAGAAGCTGGCCAGAGGGGCTTACGAAACAGAAGGCGGAAAAAAACCCTAATGCATGCATTTTCCTGCTTTGTTATTTCGGTACTAGTCTAGATCTGTGTGTCTGGGTTACACGACAATTTCTTTGGGGCAGGCACTATGCACTGTTCCTAGCTAGGAAGAACATAGATTAGTCAGATCATCCGAGAGCAGCAGCTGTAGCTGCGGAGGAGATGAGATGACAAGGTAGGGACCTCCTACCTCCCTGCCACGCAGCTTTTCATTTACCCAATCTCCTTCATACTTTCCTTCAGGAGAGATGTACTTATTACCCTCCCTGTTCCACAAGCACCAATCGCTTTCTCTATTAAATGCTCAAACTGAAACACGTTCGATTCAATTCAGAGCACCAGGTCTAAATCCAGACGTTGCACGGAGGCTCACTGAGTTTCTATCAGAAGGACATGAAAGGCTCATGCGCCTAAATAAATTTTCCAGCCAGATGGATTAATAACCTTGCCTTGTACCTGAGAGGATGGCTGCGTACACGTGTACGTCCATATGTACTCCCGTGTGTGCTTAGTTTTGTACGTAGGCTTGCAAATGCATGCAGATTTTTTGCGCGTGCCTGTGACTAAGAGTGGGACAATATAAATCTTCTGGGAAAGGTAAAGGGCGTTTAGTCATCCGGGTCTGCTCAAGCTGATAAACAACAGCCTGAAGCGCGGCTGTAGGAACATCTGTGTAGTTAGCAACCAAGCCCTGCAGCTGCAAGACGCGACCTGCCATTCTGCAGAAAAGCCTTGTGCTTAAAAGGAGACTCAGCGCTGGGTGCCGAGCCCTCTCAGCGGGCCGCCCCCGCCCGCAGGCACCGCCAAACGCCTCCGCGGCCGGCGGGGGCCGGGCCCGGGCTGGGGCGGGAGGCGGGAAGGCCCCGGTTCGCAAGGGCCGCGGGCAGGGCGCTGCGGCGGGCGGCAGGGGTCGGTGTTGCACGCCGTCTGCTGCCCGGCCGGCCCTCCCTTCGCCCCGCCTCGCCGCCGGAGCGGGAGGCCGGGCTGGCAGCGGGTGGCTGGGGTTGCCCCTGGCCAGGAGGCCTCAGCGAGGGACCGAAAAGGCGCTGGGGAGGGGCACCGGTCCTAGCGCTGCCGTCGGCCCGAGGGGGACAGCGGGGTGCGGCCCCGCGGGGAGCCCCGCTCAGGCCGCCGGCTGCGCACATGGGGCTGCCCCAGTGCTCGGGAACAGGCCCCTCTCCTCACCAAGCCGCCCCACCGCACCCCGTCCCCAGGAAGGGAGGCCGAGCCCCGGGTGGAAGCCGAGCCCCGGGAAGGGACGCGGCGCTGGCGACCGATCCCGCTGGCGACCGGTCCGTCGCGCGCCTTCCCCGCCGCCCCACGTGCCAGCGGCCCCTCCCTCCTCACTGCACCCCCCCACCCACCAGAGCGCCCCCCCACCAGCCAATA
Organism: Platalea leucorodia; assembly: GCF_965183815.1. Classification (NCBI taxonomy): domain Eukaryota; kingdom Metazoa; phylum Chordata; class Aves; order Pelecaniformes; family Threskiornithidae; genus Platalea; species Platalea leucorodia. Next base: position 131,016,662 of record NC_138824.1, on the reverse strand, counting down.
GGAAGCCTGTTGCCAGGCAGACGGCTCATTTGAATGGCCCAATCAGGCGCCCACCCACCGGTCCCGCCTTATATGGGGAACCGGGATGCGCTCGCTAACAGCGCGCCTCCCCTCCCCCCAATGCCCCGCCCCGGGGCTGGGCAAAGCGCGGGAAAAGCAGCGCGGGTTCCCGCGGGGCGGGGGGGCGGCGGGAGGAGCAGCCCCGCCACCGGGAGCGCTTCCAGGGGGAGGGAAGGACCGCGGGGAGGGCGGGCAGCTGGAGTGGAAAATTCCAGGCAGGAGGCCGCGTGAACCCGGCCGTCGCCCGCGCTGCCCTCCCACACGGCCCCGCTCCCCGTCCGCCCCGGGTTCCTCCGGGAGGGGCGGCAGGGCCGGAGGGGTCGGTTCTCCCCCACCCCACCGCCACAGCCCGCGGAGAAGAGCGGAGCGGGGTTTCCCATCCTTCGCGCCCCCGCCTGGCCTCGACGGGCCGGGCGGAGCGGGCGGGGGAGGCGGTGCCTGGGCGGGGGGTGCCGGGCGGCCGCCGGCCCTTGCGGAGCGCCCAGCGCACATTGTTCTGGCGGCCGCGCTCCCCGCGGCGCGCTCCGTCTCTTCCCTCCCTCCTCCGCCTCCCGTCCCTCTCCCCTCCCTCCCCAGGTCCCTCCTTCCCTCGTCACCGGCCGCTGTATAAATCCCCTTCCCCGCCGTATTCCCCCCCCCCCGTTACCGCGGGAGACCCTGGTACTTTGGCCCCCGGGGCAGGAGCCCTCCGCCTCCGGATCGCTGAGACTTTGCTCTTCCCCCCCCCCCCACCCCACCCCCGTGGGCTTCCCTCGGACGGCTTCCCACCGGCTTCGCCACCCGGGGACCGGGATGTCGGAAAAACGCGTCGAGGAGGCGCCGGCGGAGCTGAGCGCGAAGGTGAGATTTTCCCCCCCGCCTTCCCTACCCCGGGACCGGCTCCGTTCCCAACGGGGGCCGGGGGGGGGGGGGGGGGGGTGAAGGGCACCGGCCCCGCTCACCTCACCCCGGAGCCGGGACAGCGGCGTCTGAGGTACCCGAGCGACGGGGGGCGCGCGAGCGCGCGTTCGGCTCCGCTCGGCTCGGTTCGGCTCCGCTCGGCTCGGTTCGGCTCCGCTCGGCTCGAGGGGGGGCGGGAGCGGGGGCGGGGGGGGGGCATGGCGCCGGCGGGTCTCCTGTCAGGGCGGGAGGCGGCAAAAGCCGTTAAAGGGGAACGGTTTTAACCGGGGATGAGCGGCGAGTTGTGTGGACACAAAGCGCGGGGTGGCGGCGGGGCCGGAAACGCCTCGGTCGTACGGACAAGCTTCTTTATTTAAAAAAAAAAAAAAAAAAATTAATTAAATTCTTCCGTACTTCTGGTTCCCACATGTGCGTTGTCTAAAAGTAGCTCTGACGCGTTTTCCCTGCTTTTTCTTTGTCGGGGAGGGCAGATTTAACGCCTAATACCTTCTCTCTCCTCACCGTTATTCCACATCTTTAAACCCTCTTTGTTTCAGCGTCCCAGGCTTTTTATTTTCCTGCTGCTGACCACCCGCATGGTTTGTTTTTCTTCTCATCTCGCGTGTAGGAAATGAAAGAAAAGAAGGAAAAACTTGAGGAGAAAACAGTTCACAAAGAAAAGAAGAAGGAGATAGTAGAGGTGAGGCCCTTCTAGGGATAGATTTAAAGGCGGCGGGGAGGGTTTTATAAAGGGTGGTTAGCCTGGCTCGCTGCGGTTAATGAATACGAAGGGAGTATGGGAGATTAAGAAGGACAGGCCGGGGGAGCTCGTAAGGGAGAGGAGCAAATGAAGAGCGAGCTAGAGAGTAATTGTGGCGAATGAGCCTTGAAAGGCTTTGCGTAGTCAGCATGGCCCAGCGAGAAGGGAAAAAAAAAAAAAAAGGTCAAGGAAGGGAATGGAGACAAGGGGGAGCAGGAGTTAGGAGAAGGTGGCACAGGAGACGCGGTCCTGCGCCTACCGAAGTACCCCGAGGTGCGTAAGGAATATACGTTGAAGAAGGCGGGGGGGGGACGGGACACACACAGATTGATGAAGGTCAGAAGGGATCTGGAAGCAGATGTGCTATGAGCATAGGCTAAGTCGTTAGCCCGTAACCAGAGAGACGTTCTGATTGTGGGGATGGCGGCAGCCTGGGGAGATGTAAGCATGTGGAAGTCGGGGAGGGACTGGAAGGATTGGTTTTGGAAGGAAGGCTGGTTGGGAGGAGGGTTCCGGCTGGGATGGTGGGAACGGCGGTGTCGGTAACAGTGCGGAGGTCACTCGATGGAGTCTGAAGTGGCGGGAGCTGTGGAGATTGTTCTTGCGCTTGCAGCAAAGAGCACGTGGGAATGTCATCCTGACGCCAGTTTCTGCTCTGACCAATTTGTTTCACTCAGGATGAGGAGAATGGAGCAGAAGAGGATGAGGAAGAGAATCCTGATGATGTGGATGAAGAAGAAGGTGGTGATGAGGATGAAGGTGGGAATAATTGGTGTAGGGAGAGTGGGAGGAATCAGGTTGTGGGGAAGTAGAAGGTCATGGAGGGAAGTTCCTCCTCTGAGCCCTCTGACTGTGTGATTACATTCCCTTAAATGCTACTTCACTTAACCTGTGATTTCCTCTCTTGCTGGTGTTTAGAAGGAGACGAGAACGGGCAGGAGCAGGATGGTCATGCAGAAAAACGATCTGCCGAGGAGGAAGAGGTGAGTGATGGTGTGAGAGTAACGGCAGTGAGAAGGAGCGAGGTTACCTGCTATGTGCTGACTGGATCCGCACGGATGCCATTGCCGAGCATCCCAAATTGGAGCTGTCCACGCCTTAACTGTGACCGTCAACAGAACGGTTGTGTCGGGCACTCAAAGCTCCTTTAAGGAGGAGTGGATTTAGGGTGGGCCAAGCAGAGGTTTCCATAGGGAGGAAAGAGCGGCGGTAAGAATTCTGTGGAGCAATGACGTGCCTTGGCGTGGTGACTGTTCGATGGCGACCTCTTTTCTTCCTCTCTCTGTCCCACGTAGGATGAAGTGGATCCAAAGAGACAGAAGACAGAAAACGGGTCTTCAGCTTGAGTCCTCCCCTCCCATCTCCTCTGTTCCGTCCATCTCTCCTCCTCCATTCCAGCCTGTGCTTGCACTGTCCGTTAGCCTCTGGCTTCACACAATCTCAGATGAGGAAAGATTAGAAATGCTCTCAAACAGGGAAGACAGCAGTTTCCTTCTCACCCGAAGATCCGTGATGTTCCCCAGCTGAAATTATTCCAGTCCCCCGCATCCTTTCAGCTGTGCCCCCTTTACAAATGACCCTCTTCCCTCAAGAATCTCCTTGTTTCCCGGGGCCCAGTACGTAGCCCTGCCGGGCTCTTCACGTGGCGAGCGCCTCTCTTTCCGTTTTCACTTGCCCTCCTTTTTTTCTTGACAGCTTCTGCTCCCCAGACCTGCTGTCAGATACCCGCCCCGAGCCCAGGAGTCTCCGGGCACAGAAAATGGTGCATTTTCCAGTCCTAGGCCTCTTCTCCTCTGCTTCCCTGTTGAACCCTGAGAGACAATATTACGAGCAAATAATGGTTCTATTAAACCACACACGGAGACAGAATTTATTTTAAGCTTTCCCCCCCCCCCCCTCCTCCAAGTTTACATGACAGCAAGCTGGCCCTCGTGAATTTTTCAGAAGATAAGGGTTGTTTTTATATATGAATTTCACCTGAACTGCGTATTTTTTTAATTTGGAGGCTTTTTTAAAAACCAATCAAGAGCGAAACAATTGGGGACCAAACTTTGATTTCCATTTCTTCCCTTCAGGTTTTCTTGTGACCATTTTTTGTAAATTAAAGGCAATACAGCCACGGCATTTTCTATGGCACAGACATCACGAGGATGATAGATATAAATATATATATTGTTTTCAACTAGCACTGTAAATAAAAGCGTTTAAAAATAGCTCAAAGGGCTTGCGTGGACGCTTGTGTCTGTACGTCTTGGGTTGTGTTCCGATCGGATCAATGGAAGTTGGCTTGCGGAAGGACGGGGTGGCTTGACCCGCAGCAGGTGGAGCCCGAAGTTCGTCAGGAGACCTGCGTTAATTATTCGGCGAGACCAGCGCGCGTGTGGGTCCTGCTCCCGCCCTCTCGCGCCGCAGGGACAAACACGAGATAACGCCGCAGGGCTGTCGGGAAGCTCTGGAAACCGCCGTCGGGCCTCGGCACCGGAGAACGGAGGGGCGGAAAGGGAACCCAAGGCTGCCGGACGCGGCCAAGCGCCGCTCTAACCCTGCGCTGCTCCGGGTGCGACCCACGCAGCGTCAGGGAAGCGTTTGAAGAGAAAAGAGCTTCAGTTCTTTGTCCCACCAGAGAGATCTGTCAAACGTTTATCTTTTTATCTTTGCAGACCTCTAAAGTTGCTGTTAGGGTTTCTTCCTTTTTAAACTCGTACTTTGGCAAGCGCGCGATGAGCCAGCGAGCTGTAAATAATACCAACTTCTCTCTGAGCATCAGTGGCGCTGTGCGTGTCCAACTGCGGCAGCAGATCCCATACTGGAAGCGCAAACAGTTGCTCGTCTCCAGAGGGGCAAAGCGTCAGCCATCGTCTTCTCCAATGTCCACGTTTGGCTGCGGGACGTGGAGGGACACGGGCGTGGTGCCAGCGGCCATTTCCCACCCGTGTGCGCCTGCCTGGGGGGATCTGGACCCATCTCAGCCCAGGGGCCACCGCAGCCCTGGTGCTCCTGCCCCGGCCCCTTCCCTCCTTCCCAGCTCGGTGTCGGGGAGGGGATTTGGGCCCTTCTCCTCCAGCAGGGATGGGCCTGGTTCAAGCAAACCCCTCTGGTCCTGGGGCATCCCCGTCTCCAGCTGCAGCCGTGTGCTGGGCTCTGCCTTCAGGGGCCTTTGCAGCAGGGTGCTTGCAGCCGTGCCCTCTCTCGCCGCAGCCGTGTTCGCCGCGGCCCCGTCCCGCCCCGCAGAGCTCCCTCGGCAGCTGGGGCCGCAGCCAGTCAGGGTGCCGTCCCCTGGTGAACGGCGTTTCAAAAGCAGGTAGCTGCTGCCTGGGATCGCCTTGCAACACCCTTCCCTGCTCCCGCCCGCCTTGGGCGCTGTCCTCAGTGTGCTGCTTCAACCTGCAGGTGCGCTTTTGCAATTTTGTATTCCTACTATTGCTCCATTTAAAAAAAAAAAAAAGTGATAGATTCTAGTCTCCGTTCAAGATACTTTGACACTGGAGCAAGTCCTCGGGACCCCCCCAAACTTTCTGCTGACCAATCACGTTTTACCGTTCGGTACTGAAGATAAATTATTAGCGGATGAGACAATCTCCGCAGAGGCCGATTACAGTTTTCACCCTTCTTCCTCACCGCTGCCGCAGTGCCTGACTACGAGTAGTGGAGAATGTGCTTGCGAAGCTGTGGAGAGATGACTCCATCTCTGCTTTCTGTGTGGATGCAACACCGGTACCTCTGGCTCTATCCAGCCGGTCATCTGGAAGGAAGCGAGGCAGCGCCCAATTGTTAGGCCAGCACTAGTGATGGGAGCAGCCATCCCTCATTTCTTCTGAGGGAAACGCTGCAGGAGAGAGCGGAGTGACAAAGGGCTGCCGGCCAGGTTCCCCATGTCCCTACGGACCCCTTGGATCCGCAGCTTCTACTAGCTCTTCCATCTTATTCCGTTTTACTGAACACCTTTGTCATCGTCTATGGATAGAAGATACAGCTACCGACACAGAAATAGAAGAATGTCTGCTTTGGTATTTTTTCATCTTGGTGACCTGCGGGACCTCATCACTGACTTGAGGTGAGGGCTACAGATAACATAATGGGAAATCGCACAGTTTCTTCCCTTTCCTTAGATCTGCAACGATCCGTGCTGTATCCGGCGGTATTTTAGCTGAGAAGGCAATCACAGCAAGAAGTTGCGTAGTTGCACAGAAAAAGGTGAGGATACAGGGTTCTGCACGGCACTTCATCTCAAGCCTGCCTGCGTGCTTGATTTGCATCCGAACTTGACGATGCTTTTTATCATTCAGTCTAATTCTTCTTCCCCAGGGAGATCAATGGTGCCGTGCTGGTGTCGTCGAGGTAAGAACAAAGCCCATCTTCACTTCAGAAGTGATTCCTCAGATACCACTTAGGGGCCTTACTCACCTTTCTCGCCTCTGTGCTAATTTTCCACTCACGTAATTTCATTCCCGTGACCACCTGTTAACCGCATCCTCAGCTCCCTCAACTCTCCCTTCCTTGCTTCCGATGGCACCTGCTCCTGGCAGCTCTGGTCCTGCCAACCCAACGGCACCAGAGGTTTCCTTCTTTCTCCTTCTCCTCTGGGGCTGCTTGCTTTGAAAGAGTTGTGGAGGTGGCGCAGTCATGTTCTTGCAGGCTCTGCTACGCTTCTCTCTAGACCGATAATTTCTGCTTCCGACGGCCCTTTTGTGTGGTATAGAAAAGCAAACGCAGACACCAGTGCAAAGAGCAGGTAGAGCTGCCCACCAGGTCTTAGCTGGGTCCCTGTCCTAGCTCGGACGAGCGAGTGACCCCTTGCTCCCCGGGGGGGACCACCTGATGGCTGGGTCCTGGACCCAGCAGGGCGGTGAGCTTGAAGGCTGTGGCTGTGGCGGGGGGTGCCGAGCCTGCCGGGACAGCGCTGGTGGGATGTGAGCTGGCCCTTGTTGGGTGACGGTGCAGGCGCAGCCTCCCGAAGAGGACAGCTCTGGCTGCAGCGGTGAGCTGTGGGCGGCAAGCATGAGAGGAGGCAGCCGATCTCTGTGTTGGGTGAATAAAACCAGTTAACGCTTCTGGTTAAGCAGAGCAACCTGACCTAGCTTTGGAGTCAGCTCTGCCGTGACCAAGGGGGTTGGACTAGAGATCTCCAGAGGTCCCTTCCCGCCTACATCTTTCTGCGATATATGAAGAAAGAGAGGCCTGCCATGGAAAGTTTGAGGCGAGTCTGAAGATATTTTGAAGTACTGAACCCAGAAATGAATGCTCTTTGCATCTTATAGCTGTCACCTCCTCATTTCCCCCTTAGGCAAATGATCCCCTCCTCCCAGCCTCTTTGGTCTTTCACACCAGTTTTAAGCCAACAGATGAAACAAGACCGGCACAATCAAAACCATTGCACGGGCAGAAACGTGAACCCTCCTTCAGACCTGGAAAAAGTGAGCCCTCCAGGCGCTGCTGGTCTGGGAGGAAAACCCTTCTTGTTTCAGGAAAGTCCATAATCACCCTGTTGTACTAGCTTTAAAAAAAATAGTGAAGATGAATTACTTCTCCCCCCTGCCCCTTCCTCTGGGATCAGGGGCTTCTTTAGGCCCCGTGGTTAGGAGATGCATGGCTCAGCCGCTTCCCCTGCGCCATATGGGAAACCGAAACAACTCGCCTTCCCAGATCCTTAAGAAGTCCGTGTACTTTTCCCTCCCACCTCTCTCCCTTATTTCAAGAGCGGAGTCAAAGACAGACACGCTGATGGCTGAGCCAGTCTGTGTGTTTTCTCAGGGAAGAAGTCTGTGTTTACATGTGTGGGCTCAGACTGGGGACATGTTGCAGATGGACAGGACTGGAGCGCTGCGTGTCAGCGGATGAGTTTGGCGTTTGTTTCCTGGTGAGCTCTGACATTTTTAGCAACACGGAGAGTCGCAGGGGTGAGGAGAGACCTAAGGTGTTAGTATCCAAGGGTCTCAGCCACCCAAGGTGGCGTATGGACCACGCGTGGTGCCATCAGGTACAGCTTCGTTCTCGTGGGAGGCTTTTTCTATCAGAGACAGAAGAGGATGCTTTCCCATCTCAGGCTGTTCGGGAAGCCTGAGTCCCAGCTGGAAGTATCCGTGCACAGCAATAGCTCCTTAGCTGAGCCCCAGGGAACTGGGATATCAGAGCAGACAAGCTTCACCTTGTCAAGTGTACCTGTGCAGGCAGGCTATGGCAGCTGACCAGGTGACTTGCCGCAAATCACCCATTAAAGAGGACAGAAGAGCACGCGACCCACGTACATGCCGTGGGTGATATCTAGCTGATGCTACTTGTCATCGGGGGGCTGTAGGACCCACGCGTTCGACAGATCTCCAGTGTTTTTTATAATGATGTTTATTGCTCCCATTCTCTACCGTGTATCTTAAACACTTTGTCTCAAAAAGTCCAGCTGAACGTTTCCGACGTCCTAGTGGGGTTCAAGATGCTTTATCCTCAATTTAGTCGCTTAATCCATGAAGCGGTGTCATAATGTCAGCAGGGTGTTTGGCCACACGTCCTGCAATGAAGAATCTCGTCCCTAAGTCCAAAATGTTTACTGGGGCTTCACGCATCCAAGATGGAAGATCCTAAAACCGGCAAAGGCTGTAAGATGTAGGAAAAATAGGCAGTGTCCAGAGCTCTGTGATTACGCATGCCGGCCAATACCTCTCTGGCAGCTCAGGTGGAGTCACGTCTTAGACTTTCCCAGGTCTTACAGCACTTGATCCATCATTTTGGGACGCATTTATTAGGCTGCATAATTTGTAATGATAATTTTCAAAAAGACCCTTACCTGCAGCGTCCTTCAGCAGCTTTTCTGTTGTTGCACATCCAAATGACTTCACCAAAAGGTCTTTGCTGACAGCACTCCACAGCACGAACTCAGGCAGTGCTCGGTTAGGCTCGTCCATAAGCACACCAGAAATCCCACCTGAGAACTTAGTGCTAGTTGCTGTTCTCTTATGTGAAGGACAGTTTCTTAAATGCTACTTCTAAATTTTCTCCTATGTCGGATCTAGTCTTGAAAACAGCTGAGGCTGTCGTATATGGCCCCAACAAACCTCCTGAGCTTCCAGGATAGCAACATGGTAGATACAGACCCAGCTTTGAGCTGGGAATTTGCCAGTTCTCCACAAGGTACATTTCACAGAAGATTCAGTAGAGAAGTTTGGGAAAGCCAACCTTGTACTACAAATGAGTCATGAGGTTTTGCTCGTAACTAAAGAAAATGCAGACTGCTCCAGGGCCTGTGAATCCCTTTTCATAGCTGTAGAAGTAATCATGCTTGTAGAGCACTGCTAACAGTGTGCCGTGTTGACTGTAGTTTCTCGTTGGGAGAGGATCCTGTTCCACCTCGGTTTCTCTATGTTTTAAAGGGTTTCCAGATCAAACCCTGACTTACGGTCTCCTATCTGTGGCAGGATTCCTATAGCTGTTCCCGGTATTCCCCAGCACTGCTTTTGCTTTTACTTCCAAGGGTGAAAAGCCTACAGAGAGATAGCTGATGGGATCCCAGACTGCAGACAAGATGGAAGACTGCTGTCATGGAATTGGGATGCGGTGGTGACACCTGTGGTCTCCCAATTGCTATACAGTCAAACACCTCAGCGCTGGACGTGCTCTCATCGCTGAAGACTCCAAGGGGACCTCCAGCAGGAGCCAGTCCTTCTGCGTAACTTGGGACACAAAGGCTAAGCCCCAATCTCTCCTTTCAAGACCTCTGCTTGTGCTGAAAAAGAGCACTGCTCTGGGAGAACAGGCAGCACAACCAAATGTAGCTCAAACTCATACCTCTTTCAGCTTGGGGGGTGCACCTTATATGGCTTTTCTGGATCCTCTCGAATGGATTTATTACTGGGAGAGGAATCTCTGGAGTCCTTTAAGCACAGGTCTACAGCTTTCCTGCCTCAAGGGCCCCCTGGTGGCACCAAACTTGAGATGTCCGCAGTCATCATCCGAGTTTCTCTGTACCCAAAAAATGCCCGGCACAGAGCATGCTGTGAGCTGTCTCTTAGAGTGGAAGAACCAGGAATGGCTCCGATCACACCACCGGTGTTATGAGCGCCCTAACTCAAACCTGGAGAAACGAGAAGTACCTGTGTCGTCAATCGGCATCAGATTTGCCTTGGTTGGGTGTCCACAGGGTGATTTGAACACACAGAGGTTGCTGTCTGGCTTCCAGGAGAAAAAGTCCTTTGCCTCGAGAGTCCAAGGCAGGTCTAGGGGACCTGGAAGAAGACGACTCCTCCCTTGAATCCACTCCTATTAAATGGGAGACGGTATTACTTTCCTAATATCTGCTCCAAAAATCTCTCCTGGCCCAGTACAGCTCTTTCTATGCTTTTTGCCTGGAACAAGAACAATTCTGGGTCAGAAAAGGGATATTTCATCCCGTGTGTCCTTTCTCAAAAAACAGCCTTTCTGGGCTTGTACCATACTATCAAGTGCATCGGGCAGAGTGTAACCAGACTCTCCTCCCGTCTGTTTTTCTCATATGCTGTCAGAGTAAGGTTACCTGGAAGGTAAGGCTGAACTGAACGGCTCCTGTGAGCCTCTTACACAACTTCAGGAGCCTCAAGGGATTTGTGGGAAGGCTCCAGTCACCCCAGGACTCACGACTCTTCTTCTGTGGCCAGGGTTGACTCCAGCCGTGCAGGTCCCAAAGCCGCTCCACTAGAAAGGCACAAACACGTTCATGCCACTTACAGTCTTCTCAGCTGTAGCTGATTTTGGACCCTTTCCCAGTAGGATTCCCTCCCTTATTGGATCCCCTAGGTAGAGCCTTAGAGTTTGACTGTCCCCCCTTAGGAAGTTAGGGGCCTGTTTTTCTCATTGCCTACAACTCCAGTTAGTTACCAAGAACCTATTGGATGCCCAAGAGCAGAGCCAGTACCTGAGATCACTGCAACTTTTTGGAGAACCTGTTTTAAGGTTGCCAGTTGCAGAAGTTTCTTGGGGAAACAAACTTCTGGGTTTAGCTGGCAGGTCCACAAGTCCCCGAGCAACCACAGCAACTGCCCCAAGTGTCTTCAAATCTGTCGGTGCCACCCTGTCAGCTGGGTTTAGGACACCGCTTGGATAGTCCACGTTTCCCAGAGCCATTTACAGACATCAGCCAGCCAGCCAGAGGGTAATTCTATGTGACAGCAATGGGATTTGAAAAGTTTTCTGTACTTTCCACTCCTCGGCACAGTTTCTCATCCACTCAGTTGTGGTAGGGCAGCTGCCTGTAGGAACCTGCCATGGAAGTAATTTGAGTTATTCCCTAACTACACACTCACCTTTTCTTCTCCTCCTCCTTTTAAACCTAATGTTGACACTGATCTGGCTTACGGCACCACGAAGGGCCATGTTATCACAAATTGTGCATGGCGGGGGGAGTACGTAGCTGGGGCAGTCATTCCCAGCAGCATTGAGACAGGAAGGCAAGCTTGGAAGAGCCTCTTGGATCAGTTTTGTCATGAGAGCAACATGAGTAAGGTGGAATCCCACCCTCAGGCACCTGGAAGAGGTTTCCAGGTCATCTTCCGACCCTTCAGTGAGCACGTCCCTTCGCTTCGAGGAACTCTCTGTTTTTTATAGCCACCCCAAACGTTTGTTTTTCACAGCCCAGGGCAGGAAATGCTCTTCGCCTTTTTTTTTTTTTTTTTTTTTTTCTTTTGAATAACTACTCTCGGGCCAGTATTTTGGCTGTAGCCCCCTTTTCCAATATTAAGGCTTCTGAACTTTACTTTGGCTCATGACTGGACCGTTTTGTCCTCATTTTCCCCTCTGCACAAGTTGGTCTTACAGCTCAGGCAGGGGGCACGCAGAACCCTTGAGGTTGCCAGTCTTTCTGAGTGACTTTTATTTTGGCTTAATAAGCAATATACAGAAGAAAATGATAGTAATTAAAAAAAAATACATGAAAAAAAAGAGAAACCCCTATATCTCCTTCAAGTCTGGAACAAGTGAGCCCTCTGACCACCTGTAGCTAGGGAAAAAACAGCAGGTCCCTGCTAAACTCAGGGGAAAGTCCCCACACCCACGTGCCACCACCACCACCTCCGTTCATTTGAGTCCAGGAGCCTTTTCCTTCCTTTTCCCTGTGGGTTATGTGCCTCAGCTCAGCAGTTATGCTCCTCTGCTGCCTCCCAGCCCTGTACTGGAGTTTTCTTGAAGAGCAAGACCAGCTGGCTTTTTTCCCGAGTCTTAAAAAGGGCCCACATGCACTCTTAGGGAAGGCCTCCAGTCAGTGAGTAAAGGAAAAGCCTGGGGAAAGATGAATAGAGAGTGGTTTATTCTCACGCTGGCGATCAGCTGCTTGGCTTCTTCGTCCCTGCAGAGAGCCCCATATCCTAGGGCAGAGCAAGAGGATGTCATCAACCGGTTTTCACGTCAACAGTCTGCAGGTGGTGAAGAGGCCACCGCAAGAGTTCTTCCCGTGAAAGAGCCTTGCTGTGAAAAACATGTACCTCATTTCCAGCCAGATTTTGGTTTTAATTTTGAGCCACTGGGCATCCCTATACTCCTGTGCTGGAGTAGAGAACCTGCCTCTATTTCACAGCTTCTCCTCACAGGGAGAAAACATAGAATCATAGAATCGTTAAGGTTGGAAAAGACCCTTAAGATCATCGAGACCAACCATTAACCTATCACTGCCAAGTCCACCGCTAAACCATGTCCTCGAGTACCACGTCTACCCTTCTTAGACTGTGAATGTAAGAGCGTAAAAATGGTTGTGCCAACGGTCTCTAGCCTGGTGCTCTGCTAGGGCTGATATAAGACCCCTAAGGAAAGGCACTGAGAGGCAGGGCATCTGTCCCCATCCCTGGAGGGATTTAAAAGCCGGGTGGATGTGGCGCTTAGGGACATGGTTTAGTGGTGGACTTGGCAGTGCCAGGTTAACGGTTGGACCTGATGATCTTAAAAGTCTTTTCCAACCTAAATGATCCTATGATGCTAGATAGAAGGTTCCCATAAACAAGAGCTAAGGACGTCCTGAGCTGGCAGGCATACCCAGGCCGTCACGTTCAAAAGCCAGCGAGGAACCGATCCTCCACAAATTGCCTAATCCCTGTTTGAACTCATTTATACTCCGGGTCTCCACAACATCCTCTAACAATAATTCTGCCGTCTTTGTGACGTGAAAAATGAATTTCCTTTTGTTTGCAGTAAAATCGCTGCCTGAGCTTACCACTTCTTCCTTTGGATTAGGTAAAATAGATCAAACACCTCCAGTTCCGTACATTCGAAAGCAAGATCTCCAGGCCCCAAGTCAGGGGGTTTTTTTGTGCCACTCTTCTAAACCCTTTTCCGTTTTTCCACATCCTTTTTTCAAATCATGGACATGTTCCAGTAACTCGTGCTGTAAACAGAGGTAACACAATCTGTTCACTCGTGGAGATCCCATTTTATACAGCATGCTATAGGGTATCTTGTCTTCCCAGGATGCTGTATTCTGTTCTGGAAGCGTGATCCACATACTTTGTTCCTCAACATATAACCTTATGTTTTAATTCTAAGTGTGATTTTACCAGGGGTCTTAGGAGGCAGTTGCTTCCCATTAACCTTGCCAAATGTGAAGTGTGCACCATGCCAGGAGAGACAGTCGCACCTGCAGAGCTGTGAAGGCCTCCTAACCACATTTTGGCAGCGTAAGACAGCCACGGACATCAGAAAGCAGTTGGATGTTGAACAAATCATGTGGCAGCCCAGCACTGGAAGCTCACAGAGTCTGAATTTCTAGGACGCTTTCATCTCATCGGCAAAGCGCCTGAAGTATTTACACAGGACACAAAAGCATTAGCTGCTTTATCTTCTATCCTCATGCACGCTAGAGAGGGCTCTTTGGTCCTTTGTGGCTTTCTGAGAAAAACCTGGCAGACAAGCCTGTTACAGTGGAAAGAACACTGCTCAGCCGTGGCCTGGTCACCTCTTGGAGAAACAGGACCTGGCATCTGCAAACAGAAACTTCTTAGAACCAGGAAAAATGATAAACAGCACCAAAGCAAAGAAAATCAAGCTTAAACCCAGATGTTCCCCACGTGGCCTTAATTGCACCGCAGTGATGAAGTCGTGACAGAACTTCCTAATATTTAGTTTGTTGGGTGTTTCAGCACTGGAACAGGTTTTCAGCGGGGCTGGAGAATCTCTGCAATCGGAGGTGTTCAGGATTTGCCTGGGCCAGGCCCTGAGCAACCCAGTCACCCTGCTGGGAGCAGAGGGATGGAGCGGAGACCCTGGAGGTCCCTTCCCACGTGAATCTTTCTGTGATGCTGTGATTAACAAGCGGGTTTATATGGTTTTGTGTTTTTTTCTTAGTCGGGCAGTAGAAGCTATCTTACAAAATGAGGCAGGCTGCTACCTGCCATGAAGTGCCAAATGGAGAAGAAACTGAAAAAACAGCTCAGCTGCCACCAAACTCTGAATTTCAGTCTGTCGCACAATCATGTTAATCCAGCATAAATGCATAATGTTGCAGAAAGGGGCAATCCCATCTTCCCTTTCATCTCTCCTGCTGTCTCTCTTTTGTCAACACTGATGAGCATCGGAGAATTGATCCAGCTGAAAGCTGAACTATAAAGAAATAAATCCATTTTGATTTACAATGAGCCCTTTCAGTTTAAAAATGCACCATCTCCCTCCCTAGCAATTTTTGTTCAAAGCAAAATGGTTGGGGATCACCAAATCAGAGACTTTCTTCTCTTCAGGAGTATTCTGGAGCACTTGCTGTGCCATCATCCACATGAACCTTCCCAGGGACTGTATTCTTCTGCGGATGATTTCTCATAGCCTCACATGCTCCTTTAGTTACCCTCTACTTTTTTTATATGTAGCTTTCCTGCTAAGAAGGAAATAACATATTCTTCGTTAATAAGTATTTGCCTGTAGCCTCCATTGCACCGTAAGCTGCGGGCTCATGTTCTCCTGCCATGACACACCGTGAAAACACAGCCCATGGACCAGCTCTACTTTTTCACAGCTCCTCAGGACACATGCGACGAAGCCTAGAGCCAGACCCACCCCGTGCCCTGTGCAACGCTCATCCCCCAGCATCTGAAACACGTCCAAGGTGCCTCATCTCTGTCAGAGAGACCCACGCCGCTGCCAAGGGTAAGACAGAGAGAGGATTCAAGCCCCGCGAGCAGAAGGCACATCCTTCTGTGGCAGTTTTTCTTTGAGGGGACGCTCGCTGTATTGTCAGCTGAGAGTAACAGCGGCAATGGGGATCTGAGCCTGGCACATCTCAAACAGCCTGTCTCTCTCGGCACCCAGGAGACCATCAGCAGTCCCCCGGATCAGCTGCTGGAAGTTCTCACACCAGCAGACACAACCCACATCTGTTCTGGAGATCCCTCAGGCCAAAACAGCTCCCAGGGAAGGCAGTCTCCCTGCAAAACTGGCAAGAGACTGGCAAACTGAAGAAGCCACGCCAAAGAAGGGGCTTGCGTGTAATCCGTTGGGGGAATCTGGCTGCCCTGGTGTCACTACATGTCCAGCATCATCCTCCCAGCCTCTCCTGACACCGCTCTTACCACCAGTCTTGGTGCTGACGGCTCTGTCAGAGGTCTCGTTGCTGGCCATTTCTGCCAGTGCTCACCCGCTTTCTGGACTACCTCTGATGTCCAGTGCTAGCCTGTCATCCAGCTCTGCTGGTGGCACTGGATCTTCCAGCCCTCCGGGGCCCAAGGATCCTGCAGATGGTTGGACCCTCTCTCTTCAGCTACCCCTGGGAGAACAGACCACGTTTTAGGAGTCCCACTCTCAGACCAAGGTTCGGCTCCTATCAGAGCACTCCTCAGCTCCTTTCAGCCCATACCTGAGTCAAGGGAATTTTTTAGGACCGTTCTGCTACTGCCCCGGTCACTCAGTGACACACGGCGCATGGGGTCCGTGCCTGACTCCTTCACCTCAGTGTCAGGTCACTGCAACTGAGAGCTTTCTCCTCACAGCTGGCATGGCTTCTCCCATCCCTTGCATGCGGTGGGCTCTTTGCTCTTGAGAAAACTCACTGCAGCCCTGGGACGTTTGGGAGGCTATCGCATGTTTTTCCCTTGGATTAACAGCATGGCATGAACGCTGCAATGAGAGATGAGTCAAAACGTAACCTAGCTTGCTGCATGGGGTTTTGTAGTTGATCCGTCTCACCCTCTGTGTTGCAAAACACAGAGGCTGTGGCATCAAAGACATCCTGCGGCTTCAAAGACATCGCTTAACTAGATATTGGCCAGGGTACCAATACCCATCACTACCTCCACAGGTAGTTTTGGAAGTCCAAAAAGGATCCTGCAGCATCCCATCTCTTCCCCGGGAAGAATCTGGAGGCCTTTTGAAAGAGAAGAGTTACACACTTCTCTACAGCTAATGCTGGCCAGATACAAGAAGCTAGCTGCCAAATATGCCTGTGAATGCTGCAGATTCTCTCCAGTGATGAAATCACTGGGGGTTTTAGCAGAAATGCAGCCCACAGCTTCAGTCAGCACCCCCCAACATTGTTCCTGGCTTTCTGATTCAGGTTTCTCTGGGATATTCAGCTGTCTGCTGAGGATTGTCCTACAAAGGTCGCTCGCCTTTTAGCACTGTAATGAAAGAGGCTGCAGACTCGTCCAAAGGCTCCGTAAAGCTATGCTTTCCTAAAGGTGTTTAGGATTCTGGGAAGCAAGCCACCGCTAGACTCTCCTCGGCTCCACGTCAGAGACCTGTGATGACCCAGGCACTGCTCATTCAGCAAATCCTCTAAAAAGGACCTTTTCAAAAGTAAAGAGCCTCCCAACAAATGTCAGGCAGCCAGCCACTCTTCCTCCTCCTAGCCCTTCTGCAGAGGCACATTTGGGTTTTGCCCAGAACTACTGGGAGATGTGAACTTTCTCTTTTCTAATCCCCTTCTCCTCAGCCCTTTTTGGGATAAATGGGTCTGTCCTCCAAGACCGCTCTCTGATGCATGGGGCACCCTGGCCCTGGGAAGATAACACGCTGCTTCCAGGCATCGCGGAGGGACAGAAGCCTGGAGCAACTCCTTCCTCCTGTGAGAACATTTGGTACCCACCCTGGACGTAGAGAAGCTGAGCAAATTCACATACGGAATGGCTCTCAGGTTGGTGCCTTGGTAGAAATCATCACGGCCCTTTGCGGGGGAAGAGTGGTTTGCATCCTTCTACCTCAGGGGTGCCTGTTTCGACACATTTCCACGTTGTGCATCTCACACAAAGCCTGCTAAGCCGTGGGCGCCGGCTCTTTCTGGTTCGGGATTCTGCCGCTTGGCCCCTCTGCAGCTACAAGGTGTTGACTGGGGAACCGCTGCATCTGCCCTGAGCACCCAGAGAAGGGCGGCTCCGTTACTTCCCCCCCTGGAGATGAGCTTCCCAGTCAGTGCCAGAAGTCTTGCAGTTAATCCCAGTCTGACCCCTGGAAACCCCGTTGCCCGTCCAGGCGCCTGTGGAGTACCAACCTGCCTGGCAGCCTTTGCTGCACACCACATCCCCTGCCAGACCTTCCCTTCTGTCTCCCCAGGCGTGGCTGCTTTCTGTTTACAGTTCCTTGCCACAACCTTATTAGTTATCTCTAACTAGTCACTTCTTTTTGCTTGTTATGTTTGCTCTAGCTCTGGGCCAACAGCAATCAGGATGTTTTACATGAGATCCATTTGGTGAGCGCTCTATCTCGGGAACACCCAGACCAGCTGATCTCAAGTCGCACAGCTGATAACCCAGTCTTCAAGTCACACCACAGTTTCTTAGGTCAGTTAAAGTCTGCAAATAAAATACAGAGCACCTGAAAAAGTCAGCGCGAAGCAGAAGATTCTGACTAGCTTCAGACTTGATGCTGCAAGGACCAAAACATGAAAGTGGAATCACTCAGAGAAAAACATGGTATCACAGAAATCTGGAAACGCAACGGAAAATTCCTTCAGCAAGACTAAGTCAATGATACTGCAGAATAGTGTTTTCTATTCCTATTTTTCTTGGTAAGTGTAGTTTGCACCTGTAAGACATGCCAAGAGAGACAAGAAAAGCAATGTGTTAAGGTTATGCGCAAGATGACTGCTGCGGGTAAGTCTGGAACCGAGCTGAAGCCAGTTAATGCCTGCCACAGACAAAGGAGTATTTAGTGAGCTGGGCTTCTGTAGCCCGTCCCGGGCTACTCCCGTCGTAGCCTGCCCCTCGTTCCCCGTGGCTCTGCCGGAGTCCCAGCCGTCGCTCTCAGCCTCATCGAGCCCCAGGGGACCCACACGGGCGGTTCTGAGAAGATGCCCCCATGCTGATCTTGCTTCGGTCACTGTTATTTCTGCGGTGGGGTCCTGTTCTGGGAGATGACGAAAATGCCATTCAAGGGAGTCAGCATTTAAAATGGGTCGTTAGAGAGAAACGTCAGAGGTGTCTTTGCTAAAGATAGCCTGGTGCTGAGTAAAACAGTGCCTCCAAAACCTTCATTTCACAACATGCTCATTCAGCATAATAACCCCTCAGCCCCAAACACCCCCCGGTGCCAGACAGCTCCCGTCACTTTCCTGGACTCTCCATCAGTCCCTCGTGGCCGCCTCTTGGGAAGCAGCAGCAGAATGGAAATACGTCTCTCTGCTTTGCCGGTTCTTACAAGAAAGAAGCATTTCCTAGAGCCCGGATTCAGTTAAGGGTGGTTTTGGGGCCTCAAGCAGAATGGTGCCAGGGCGCTGAGGCTAAGCGTGCAGAGCGGGTCGGGATGGAGGGGGAGAGCAGCGAGCTGGGTGTCCCCCGGGCGAAGCCAGGGGAGGGGGCACAGACGGCGCTGGGCTGCGGAGCCATGCGCGTCTCCCCACCACAGCTCCATCTCCCTTCTCTCTCTCTCATCTTCACCCACACACTCACACCATTCTCGCACTGCTGATTCAGGGGAAAGAGAGGTTGATGCTTTCTGCTTGGACTGGGCACCACAAACTGTTTTTCT
This sequence comes from Platalea leucorodia, assembly GCF_965183815.1. Taxonomy (NCBI): domain Eukaryota; kingdom Metazoa; phylum Chordata; class Aves; order Pelecaniformes; family Threskiornithidae; genus Platalea; species Platalea leucorodia. Next base: position 130,998,073 of record NC_138824.1, on the reverse strand, counting down.
TGAACAGGAGGAAAAAACACCTCCCGCCAACCGTCACAAGTTCTCCCCCATCTTCTCTCTTCTCTTCCTCTCTCATGCGATCCTATGGGCTGTGTAACACAGAGGGCACGAAGGACGGCTACAAAGCAGTCCCCCAGGACATCGAGGCACACAAGGTTGCACCAGGTTCCCCTACACCGATCCCACTCCTCAGGAGACTGAAGGGCCGTGCGTGGTAAAAGACGAGAGCTGTCACCGCAACAGGGAGCTGCTGAAGCCAGGCGTACCACTTGCTCTCTTTTATCCAGCTTCGCTATCCAGCTGAGGAAAACTAGAGAGCAAGCAAGGATCCTTCCACAGCGAAGAAGCGGCTGCTCTGAGTCACCTCCCTTCCCTCACCCCCAGGAAAAGCCCCAGGCCTCGGGGGATGAGCCGCCGAGGGGCTTGGGTGTCTGACACCTGTCATGAAGGGCTGATTAAGTCCGAAAGAGTCAGCCAGTGGGTTGCTGGAAAGTGTGAGCCACAACAGTGGGGGTTCTCTGAGGCAAAAGGGGCCCCAGGATGAGGCATGTGGAGGGAAATGTAGTGCCCTGTGTAAAGCTCAGAGGCTACACAGGAGCGAGGACGAGCCCCCTCAGCGCACGAGCTCGGGTGGGTTTTCCCCGGAGCTGCAGGAGGAGGGGGGGTCCCTTCCTCAGACCCCTCGCAGTGCCACAGCGTGCAGCCCCTCTCCTCAGTGCTGGGTGCTTCTCCTGGGTGCTCCTCTCTGTCTCCTCGGACCACCTCAGCTTTGTCCCAGCTTGCCCCTAGGCTCTGGATGGATGGGTCACACGTGCCCTGCTTGGAGCTCGCCATAGACCCATTCCTCATGCTGCCTGTGAACTGGCCAATGAGGAAAAGCCAAAAAATCAGCACATTTGAAGGATTAAAGAAGGAAAAAAAAATAAACAAAACCCCAACAAAACAAAACAAAAAAAACCCCAACAGCAGAAGAAAGACCAACACGTTCTCAAAAGCCCTGAAACGATTAGAGGGAAGCTGTAAGAGGCGGAAAGATCAAACCAAAAAAGGTAAGAGATGAAAGAAAAACATGAAAGGCACTTGCTGGGAAGTGTCTTCTACACTTTTTCCACTGTCTATGTAGAAGCGAAACTTGTAAGAAAAACAACAGCGACCCAAAGAATTTCCACTAAAAGATGCTTAGAGCAGTGTCTCTGGTCCCTCCCTCCTCTCTCTCGCTGGCTTCAGCTCTGCCTTCACGTGCCTCAGACTTATACTGGTTTCTTGGTCGTGACGCATCTTCTTAGCGATATGAGGAAATTAGCTGCCCACCTTCAATATAAGGGCACCTAGGGAAACGCTTTGATCGGAGAGAGAGACAGCACGAGAGCAGGCACGTCCAGCTGACCCCTCTTGGTTCATCCCACCCACTCGAACATCTTCTTTGCCCGTGCCTCGTTTTTGCTGATCTCTTAAAGCTTCAGACCTGCTCAAGCACGGACCCGAGTGGGAAGACGCAGCCCTTTGCCTCTCCTGGATGCCACCATGAGGCCGGTGTCCCTGGTGCTGTTCCTCACCTTCACTCTGCTGGCTTTCAATGGTAAGAGGGGCTGAGCCCATCAGGGAGGGCAGAGTAGCTCAGTAAACTGAGTCTGGGTTTTCCCTGGTCCCTGACAGGTCTGGAGGGGAAAATTTGTGCGCTGAAGATGGCCAGATACTGCCCTCTGCTCCATGAGTCCCACCCTTTGCTCAACCCTCCGTCTCGTTACAGCTGGCCACATCCTACCAGGAGCAGCTGAGGGGGAAAGCAGGGCACAGAAAGTGTGGGCCAGAGCGGGGAGCTCAGCCGTGCTGCCTTGCCACCTGAGCTCCAGAAAGATGGCGAAGAGCTGGAAGCAGCTGTCTAACAAGATATCCGTGCTGTGGAAGCGCCGTGGGGGAAGGTACGCCAGGGCCAAGAGAGATCCGTGTCCTTGGGGGGGGGACTGGGGAGGGTGGGAGACACTTTGAGCCCCCTTTCTCCTTCCCCACATTCCCTCCTTCCTGCCCCCCACCCTTGGTCTCGCCTTTGCCTCCGGCACGAGCCGCTCACTTGTCCTGCTCCCAGTGCCCACCAGGAGCCACACATGGTGCTGGAGGTGGGGTACTCCGGCCTCATGAAGACGGCGCTGCCCATGAGGCTCCGGGTGTCAGTTCAGGACTCTGCCTTACGCAACGGCAATTTCTCCCTGCGAATCAACCCGGTCCGGAGCGAGGATGCCGGGCTGTATGAGGCACAGGTGGCGTACAACACGGAGGTGCAGAGCTGCCAGGTGGAGCTGGGGGTAATTACAGGTAGGAGAAGATGGAAACCCCGGAGAACATTGATTTTTAGGTCCGGGGAGGTTGTAAGAGTGAGATGGGGTGGGGTGCTGTGTTTGCCAGGGCAGGTTAGGGTACAGGCAGCAGCTCCCCGAAAGCACACAGCTTCCTGCTGTCTCCTCTCAGATCTGGAGAGGGACAAAGATAGGACAGGAGGGGCACAAAGAGGTGGTTTGGTAGTCCCCCCGTGTCCTTAGCTTCCCCCACCTCTCCCCCTTTCTTTTTCTTGCAGTAACCCTCAGTCCACCCAGCCCTGTGGTAGAAAACGAGCCGCTCTTGTTGAGCTGCAACTCCAGCCACCGGGCCAGCCTTGTGGAGACGCGCTGGTTCCACAACAGGCGCCTGGTCCCCGCCTCCGGGACCTTCTGCTCCTTGCACGGGGCTCTCTCCATCCTCCGGCCAGCCATGAGTGATGCGGGCTCCTGGTGCTGCCAGCTCAGATACTCCGATAATGAGATCATTTCTGCCACGTACAACCTGCAAATTCTAGGTGAGCTCAGCCTCTGCGTTGCTACTCCAGCGTTCCCAAGTTGCTCCCTTTGATGTGACTGACCGACCCCAGTGGCTCCAGCTTCCCAGCTCCCACCCTGTCCTCACTTCCCAGGCCAGTCGCCTCCCTGCGGAGCTCTTTCCAGCCACCACCCCACATTGTCCTCTCTCCCTGGCTCAGGTTTTGATGGCCCAACGAACCCCGTGGTCTATGCTGCACCCGGCTCTGCAGCTGATCTACCGTGCACCCTGAGCTACCTTCCCAGTGCCTTTGGGATCAACGTGGCGACAGCCCACTGGAGCCGCCTTGGAGGAGGACGCTTGCAAGACTGGGGTATCTCCCAGAATTCGAGCAACAGAAGCTTCCCCCTTCGTCTCCCTGCGGTGGGGCCAGGCGATGCAGGGCGGTACCGCTGTGCTGTCTCTGTTGGCAGCAAGACGATCAGCAGGGACGTGACCTTGGCAGTGGTTACAGGTGAGAGGAGAGACAGGGAGGTGCATCGTCCCTCTGGGGTCCCCCACCACTTGCAGATAAACCTTCCTGCATGTCAGAGCAGTGAGCGTGGGTTGCTCCTGCTCATAGGTTCTCACCCTGGGGCAGGAAACAAGGTCTCTATTCAGGGCATTGCACTGCACTGGACTCTGCTGAAAGTTTTTACCCAGGTTTTCCTGGGTAACTTGATTATTCTTCTTGAAGACTGAGGAAGACAAAGAAAAATAAATTAGCGGAGGTAATGAAGGAGGGATGTATTAGAAGAAGGAGGGATGGGGAAGAGATGTGGACCTGCCTGCAGTCTTTCCTGAGGATAGTTTTTTCCTTTGCTGCAGTCACCCCGAGTATCCAAGGACCGGTTTCTGAGGGATCTCGCTTGCTGCTCATCTGCAGCCTCTCACACCCCCGGGGACATGAACGTTTCCAGTGGAAGCACCTCGACTCAGCCCCCACTAACAGCAAGCTGGCTGCGGCCACCTCCCATAACCTGGAGGGCCACAGGTTCCAGACAGGCCCTACCTTGGAAATACCCCGAGTGTCACAAAAGGATATGGGCACGTGGGAATGCAGCGTATATGGCCCACAAGGCAGACTGGGAGCAGTGGAGTACGAGCTGCAGATCACAGGTACTGCGTCCCATGGATCTGTAACCGATCCCTTCTTCTCGCCCTGTTCAATTCCCTGGTGCCCTTTCCTCTCTCAGCCTTCTCCCCTTTGACCGCTTGGATCCCATCTTATTGCCATCCTGTCTTAGCCCTCACCAGTTCCTCCTGTTGCTCCTTCCGATTCCCTGCACCCTTTTCCAGTTTGCCTCTCTCTGTGCAGTCCCAGCCTTGCCCCAGTGCAAAATCAACCCTCTCCTCCTTTCTAACTGTGGTTCCTCCTCGCAGGTGCCCAGGTCTCCAGCCCTCCCACCATCTTCAGTGGGCAGGTTACTTTTGGGCTCACGCTCACCCTCTTCCTCCTGCTTACGGTCTGTGTTCTGGCTCTGGCCCTACAAAAAAGGGTAAGTAAGTGTCCATCACCCCATTTCTGTTCATTTTCCTCTGCATCATCCCTTATTTGACCTTTCCCTGGGTACCCGAGAGACAGCAATGCAATGTCTCAGGGACACAGCAGCCAGCCTGCTGAGGGTGTCATGGACATGTAGTGAAAGCTGTATCCTGGGCATCGGCAGGTCTGGCTAACCGTGGCATTCGTCTGGGGGCAGGTCAGACCCTTCAGAGGAAGGATAAAACCTCCTAGGAGGCAATCACAGCCCAGCCTTGAAAAGCTTCTTGTTTGTTCTTGCAGAGCTCAAGCCACGCTGTAATAGAGGAGGGTTAATTTCCAGGCTTTTGTAGGTGTCCTCTCTCCTATTCCTTATCTGGATGCTTTGATGTAACAGAGTCTCCCGTTCCATATAAATGCCTGCTGGTCCCCAGACGCCGACCTCGATGCAGGTCTGTTGCTGCTGGCTCGGCCCTCACACCTCGGCTGTCTGCTTCTGGCAGCTCACTGCCCTTCGTTCGCTCGGCTTCTTCCAGTATCTCATCTTCTGAGAACTCTGCCTTGCTTTTATCATCCCAAAGACCAGGCCGAGACTGATCCCTCCCCAGCATGCCACTGGAAAAAACTGCGCGAACAAGTCAGACCATTTCTCTGCAATTTTCATACTGTTTCTCTGCAAATGGCAAATTCTTCCTTCAGGGTTTCTCTTTGCTGACCAGGGACACCTTTCGTGAGTAGCTGTGATGTAGTTGCCTTCCGCTCAGCTTCTTGGAAAGGGCCCACAGCGAAAATCCCCTTCTAGTGCAGAAGGGGCCGGGGGCTCAGAGCGATCTCAGGTTGGGATAACTTGCCGTGGCGAAAGAGCTGGGTGCCTTGAACCTGCTGCAGATGAGGGATGTGATAGCATTGATGCGAATTCATAGCAAATCCTGGTGGCTGGAGGCTGAAGACAGGCAACATCAGAGCAGAAGCAAGATGGGCATTTTAGAAAAAACACAGCGGGTAGTGCTAGAGAGTCTCGTGACTCATACGTCATCATCGGTCCTTAATCAGCACTGATGGTAACGGATAATCTAAGGCAGAGATCTACAGTTTCTGGGTGACTCTCTAGACTGTGCAAGTCCAGGACAGGATGATCAGAACCACCCTTTCTGGCCTAAAACCTTGGACAAATAACCCTTTACAGTGTAATTGTTAACCCACGGCCAGCAGGGAATAGGATACCTGGGTGTCCAGCTCTGCTTGCTTCAACAGCTCTCATCCAGCCAGGATACTTACCGCCTCAAAGCATTTGTGTGTGCCCTCACGGCCTTGCTTTGCCGAGCAAGCAAAGCTCCTCTGTTGCAGCACAGGTCCTCCATCTGCTGATGGTCCTCCATCCACTGATGGTCCTCCATCCGCTGATGGTCCTCCATCCGCTGATGGTCCTCCTGCCCTTCTCTTCCCAGTGTCCCCACTGGGCTCATCCTTTGTGAGAGTGCAGACGAGGTGCCTTGAGCGAAGATATTAGCTCTTCTCTTGTTCTCTTCCTCTCTCTGCTGGCATTCTCTGAGATTACATTTGCTCTTCTTGCATTGGTTGCTCGCTGGTATCCCTTGATGGGCTGTTGCCCACACAGTAGGAATTCCTGTTCCGATCCCCTGAGCCTATCAACGTGCGGTTGGTACTGTTGCATTTCATTCACCCTTGTCATTCAGTTTACTGCTCCATTCTCCTAAAATATCTGGGTCTCGGGTGACATTTTCATCCTCTTTCTTCCAAATGAGGCTCCTCAACTTTATCAGCTACATAACTCATTAGCACTTTCTCACTCTCTGTGCCATTAAGGATTGGTTCCACAACTGATCCTTGAAGATTTGTGCTTATCATTTCTCTACAGCCTGGCAGAAACCTGCCAGCAAAATCCCAGTCCCTTCCTCTTAGCTGAGATCACACCTACCATGCCGTTCTTTTACTAATCTCGTCTTTCCAGTTGTATTGATTGCCTGCGTGTCACCGTTATCAGGAGCCCTGAGATCTACCTCTTTTCCATTGTCTAGAAAATCGCTTGTTAAAGCAAGATGTGAAAGTGGTTCTGTCTTTAATTTGTTCTTATCTCATTTTGCATGAACCTTCATGCCTTTAATTATTCTCTCTGAAAAGACGTTGTAAAATCTGGCATACCGTTGAACCTGACAATGGCCTGACCGTTGCCCAGATCATGCTTTGCTCTCTCTTAAGCGTGTCCTGTCTTTGGTGTTCCTTATGCCCATGACAACACAGAGGATAACATTGAGCCAGCCTTCCCCAGAAGAAACTACCTGTCTCAGAGGGTGGGACTGGGGCTCCTCCCTGGCTCTAGGAGGGAAGGGGAGCCTCGTGGTTGCAGTCAGTAGGACCACACCTTCCACAGCAGGGAGACGCCCAGACTTAGAATCATAGAATCATTAAGGTTGGAAAAACCCTTAAGATCACCGAGTCCAACCGTTAACCTATCACTGCCAAGTCCATCACTATACCATGTCCTCGAGCACCACATCTATCCGTCCTTTAAATACCTCCGGGGATGGAGACTCAACCCCTGCCCTGGGCAGCCTGGGCCAATGCTTGACCACCCTTTCGGTGAAGAAGTTTTTCCTAATATCCAACCTAAACCTGCCCTGGCGCAGCTTGAGGCCGTTTCCTCTCATCCTATCACTTGTTACTAGGGAGAAGAGACCGACCCCCACCTCGCTACAGCCTCTTTTCAGGCAGTTGTAGAGAGCAATAAGGTCTCCCCTCAGCCTCCTCTTCTCCAGGCTGAACACCCCCAGCTCCCCCAGCCTCTCCTCATAAGACTTGTGCTCCAGACCCTTCACCAACTTCGTTGCCCTTCTCTGGCCACGCTCCAGCACCTCCATGTCCTTCTTGTAGTGAGGGGGCCTTGACTTGTGCCATTCAGTCTCCCTCCCATGCCTGATATTGTCCCTTTCTTCCCTTTCAGGCACGGTCTCCTGCCTTCCCAGCGCTGGAAGGGATGGTTGCAGTCACTGTGCCGAGGAAGATGGAGCTGGAGGAGAACCAGAAAGGGAAGATCCAGCAAACCGAGTGCTGATGGGAGCAGGGACACCGGGTCCGGTCTGCATGGGAGGATGAAACTCTGTGTGCCATGCTGCAGGGAGATAAGCACCATGCAGACCTCTCAGGAGGGTGTAGGGATGGCATGAACATAACAGGAGGCCATGGGAGCTCTGTACCTGCAGAGGGGCTAGAAGCTGCAGTAAGGTGGCAGGTAGCACAGACGCTTTGGAGCTATTGGGAGTATTTGAGCCAGTAGCTATTGCCTGCTTCAATGCCACTTGTCTCTCCCACCCTTTGCCCCTCCTTCGTGGCCTCTCTCACAGCCTGTCACTGGTGGGACACTTCTTAAACGCGGGAGATGGCTGGAACCCAGCTCCCCTGCAGCCCCGTGGTGTCTCCTCCTCCCTGCCCACTTCTCCCTCTCCCCGCGCTGCCCTGCTCTTGCGCTCATTCAGTGGCAGAGGGGACCCCGCAGAGGACTGCACGTGTTGCACATTTTGAGCGTTTTATTTTATTAGAAACTCATTTTAGAGCCTAAAATAAATCTGTCTGACAAAAAAACCCCGCTGGCCCCTGAGTGTGCTTGTGGAGGATCGCGCCTGTCGACGGTGCCGGCTGTACTCCGCCCGTGTGAAGCAGCTTCTAAGAACTTTGCTGCCTTCTCTTTCAGCTCTGTTTTACTGAAGTTGCCTGCTCATTTCTGACATTTTGAAGGTGGGGAAGGGGAAATTAAATGCCACTAGAGAAGAAAAAAATCACAGTTTCAGTCTCTCCTTTTTGCTGTGCTTCAGAGTCTTTTTTCCCCTCCCCATCTGGCTCTCCCTGTTCCTTCATTCATTTATTCCTTCTCTCAGTCCTCACCTTTTCCTGATGTATCTCCCATTGATGTCAGGGCTTTCTGTCACTCTTCTCCTACTAAGGACGTACTTACTATTGTAATCGTGAGTCTGCCAGGTCCCATCTCCCACGACCCTCGACGTGTTTAGGTTTCATCTAGTTAGAGAATGCTCTTCACCGGCTCTCCGAAGAGCCATGGAGGACTGTGGTACTGCTCTTGAACAGTCATTGCATGCCACCCCAGAAGAAAGCCTCGCTAGTAAAGAGAGTCACACAGGTGGTTTCTCCCATATGGGTCACTGGGCTGGGGCTGCTCAAGCAAGGAGGTGGTGGCACAAAAATGAAGCTCTCAGTGTTTAGGAAGGGAGATTTTCTTGACTTGAGCAGAGGGCTTCGCTACCAGGCCAGCTTTTCATTATTTCAGCAGGAACATGAAGAGACCTTCTTGGTGTGTGGCCCTCACCTTCCCCGCAAGAGCATACAGGTAACGACCGCACTCCGGGATGCTCAGACTGCAGGTAGCGGAGCAGCACCCAAAAAGCCTAACTAGCCCACTCTGCGGAGCACGTCTGGACTCCACAGCTCTTTAACTACTCAGCTAGCCGTGTGTTTTACTGAAAATGATACCCATTTCTCCACTAAGTCCTAGAGAAATGCAAGCAGAGGTGTGAGGCAGACTTTGCTTCAACTGCCTCGTGCCCTTTCAGGCAGGCACTGAAACAGAACCAGCGTGAGGAAGGACAGTCCGGCCTGGTACCAGGCATCTTCCCAGGCAAATGATAATGCTGCAATGTTTTCAAGTTGGGAGCGATCTGTCTGGCTCAGACTCCCCTCTCTGCCAGATGCATTGGAGATAGAGAAAAGGTGGGTTAGCCCCCGTGGGGCTAAGGAGCAACCCAATATTCAGCAAGACCACATCATACTCCCTCAGTGGCGGACAGCGGTTTGCTCTCTCTTCTCATGCACAACGAGATGCTCTCTCCTCCTGTAATGCTTTTAGCACTGCCTGTTACCAGCCTGGATGTTCTCATTGCTCAGCTACGTGCCCGGTCTGTCTTTAAACCTCGCTGTTTTCTCGTACTCTCTCACTTCTTCTGGCAATCCATCCTCGGGTCTGCTTATTCACTGTGTGAAAATGGTTCCTCTTTATCAGTTTTGAATTCAAAGCTTTCCGCTTTCATCATCTGTTTTCTTTTCTCCTGTCACAAAGGCTGGAAGAAGAGGGACTCCCAGGCTATCGTCTCTTGGCTGGTCATTATTCTGCGGCCTTTTATCACATCCCTTTTTTCTTATTTCCCCCTCCTCTCCTGACTCATTGCCCTTCGGGTACAAATCCCAGATTTTGGGGACTTTCTCCCCCACAGTTTGCTCAGGCCCATCTCTCTGCATGGCCAGCTCTCCTCAGATCCTTTGGGCTGGAAAAGGAGGCAGCAGCCCAGTGGGGGAGCAGTGCTGGCTTCCACGGAGGCACAGTACCTTTCTCCACATTACTTCCATCCTGCCCTTCATGGCTCGCAACGTCTTCTCTGCTCTCCTGACCATCGTTCCCCACTGAACAGCACTGAGCTTGTACCGTTCGCTGAAACGCCTACCGTGATGCCCGGGGCTCTTGCCTGACCTGGTTCACTTACAGTAAGCCAAAGCCTAGAAGGATTTATGCAGTTTACATTTTCCCTCCAGCTACATGACTTTGGGAACGATGATGCTGAATTTCACTTGCCTTCCTGTTGCTGATGAGCACAGTTTTCTCACGTGGCTCCACAGCTCTTGTCATTCTCTCGTCTCCTGACAAATTTAAACAGCTTCATGTCATCTACATACTTGGCCTTCTTGCTGCTTGCCTCCTTCGACACTAGTAACTCATGTCTTAATTCAGGTACTTTTGGGCCTCGCTGCTGCCTCTGATGACAACCGGCAGCTTAATCCTCCTCCTCGTTTCCCACCTCGGGGCCCGTCGCAGGCGCAGAGCAGACCTGTCCCACTCGCCCCCGTGCAGGGGGAGTCCATTGCCCGGGTTAGCCCTGTAGCTCCAAGGGGGCAAGGAGAAGGTGCAAGCTGCTCAAAGACGCGAAACGCAAGCTGAGCACTGGATTATTTACTGTAACGCAGTTACTCTTGCTTCATGACCCTTCACCGAGGACTGATGATACCTGGAGCCAGTTTCACCAGAGGCATTCATGCAATTGTGTATGGTTCCACTGCAAGACCTGGGTATGCAGTAGGCATGTCCACAGTCATTGTACTACTTGTACCAGGTCCTGAAACTACTTTCTTTGGAATAGAGAGGAGAACGGTAGCCGAGGTGCGTAATCTGCGTAGGTTAGGGTTGCACCATCTACAAAGGCTATGAGGCCTCAGACATGGTTGCATATAAATACAAATTCCACCAGCTCTGGGGTGCTGCGAATGGTATCTGAAGCTTGACAGATGTTGCAATCTTGCTTTTGGAACCAGCAGAGCACTTCACGCAGATGAGCATTACTGACAAAATACAGGCACCAACAAAAGTGACAAGCGTGGCCATTGAGCTGTTTTGTTTGATGGACCTCAAGGAAAAATGCTCAAAAGCCAGCTGCCACCAATGCAGAAATAACTTTATGGCCACAGCAAGCTTTGCGTCCTGAACGCTGTAGGATAAGGAATGGATCAGTGCAACACTAGGAAGCAGGAAAATATTTCTGAACACTGAGGGAATCGAGACGTCACGAGGCAAATCAGTACAGGACCAAGAGTCTGTACAATAAAGCAAACAAATCTGGAAATCCTGGTGCGATGCAACTCACTCCAGCTCCCACAAGCTGTCATGCGGTGTACCTCTGAAACGGCTCTCGCTCCCACCTGAAGGTTTCAGAAGGTCTTACGGTAAGAGGACATAGGACACTCTCCGTGCCCAGGAAAAACGGCAGGAGGTGATGCACAAGGGCAGCTTTTGGAAGGACTCGTTATTTCTCATTAATATTGAGGTTTCTCACATTGTTCTTCTTTTACAAACATTGGGTGTCTTCCTCTCTTGTCACCAGGTCAGCATCCCCCTTTTTTTTTTTTCATGGAAAACAAGACAGGTTTTTGGAGGGAGGAGGAGGCACCAGCAGACTCCCTAACAAGCTTTGGGGGCTGGCAGGAGCCCAGCCGGGACCCTCCAGCCAGGCACCCCCCCAAGCCCTTCAAAATCTCACGCCCAGGTGAACGCAGGCACCCGAAGGGTCCCCGAAAGGGTCCCCCGAAGGGTCCCCCGAAAGGATCCCCCGAAGGGGTCCCACCGCTTGGCCCCAGGCATCTCACATCCCCAAAGCCCGGCCTTTGGAGCCTTGTGCCTCCATCACCCGTGTCCCACCGCCTCCTGCGGGGGCACCTGGCCAGCCCTCACCCCTCGCCCCTCGCCCTCCTCTCCCTCCCCAGCACAAGGAGCCTCCTCTCCTCGGCCCGGGTTTGTGCCGCCATCTAGTGTCCACGCACGACGGGGATTTCTCACCCACCCACCCCTGCCCGCTCAGGTCCAGCCATCGTTTGCTCCTCCTGCGCCGCGAACACCCGTGACCCAGCTCTCCAGTGACCGCTGAATACGCCCAGCTCCTTCCCTCCCTTCGCTTCCAGCTAAGGAAGCTAAAGCAAAACTGCTGATGATTACTACTCAGAAGCAAAACCTTACGGCACACGCTATTGAATTACATCCCACTTCAACGCTCCGAGCCTCAAGCTGCTTCCAGCGCGATATTCCAGATCCTGATGAAAGCCCTCGTAACAAATATTGTCACCAACTTCTCCCCCTTCCTTTTTGGTCATTAATAGTAAGGCAGTAAGTAATATCCATCCCATGCAGGTCCTTAAAAACTCCCCCAGCTGCCTCCCTCCTGCCTGTTGCATTTCTGACACATCTTTAACATCGGCTTGGTTTTGTTTAGGCTCACTTTAGCCCCTGTCACTTTTGGTGACACGCTTTTGCGGATGGTGATACTTGGACCATCCCTCTCTCCAGTGCCCCCGAGCAGCCCCTGACTTCCCGGCAGTCCCTAACTTCCCAGTTGCCCTGGCTGGTCTTTCTCCATCAGACTTCACACCTCCTGCCAAAATACAGGCCACCCCTTGCTTATGAAGAACATCTCTGGAGATTTCCTGATTTTTCCACTGCGATCAGCAAATCAACCTTCATGGTATCTGCTTAGAGAGTCCTCTCTTCCCAGTTTAAGCTTCTGCAAAGAGATATCTCCCCCCAGCACTACCTGGGAGCCTTTCTCCTTTCTGAGGTACGTAGTTCCTCGCCAGATGGCTGCTTGTTTCTAGCTCTCCCCATCCAGCATCAAAAATGCCCCTCAATAAGGTCAGCAGGTACCAACCATTCTCTTGCAAAGAGAAAGTTCCTGGCCTTTGAAGCTGCCTGAAGATACGGTTTTTATGCTGTGTTCAACACTTGCCCTTCCTTCACTCCGATACCACTGAGCAATCACTAATTATCCGATACAGCTGGGTACCCTTTACCCATCAGAGCTCACAGGCACACTCCTGGCCCTCACTGACGTGCGGGGAACTTGGTTTTAAGGAGACCATCTCTGGAGGTTTCTTGGTTTTCCACTGGAGTCGGTAAAAGGTCCTTCTCCACAGCTGATTTTTGAGACCCTTTTCTTCCTTTTTTGCACCTCCTCGGAGACGCTTCATGTCCCCGCAGACTGTGACCTCCACCCAGCATAGCCTGGGAGCCTCCTCTCTCCGCTGAGGTCTACGAGAAGTTGTTACTCGCCAACCCCGGTTTGCAAAAATATTGCTGGCGATGGGATTAGAGAAAGGGAGACAGCGCAGGGCGGGCGGGGAGCGTCTCCGCAGGGGAGAAAACAGGGAAACAGCCAAAAACGTGGCTGGGGGGAGCGGTGGGTAGTGCTCAGGCTCCTCTCACTCCGCCGCAGGGTCAGCGTGTGACGCTGGATAAGCCCCACTTTCCCCATGGATGCAGTACAGTAACTGTCCCAGCGAGGTGGGAACCAGACTCGCATGGAATTTAAAAACCAGTTAAATATTTATGAGAAATATTACATTCAGAAGAGAGACTGGCTGGCTAATATTATTCATCCCTCCTGGATTCTGATGTTTTATTAATGCTTGCAACGGGTTTTGAGATGCTTGGATGAAAGTGATACAACCACGTCACCGCACGCTGCGACCCTTGGTCCCAGCGGTACCTGTTTGCCACACAGCTGTAGCAGCTCTGAGAGATGAGGCTCCCTCCTGAATCCCTCCCCTGGGCCCGTGTAGGGGCCAGGCCTGCAGCTTTGTCACCTCAGACCCGCAGCCCTGCTTCTCCTTGCAACTCTGCAGCAAGTTCAAGTGTGTTTTGGAAGCTTCACCCCTTCAGGGAATGCTGTTTCTGGTAGATATTTGCAGTGACATAAACCAACTGTTTAAAAACAAGCCAGTGTTTGTACATTACAGCATGCTGGGAAGACAAAACGCAAGCCAGAATCCGTGAGAACTGAAGCATCAGCTCGATGCCCCGCAGCCCCAAGCCCCGAGACACCAGGGTCTTACAAACCCAACCTGACTTTTCTCAGCTCTGTTTTTCCCGGGACAGCCCCTCTCTGGCAGCTAGGGACCAGAAGGGACATTTCTATTTGCAGGCACGTGAGAGCGTTTTGAAGATACCGAGGTGATGTGGCAGGTTCTCACCGGACAGCCGTGTGTCTGAACAGGGCTTTCACAGGCTCCGGACACTGGCAAAGCGAGCGCCCATCCCATCCCATCCCATCCCATCCCATCCCATCCCATCCCCTCTCACCCCATCCCATCCCTTCCCACCCCACCCCATCCCATCCCATCCCCTCCCACCCCACCCCATCCCACCCCATCCCCTCTCACCCCATCCCATCCCATCCCATCCCCTCTCACCCCACCCCATCCCACCCCACCCCCTCCTACCCCACCCCATCCCATCCCCTCCCCTCCCACCCCATCCCACCCCATCCCATCCCATCCCCTCTCACCCCATCCCATCCCATCCCACCCCATCCCATCCCCTCCCACCCCACCCCATCCCACCCCACCCCATCCCATCCCACCCCATCCCGTAGCCTGTATCCCACTGGATAGTTCCTGTCTCACACAGGCAGCTCTTTCCCTGTGATGGGACAGCTTCATCTCTCCCCAAAGACACAACCAATGGAGCAGTTGTTGCGCTCGAGGCCTGATCAGCGCTGTTCCTTTCACACCTGGCGGCACATTACCAACCTCAGTGCTGTGTCTGTCTGTCCATGTGTCTGTCCCTGTTCCTCCAAAGCCTGGTTGCCTCTCGCACCCCCATCCTCCAGACAAAGGGGCAAGTCGCTGCCAGGAGAAGAGTGGGCGGCACAGAGATGAAATCTCAGCCATGTCTGGGGCTCAGTGGGTTTCCGCCGTCTTGGCTGAGGCTGGGATTCAGAGAGAGAGACACCAAATGTGGGTGGAAAACCACAAAAGCCCCCTCCTCCACCCTACAGAGAAGGGAAACAGCTGAGATTCAGTAGTGGTACAGGTTGTCTAAGAATAACCTTGTACTGGGTTTGCATGGCAAGGTTTTGGTAGTGGAGGGGCTGCATGGGTGGCTTCTGTGAGATGTGAGCAGGAGCTGGCCCCATGTCAGAGCTGTGTCCAGCCAGCCCCAAAACAGACCCACTGCAGGCCAAAGCTGAGCCAACCAGTGATGCTGGTGGTGCCTCTGTGATAACATATTTAAGAAAGCGTAAAAACCACTGCACAGCAGCTGTGAGAGAGAGGAGTGAGAAAATGTGACAGAAACAGCGCTGCAGACACCAAGGTTAGTGAAGAAGAAGGGGGAGGAGGTGCTCCATCCAGGCACCAGAGATTCCCCTGCAGCCCCTGGAGAAGACCATGGTGACGCAGGCTGTCCCCCTGCAGCCCATGGAGGTCCACGTAGGAGCAGAGATCCACCTGCAGCCCCTGGAGAGTCTGCACTGGAGCAGGCTCCTGGCAGGAGCTGTGGCTCGTGTTGAGGAGTCCACAATGGAGCAGGTTTTCTGGCACGAGCTGTGGCCCGTGGAGGACCTACACTGGAGCAGTTAGAATCATCAAATCATAGAACAGCCCAGGTTGGCCAGGACCTTGAAAGATCATCTGGTCCAGCCTGTCATTGGAAAGGGGCCCTAGATGAGATTTATCTAGCACCCTGCCTTGAAAGCCTCCAGCGATGGGGACTCTACCATGACCCTGAGGAGGTTGTGCCAGTGAATGATTGTTCTCATTGTAAAAAAAGTCTTTCTTACGTCGAGGTCAACACCAAGAACTGCAGCCCATGGGAAGGACCCGCACTGGAGCACTTCATGAAGGACCCCACGGTGGAGCAGGGGAACAGCGTGAGCAGGAAGGAGTGGCAGAGACGAAGCGCTATGAACTGACCACAACCCCCTCTACCCGTCCCCCCGCGACACCCAGGGGGAGGAAGGAGCAGCAGAAGAGTCAGGTGTGAAGTTGAGCCTGGGAAGAAAAGGGGGGTGGGGGGAGGTGGTTTTAGCTTTGTTTTTATTTCTCACCCTCCTACTCCATTTTTAATTAGCCATAATTTAAATTAATCTTTCCACAAGTTGAGTCTGCTTTGCCCATGATGGTAACTGGTGAGCAATGTCCCTGTCCTTATCTCGACCCATGAGGTTTTTTTCATCTTATCTTCTCCCCCTGCCTTGCTGGGGAGCGGGGGGAGTGAGAGAGCGGCTGGGTGGGGAGCTGGCAGCCAGACAAGGTCAACCCACCACTGCTATAAAGTAAATATTCTCTCATCTCACCCCAAATCTCAGCCATACTCCACAGACAGGTGCCCCTAACATATCACCAGGGGTCCTCTCTCCCTCTGTTATCATCCCTGTCCAACCCCTGGGGTCAGGTCCATGGCCCGCTCCTCAGAGGTGCCTCCTCTTAGCGGTGATGCAGGAGACAGCCTGGGAAATGGAGGTCAGCTTGCTCATATAGCGTATCAGAGGTGTGGGCTGGGTCCGGATCTGCTCAGCTAACATGTTAATTTGTGAGCTTTCTTTGTCGGTAGAGCAGAACTGGTTTCCAACTGTTCGCTTTTAAGTTTCAGCCCCGTCGCGGCCTCCCATCAGCTGCCATATGGCCAATAGGCTCTCTCTGTTTTACACACTCATTCTCCCCAGGCGCCGCAATACATCGCCTTCCGTTATGGTCTCCATTTCTGTTCGCACCCAGAGTTGAAATCACATGCATCTGGAAAGCCACCATCTACCTAGAGAAGTTGGCAGATGTCAGCAGAACCTGGACTGGCAGCAAGACCTTGCCGACACTCCGACTGGAGAGGAGGAGACATCAAGGCCGACGTCTGTTGAGCTGCTTTCTGAACATCAACTTAGTTCTTCTTTTGTTTCAGCTGTAGCTGGGTGAGATCAATTACGGCAGGTGACGAACACACGGAGACAGAAACACAGAGGCAGAGAGGAAGGAAAAGAGGTAAGGAAACTTTCTTTCTTTCTTTCTTTCTCTGAGAAAAGAGGCCAATCTGTTTTCGTTTTTTTTAATGTTACGAACTTTACTATTCCACGCAAGTTGCTGTTTCGGCACGGACAGATTGGTTTTGTCCCACTTAAAGATCTGATGTAAAACCATCTTGAACTTCTGACTTGATAATACTTCTGGCTGTGCAATTCTCCGAGGTGTTTTAGTTTTAACTAAGAAGCGTTTGTCTCCCTGGATTTTTCCCTGAAAGGGGCAAAAAAAAGGGAGCTACAAAAAGCTCAACCTGCCTCGGGGCCTGGGGATCTCACAGATCTTTTAAACCCATGTATAGGGAAAAATGTCCAATATGAGGGCCTGGCACTGGTGACTGTATATCCCCAAGGTCTGGAAATGCACCGGGGAGCAGCCCTCCACCAGCTGCCACTTGCTATTACCTTCTCCACGTGTCCTCCAGGAAGGGGAACTTTAAAAAAAGCCTGAAAAATAAGAAGATGCCGGTCGCTAGCTAACTAGGGACGTCTGCTTACATCGGTACGTGCTGAGACCGGAGGGGTCTGTTCTGCTAATCCAGGCTGACTGGCTCACTGCCTGACACCGGCTGCCGATGCAGCCTGATCTCCCAGCTCAGGGCTGAGCGAGCAGGATTTCTTGGAGAAAGAGGGATCCTTTCAATTTAAGGACACCAGAAAGAGACTTGCCTCCCCCTTCCATGGGCTGCCGCACTGTTGAAAATGGGAGTTTCGTTTCTGGTTGAATTTTTCAACTTTCAGGTGGCGTATCCTATTCAACCTTCACAGCCACCTCAGATATTCCTCTACATGGTGCATTAAGGTTGAGCTCAGGTTAATACTTAACGTTCTCCACTATAAACTGAAGAGTCCTCTTAAGTCCCTGGTGCACGTTAGCCTCAAATCAATTTGCAGACTTTTCCTTTATCCTCCCCAGTCTTTCACAAACATGGCTGCCAAAGCTGCCTGCAGTACGGCAGGGCTTGCCTCATCTACGCTGAGCATCCATCCCGTTCCCGCTCGCGGTTCTCAGGCGCCCAGGGACGGTGCTCACCCCATCTGCCGCAGCCTCGCGTGGGGTCCCTGTATTCACCAGGGAAAAATTAAGCAGGGATGTATTTTTGGTCTGAATGGGCATTTTGCTCTGAATACGCCATTTTGCTGGGCTGACCTTATCAATATATGTACAGACCCTTTTCCTATCTGGGCTGCACATCAAGTAAACTGCATGGTAAGATCTCGCTGTTTCTATTTTGCCGGCTTCATTAATGATACCTGAACGTCATCCCAAGCACACACATGGCTTGGGAGGGTGATGGAGGGCCTGCCTTCGGAGGGCATCTCAGTGCCTTTGCTAGTCACAGCCTCCAGCGGCTTTAGAAAGTCAGCTCTGGGTTGCGGTCGTGAACTGCAGGATGAAAGATGGTTTGCGGAGCCAAAAAGAGGAGGGTTAGGAGGAAAGAAGAGGGGCTAGGCGGAGGGGGGAAAGCTCAGAAAGCAAATGCTGAAATGTCTGTGAGGCAAAGGCAGGTCTTGGCTTCCCCTTAGGCCGCCGGAGGGGTTAGAGGCCGTAGCGAGCAGCCCGGGCTGCGGAGATGGAGCCACTTCTCATGGCCTCCACATGGGTCCAGGCACGCGGCTAGGCCAGGGGGACTTCATGGCTGAAGAGAGCTCAGCTGGCGCTGACACAGCGGCCTTGCCGTCCTGCCTCGTCCTGACCGTGGGACGTCTCTCTCGGGGAACCGGCAGCTTTCGCCCGCCTCGGCCCCGCGGGTGCTGCTCCAGCACCTCCCTCTCAAGGGCAGCAGCTGCTCTTGATGAACGGCCAGAGGCGCTCGAGGGGAAATCGAGGCAGGGTCGGCCAGTCTTGGGGGGAGAGGGGGGCCCGTGAAATGACCTTCACTGCTATCGTCTCTTTGCTCTCTGCTGGCTATTTTTGTTGCATTTGGTCTCTTACCCTGCCTGCTGCTCACATACGTTTGCTTTAACGTTAATAAGTAATTTCAAAGAAACCGCTACTCAGTAAAAGAGCCAGATCAGCTTTGCTTTAGGAGTTTAAACTGAGAAAAAGAGAGGTGATCCTCTGTAACCCACAGCCCTGAAGCCAAACCCAACTGATGTGCAGGGACGAGAGGCAGCTGTGTCCCTCAACTCTCGCCCGGCAGCCACCGCGAAGGGAAACGCAGAGCAGCGGCGGAGGCTGAGGTGCGGAGCCCTTGTGCGGACGGACGGATGGCTGGGAGGCCCCCCCGCCCCGGCAGCGCAAGCGGCTGCCAGATCAAAAGCACAGCCACAAGCAAGAGCGAGAGAAGAAAACAAGAAAACCACACTGCATGAAAGAGGCACAGGAATGCACCGAGAGAGGGAGATGGCCTACTCTGCATCAGGAGCGGTTTCTGAGTTTTTGGTTTTTTGGGTTTTTGTTTTGTTTTGTTTTTTTTTAGTTCAGTTTCCTCCTGTGTCATGCCAGTGCCAGCCTGGGGGAGAGCTCTCTGCAGCCCTTGCCTGCTGGGGCTCAGTGCCGGAGGGAGCGAGGGGCTGCCGGCCCCTCTCCTAGGCAGATGTTCTCCAGGCCAGACTTGATCCTGTAGGACATCATTCCCCAGAGCAAGACAGCTCACTACCTCAGCTCTCCTTTTCCTATCCCTCAGAGAGGCAGGGATCATTAAAATAAGTCAAGAAGGAAATTAAACCAGTTTAATAAGAGGGGGAAGTTAAAATGAAATGGAAATCAATGTTCGCTTGGGAGGGAGCCTTGCTCCTCCATCGCTAGATGTGCTAATAAATCAAGTATGCCTGGACTGTTTCTGGCACAGAGGCCAACTGGCATGAGATGGTCTGGGTTATTAAACTCACTTAACCTCCAAAATGAACTGGCTACATGCCAGCCGCCTAATGGGAGTGGTCCCTGGCCCATACTAACACCTAAATGCATCCCAGGAGTTGCTTGGGAGAGCGAGAGTTGTCCTGGGCCAAAAATGTGTCAGGAAATGTTCTAGCAATTTAACAGGACTGATGAGTGTGTTCCAGCGCCTGGGGACATTCCCTGACACCACTTAATTTATGAGTACCACCATAAGATACAGCTGGGCTGCCTGTAAGGAGGCTGCGGGTCTGCCACAGGCGTCCGCTAATGAGAGCGGCTTGCTCAGTTAATGTAGCAGAGCCTTGCTCACCGAGATCTGTAAACTCCAGAGGAGCATTGCCTGCGACCTGGCCTGCAGGGATGCAGAAGGAGACAGAAAGACCAGGGAAAAATAGGAAGTGGCATGAACGAGAAGGAGAGAGAAACAGGGAGAAAGGGTATGAAAGAAATGCTAGCTGAACGCAACCCGTTTTCCCCACTGACTTGTAACATGTAGGTGGTAAACATCATGTTGTAGAGATCTGCCACAGAAATACAAAGATTAGTGTGAATGAAGTAGGAATGCAGAACGCGTGAAACCATGAGAAGAAACAGAAAAACAAAGGTGCATCCATCTGCATCTACCAAGCTGCGCAAGGTCGGCAGTTCAGCCGTCCCACGGAGCTCTGCTTGGGTGGCTTTGCTCAATAACCAGGTAGCAAGAAGGCAAAGACCAAACTGAAGCCATAAGATGACAGGAAAACAGAGATTCCCAGCCGAAACAAAATGATGGGGTGTGACTCAGCGATTTCAGTCATTTTTACCTGTTCCATTACCTTCAGGTTTTACATAAAGTGGAATGACTTAAAATATTTGAAACCCAGCACTGACGCTGTTAATTTGTAGGTATTGCTTCAGAGTAGGGGCTGACTTTTCCTGCTGGTCCCACTGGGATGAGCGACGCAAGCGTTCGCAGCGGGGACGAGGTTTCTTCTGTCGTCTCAAGACTGGATCTTACTCAGGGCTCTCCGCCAGTTCTCGGTTATAGATGGTTCTTTGGAGTGAGATGCATACAGATGCCTCGTCGTTGCCCCTTTCTTTATTCTGTAGCGTAGCCCAGCAAACTGCTTGATCACTGCTACTGCATCTTGTTAGAAGTGATCTCCCATCACATGCACTGGCTCCTTTGATTTACTATTTTCGCACAAAACAGCTCATGAAAATATTACCTGGGGCTAGGATGGGTTTTTTGCTTTGCAGAAGGCAAGCCACAGGTCTTCTCTGACTGTGCCTTTGCCACCTCTCTCTCTTTGGATGGCGCACGCGGCTGCTGCCTTGCTTTTGCATCTGTATTTTTCATATGTGCACGTGCGTACATCTGTCTAGCTGTCAGATCGTCGGTCATGCTGACCTGATCTCCATGTAAATGTAGGGCTGATGTTTTCATCTACTCTTTGATAGTTCCATGTGTTCTGATCATTTAAATTAATTTCAACACTAAATTATTCTCTAATAGAATATATTATACTTAATTTTGCATATAATACATATAAATATTGTATAAAATTATTCTTGCATTTCTTTTGAGTTCAGTCCCATTACGACTCCGGCCTTCAGTCTAGCATGCTCTTGGCATGGGAGTGCCTGCTTTCAGAGAAGTGAGGTCGCCTCGCTGGTTTTGCTTGCTCCCCAGGCCAGTTAACCTGCTTGGCTTCCTTTTTGTGATATATGCCTTGCTTTAGGGATAGCGAGCTCGGCAGTCGCCTCACGCCAGCAGCCATGGTCCCCTTCACCTTGTCCGCCCACCCAACTGCAGCCGATACCAGCACTTGGTCTCTGCTACAGTCAGATACTTCATCTCATTTGATAACCGACCTTAACATGACAGTTAGCTCCCAGTTCCCACTTCAAGTTTTGTTACCATCAATGCAACTTCTTCTTTCGGACCTCGTTCCTCCCTTCTCCCCAGACCTTTTGCTGAACAGTCCTAAGAATTCAAGCAAGTCTTTCCAACAACATCAGACTTGGTGGTTATTGAGATTTTTAAAGTAAGAAATAAGTAGACAAAAAACAAACTAAAGAAAAATATGAATAGCAGCCTAAAGATGGCCTTAATCATAGAATCATAGAACCACCCAGAAATATTTAGATGGCAAGGGAGCTCTGGCGTTCTCCAGTCCAACCTCCTGCTCCCAGCTGGGTTGACTCTAAAACTACAACACGTTGCTCAGGGCCTTCTCCAGGGAACTTCTGAACATCTCCAAGGGTGGAGATTGCCTGGCATCTCTTGGCATCTATTCCAGTGCTGAACCACCTTCATCGGGAAGAAATTTTTCCTTATATCTAGTCAACAGTTCCTTGCTGCAACCTATGGCTGCTGCCTCCTGTTCCTCTCCTATGCATACCCGAGAAGAACGTGGCTCCTTCTTCTAGGTAATATCCTTTAGATAACGGGAGACTGAAATTAGATCCCAGCTTGGCTCTCTTCTCCCTACCAAACCCAGCTTTCTGTCTCTCCCTGTATATCATGCGCTCCAATCTCCTCACCATCCCAGTAGCCCTCCATCGGATTCTGTCCAGTTTGTCGGCATCCATGTTGTACTGGGGGCCCAAAACTGGATCCTGGATCCTAGGTGAGACCTCATGCGTGCCAAATAGAGGGAAATAATTACTTCCCTCAGCCTGCTGGCTGTGCTCTTGCTAACGCAGCCCTGTGTGTGTTTAGCCTTGATCGCTGCAAGAGTGATGATAACCCACTGTAGAGAAGTAAAAAAGCACAGAACTCTTGGCAATATAAACACCTGCAGTCCAAGGAATGCCAGAAACCTAGGGATGAGTAAAATGAAATGGTTAATACCAAACCCTAGGGGGAACATTGCAGCTGGATTCTTTGCTGAAACACAGGGCTCTGGTGACTTTACCAATGCGTTTCCACTTTGCTGCACTGAAGGATGGTGGGTGCTGACTGGGAACATAGGCACCAGTTACTGAGCTGAACCAGCTGAACCGGCTGAACATCAACCATTATTAACAGAGCATTAGGGTCTTCCAGGATAGCATCCCTTGGCAGCGACGGCATTTCCAGCCCTGCAGTCCGCAGCAGGGAGGAGCGTTCCCGCATCTTGCCCTGCCCGGACTGGCCCAAGAAGGAGCGTTCTCACATCTTGCCCTGCCCGGACTGGCCCAAGGGCTACTGCGTGGGCTACTCTCCTGTTTAATTTCTTCAAAGGCTTGTTGTTGCTCAGGGCCCCATTTGAAATCATTCTTCTTCCGGGTCACTTGATAGAAAGGAGTTAAAATCAGACTATAATTTGGAATATGCATTCTCCAAAAACCCACAACGCCCGAGACAGCTTGTGTTTCCTTTTTGCTAGTTGGTGGATACACGGCTGTTATTTTGTTGATCACATCCATTGGGATTGGACGATGTCCATCTTGCCATTTTATTCCTAAGAACTGGATCTCCTGTGCAGCTCCCTTGACCTTACTTTGTTTTATGGCAAAACTGGCTTTCAGGAGGATTTGGACTATTTTCTTCCCTTTCTCAAAAACCTCTTCTGCTGTGTTGCCCCATACAATGATGTCATCAATGTATTGCAGGTGTTCCAGAGCGTCACCCTGTTCCAGTGCAGTCTGGATCAGTCCATGGTGAATGGTGGGGCTGTGTTTCCACCCCTGGGGCAGTCGATTCCAGGTGTACTGGATGCCCCTCCAAGTGAAAGCAAACTGTGGCCTGCACTCTTGCCGCCAAAGGGCTTGAGAAAAACACCTTAGCGATGTCAGTTGTGGCAGGCCACTTGGCTGCCTCTAACTCCAATTCATATTGAAGTTCTAGCATGTCCGGCACGGCAGCGCTCAGCGGCGGCGTGACTTCGTTCAGGCCCCGATAATCTACTGTTAGTCTCCGTTCTCCATTAGACTTTGGTGCTGGCCACATGGGTCGTGTGCACTTGACTTCATCTGGATCTTTGGGTAACTGCTCGTTGTCCAGGTCACCATAAATCACCTCCAGCACAGCTAATTCCCTCAGGTACTGGATACCTCTCTCCATGGTGGTCCGCTTGCCTTGGGTGACATATAACGTCTTCCCTGAAGGGATACCTTTCCTTCACACCTGACAGGAGTCACCTCCAGAGGCTGAGGGCTTGTGCCCCTTTTCCAATCACTTTGTCAATGCCCCCTTTCCTAGAAAGGGATCCCAGCTGCTTCGCTTCCCTGCCCTCTAATTCCAGGCTACTGGCCCCATTATCCCAGCATCAGAGCAGCCAGGTGATGATGTGTTCGCCTGGACAAGGGCTGAAATCCTTTTGCATGTCTCGCAGCTCACTCAGGGATAGAGATTGGGTGGTTGCCATCTCGTTTATGAGTTCTTCCTCTTCTTCCTCCTGTTCTCATGATGGCCCTGTTTTAGAGTAGCCTGCCTCGCGCTGTCGAGACAATATGCTTCTTCCTCCTGCTTCCTCTTAGCTTTCTCATCGCTTTCTCAACGAGCTGACTTCTGCTTCCAAGATTTCTTCTTGTATGTAGGGGCGACTGATACCAGCACAGGTTGGTTCCCTCGTTTATCCGCAGTGCCTGTCGCCAGGGTCTGAGTCGCTGCAATGCCTGTCACCAGGGCTGGAGTAGCCACAGTGCCTGTCATGGGGTTTGAGTAGCCGCAATGCCTGTCGCAGGGGTTGGAGTAGCTGCAATGCCTGTCACAGGGGTCTGAGTAGCTGCTATGCCTGTCGCGGGGGTTGGAGTAGCTGCAATGCCTGTCACAGGGGTCTGAGTAGCTGCTATGCCTGTCGCGGGGGTTGGAGTAGCTGCAATGCCTGTCGTGGGGGTTGGAGTAGCTGCAATGCCTGTCGCGGGGATTTGAGTGGCTGCAATGCCTGTCGCGGGGGCTGGACTAGCTGCAATGCCTGTTGTGAGGGTTGGAGGAGCTGCAATGCCTGTCACGGGGGTTGGAGTAGCTGCAATGCCTGTTGCAGGGGTTTGAGTAGCTGCAATGCCTGTCACGGGGGTTTGAGTAGCTGCAATGGCTGTCGCGAGGGCTGGAGTAGCTGCAATGCCTGTCGTGGGGGTTGGAGTATCTGCAGAGCCTGTCGCGGGGGTTGGAGTAGCTGCAATGCCTGTCGTGGGGGTCTGAGTAGCTGCACTGCCTGTCGCGGGGGCTGGAGTAGCTGCAATGCCCGTCGCGGGGGTTGGAGTAGCTGCAATGCCTGTCGCGAGGGTTGGAGTAGCTGCAACTAGCCTGAATGAGAAAGGGAAGGTGAAGGGGTGGGGAAGGTGTCCCCCCGTCTCCCCATAGATCGGTTCTCCAAGGAGAAGAGGTAAAAAGTGTAATTATTAATAGTTTCTGAGAGATGGCTCCCGAAGTACAGGGATAACAGCAGCGATGAGTACAATTTCATGACCGATAATTTTATCATACCATAAGCCAGCGTTACGCAGTACAGCAAAGCGGTAGCTTTAATCCAGCTCCCAGAGGTGATAAACAGCAGCACAGGGAGCGCACACGGCAAGTAAGGTGCTACATAACACAACTCTGAGAGCAAACAAATCAACATTGCGACCAGCGACTATTAAACTCCTATAATGAATGCTTATCACAAATTTGTTTTAACACGCTCTTGTCAGATCTGTTGTTATCTTGAACCCTACGGCTCCACGTTGGGCGCCAAAAAGGACCATTGTGGTTTAACCCCGGTCGGCAGCTAAGCATCACGCAGCCGCGCGCTCACCCTCCTGCAGTGGGATGGGGGAGAGAATCGGAAAAAAAAGTAATATCTGTGGGTTCAGATAAAGACAGTTTAATAGCACAGCAGAGGAAGAGAAAATAATAATAATAATACCAACAATAATAATGATTAAAGAATATACGAAACAAGTGATGCGCAATGCAACTGCTCACCACCCGCCAACCAATGCCCAGCCCGTCCCTGACCAGTGATCACTGCCCCCCGGCCAACTCCTCCCAGTTTATATACTGGGTATGACATCATATGGTATGGAATAGCGCTTTGACCAGTCGGGGGCAGCTGTGCTGGCTGTGCCCCCTCCCAGCTCCTTGTGCACCGGGCAGAGCGTGGGAAGCTGAAAAGTCCTTGACCAGTGTAAGCCCTGCTCAGCAACAACTAAACCATCAGTGTGTTATCAACATTATTCTCATACTAAATCCACAACAGAGCACTACACCAGCAACTAGGAAGAAAAAGAACTCCATCCCAGCCGAAACCAGGAGAGGAGGAGCGTTCCTGCAGCGATGGAGTCACATGGCACGGTGGTGAGCAGCACGCTCACCATCTTCTTGGTTCTACACCTGGGTGAGTCCTCGGCTCAGCGAACCCTCCCGGTTCTTACAGCCTTTTCACAAGCCTCACAACATTTGGAGCATCACCAGGTTTGGGGAGCTGCCCTGTAGAGATGCAGGAGTGGGGTTCCTGGGAGAGCCAGGCTGCACGCCAAGCACGGAGTGGAAAATACCGCCCTTCACCCTGCCTCCAGCTGCCTGGGCAAAACTGTGTCTTTCTCATCACAGATTTGCCCTACAAATGCGATGCTACCCGCTCGCTTAGTTTGACTGAGGTCAATGTTATAAGATTTAGTGGACTTTTTAGTGCTCATTTTCCAAGAAAGGAAGGCAGCTGAATAAGGCCAAGCCTGCATTTCTCACTCAGCTTTGATTCCTCTGGTTGCAGAGGCAAGACTGGAAATCTTTTATGCACCCTAGAACCAAAAGCAAAGCAAAAGATACCAACTCTTATTAATAACATTTATAATTTCACAGTTTAAGACAAAATAATTATTTTCTGAGGTCCAATGTGTAATTATTGAAAATCTGTATTGGTGATGTTGCAGATCACCTCCGCTCTTGGAGGAATATGTCACTTGTGGAAAACCCTCTGTTAAACTCATGTAAACTTTTTCTTTTGCTCTTCTGTGGCTCTCTAGTACCAGGGTCACCTGGGGGATCTGCAGGTTTGGCAGCTCTGAGAGCTAACCAGCAGTGAGGCAGGAGACCACAACCCCCTTATTCCCAGTCCTACCTCTGGCAACTCCACCTCCTTCTTATGGTCTCCTGCAGAAATCCTCTTTACAGTGAAGGAAAGGAAGTCGTTCTTCCAAGAAACCACTCCTAATGTTTCTTCAACGCTATACATCCTACTGCGGGAGGAGCGGCTGGAGAGCTGCCTGGCAGAAAAGGGCCTGCGGGGGTTGGTCAACAGCCGCCTGAACATGAGCCAGCAGTGTGCTCAGGTGGCCAAGAGGGCCAATGGCATCCTGGCTTGTATCAGGAACAGTGTGGCCAGCAGGGCCAGGGAGGTGATGGTGCCCCTATATTCGGCATTGGTGAGGCCGCACCTTGAGTGCTGTGTTCAGTGTTGGGCCCCTCACTCCAAGAAGGACATCGAGGTGCTGGAGCATGGCCAGAGGAGGGCAATGAAGTTGGTGAAGGGTCTGGAGCACAAGTCTGGTGAGGAGCGGCTGGGGGAGCTGGGGTTGTTCAGCCTGGAGAAGAGGAGGCTGAGGGGAGCCCTCATCGCTCTCTGCAACGGCCTGAAAGGAGGCTGTAGCGAGGTGGGGGTCGGTCTCTTCTCCCTAGTAACGAATGATAGGACAAGAGGAAACGGCCTCAAGCTGCGCCAGGGCAGGTTTAGGTTAGACATTAGGAAAAACTTCTTCACCAAAAGGGTGGTCAAGCATTGGCCCAGGCTGCCCAGGGAAGGGGTTGAGTCTCCACCCCTGGAGGTATTTAAAGAACAGGTAGATGTGGTGCTTGAGGACATGGTATAGATGGACTTGGCAGTGATAGGTTAACGGTTGGACTCGATGATCTTAAGGGTCTTTTCCAACCTTGACGATTCTGTGATTCTATGATTCTACTTCTTTTACTGTCACATAGCCCTCATCCCAAGAACAGGAGCCTGACGTTAGGCCAGCCTTCTTTCTTTCTTTTTAACTTTATCCTTTCGTTTTCCTGGGCCTTCAGTCTTGCTCCATGCAAGAATTGGAAGAAGGGATGGGTAAATTTGCCAGTGCTGCTTCCAGTCTTGACAGGGGAGCGAAGGAGGGCTGGCATATGCTCCCCTGCCTTTGCTACCAGTAGGACAACTAAATCTTGACCAGTGGAAAAAGGTTGTTTCAGTAAAACCATTGACATCTCAGAATTGTGAATGATGGTGAATCCACCACAACCAGTGGTATTTTTCCTATTTCTGAACGTATGTGAAACAGAATAGCTGTTAGCCAGGTAAAGTGCCCAAAGTGGAGGGGAGGGAAGCTACGGAGCCAAAAGGAAAAGGGATTGATTCATTGATGAGAAAAAGAGTGGAAAAAATCAGAAACTGAGGATAATCTTCCCAGTATTTGGGAGAGGGAGGAGAAATAGCTGCGTCTTTCTGGAGGGCTGGAGCCACCCTTCAGAAAATGACTGCATGCCTTTTTTGGTGGGTATTGACTTTCAGGTCTGATCCCCGTTATGGCTCAGCAGACCGAACTACAGATCGGGATGGCAGGACAGGTGGTGATCCTGAACTGCAGAGGCATACCTCCTAACACAGGTGTCACCTGGAAGTACTCTAAGCTTGTTATAAGGCTCTTTACGACTACCCATTTGAAAGGTAAGGCTTCCAATTCATCACCCCTTCTCCCCATTATATGCCTGAGAAACCTCTTCCCTCCTAACCAAGCTTATTTTTTCAAAAGGCAAAGCTGCCATGACCGATCGATCTGAAATCATCCCCAGCACTAAACAACTGAAGGTGTTGGACTTAAAGCTCTCCGATGCTGGCATCTACACCTGTGAATATGGCTCTCACGCAGTCAGTATCTCACTGCATGTCTTTAAATGTGAGTGATTAGAGGGCTTTTATCCACGAGGAGGTGAGGATACTGTAGAGCTTGGAGAGACATCTCTGCTGGGATTCTTTAGCCAGCCGTCATTTCTTCTGGCCTGGGCTAGCATAGTTCATTTCTCCTCCACCTCCAGGGCACAGTCTCCATATTCTCTTTGCTGTGACACTTGTCCCTCTCTCAAGAGGAGCTGACTTACTGGCTGAGCTTTTTCTTTTTACAGTGACAATCTCTTCAGATGGGCGCTTCCTGCCAAATGAAGTCCCCAGGCTGACTTTAATACAAAATTCACCCGATCCTCTACCCAATCTCAGCATCACATTGTTTAACAGTAACAACGAGACAGTAAGACCAAAACTCTTACAAAGCAAGGCCCCTCAAGAATACATACTGGAGTTAAAGAAACTGGAGGCTACGGACAGCGGGGCATGGATGTGCCGCGTCCATTCTGACTCTCCATTGATTAATCAGGACATCCCCTTTGATGTGAAGGTATTAGGTACGTGTCAACAAAAATGCAAATCACACACAGGCTCGGGAACCAGGGCTCCCTCCAGCTCATGAGCTGAGCTTTTACTTTCCAGCATCCCAAGCAATGGTGCTCCAGGGTCGATTTCCCAGGGCTTCCAACACTGCAGCTTGGGGAGTGCTCTGCTGCCTGAGCTCTGTTCCACACTTGCTCCCATTTTCCTCTTCAGGCTTGGTGAGGAGAGGATCCTCCTCTCCTTGCGGTCTGTTCTCAGCTCTGGTGAGCTTGGGAGCTTTGGCTCTTTAAACTTAGACACTAACGGTTTATCCTTCCTGGGGTATCTCGTGGCTTTTCTTCAAGTCCCCTTTCAACTGAGCACAGCGTGCATCTCTCCAGATCAAGGGTGGACATGGGGAAGTGCAGCCATGGCTTTCCCTGCCTCTGTATTCCTTGTCTCTTCTGAATCCAGGTTTTCAGAATCCAGATTTCGAAAGAAAGTACGCAACTGTTGACAGCACTGTCATCTTGTCATGGCGTCTGAACTTCCAGAAGATAGACTGGAAAGAAGGTTTCACAGGACAACTGAATTGGAAACAACAGGAAAATGCAAACACTCATGAGCTGCTTGATTTCAATGTCACGGCACGAGGAAAGCAGCATGAGACCAAAAAAAGCAGCCGCTTTCGGTTTGAGATACCTGAAAGCAAACCTGAAAGTACCATAGAAGTGAAACTCCCCAAAGTCCATTTCAACCACTCTGGGCAGTACCAGTGCCAGCTGGCATACAACAGAAGACACGTGCAGAGCAAGATAGAGCTGGTGGTGATGAAAGGTGAGAGAGAGAGAAGTGGGTCAAGAGATGAGGAGCTGCAGAAACCTGGAAGCCACAAGAGTATGGGTGGACCCATCTTCCCATCCTCTCACTCACGTGTCCTTTTCTTACCTTTACAGTCTCAGCTAACTCTGTTGGGCCACTCCCCAGAGGGGCCGAGATGACCCTGATCTGCCAGGTCTCCAGTCCACTCCCATCCAACGCCCACTTGAGCTGGGAACGTGTGAACGGGACTCCGACCGACATCAAGAAGTCAAAGCAGCATGAAGTAAAGGTGGAGGTGAAGGTCAGGGCTGCAGGGCTGTGGAACTGTCACCTCATGGAAGGCGATGACAAGAAGATCAGCCTTAATTACCGCGTGGGTATGGAAGTTAGCATCCCATCCCTGCCTCCACCCAAAAGCCTTGAAATGCTCTTTGTTTCTGTGTCTGAATACTTTTCTCCTTCCACAGAGGAAGCTCCGGTTTGGATTAGATATGTGATAATTGGAGCGAGTATTGGAGGCAGCGTACTGGCGTTTGGCCTTGCGTGCCTGTGCATCATCAATGGTATAAGCTGGCAGCGGAGAAGGGTGAGTGCCCTGGTCCCTGTGAAAGGTGAAGAGATGGCAGTGTCCCCAGACCACGGGAGGAGTCTGATTTTCTGTCTGAGTGCGGGGCAGAACAGATAAAGGGTCAATCCTTAGACTCAAAGCAAGTGATTTGAGATGGACAGTCTACAGATGTCAGACAATACTTTATTACCACTTCAGAGGAAAGCATTTGAAGCATAAAAATATCCAATCGTTGTTTATCCCTTCTCTCCTGGCAGCAACGGGCAAAAAGGATGGCACGAGCAAGACAATACTTGCTGGAAAACAAGACGTGTCAGTGTCAACAGTAAGTGGCAATGAGGGCACCCAGAATGGGCAAAGACCCTGGTTTCAAGACAGGGGAGCTGGATGGTCGAGCGGGGAGAAATGGAGCTTGAGCCTGCTTGGTGCTGCAGTACAGCTGCATTTCAGCATTTTCAGGTCTCACTCATGTTAAGTCGTGCTTAAGGTTTATTAGCTCTCTTTAATGAATCTCCTGTTAACTGGGAAACCTTCGAGCAGAGAGGTTTCACCTGAATGACCTTGATGTTGAGAGGTGTTAGCCAAACCCAAGCAGGAGCTCCAGACTCCTTTGATAGGTTCCACAGTGGATCTGGGACCTGGATATCGAGGTTGTGGAGGTGGAAGGCACACAACCAAGCTCAAGGATGAAACCCAAACTTTAAAAATCCATGATGTCTATAATGTAATTCCAGCTCTGCCAGCACAGTGCTGGGCTGCAGTCTGTGAAAATTGCCAATAACCTCCTGGGAGCAAGGAAAGAGAAGAGAAAAATCACAGAACACTGTGAACCATGCCCTTTCCCAAAGGCTTTGGCTGATACACCATCATGTCCTGGCCCTTTTCACGGGAGCAAGGATTTCTCAGCAGAGAAGCTGCCCTTTTCCAGGTCTTTAAGCTTATATGGTATCAGGCATCAGAAGCAGCTGTGGAGAAACACCGACAGCTATTCTGTCACTGAAAGTGGAGAGCTAAGGACAGTATAAATGATTGCACGAACAAATTAAATCAATGTATAGGTACAGAACTGGACTTCTGCTTAATTTTCAGTGGTGACAGTGGCAAACTGACAGTTTCACCTATTTTTTCACTGTCACTGAGAATGCAGTGGGAGCGTTTATTGGCAAATACTACTTCATAGCCGGGATGTATACATGGTGAAGAGTTGGTTGGCATAACGTGTCAAAGAATTCACCTCGTTTTCACCTACTTTTTCTCAAGGTTAAAAAACAATCCCCATAAGGGAAGGACAAAGCCCACACAGCTACTTCGAAAACTAGATAAATCTGTGCAATACAAGTGCTGATACAGTTGTTCTTTAACTCTCTTTGTCAAGTAAGCAGCTCAGCGTAACTGAAACCTAAACCGCAGCCATGGGGATGCACAAGTAACCATTTGCATCCTCAGCTACAGAGCCGAGCAGTCATTCTCTACACCACACGAAAAACTGGGGGGTTGGCTGGCTTCGAGGTATCCGAGTGAAGCCTTTCACCTCTACAATACCGGTACTCACATAATGCTTTTCTCTTGCAGCAGGCTGAATAAATAGTATTGCAGCACCGGAGTCAGGAGGACTGAGGAAGTCTCTGCCTGTACCTAAACACCTGCCAGCCCATAGTGCTCTGTGAATCCACCTCCCTTTCTCCTGGTTTGATGTAATTCTTTATTCCTTCATCATTCCCCCAGTCTAATGCCGTGGAGGAATGTTGTCTAGGAGTCGATGGACAAGACAAGAAACCCTTAAGGGTTATGATTGATCCCCAGTTCTACAATGAGAGACACTGAAGAGAAAATATATATACACATATATATATGCTTGTATTTTGCTCATGCACTTAATTTGACCTTCGTGTGGAACCAATTTTATGTGCTTCTTTTATCCGCCTGAGCTACAATAAATTACTTCGGGGTTGGGTTTTTTTTTTTGCAAGCTGGAATAAATTTTCTCTGAGACACTCTTGTCTGGTTCAAATTCACATTTTTCCCTTTCCTGCTAGGATGTGGAATCCTGATTCTCACTATCTCCCACCTCCCTGGCTGCCACGAGCCTTCCATAACGCACCGGCCCTCTGCTCTCCGGGAAACCTGTCCATCCTCATTTGCTCTTCCCGGGCAGTCCGAGCCCTACAGTACCCCCAGACCCATCCCTCAGCCTGTAGTCCTCACCTCTCCCACAACAAACCAACGCACGAGCGAAAACACCACGAGCAGTGGGAAAATCCAGGACTAATTTTGTCGGGAAGGCAGTTCAGGATACCAATAGCTTCTGGAAATTGGAGCCTGAAGAAGCTGTGAATGCTGATCTAGAAGGTAAGTTTGGGAAGGGGGTGACAAAGTCATTGCCTAGGAGAACAAACCAGCCTTGGACTGAGCAAGCCCACCGAGTGTAGGGAACAGATGCTTCTGAGAAAGCCACCAAAAATGGTTCTCACCAAAATGACTGTTTGTTGGCTCAAGCAGATGGGAAGAAGAAGTGAAAAGCCCAGGAAATTTAGGATGGAACTAAAAGCGTGTTGCAGAGATGCCAGAATGTCCTGAAAGAAAAAGAGTGTTAAAGTATGTACACAGAAGCCTTGTGTTTATAGAAGTTATCCCACTGAATGCTAGCGGCGGGTCAAAAAGGCCTTGAGGTCCTACAGCTGTCACTGGCTGCGGTCCAGGTTTGTCTGTCTGCACTGGGCTTGCTGGGGGGAGGCAGAGAGGGGCACTGGGCTGCGGGAAGGGGAGAGACCCCCCCAGGATGGCCGGTGCTGGAGGAGGGGGTTTCTCTGTAGCGGTCGCGCCAGCATCACGCTGTTACCGACAGAGAAAAGGCAGGTGGCAACAACGGCAGAGACAACACCTGTGAACTGGGGGAAGTCTTCCCCCCCCCAACCCCATCGCTCCCGTGCAGCGGGGACGCAGCCCCAGGCAGCTGTGGCAGCAGGTGCGGGCCACCGCCGCCGTCACGCCCGCTCCTCCACCATCATCCTCACACAAACAGGAGTGACGAAGGCCCACGCTGATGCTGTTTTCCTTCCCGTAGCTTGTGCTTTTGCACACAAAAGTCCGTTAATTTGGGAAAAGCCTTGGTCTGTATCCTGGTGCATGCCGTCGCTCCTCCTGCTCCTGTCCTGTCCCTCAACTGCCAGCGTAAATTGGGTGCTGGTTGAGGCCCATCAGTCTGCTAAAGAAGGCATCATCAGGGCTTAAGGAGAAGTCAGTTTTGGCAGCTGTATGAGAGAAAATGAGTGCAGGGTCAGCGGTGGTCGATATAACGATCATGACAAAGTGCTTGGCATAGTCCCCTCAACAGAAACCAACCCCCGCTCCTGCAGTCCAGACCCTTTTCTTTAAATAACTGCTCAAATACCCAAGTCTGCTCCTCTTTCCACTCAGCATGGGTGTCCGGAGCAGAGGGATTCTCCTGAACCACCTGATCCCCGGGCAGGACAAAGCAGGACGCTGGGTGAGCATCCATTGTGAGCTCCTCCAGCGCTGCAGCCATCTCCAGTGGTTCTGATGCACACCTGAGACTCCGGCAGCTGAACCAACCCCCTCTGTACCTAAAAACACAAGCCTTGACCTTTTCACTGAGATGCTCAGCCCGACAAAAAAAAAGACTAAGCTAATAGTGCCTACGTGGCCTCCAGCACAGGGTCCATCAAACCTGGCCTGTCCAGGATGAAATGCATGGGTAGCGGAGAATGCCCGCACCGATGGCTCGGAGAGCATGGAGGTGCCCGCGCTGCCTGGCAGCGCTGCCCGCAGCTGTCGAAGCCAGGAGGCAGCACAGCCGCCCCAGCACAGCCCTGATCTCCTGCTAGCAGGCGGCAGCGCAGTCTCCGAGCCAGGCTGGTCCTCTCATGGGGTGAGGAGTTGCACCGCGTGGACGCACGACCCTTAGGAACCCCAGTGCCGCGTTCTGCTCTCTTCCAAGGGCTGGAAGAGGGACGCTGAGTCCCCGCAAGCGACCAAAGGCTGTGTCCCCACTCACAGCTGGGATGGACCTTCAAAGTGCCGTCAGGCTCACGCCCCCACCATCGGTGCAGAAGGTCCCTCCGCTTGTATCCAGGTGGCCTGGCCGGTGTTACAGCGGACGCGGTGGTGCCACTGGGATGCCTGTAAGTGCACAGCCGCATCCACAGATGCACAGCTTCCAGTTCTCCCATCTGGATGGGCGTAAACAAGAATGATAAGCCTTCCTCAACACTGCACGTTTCCTCAGTAGGTCTCCCGATCTCAACAGTCGTGACCCTGCCCTACTCTACTTGAAACTCACCTGCAAGCACAAACCATTCTAGGCTCCGATCTCATAAATCTCTTTTTTTGGCAGCTCTCCTGTCTGTATCTTTTCATATGATGACCTTCTTTGTTCCCTAGATGCACAGACTGCCCTGATTGAGAGAAAAGTCATCCACAGAGCGAGTCGTAGACGGGCTTTGCTTTCCACCCGAGTGCAATACTGAAAGCTTCAGTGTGGGCTTCAAGGCAGTACAGAGGTGGAGATTCAGACCACATAAGAACAAGCTTGTGCAAAACGTGTCTATGTAGATGTACTTGACGAGTCCCCGGCTGGAGTGGATTGCAGTAACGTCTTGCCCAGGCCGGGGCTGCAGTAATACAGCAGCACGTTCCCCTTCGGACACAACACGCTGCCTTCGCAGCCCGTGCAGCAGGCAACGCTGTGGCAACAGCGCTCCTCTGCGGCACTGAAGACAGAGATGAGAAGCCAGGTGTCCCTATCAGATCACTTTTGTCTGGTCCC
The DNA here is from genome assembly GCF_965183815.1 of Platalea leucorodia. Classification (NCBI taxonomy): domain Eukaryota; kingdom Metazoa; phylum Chordata; class Aves; order Pelecaniformes; family Threskiornithidae; genus Platalea; species Platalea leucorodia. The sequence continues at coordinate 130,963,109 of NC_138824.1, read as the reverse complement.
TTCCTTGTGGCATCCCAGGGCTTTACAGGCTATGTTGCACGTATCCTGGTCCTCCTTCTCAGGAGGCATCGAGGACTTCTCCCTTTGCTAGGTGCGACGAGGGTGTATCTACACTATGCAACAGAATACTGCCTCTGCCTGACGCGAACCACAGTGACGTACAACTCTACAAAGCAGCAAACACAATGACAGACGCATTTCATCGTGTGGCGACAGCTCATCAGAGTAGCCCTGAGATGATGGCAGCACTCAGCAAGGCATACACGGCAATACTTACAAAACGACAACGGCAACCAGAGCTCTGTGCAGTGATGTGGAAACATCACGGAAAGCAAGAATTTAGAAAAAAATGAGAAGTGCTGGTTTTCCCTAACGTGTTGGTCTTTCTGGTGCTACTGTTCCCCACATTTCTGGGCTGCAGAAGGGAAAAAGCACATGCTTCAGTCCTTTGGACCCACCTCCAATGCATGGTCCCCTGCCAGGACCCACAGACCTGCTTGCTCCAGCGGAGGACGGGGCTCGGACGCAGCTGAGGCTAATCCGCCCTGTCCAGGTTTGCTGAACCAGAAACACGTGGGCTGAAATAACCCCGGCCCATAGCTCTACCTCCCCGAGCCCCTCCTGCTTCCTAGTTTCTGCCTGGCCTTTGAGGGCACGCGCGGCGGTGGTTCGGTGGATGCTGTCAGCCCGGATACACCGAGGCAGTCCACGTGACTCACGCTCCCCGCGGGCTCTGCAGCCAAGCGCTCGCATCCCTCGGCCTTCAGAGTCAAACGACCCTGTGTGTTTCTTTGCGTGTTCCCAAGGTCTAGAAGGGAGGAAGCTGTGCACTTCAGGCTCTTCTAATTTCTTTTTATCTCAGGGGGGAAAAGAAAGAACAGTTTTCAGCGTCCATTTGAGTGGCTCATCAGCTTAATGCAGCTGCAGAAAGAGAGCAGCTTCCATCTGCCCGTCTCGGAGGTGAGGGTAGAGTAGGAGTACCAGATCCTTGCAGATGCTCAGCTCTGGACTGCTTCCTTTCTGAGCGCATTCCCACGTGCGTGTTTACAAGGAGGGACCCCAGGGTTCGTTAGTGCGCTCACATCCCAGCAACCCCTTCAAACCACGGCGGGCTGCCTTTGCCTCCCGCGTGTCAGCATCCTTCCCCAGCGTCTCCCCTGAAGAAGTCTTTGGCTCTCCTCCTGTTCGTTTTTTATCCAGCTTGGCCAAGCCTTAGACATGCTTCCAGATTGGGAGAATTAGAGAATAGCAGAATAAGAGGTGGTGGCAGACTGCCTCGCTGGCAAGGAATCAAAAGGGAAGAGAGGAGAAACCCCAGCTCCTCGATGCTTCGGCACCAGCCGGCCGGTGTCAAAGTGCCCGTTTCAGGCTCCGGTGCTGGGAAGTCCCTCCTCTGAGCTTATCTGTGAGCTGCGTGGAGGTGAGGTCCTGGAGATGAACAGCAGGAACAGCGATGCTGGCTCTGGAAGGACCACGGCTCCGGAGGGGCCACCACACCAGCTGGAACGAGGAGGGAAGCCAGAGAGCTTCCCTGGCACGGGCCAGCTCCTGAAATCCCAGCCTATTTTGAATTAAGAAAAGATTGTCCTGGTCTTGAGAAACCTCAGACATACTTAGACAAGCTAGGGGAACAGGTGGTAAACTGAAAATTGCAATTCTGTGTTACAAATCCAAAGAAAAGAAATCATTTCAGCTCCTTCCAGATATCGTAAGTTCCCCGATTAATGATTCAAGAGCTCCTAATTATCCTTTCTGTGTATGAGAACAAACAAGGAAGCGTTCAGTAATTTTGGAAAGTGGCATAATTAAGTACTGAAATGACATTTTTACATCCTTTACAGACTGGAACTCACTGTGCTGGGCTATCAGTGAGGCCGCAAGGGCAGGAGGGATGAAAAGGGGGTCAGTAACACCGAGAAGAACAGACACGGCATTACCTCGGGCGGGGAGGGGGGCGAGGGAGCGGGAGGATATACAGACCTCTGCCAAACGGCCGGCAGCGTCACAACAACCTCGCATCTGAGAAGCCTACCCTGGTATTTCCTTTTCTCAAGGAAAATATCATATTTATGTATGTGACAGAGGAAAAAAAAATCTGTTAGAAGGTGCCCAGCTGTGGAAGGAAAAACATTCAGCTGTAAACAAGCCCCCACAAGTTCCAGTCCTAGTTTTTACATTGCAAGCCTTTAATATTTCTGTGTAGCTCACAACCAGCATTATTCGTCTGTCCCCTGATGTGAGCTATTACCACTTGCCCATTTTGCCGATGAATTATCCAAGAAACCTTCACTAAATCTTTCCGTACGGTGCTAGAAATAGAATCTAAGGTTTGGATATGACAAAGCGACATCGCAGCCGCTGTCTTTTCGGAAGGAATATGCTAACGCATCTGCTTGGCTGGATTCTTGTTAGCCATTAACCGCGCCCTGCTCAAAGAGCCAGGAAGGATGCCAGGAAACCTGCTTGCAAGCACACCAGCCTAGCCTCACAAGAGGCCGTGTAAGCCACGTTGGGGCTCTCAGGATGGATTTAATCGCGTCCGTGATCTGCGAGAAACGTGTGTAAACCTCCCGTGGTCACTATCAAAGTCCTGAGTAAGCTGCGAACCCTCAAAGCCCCGTGAAGTCAAGCTGGCTATTCTGTTAATGCTTTTGCTTTTCGGATTCTGGTGTTTGTTTCTCGGTTAATGAGCTCTGTTCCTTTAAAAATCCAGGGCACCTCTGGGAAAAGCATTTCCCTGGACCTGCAGAGCTGCTGTCCAGAAAAAAACCTGATCTTTATGCAATGAACTTTTCCAGAAAAACATTTCTTACCCTGACATTGTAACAGTGGTGTTCCTTTGGGCCTGGATGCCTTAGGATATTCTAGTGAGCTACTGAGCCTTTAGACAACAGATCACTGGTCGGAGTCCAGCCTGGTTCTGTACGAATTAAAAATCACTGCCAGCTCTGTAAATCCGTCTAGGAGATGAGTCGGGGGGGTCTCACTTCATGCCAAGACTTGCTAGATACAGAGGGAATGCTGTACCCGCAGGGAACCCTGCACCGTGGGGCTTCAGGATCCCCAGAGCCGAGCATCGGTGCTCCTTTGGACGTGCACTGTCAATACACGGCGCATACACCGCTGCGACCCACCGCTTATCAACAGCAGTGAAACCAGGTGTCTGGAAATCCTAAGCAAATAAAGAGAGTCTTTGAAATCCATTTCGATGAGGTGGATGGATGGACGAGCATCTGCTGGGGAGTATGACAGCCCTAGGGTAAACGCACTCCTCCTTCCCACAGAGTTCATTCTGCTTCCCAGTAAATCTTCAATTTTGTGCTTTCGTTCCAACGAAGAACCCAGCCACATTTGCAAACACAAGAAGCCTCCTGAAGGCAGGAGGACCTGTCGCCACCCAGCTCGGCTCACCAACCTGTCGGGCGTAGCCCAAGCCATGACGAGGTCCCTACCTGAGCGGAGCTGAGGCAAGCAGGCAGCATAGAAAGTGCCGGAAACTTGGTTCGCTGTTTCCCTGAGATAACAAGAGGATTTATTCACCCACGCAGGCAGGCTAACAACTCACACTGAGGAGACTCAACTTCTGAATCAGAAGAGGATGGTAATGTGGAAGTTATCACATTAAGTGATTCATACAAATGACACAATGGGAGATGCACAAATGTTTACATTTGTGGATACAGACCTTTGCAGTTCAAGGCACAAACCCCCCGCAAATGCGAGGAGTTGAAAAGAAATGATTGATGGGGGCCGTAATTGTCCCTTCTCACGTCTTTGGCTCCTGCCATCGCTGGACCGATCACCGAGATGAACCAGCTCGGGGCTGGTCCACCGTGGCAGGTCCGGCGTGCCGGAGAATAGCCACAGCAGCCCTGTCACCACCCGCCTGCCTCAAAAACCTCTCTTATCACCTACCTGAGGCAAAGCTGGGTCTGTTCTAGCGGTTCCTGATTCTACTCACTCGATGCAAACAGGTCTTGTCGCAGAGATGATCCCTTTTATACCTCTGGAACTGCCTTCACCGCTGCCCCTAGGCCTGAGAACCCGCAGCACCTCCAGCTTCCTTACTCAGGAGTCTCTCCTTCTGCTGACCATACAAACCTCAGACGAAATCCCGTGGTATCCAAGGCACTCGGCATCACCTCAGACAATATTTAGAATGAGGTATGAGATCTGCCCTGTCAGAGGGGGTGATAAAGCTGAGCAGACCCTGGATCTGTAGGGTCAGGTCCACTTTAGCAAACAGGGTGATGCAGCAGGAGCAGATCTGTAGGGGAAAAGAGCTGACGCTGAGGACTCAGCGGCCATGTCTGGGGGCTTCCTTCAGACTAACCCTGGCCCAGGGGTTAGTCTGGGGTTAGTCCCAGCAAAGCTGAATTCTCATAGTCCTCACAGCACCTTTGCTGCAGACCTTGCAGGTCCTTTCACCTGCATTGCACATGTTCTCCTGATCCAAACGGGGGTGCTAATGCAGCTGCACCCTAACAGTCCAGAAACATGGACTCCCATCCCACCCAGTTCAGATGGAGGAGTAGACATCCCTTCTTAAAAGGAACAAAGACGAGGAAGGTGTTGGTGCCTTCACTTCAGTAGCAAGACGGTAACAGGAAAATGAGATGCCTGTTGCCTCGTGAAGACTTTCTAGCCAGGCTTGCCCTTGCTGAGGTGAGGCAGCTGGCGAGGGAGCTTTACCCCTCCGACGCGACCGACCCACTCCTCTGAGCACAACTCCCGCTCCATCTCCTTCCTTCTCTTCCCCTTTCCCTGTTCGTGGGACCACGCTGCTGGCTGGCGATGGAAGAGGCCATTGCGGCAGCTGAGCAAACTGAGTCACCTCCGCTACCAGGGCTCACCCTGGGCACCCAGCGTCCTGGGCACCAAGCGTCCTGGGCGCCCTGCCCTCCAAGCAGCCCTGGCGGCGCCCCGTTAGCACTAGCTCTTTGCCTTTCCCCTCACATCAGCATCCATCCCCTCGACGTCTCTTAGGGCCTGGCTGCCTCCTCGTAACCCTCTTTTTCTTTGGGAACGGGAGCCTGGCACCTTCTTATCCCGTGACTCCCGTTCCCGGGCGCGGCCGGGCTCGCCCCGTGGGGCGGGAGGGATGGATGCGGGAGGGATGGATACGGGAGGGATGGATGTGGGAGGGATGGATGCGGGAGGGATGGATACGGGAGGGATGGATGCGGGAGGGACGAATGCGGGAGGGACGAATGCGGGAGGGATGGATACGGGAGGGATGGATGCGGGAGGGACGGATGCGGGAGGGATGGATGCGGGACAGATGGATGCGGGAGGGATGGATGCGGGAGTGATGAACGCGGGAGGGATGGATACGGGAGGGACGGATACGGGAGGGACGGATGCGGGAGTGATGAATGCGGGACAGATGGATGCGGGAGGGACGGATACGGGAGGGACGGATGCGGGAGGGATGGATGCGGGAGGGACGGATGCGGGAGGGATGGATGCGGGAGCAGCCCCCGCGGCTGGGCCCTGGCCAAGCCCGGCTCCGGGAGCCGCGCGTAGCCGGGCAGAGCCGGGCGCAGCCCGGCCCGGGGCCGGGGCCGGGGCCGGGGCCGGGGCCGGGGCGGCGGCTCCCGCTGCCGCTGCCGCTGCCGGCCGGCCGTCCCGCCCCCTGGCTGCTCGGCCCGGCGGTGCTCCCGCCGCCGCTCCCCGCCGCCGCTCCCCGCCCCTCAGCCCCTCGCCGTCGCCCCGCCTGGCGGATGGCCGGAGCTCGGGGCCGGGGCGGCTGCCTGCGGCGTCGGCTGCGGCGGCCGGGGCCGGGGGCCGGCAGAGCCGGCGCTCACAACCGCGCGGGGCGCCCGTCGCCATGGCAGCGCTTGCTCCGGCGAGAGGTAAGATGGGTCCCCCCGGCCCCCGCCGCCGCCATCGGCCCCCGCCGCCGGCCCCCGCTCCGCTCCGCTCCGCCGGGCGCAGGGAGGCGCCGCCGCCGGCCCCGGCCGCGCCCCGGGGGCTCCGCGGCCCCGGCCCCCGCTTCGCTCCCCCGCCGCCCCTCCGGCCGTGCCCGGGCTGCCGGGCGGGGGGCGAAGGGAGGGGGCGGCGGGGCCAGCACCGCACCGGCCGCCCGCATCCCCCGGCCCCCCCCGCCCCCCGGGTTTCTCCGCTCTCCCTTGCCGTTATTCTGGGTCATCTTCCCCCCAGACCCCCGCCCTCGCCTTCCCCTGAGTCAGCGGCCCCTCTCACCGCTGGTGGGATGAAGAGGGGGGGCTCTGGTCGGGGAGCAGGGCCAGGTGAGGATGGGTTTTCCCCGACCCGGCCATCCCGCATCAGCCCCGGGGCTCTCCCATCTGCGGGAGCGGGAGGACCGCAGCTCGGAGCGGAATTGGGCCCCGAAGGCAGCAGGGCAGGAGGGTTCCTGCCTCATCCAGGGAACAGCGTGGGCCACCAGAACAAGCTGGGTGGGAAGGGCGGCAGAAGGAGGTGCCGCAAGGAAATTCATTCCCCTGGGATTATCAATCAGGGCCGGCTAGCTTCCTAAGTGTCTCCAGAAGCCACAGGCCTAACTGCAAGAGCGGTGGCACCGAGGGGAAAAAAAGATGAACCAGGGCAGAAGGGGGGCATGGCCAATCCAGCCACGGCAAAGTGCCCCAAGCAGGGAGGAAAAGCCTCAGGTGGTTACGGAGAGGGTGAGAAAATAGGGAGAAGCAAAAGGGGAGGGGTGGGAACTGAGCCACTATCTCAGACTGAGGGGGCACGGATCCATCCACAGAAAGATTAAGTTTACATCTGCTCCGGACAAGGAGCAGGCCTATACCTTCCTGGAATATACTGCTTGGGCATCCCCTATAGATTAAGACAGGAGAGGGGGGTCTGGGCTCGTAGGACCGGGGGTCACTGGCAAAGGGGAGTAGTCTCAGGACTAGGTTAGCCGTCCCGTTCGCTGGGTTGGTAACCGCAGGGTGTCTGGAGACCAAAGCTGCTTGAGCTCAAACGCCCTAGGGCGGGTGAGGCGTGCGGCCGAAAGATTGGTGCTTCGAGACCGCGGGATGGCAGGGTGTTGCTGGAGTGGTGGCACGCACCCGTGGATGGGACGGGACGGGACGAGAGCGGCAGGTTGCCATCCAGAGCGCTGGCGGAGAAAAAGCTGAGGTCTGAAGACTGGCGGAGCTGCGGGAGCTGTACAGCGGGAGCGAGGGGTGTCGGAGCGGGTGCGTGGGGAAGGCAGGACCCGCGGGGCGGGGAGCGAGGCGAATCAGGCCTTCCATTGCAGAAATGGCGTGAGTAATGCTTTGGGTAGGGAGCCTCAGACTGGAAGGGCAGGGAGCGCAGGGGGTCTCAGCAGCACTGGAAGGAGTTGCTGGGGGCCGGAGGCCAGCCTGAGGTACGTAGGGACTGGTGCAAATCTGGCTCTTCGGCCCTGAAAGACACGGGGAGTGCTCTGCACAGCCTAAATCATGACCAGGTGTTTCTGTGGGCAAGGAGAGAGGGGGATCCGGGGAGAGAGAATGATCTTAAATTACTTTTTCTCTTTTGTCTCTTCTACAGTGAACCTCGTGCCCTGAGTCTCCAAGGGAACCTTTGAAAAGGATCTTCCCCTCCCCGCCATCTCCTTATTGTCTGCCAGCTCTGCCCTGCGCTGTGCAGGGAAGCTTGAAAGAGCAGGCTGAGCCCTGGATGACAGCAAAAAGGACAATGTAGCGAGCGTGCTGTGAGGTCTTGGATAGGGAACCCTCTGAATCTTGTTCCTCACCCTTCGCTCTCCGCTGACGGCTCTCCAACAGCCTTTGGCAGGAACATCTACCTGGCCACGAGCGTGGCATTTGGCGAGAGGGGGATTACGCACGGTGTACGCGCCACCCTCACCATTTCCGCGGGACCTTTGTCCTGCCGCCCGTCTTCTCCGAAACTCTTGGCTAGCTCCTCGTTCACTAGGACGCTGGGCAGCAGGCACCTGCTCCTACCAAACTGTTCGGAGTCCCCAGCAGTCCCTGTTTGCGTGTGGCCTTCACCAGTCCCAGCAGAAGGTGGTCCCTGAGAGAAAAGGTGCCTGGTGGGCACATGAAGTAAGGAGAGCTTTTTCTTTGGGGGAAGAGCGGAGGAGGGGGATGAAATAGATGGGGAGGAAAAAAGAAAGTGAGCCCAAGCGAGTGAGGGAAGAAGCACTGGCAAGCGTTCATGAGAGAGAGAGAGAAAGAAGGTGGAAGAAAGAAAAAGAAAGAGAACAAGGGAAAAAACAGGTGAAGAAGTTAGAACAAGGGAAAGAAATATAAGCAAACAGAAGGGAAAGGGAGGACTGAAAGTGAGACGGAGTTGACGGCTGCTCCGCTAGCACCTGGTGGCAATGCCTTGAGGAACCCCTCCGGCGTGCGTACACCTCGCGTCGCAGCAGCAGCAGCAGATGAGGAGGGACGTGGCTCCCCCAGTGCGGAGTCCCACTCGCCCTCTCACAAAATCCCAGCGGCGGGGACAGGGTGCAGCCTAGCAGGGGCGGCAGCATGGGGGACTCTGAATCAGAGTCCACCTTGCACAACAACTCGCTGTGGTGGCTGGCGTGTGGGATGTTAGCGCTGTTGGCCAACTCTTGGATTATCCTCAGCATCACGGCCAAACAACAGAAACACAAGCCCCTGGAGCTGCTGCTATGCTTCCTTGCCGGGACCCACATCCTTATGGCAGCGGTACCCCTCACCACCTATGCCGTGGTGCAGCTGCGGCGTGAGTCCTCCGACTACGACTGGAACGAAAGCATCTGCAAGGTCTTTGTCTCCACGTACTACACCCTGGCGCTGGCCACCTGCTTCACAGTGGCCTCCCTTTCCTACCACCGAATGTGGATGGTGAGATGGCCAGTCAACTACCGGCTGAGCAATGCCAAGAAGCAGGCTCTGCACGCAGTCATGGGTATCTGGATGGTATCGTTCATCCTCTCCACCCTGCCCTCCATCGGCTGGCACAACAACGGCGAGCGCTACTATGCCCGTGGCTGCCAGTTCATTGTCAGCAAGATAGGGCTGGGCTTTGGTGTCTGCTTTAGCCTCCTGCTGCTCGGAGGAATCGTCATGGGCTTGGTGTGCGTGGGTATCACTTTCTACCAGACCCTGTGGGCACACAGAAGACGCCGGCGGTGCCGCCATCAGAGGGCGGAGGAAGCGTCATCCTGCTCTTCATCAGCGCACACCACTTTCAACGTGCCGGCCATTGTAGTGGAGGACGTACGAGGCAAGAGGAGGTCTTCACTGGATGGCTCTGAGTCAGCCAAGACCTCCTTGCAGATGACCAACCTCATCAGCGCCATTGTCTTCCTGTATGACACGCTCACTGGGGTGCCTATCTTGGTAAGCAACGAGTTCTCCCTTTCCCTTCAGAGTCTGCAGTTAAACTAAATTTCAGTTCCTCTCGAGTTTTAAAGAAACTCTTGTCTTCTTTCCAACAGCCACAGAGTTGCCGCATCTGAATCTGTGTTATTCTGAGGGTCGGTTTTTAAAAGATTGCAGTAATTCTCTCATTCTTCCGCAGAAGCATTTTCTTAAGACAAATCAAAGCTTGGGGCATACACACCACGCTGCTAAAACCACTGGTGAAAGTTTTAAGTGGCTAAGAGGAGACGAAATTATTCTGCAAACTTACAGGGGGATCTACCTCTGTAAAAACAATGAGATTTCTGTTTCTCCGGTTTGCTTCTGGAGAACTGATACACCAGCTTTAAAAGCTGTTGCAGGCAGGTTTTTTTTTTGCTTTTATGGTCATAGTCAGCACTCAGGTTTTGGCTGGCTGGTTGATTCTCTGCAAAACTGGAGAGCTGGGGAAGTTCTCAAAGGGAACCATTAAGAGAACAGAGGCTTAGTCACAGCTTTTTTTTTTTTTTTCCCAGTGGCTGTGTCCTTTGTTAGCACCTATTTAGCTCCAGCTCGTAATGTGCACGGGGAAGAAGGGATGCTAACACCAGGTCTCACGTTAGAGATACGACAGCTCGCAATATGGCCCAGCAAATCTGGGGCAACACCCCAGGAACAGTTTTTCAAAGGGGCACAGGGTAATTGCTTGATGAATCCTTTATAGACAGATTGTGTTCTACAGAATTGACTCCCATTATCTTGATCCCCGCTTCTGTCTTCTTTCTCGGCATTGTTTCTCTCTCTTACCTCGAAGGTCGTGAGCTTTTTTAGCCTGCGCTATGATACGGCCCCCACCTGGATGGTCCTGGCTGTGCTCTGGTGCTCCATGGTGCAGACCCTGCTGCTCCCCTCCTTCATCTGGTCCTGCGAGCGCTACCGAGCAGATCTCCGCACCGTGTGGGAGCAGTGTGTGGCTATCATGTCTGAGGAAGACGGAGATGATGGTAAGCTCCTCACCACCCCAGTCACCTTTCTTCACCAACCCCCTCCCCTGCAGAGGAAAGAGGGGTCTGCCTTGGGAAAAGGACCTGACGGCACTAGGAGTGGTGGTGTGGGTGGCTAGGCAGGATTCAGGTGATAGCTTGGAGATGGCAACCACGAGAAAATTTATTCTGGAGAAGGCTCTGCCACTCACTTGCTGCCTTAGGACTCACTAGCATCCAGGAAAAATTAGTGCAACATCCTTCACAGTAGATGCAAGAGTAGAGACGATGTGTACAGCTGCCAAACCGCAACAAAAATGACACACCGGGCCTCAGCCCAGCTCGCTGATCCAAAGGTTCAAGTTCTGGCAGTGAGCGATTCAAAAGTGAGACAGAAGAAACAGGGGAGTCTCTGGGTGCTTTAGTGCTGCTGCAAGCAGAAAGACGAGGTCCTTGTTCCGAGGTGAGCCCTGAGGGCTGCAAGTAGGGCAACAGAAGTCAGACAAACGTTAGGATGGCGTCCAGGTGCCCTGACAACGCTCCTCTTCTGGCTGAAAAGTGTTGACTGCCATTCTCCTCTTTGCCAACAGATGGTGTGTGTGATGATTATGGTGATGGCAGGATCTGCAAAGTGAGATTTGATGCGAACGGTGCTGCAGCTGTGAAGCGGGACTCCCGGGACATCAAGCTGCTACCCATGCACCACATGTTGTTGCCCCAGGACAAGGTGCACTATCTGCAGGTGAGCCGTGAGCTAGCAGGGGCAGCCCCACAACCCACTGCCTTCTCTGTCAGTCTCCCCCGCCTTGGTGTCCTCTTGACTCTCTTCTCTGAGAAAGCCTCAGCTACTCCCCTCCTGTTCTGTCTCTTCACGTCTTCCATCACCTTCCTCCTTCTCTGTTTTCCAGGTCCCTATCTCCCGGAGAATGTCACATGATGAGACTAACATCTTCTCCGCCCACCGCTCTGCTCCATCCTTCCTACACAAGTGGTCTTCATCTGACGACATCCGCATTTCCACCCCCCGCAAGCCTGGAGGCCCCGGCTTCTTGCCTCCTCAGCTGCACGACTACCAGCACCGCCGGCGGCCCCCAGAAGATGAGCTGACGACCCTACGGCAGTTTTTGGAGGGGGGGCTGATGCCCCGGGGCTCCAGCTCCAGCGCCTGCTTCTTCCGAGATGAGATCACCATGTTCATCGACGAGACGCCACAACCCACCCCAGCCTGCAGCCCACGGCACTCCCGTCTCCCGCTCGCATCACGCCGCGATCGCCGCCTCTCCCTCGGCAGCAGAGAGGAGGAGAACGCCGACCGGCCACGGCGCTGCTCCTTGGCTGGCAACGAAGCCTGGCATCTGCAGGACGGAGAGCAGGCGCCGCGTGAAAGGACCCTTGAGGCCTGCGAGGCACAGACCTTCCAGGATCCCAAACTATGAGAGACAGCATCGAAAACATTCAGTGCCATCACGATTTTTAAATAAAACTTCAAGTGTTCCCTTTGTCCCCGGACCCGATCACTAATTTGCATTCTCATCTTTCTCGCCAGCAGGCAGGAAACACGGCACCCCACGCTGGTGGGGGAAAAAGAAGTGGGACAGACCCGCAGACGGGAGCTCGACGACGGACGGACGGACAGACAGCCTGTGCCTGCTCTCAGGTTACAAACACACCCACCGCTGCCACCGCCACTTGGCACCCTCGCCAGTCCCGTCCCTTTGTGAACTCCACCCTCGCATCCGCTCTGCCCTAAGAGACAAGACAGGTGCAGAATGGTATTAAAATTCTATATTTGGAGTGTCAATCGTGTATCTGTTTTTATATATTAGTAATAATTTTGTTTCCATAGAAACAAAATGACTGGCCCAATGTTTAATGAAGCTTCACAGGCTTCTGGAAGGGAAATGCGGAATGTGCGAGGCTCCTTTCCTCCCTCTCCATCCCTTTCTTGTCAGTGCATCTGGAAGGCAGCAGATGCTTAGCAGCCCAGGGAAGGGAACGAAGCCCGTAGAGGAGTTGTCATGGGAGACTGGGTGAAAAGTTTTCCTGTCCGTTTCAGGGGAGACTTAGGGTGCCTACAGATAAGCAGGAGCGGCCTCTGTGCTTTCTAATATCGCCCAGCAAAAGGTATTGCTTTGAGGCAACCCCAGGCTTGAAAACCATTAAATTCTCTCCAAAAAAACCCTGACCCATAACATCTTATTTCATCGGTGCAAACTTGTTGATTCCAGTGCGAACTTTGCGTGAAACGGGATGGCCCAAACTTCTCACCCAAACAGGAAAGCTGACAGAGCCTTCCAGGGGGAAGGCCCCTGACCGCCCACGCCATCGAAGCTGGGAGCGATGAGGTCTGGAGCAGGTTCCTGCCCCGCGCAGTACTCTTGGAAGGGAGGTGCAGAGGTAGCGTGTGGGAGATGGACCTTCTGCCCGGTGCTGGCTGTAGTTCCAGCCATGGCCAAGGGTTTCGCTGTGTCGGAGGGGCTGTGGGAAACAGGTAGCCCTTCACCTCCAAAGGGCTTCTCCATGTGATGGGGCTTGGTCTATAGAATCATAGAATCGTTTAGGTTGGAAAAGACCTCTGAGATCATCAAGTCCAACTGTTAACCTAGCGCTGCCAAGCCCACCACTAAACCATGTCCCCAGGCACCACAACTCCCCAGCTTTTAAATACCTCCAGGGATGGAGACTCAACCACTGCCCTGGGCAGCCTGTGCCAGGGCCTGACAGCCCTTTCGGGGAAGAAATTCTTCCCAATATCCAGCCTAAACCTCCCCTGGTGCAACTTGAGGCTGTTCCCTCTCGTGCTATCGCTTGTTCCTGGGGAGCAGAGACCGACCCCCCCGGCTCCAGCCTCCTTTCAGGCCGTTGCAGAGAGCGATGAGGGCTCCCCTCAGCCTCCTCTTCTCCAGGCTGAGCCCCCCCAGCTCCCCCAGCCGCTCCTCCCCAGCCTTGTGCTCCAGCCCCTGCCCCAGCCTCGCTGCCCTGCTCTGGCCACGCTCCAGCCCCTCCATGGCCGCCTTGGGGTGCGGGGCCCAGCGCTGAGCACAGCATTCGAGGGGCGGCCTCACCAGTGCCCAGCACAGGGGCACCATCACCTCCCTGCTCCTGCTGGCCCCATGAACTGTCAAAGCGTGCCTCGTCCCCGGCGTGGGTGCTGATAGATTAACCACAACCTCTTACGAGGCGCCTCGTTGGAGGGCTCTGGGTGCCCCGTACCAAAGGGAGGGTCGGCGCTGGGCGATGCTTGGCGGGCGCCCGGACGAAGGAGCAGGGCAGCCAGGTTGGTGCCGGGGCTCTGCTGGCCCACGCAGGACCAGCACCGCGCCGCTCCAGGCGCCCACGAAGCGGCGGGCAGGCCTCAGCCGGCGCAGCAAGGACCCGCTCCCGCCGAGCGACGCGGGGACGGCGGGGGCCTGGCCCCCGCCCGCCGCCCGCTCCCTCACCTGGAGGCCGAGCCGCCCGCCACCGCGGCCCCGGCCCGGCACCGCCCGCCGGCCCGCCCGGCCCGGCCCCTGGGTGGGCCTAGCCCGGGGCCCGCCAGGAGGCCCGCCCGCCCCGGGCCCCCTCTCCTCCTCCTCCCCGGCGGCTCGGCCATGGCCTCCCTCCTCTGCCTCCTCCTCGCCGCCGCCGCCGCCGCCACGTCGCCGGGCCGCCTGGTCCCCTACGACCTGCTGTACGCCGACGGGGTGCGGGCGTACTTCGCCCGGGATTGGGGACGGGCGGCCGAGCTGCTGCAGCGCGCCCTCCACAGCTACGCGGAGCTGCGGGCGGCCCGCCGCGCCTGCCGTGCCGCCTGCCGCCGGGAGGCGGCCTTCCTCGGCGGGCCGCCGGGGGCCGGGCCCTGGGAGGCCGCCCTCTTCGGCCGGGTGCTGCAGCGAGCCGACTGCCTGCAGCACTGCTTGGGGAACCGGTTGGGCGCCGCGCCCTCCGCCCACCGAGCCAGCCACACCATCCGCCGGGACTTCGAGCAGAGGGAGCCCTATAACTACCTGCAGGTCGCCTTCTTCCAGGTGGGGACCGGTCCCCCCCCGGGGTGGGCTTGGGTTGGGAGTTGCCACCCCCGGGCAGTCGGCAGAGGCAGGGTGCTCTCCTGCAGGGCCACCGGCCGGCGGGGAAGGTGGTGGTGGGCAAGGGCTCGCCAGCCCGGGGCTGGGGCTGTCGGGGCGGCGCAGGGCACAGGCGCCTGGTGGGTGACTGCGGGGAGCAGCCGGGGCGAGGGGTGGGTGCGAAGAGAAGGGGGGGCCCGCAGGAGCGTGACGGGCGCCGCTGCCTTGTCTCCACAGCTGAAGAAGTTGGATCAGGCCGTCTCCGCCGCCCACACCTTCTTCGTCGCTAACCCCCAGCACCTCCAAATGCGGGAGGACATAGAGAAGTACCGGCGTATGTCAGGGGTGAAGTCGGACAACTTCCGAGACCTGGAGGCCACGCCGCACTGGGTGAGGGTGCAATACAGAGCCAGGCGTCGGCAGCTCTTATCCCGTCCTAGGGACCAGTCTGGGACTCTGATCTGTTCCCACACAAGGGCCATGGCTTGAGACAGGGTCCCCGTACATAGAATCACAGAATGGTTTAGGCTGGAAGGGACCTTTAAAGATCACCTAGTCCAACCCCCCTGCCATGGGCAGGGACATCTTTCACTCGATCGGGTTGCTCAAAGCCCTGTCCAGCCTGACCTTGAACGGTTCCAGGGATGGGGCATCTACAACTTCTCTGGGCAGCCTGCTCCAGTGTCTCACCACCCTCATCGTGAAAAACGTCTTCCTTATCTCCAGTCTAAATCTACCCTTTTTCCCTTTAAAACCGTTGCCCCTTGTCCTGTCACTACAGGCCTTGGTCAAAAGTCTAGTTCAGTCTTTCTTATAAGCCCCGTTTATATTTGAAAGGCTGCAAGAAGGTCTCCCTGAAGCCTTCTCTTCAGGGTGAAGACGAACGCTTGCAAGTGTGACACAGAGACTTTCTGGTGACAGTTACGGCAGGCTACGGGGCCTTGGAGAATTATATTTGGCTTAAGTCCAGAAGATTTGCTGTCACTGCGTGGTGGGCTGTGCGTGATCAGGCGGGCCCCTAGATGTCAGCACTATCCTGCGAGCGACTCCGAGTCTCGGGGCGTCCTTTGGTGTCACCCACACTGATGAGGGACCTGGATCTGTCCTTCGCAGGAAGCATATGAGGCTGGGGTGCAGCACTACAATGCAGATGAGTACCTGCAGGCTGCGGCCAGGCTGGAGGAGTCACTCACAGAGGCACTGTCAGCACTGGAAGAGTGTCGTGCCCTGTGTGAAGGGCCTTGGGAGGATGAGGACGAGGAGGAGGAGGAGATGCAACCTGGCCTGTACGAAGCCATTGCAGGTAGCATTAGGGGCACAGAGGGCTGGGTAGGAGGGCCATGCTCTCCATACTGGACAAGCCCCATTTCCCAGCGCTCCTGTCTGGAAGAAGTGTGAGCTATTGCCTTTCTTGCTCCTCTCTCTTGCAGCCCATTATATTCAGGTTTTGAAGTGTAGACAGCAGTGCGTCCTTGAAATTGCCACAAAGCCGGGACGGATTTCTGCCACAGAAGATTTCATACCCTCTCATCTTGATTTACTGCAGTTTGCCTACGATCAAGGTGAGCGGAGTCACAGCGGGTCATGCTGTGGCACCCCTAAACTTGCCCTTTGCCTCTGGACTTGGAGGGCGGCATGTCATGGGGAGAAGTGGCACACTGACCTGAGCTCTACCTCTCTCTCCCCTCTTCTCCCCCCCAACTCTTCCCACAACCTCTCTTCTCTTGCTCAAGCCTGTGGCCACCTTGTGGTCCCTTGGTCCCTTGTGGTCCACTTCAGTCTCTTTGTGCAGCTTCTGTAACGTGTGGCCGTTCCCGCTTCTTTCCTCCAGCACTCTCAGTTATTTCAAGTCCTTGCTCCAACTGTCCGCTGTGTATTTTATACCTTCCTTGTCAGTACGTGGCTCCAGACCAGGCCCCCACTTCCTATCTAGAGCGCGCGCATCTCATCTCAACCGCGGTGTTCCTTCGGAGTCAGCCCTGCCTGCCTCACTGAACTGGTGGCCTGTCATGATATTGGTCATCCTGTCACCCTGTCACTCTCACACATCCCCCGGCTCTTGGATACCTCTGCTCCTTCCCACACTGACCCAACAGTCTCTCATCTCCTCTGTCAGACCATTGGTAAAACTTGTATCTCAAAGAAGCCTCCAGACCCCTCATCGTGTCTGTTGGCTGAGGGAGGTGGGACCGTCTTTCTTCCAAATATATACTTATTTTTTCTCCGTCTCCTCTGAACAAGCTTCCAATAGGTATTGAAAGCGGGCCCGTTCTTCACCAGGCTCATTCCCTGTATTCTCTGCCCATCGTTGGGTACAGGCCCAACTAGGCAGGGACTGATGTGTACTCGGTGTAGGGTCTCCTACTGCCGGATCCTGACGGGGGCGTGGGGTGCTGCTGGCCTATACAGATTTGCTGCTAACGTCAAGTCTTTCAGAGACATATCTGTTTGTTCTGTTCTTTCCCTGCCCAAGTTGGGAACCAGGCACTGGCTGCTGAATGTGCTGCTTCCTACTTGCTCTTCTATCCCACGGATGAGCCAATGTTGGAGAAAATGAAGCAGTATCGCACAGAACTGGGAGAGGACACAGCTGTCACAGCCAGAGAGGTAGTTACAACCCCAGGTCTGTACTTTTTGACCCTCCCCTGTTCCATACGACAGGATCACAGTCCAGGAGACAAAAAGGGGAACGTGTTTCACTGCGGATATGTGCCAAGCCCAGGGCTGAAGAAACAGGAGCCTGAGTTTACTTACAGTCTGTACCAGGCAGTGTCCCTTCAGGATAGAAGCAGGCTTTTGTAGTGCACAGCAGTGTGTTGGGGCAGGTTTCTGCCCTGGACAGGGATGGGGTTGTCTTTTGTGGGGTGGTTATTTGACAGCCTCTTTGCTTCCTTAGAGTATTCAGCATTACGTGCAGAGATCTTTGATGGAGAAGAAGTTGATTTATTACGCAGTGGAGCATCTAGGAGGAACTTTTAACGACCCTGTAAGTAACGGTATCATCTTAATCTTCCTGCCCTGATCTCACCAAGACGGTTGCCAGAATTCACTTCTGTAGCACGTGATCCAGAAAGGATCAGATGCTGATGAGAAGGACCCCCAAGTCCTTATGAGGTGGATCTTTAAGGCCTTTCCACTGCTCCAGGACTGAAGTTAGTTTGAAATTGCTGCTGTAACCATATGCATTAGCCCCATCTGGCTGTCATCAGAAGCAGGCCAGAACCATCAGGCTGATATTCACTGGAGAAGCTGTTTGACGTGATCCAATGTGGGAGAAGTTTGTTGTGTACTGAACGGTCTGCATTTGTTCCTACAGGATCTTTGGACTCCAGATGAGCTGATACCTGAAAGCCTAAAGGAGAAATACAGGTAAGGTTGGCCAAGTCGACTAGGACTGAAATCTAAGTGTCGGAAGTAGGGGATGGGGTTGGACTGCAGGGGTGGTACAAGGAACAGTAATCCTGAGGAACGGGCAGAACAGGAACAGGAAGGGTGTGAAATGCTACCGCAGAGAAGGTTTAGGCATAGCTCTGTGTACTGACAGCCCTGGTCTCTGTTTTTTCCCTTGCTCCCGAGAGAGGATCAGGAGAAGCAAAAGCAGGAAACTCTGGATGTGGAAGAGAGGGAGAAGAGGGGTGAGTAAAAGAGCTTGAAGAAGGACTTGGATGCAGTCAGCCAGGCTTAGTCAGGCTAAGTGCTGTCTTTTCTTCCATCCTCAGACATTTGAATGCTAGCATAGATGCAGACTGACTCGAATGGCTCTGCAAGTCTTCTCACTGTTTCTTTTCTCCCTCTTTGATGCATGTGTAACCTTGCAAAATCTCACTGCGTACATCTCTGGGATGGGAACTCAAAGAGCACTGTGGCTGGAGAAGCTGAGAGCAGTGGTGCCTGAATACGTGCCAAGCCTGTGGACATGCAGATGTTCAGTGTGGCAGGAGTGTCTACACCAAACCTGGTTCAACTCCACCAGCCCAACTTCAAACAACATTTTTCTGAAGGGGACAAAGAGAGAGGCAGGGGGAATGGAAACTGGAAACGGACTATTCGGCTTGGGCAAGTCTTTCCCTGAAAAACACAAGTCGAAATGATTTGTGGCTGAATGCTATAGGCTGCCGTGCAGAGTCCCGTGTTCTCGCTGGTCCTCTGGTCTTATGTGTGGACACACAGCCTCTTGCAGGGCTCTGGCGTAGAGTCTTTGCTTGAAGTGACCCCAAGTGGTTCTCTGCTGTGACACGTGGGAGAGCAGATCATTCTGAGGGCCTGAGTGCCTTGGCATTCCTGACCATCCAGAGGTCAGAGGGGGGGGGAAAAAAAGCCAAAGATCAAAAGATCAAATCACCGACTAATACCCATTGCTTCTCTTTGGGGCTGAAGAAAGTAGAAAGCTTCACTGGAGATCATTCTGGGATAAGATGTGTGCTCAAAAGGAAGGTTGATGGAGGTGTTTACCTGCTTCTTTTCTCCAGAGCCTCGCCCCAGTAGGCTGGACCTGTTCTGCTGCTGCGATCCACAGTGCACTCAACTTTCCCCAGCTCCCTGCTGCTCTCCCAGCAAGCCCCAAGTTTCTGCTGGCTCCTGAAGCACTCGCTGTAGGCCAGCTTCCCCAGCTGATGCTCTGGTTCCCCTGAAGCATGTGAGGGGTGCAAGTGGCCCAGGTCTGCGAGGGATGGGCCCTTCTGGGGAACTGTCCTGTCTTCTCAGAGAATGTATAGTGTCTCTCCACTTCCTTATCCAGGCTGGGGGTTGGTGGCTGAGGGCTTCTTGTCCAAAGCTTGCTCATGCCTATCTGTACTTGCTTCTTGACAGGTCCTTTGCCTTTTGAGGGTATTGCTGTCACGATGGATTCCCGCCGGATGAATGGTACCCAGAGGGTTGTGTTCGACAGAGTGCTGACGGAGTCTGAGTGTAAGGACCTTCTCCGGCTGACAAAGGTGAGGCCTGGGTCTTGTAGGGGCTCCTGTATGTGTTCTTTCCTCCTCAGCAGGCAGGGTTGTAGTGTTTCCATGGAGGAGAGATGGCAGCCTAATGTCTGTCATCCGTATCCTTCTATTCCAGGCAGCAGGAGAAGCAGGAGACGGCTACCGGGCAAGGCGGTCACCTCACACCCCACATGAGAGATTTGAAGGGTTAACCGTTTTGAAGGCCATGCAGGTACGTGGCTCTGTGAGTCTGCCGCCGCCTTGATTGTCCAGAAAGAGTGTTCGCCACCCGAGCGTTTTTCTCTGTGAAGTGCGCTCCGGATGGGGTCATGGGTGTGTTATCTTCCTCACAAGCACATGTGCGGTCTCCTCTGACCCTGTTGGTCCACGATCACGTTTAGGCACGTTGTACATGGAGGGCTTGACAAATGCTTTCTCTCCTTTTCTTTCAGGATTGCTACTTGTCCTTGTGCGGTAGTCTTACAGACATGCTTAGCTTAGAATTGGGGAATAAATTAAGGTGGAAGGAGCCTCTGGAGATCTCTAGTCCGACCCCTGCTCACAGCATGGCTAATTCCAAAGCTAGATGAGATCCCTCAAGGCTTTGCACGGGCAAGTCGTGAACGTCTCCAAGGGTGGAGATGCCCCAGCCTCTCTGGGCACCTGTTTCAGTGCCGTAGCACTCTTGGGAGGATGAAATCTTTCTTAGTATCTAACCAAAATTTCCCTTGCTGCAGCTTTTGCCTGTTGCCTCTTGTCTTTTCAGTGTTTCCCTCTGAGAAGAGACTGTCTCCGTCTTCTCTGTAACCCCCTTTTAGGTGACAGGAGACTGTAATTAGATCCTCCTTTGGCCTTCTCTAGGCTGAAGAAACCCAGCTCTTTCAGCTTCCAAGTCATGTGCTGCAACACTGCTGCCATTTTAAGACCCTTCACTGAAGACTCACTGCAGTTTGCCAGTGTCCCTTGTGTACTGGGGGACCCAAAATGATGCTGCGTTCCAGATGTGGCTTCATGTGCTGAGTAGAAGGAAAGAATTGCTGTGCTGTACAGGTGTACTCCTGACTTATATTTACATGAGAAAGCACGTTATTTTCTTACATGTGTGACCACAGGGCTTTACACAGGTCTCTTCTGTACTGTGTACGTGTATCATTTCTTAGAGTATCTTTGTATGTAAGTATTCTAACAGGCTTGTTTTTCACTCGCAGCTGGCCCAGAATGGGGACGTGGACTGGAGAGACGCCAAATTGCTTCTGCAGGCCAGTGAGAAATCGCGGAAAATCATAGAGTCCTATTTTACTCCTGGAAAGAAACTCCATTTCTCATTCACACACCTTGTGTGCCGCACGGCTGTAGACGGTAAAGAATCTTTCACCCTGTTAGTCCCTGTGTCCTGGAGAGTCTCCTCAGCCCCAGCCACGTGCTCTCAGGAGACTCTCTTTCCTTTGCTCTCACTGTGCCCTTTTCGCTCTGCCTTATTCTTCCTTGCAACTGAAAATGCCCATATTCTTTTTTGTAACTTCCCTTTTCAGAGGAACAGGAAGGTCGCATGGATCTCAGTCATCCTGTCCACGCTGATAATTGCCTCTTGGATCCTGAGGGGCAAGAGTGCTGGAGAGAACCGCCTGCCTACGTGTACAGGGACTACAGGTAAGAGAAGAAGGGGACCTGCATTAGATCATGTGGAGATCAGAACATCTCCCCGGCCCCATCAGAGGATGAGCTCAGCTTATAGAAACCAGGTGATGGGTTGTTGGCTCAAAGCCAGCCAGGACTGTAGCATCAGGCCGCATCGGTGGCTTCAGACCGAGGTGTGAAACACCTTCGCTAGGCTGGGAAGAAGATCTGCCCTTTCTCCCTCCTCCCAGCCAGCATTAATGGAGAGCAGAACCAGGCTGGGAGGCTGCACGGACATGTTATCAAGTTGTTGTCTTGTGGGTCTACCGCTACAGTCCACTGCCAGCCCTTACGACAGTCTGTTTCTTCTAATCAGGTTCTGTCTTTCACAGTCTTCCGTGCATTACAGAGGAGGGAGAACCAAGCTCCTTCATTTCCTTTCTTTGAGCAGTCAGTGTACTTTGGTGACTATTCTTTCTGTTCATCTCTCTCAAGATCCACCACCAATACTTTGTGTTAGGTTTTTCCGTTCCATGTGAGAGTTTTTCTCCAGCCTGTGGCAGGTTTTGTTACTCATCTGTGAAAGAACCTGAAATGTATTTTAAAGATGGTGGCGATTGTTGCACGCTGCGGCCAAATGAAGGCAGTTCACTACAGTTGATTCCTCCTATTTACCATCCCATCCCTGGGCATCCAGATATCTTATTTGTCTTTTCTTTGAGCGGTAGCTGTACCCAGAGCAGAAATCTTGTCTGAGCAGCCTGTGGTAAGGATGTGGGACTTAGAGGGAATTCCAGTATCACTGAGTCCGTTTCCCTGCTGATGTAGGTGTTGACTTAGTATAGGCAGATTGTAAAGTTCTCAAGCTCTGTCATGTAACCGGTTAGATCTCTGTCCCTCTTGCGGGAAAGCTGTCCTGTCACCTCACTCCTCCCTGGGTAGTGGGCTTCTCTGGCTTCTACTTGAATGTGTGCTAAAATATCTTCCTAAAATATCTTCTATGCCACTGAGCTATTTCCAGGAGTATTCCTGTCCTCTCGCAGAGTGAACTGTGATTGACCAACCAACTCACAAGGCCTGAGCTCGCTCTTCCAGCGTCCTTTTGAAAGCGGTCCCTGTGCTCCAGACTTCCCGGATCTCTTCTGTGTATTTGTGCTATGGTTATTAATGAAACGATTGAACAGGATTGGGCCCAGGGGTCCAAGAGGCCCAGGCGATCCTCCTCCAGGCAAACAGTGCTCCTTTCGGTGCCGGTGGTGCGCTAGTCGCTGTGTGCTGTTCACGCGCTCTCCTTCACCTTCTCGGTGTTCGTTAGTAATTTCTCTAGCGGCACCATTCTGAGTGCTTTTACCCGAGTCCGAACTGCTGAGATCGAGCGTTGTTGTCTTTCCCTTGCAAATCGACTGTTTTGTCAAAGGTTGTGTGGAGGTCTCCCAGTCTGCTTGTAGTACCCCTGTTTTAAGACCGTTTCGCGTTTACCTCTTCAATTATCCTTCAGTTTACCTTCAATTATCCTTCTCAGAAATGGAACCTAAAGCCCTGCAGACTACTGAGGTCAGGCGAACGGGCCTGTTTATGCTTCAGCCGTTATCCCTACCCTCCTGCCCCTTCGTGCGTGCAAGAGCTATCCTTGTTTTTCTCCAGTCATGTTACCACCCTGACTTCACGGTCTTATTAAAACCCTATGGCAGAAGAGCTATAACGTCCCGGGTTTCAGGGTTGGTAATCCTCTCACTGCCCTTATGTCCTTAACGTTTTGCTTCAGCAGCCACAGTGTTGATTTCGATTTCTTTCTCCCGGTCCCTCTCTTGCTCCTCTGACGTTTTCTATCAGCTTAATTGAATACCAAGAGGAACTCAAGTAGTTTGTGGTCCATTCTTTCGCCTAGTTGACTGTGGTCTCACCTGCACTGCACAGTGGCCTCATTACTTCTCTTTTTGTCTAACATTAGTGAAGAAATTTCTTGTTTTCATTTTTTTCTGCATGCACTAAGCCTCTCTTTGACCATTCTTAGGCTACCCTGAAATTCCTTGACTCTCAAGACATGACTTTCTTTGCTGATCAGTCTCCTCTTCCAGGCTTTGAATTATTTCCAGTCTTAAAACATCATGTCATGCCAGGTCAGAACCAAGGTCCGTCTAGCCCAGGGCATTGTCACAGCAGTGCCACAGATGCAGGCTGCAGGGGATTAAAGAAAAAAAAACAAACCAAACGAGGACAAGCACGTAGATCTAACTCCCTGGCATACTCTCCTAGCCTGCTGTGGCTGGCAGCTCGAGGACTCCCCTGAATGAGGCACTGCCATATTTAACACCCCCAAATAGATTCTCCTGTTAACTGGTCTAGTCACTTTTTGAACCTGTGGGATCATTCAGGTGCCACAGCCTCCTGTGACGAGGAGCGTGGGGAAGCACCTGGGAGGAATGAGCTTCACCCTCCATATGTCGTCTTTCTTTTTGTCCACAGTGGCATTCTCTACCTCAACGATGACTTCCAAGGTGGGGGCCTTTTCTTCACTGAAATGGACACGGTGACTGTCACAGTAAGTCTGGGACTGGCCAAAAGAAGGAGGGAGGACTGAGGGTGAGACTTAGTCTGGGCAGGAGGAAATTAGTTGGCTATTGGATGCCACCGCTCCAAAAACAATCCGGTGCCGTGGCAGATTCAAATAGGGACAGCTAAAGGCAAATTGAGGCAAATCTCAGAGGAGAGGTTAACTCCTTTCTAGCTGAGATGTTCCAGGCTCTTGCAGTCTGTGGGTGTCTGTGCTGTAGGTTGTCCCTTTGACTCTCTCTGCTCCCCAAGGTCTGTCTTGCTCGCAGACTGGCAGTGGATGCCTGGTGGATCTCCGCTCTTCCACGTTCCCAGAGGCAACCTTGCCTCCGTACAACGACCGTATACCCCAGAGCAGGGGGCTGCTGGCTTCATTGTCTCTTCTCTCTCTCCTGGCAGGCCGAGGTGCATCCGAAGTGCGGGAGGCTGGTAGCCTTCAGCTCTGGCAAGGAGAACCCCCATGGCGTGTGGGCAGTGAGCCGCGGCAGGCGCTGCGCCATTGCTCTCTGGTACACGCACTCCCGGGAGCATGCTGAGCAGGTAAAGGAGCACGCTGGAGAAATGGATACGAGTACCTCTGAGCTAGATCAAATCCCTCTGAGGAATGGCTTGTGGGCTTTCTCGGGGGGCAGGGCCTAGTGCAGCAGCTGGGGGTTGTCCTCTGACAAGGTATCTGGTGGAGGGGCCAGCCTGTGATGGGTCCCGCAAGAGAGAACGGGCTCTGGGGGGGTTGGATGGATGTGGCAAAGGCAAGATGTGTCTTGTCAGCCCCTGCGAGCCGGACGAAGACCCTTGCAGGGAAGGGTTCACATCATCCCTGTCTCTGTGGCTGCAGGAGCGGGTGAAGGCAGAGGAGCTGATGGAGCAGAGGGCTGTGGAGCAGCCTGGTGGAGAAGAACGTCAGAGGGCTGATCACGGCGGCAGATCCTCCTCGGAGCTTCCCGTTCCCAGCGGCGGCACCGGGCCCACGAGCCGGAGACACAAGCCTGGCTCAGACAGGACACAGCAGCCCAAGGAGCTGCGGGCCAGAG
Organism: Platalea leucorodia; assembly: GCF_965183815.1. NCBI lineage: Eukaryota > Metazoa > Chordata > Aves > Pelecaniformes > Threskiornithidae > Platalea > Platalea leucorodia. Next base: position 130,938,664 of record NC_138824.1, on the reverse strand, counting down.
ATGAGTTCTGAGTATGCGGGGCCCTGGGGGCAGGACTGGCACGCACCATGGCCTGGCAGGTCATGGTAGCACCGGGACCGCAGAGGCCTGGAGCAGTGTATTAGCATGCTAGAGCCGTAGCGATGGGGAGGGATGCAGCTTTCTTCTCTGTGACATCTCAGCAGCTGAAAAATGGGAGCAGGGACAGAGTATTAAAGTCAGTGACACCAGGAACTTTCTTCACTGCCTCACCGACGTGTTTGTGTCACTCAGAAGTAAGAAGGCAGGGTCTCCTCACCCCACTCCTCTCGGTGCCAGCTTCTTGGTCATCCAGGGCCAAATCCGAGAGGGGGAGGAGGAGCCTGGGGTCTTGGAGCAAGGGCTGTCTCACATTCAGGAACTCAAAACAGAAGCCTCTGGATTTCCTAGGTACCTGCAAACTCCAGAAACTCACAAGTGGTCTGAGAGAGGGAAGGTGAGGGGCTCTGAATATATGGAATAAAAGCAAAATGCTGGACAGAGATGTTGGTGGGAGCTTCAGTCTGTACACCAGGAGGGAGACATGCACGCTCACTGCTGATGGAAATTTAATTAACAAATAGCAGAAGGAGATTGAGCCCTCAGTGAAAGAAAACAAAGTATTTACCCAGATGCCAGCTACTTCCAATAAGGGAGAGCAAGAGAAAATGTCAGGTCTGCCATGACTGGAAAGGGCGGGGAGTGCCTTTAAGGAAAAACACTGTACGCTCCCATTTCCCTGCAGCAAGGCCTCTCTTCCTTTTTTTTTTTTCCCCTGTTCCATGCACCAAATTGCCCCTGAAAGCAGAAGAGGTATTTTGTCTATCATTTTCCACCCTGATACAAAGACAATCTGCTGTCACTGCCCAGGGGATTAGTGTCCCGAGATGGGATTATATTGTAGCCAAACAGGAATTGAATGGGGTGGAAATGGAGTACCAAAAAGAGCAGTGACCCTTTTCCTGGGAAGCTTCAGAGCCAGAGATCAGTCTGTGGTCATGACATACACAGGCCGTGACGAGAGCTGTGCGTGGAGACCCCAACTGCGGTTCAGCTGGAAGAAATCTGTAGGGCCAGGGCCGGTGGTGGGAGAGGTGGGTGGGTGATGCTGTTGGCACAGAGCCTCTGCTCCGTGGAAAAGGAAGCCTTTCCTCAGCCTGAATCCCGGCGCTTCCTTAACATGCAAGCTTGGGAAACCTGCACCGGTAACCCTTTTTGCCTCCCGTCCTCCCCAGGGTCCCAGGAAAAAGATAATTTGGTGTGTGCCTTTCCAATTCCCTCTCCCTGGCAGGAGGTCCGTCACATCCCAGCACTCGCATGTCCGTCCCGATGACTTCTGTGGGGGCACTGGATGGTTCCCGCTTGACGGGGACGTGTTAGGGGGTGAGGGTCCGTATCTCTGGCTTGCTTTGCCCAAAGGTGGCTTGGGTGATTAGACTGATGGCCTCCTGACGTCAGATGAGATCCGTTAAAAGGTATTTATCTCGGGCTTGGGCCAAAGCTGCAGGAGAGATTAAAAGAGATTGAGGCCAAGATAATCCCCTCGCAGCATCCCGCTAAAGTGGCTGCCAAAAGGCACGCCACCAAATCTTTTGCCGCCCCTGGCCCCTGTGCCCAGTTCTGTTTTCCCCACGCGGAGCCCAGTTTGCTGCCCGGAGAGGGTGCGACCCCAGCCTCGCCACAGGTTTTCCCTTGGCAGGGCCACCGTGGGTGGCACCATCCCTCTTCCCGCCCTGCCCAGGATGCGAGTGCCACGCTGTTCCCGGGAAAACGGGAATTCCTGTGGACTGTGAGGAGCAGCAAGCCCTGCCCCAGCAGCTGATAATCCTAGCCTGTTCCGGCTAATCTTCACTTTATTAGTTTGTTGCTGATATAAACGGAGGTAGTCAGATCCGCCTGGTCTGGTTTCTTTCCCTTCAGGAGCAGCATGCTACTCTCTCTTTTCACCCCTCCCCATCCACCTGCTTTGCATTACGTCCCAATCCGATTTCCCCCAAGTCTCTGGTGTCTGATTTAATTTGCCTGACGCTGCTCCTGGAATCAGCCCTCCCCCAACCCCTCCCGGCCACAGCCTTCCAGCTCCCCATGGGGAGATCAGTCCTGGGAGAGGCTGAGGAGCAGAGAGGGAGCAAGGCACTCGCCGGGTGGACGGGCAGGACTGACTGGAGAGACCGGACAAGGACAAGGGGCTCCTGGCCGGCGGGGAGCCATTCTCAGCGGGGGACGCAGGCCGTGAGGGTCCCATCCAGGGGGGACTGCAACCCACCTCGCTCTACAGATCCCGGTAAGGATGCCGCCTTCTTGTGGTGCCTGAGGTCACCTTGGTGAGCCTGGCACTTGGGACCCTGGGTTTCTTGGTGTGATGCTGTGGGTTTTTCTACGCGGGCTGATGGCATCTGAGGATGTGGGAGGGAAGATCACGGTGGGGAAGGAGTTGGGGTTAGCGCTGAGATGTCTTGACGATGATGGGGGGGTTTGCACTGGGATGGGGTTGCTTGGTCTCCCCTTGGCAGGTAAATCTCACCAGTTTCCAGACTGGAACAGGAGGGTAACGCCTCCCCTGAGGGACCTGGCACTCGCTCCCCGTACACAGTCCCGCGCTCCCGCTGCGCCCCTGTGCTCACCGCTTTGCAGCTGCCTGCTTTTCTGGATGGAGAAGGAGCCCTCAGAAAGCGAGGAGCAGAGCAGGGTAATTCTACCCTGGCCTTTGATCTCCATCCCAGGAGAGGGGGATCATCTCTGTATCCGGCTCTGCAAGGAGCCCAGGGTCACCAGGCCGAGCGTGCGAGGCCAGCCAGGGATTACACAGAGCCCCAGGGATGCTGCCTATTAATACTCAGGCATCGCTCCTGCACCTTTCCCTTTTCTATTTCCAGCCCTCTCCCAGCATCCCAGAGGGAGCACTCCCTCCCCAGTGCGGGGAAAACTACCTGGAGGATAGGAAATAAGGGAGTTCACCTCCCCTTTCTTCCCACCCATCACTTGTGCCCCAGTCTGCACAAGGGAGTGATGCAGGTGGCTGGGTAGGACAGCCCCTGGGGCGCAGGCTGGGCCCCCGCCGTGGCACGGTGCGAGGGACGTAGCCGCTGCCCTGAAAAGTCATGGCGTGGCAGCAAAAGGCAGAGGGTGGATGATTCCAGACCCCCCTCAGCCTCACACCACGGTAGAGGCGTTTGGTCTGCTACGAGCAGGCGCCCAAGGACTCAAGATGGGTCTGGTTGCCCACAGACAGGAGCACTATGGCAGGTGCCGCCAGCGAGTTTGTCAGAAAAGGCAGGAGGGGGAAAAACTGTCACGTTGGAGAGCAGAAGAAATGAAACGTGGTTTCAAAAGCCAGTAACTCTGAACTGGATGAGCACAGCCAAGGCAGAGCTCAGAAGAGGGCTGGCGTGAATTGGCTAAGCCCAGGCTCTGTTTGGCTGTGCCGCTCTCCTCGGTGATGCTTGTAGGAGGCACTGGACCAGTGCTGGTGCCAAGGTCCTGCTGTCAGCAGCTCTTTGCAGCGCTGGGGGGGTGGTGGTGAATTGCTTTTTCAAAGGTACCTAAGGACTTTGTTTCCCCTACTGCTTAGCATCCACCAGAAAGAGCCCTTACTTCCAGAAGGCACCGAGCGTGCACCATTTAGAAGCCTTTCCCACTAAAACCAGGCTGGGCAGCTACCGTGAGCAACCGCGAGCTGATCCGCGGATCCACAAGGAATGCACATCCCTAAGGTCCCGCTGGTCATGGCAGGAACGTGCCTTGGCCAGACTCCAGACTCCATTCCCCTTTCCCCTGTTGTTCCCCCATGTCCTGGCCTAAATTTACACGACCGTGACGAGCTGCTCTTTCGCACGCCGCCATGGGCCTCCTGGGAGGCAGCCGCGCTCTGCTGGGGACCAGGTACCTCACTCTCCACAAATTGCACTGGGACGTGACGGGTGGAGGCGACAGGCGAAGCTGGAGCTATTATTATTGCTCCTCTGTGGCTCCTTGTCCTTCTGAGGCTGAGAACAATTCCCAACTTCATTTAGAGCCTTCTCTGAAAGGGATTTAAAGGTTTGGACAGAGTCCTGAACCTGAGCTGCACCTTCTCTATATTTAGCTCTTTTTATCCGTCCTCGACACCGTGCCCCCGCCCTTTGATCTGCCTGCCAGCTCCGAAAGCCCCTCATCTGGTTGTGCAACTTGAGAGAGCAGGCGCCCGTGAACCGGCTCTCCTGTGCCAGCGTTGAGAAAGAAACACCCAGCGAAGAGAAGGGGATGGTAAAAAAGCAGGAGAGATGCAAGGAAGACTGGGGAGCCGATGGGTGGTGGGGAGGACACGTGGAGGCAGCTTCACCTGGGGCAGAAATTGGGAGGAAAAGCGAACAAGGCTCCCACCTCCATGCAGGTCTGGGTGGGCAAAAGCAGAAGTCCACAAACACAGATTAGGGCGGGCGGCTGGATGATGATCTCAGATGGCCAACGGTCTGTGAAATGACAGCCTGGAGAGCAGAAAGCCAGCGCTGATCCAGCTGGGAGAAGCTCTAGGAAGGGATTACCATGGGGAGGCCAGGCCTTGGGGACCAAGCAGAGGAGACTGGAAGGAGAGAGTAGAGAGGGAAGAGGTGGCCCAGCAGGAAAAGTCAATCCAACACTTACAGTTGATGGAGGGGACGTAGGATTAGTCCTGGGGAAAACTGAGAAAGGGGAAGGCGTGGACCACGGTGGCTGGAAGAGTGGCTGGAAGTTCAGGTTTGCCACTTGGTGGGCTGGGAGGCAGCAACCAGAGCTGGACACAGGCTCTGCAGCTCGACTGTGCACCAAAGCTGAGGGGCAAACCCCACAAGATAAGGGCGATGTGCCTGGGAGATCAAAGGAAAACCACAGAGATGTTCAGGGAAAGGGATTCCGGAGGGAAACTCGAAGAGCTCTGCGAAGCAGCGAGCAAAGGTGGGACTCGGGAGCTATCTGCATGTGCTTGCCCACAGCAAGAGAGCAACCTGGCATGGAAGGACCCAAAACCTCGTTGGCTGGAAGAAACAAGGCCTTCAGGCAACAGGCCGGAGGGGAACGGAGGCGATGTGGCTCACAGGGACTAGAAGGAGAAATTCTGCAGGTGCTGCTGGAGCATTTCTTGGGCTTGGGGAAAGCGCTGGTTCTAATGACGAAGAACACCTGGAGCACATCTGGACACTCATACCTGCCCAGGAGAAAGATTGAAGCAATCAAGACCAGATTTGTCTGCAAGACTGGGAAATGCTAGAACCACTGATGAAGTTTTAAGTGCACGTAACAAGAAAGAGAGACCAAACCAGAGATGCTGTATAATCATATGGTGCACCTGTATCTTGAATGCGGATTACAGTTCTGGTTCATTGCCCTCTCTGCAAAAACATAGCATCTATACTCTGTAAACAACTGAAAAGGGCTTAGAGAACAACAGAGGTAATAGGATGTAAAAGCTTACATGGGAGGAATGACTAAGTGTACTCTGCAGTCTGGAAAAGAGATGGCTGAAGACGGATAAGACAAAGATCTATAAAAAAACCCAAGTGATGCTGAGGTGAATAGGCATCAGTTGTTTGCTGATTCTTCCAACTCAAAAGCTAGGTACCACCACGTGGAACTAGCGCCATGCGGGAGTAACAGAACCAGGAACTTCTTCGCAGAGCGTGCCATGAAGCCGTGGAAGTCCTCACCACGGAGGACGCTAAATTTCAGCACGGGTACAAAAAGTGTGTGGACAAACACATAGAAGAAAAAGTCATCGAGAACTTGCACACAGTAATGCTGCCTCTAGCTTCGGAAGTCAATGAAAAGCTGGGGCTAGGAGAAATACCACTATCTGCTTACGCTTAGATCATTCCCTAGGTATCCACCTTTTTTTTTTTTTCTTTTTGGATGGGAAACTAGAAGGGAACTCTGACAGAGCACCTCAACAGCCTCCAGGTTTCTTTGGTGGTCAAATTGCTGGTGGGCACTGACTGGTGATGCTTTGCTGAGGACAAATGATAGGGAATAGCCTCCATCAAGTTTTCTCCTCCCGGAACTGAGATGGACGGCTTGGCCATGGACAGGGAGAAGCTGATGAAGAGGACCCAGGACTTGGTAGGGCCTGGAATGGGGAGGTTATAAATAAAGAGGTGAGGGGAAAAGTGCAGCCAGAACCTCAGCAAGAGGCTCTGGAGGTCTTCAGCTTCCCAGTGTACATGTAAGCAGGATACAAGACCAAATGGACCTTTGAGCAGGCCCAGTACAAACTTTCCAAATGCTAAGGGCTTTGACCAGGTACAGCATGACATTACCAATCGTTCAGCCAAGAAATGGTCGCTAAGCCCTTACTGGCAATGCCTACATTTGCATAATTGAGCAGTCAGTGCCCTCTCTACCTCACACCTCTCTCCTTTGATTTGCCTCCCCAGAACCAAGGCTGCCCCAGTGGAGGAGCCGCCTCTAGGTCAGAAAGATGGGGGAAATGGAACAGATGAAGCAGGAGGCTGAGCAGCTGAAGAAGCAGATTGCGGTAATGCTGGCAACAGTCGTGAAACTGCTGAGAGAGTGTCTACCCCCCTGTGTCCAAGTTCTCCTCCTCAGCCACAACTTGGAGTTGAGCTTTCTCCGTCTGTATCCTTGGAGCCCTCTGCAGTTCTGCACAGCCTAACGGAGATCTCCATAGCATGGTGGGGGGAAGAGGGGGAGAGAAGAGGGGACTCTACAACGGTGAGAAGGGAGTGGCCGCGGGCATCGTGTCTGCAGGGCGGCAGAGAGCGTAGTGTGTCCCCAGGACCTCCGCTGTCTGGGAGGCAGCTGGTGTTTTGCCAGGCGGGAGGATCCATGGGAAGGGTGTAGCATGGGGAACTGCATGCTGAGTAGCTTTTGGCTCACCTTCCTGATGTTTGACTGGTGCCGTGGTGCCCTGGTCACAGACCAGGATCCCCCTGTGCTGGCCACAATCCGAACACAGAAAACCCACAGTTCCTACCTCTAGCAGCTCCCAGGCTATGCCCTTAAATTTCACGTGTCATTGCCTTCATCACACAGCTTTCTTCTGTCTCATCTGCTCTTGTCTCTTCTCCAGGATGCCCGGAAAGCCTGCGCAGACACAACGCTTGCTCAGGTAAGGGGCAGGGCTGGCTGGGCAGGTGAGTGTGTGCGGGGGCCAGCTAGCACCATGCCAAGGGGGAGGCTCTCCAGTTGGGAAGCAGAGTTAGGAGGCAGAGATGTGGGGAGCAGTACAGCTCCTGCCAGTCCAAGATTAATCTTTTTTCTCCCCCCGACTCTTTCCCCAGATTGTCTCTGGAGTGGAGGTTGTTGGCCGCATTCAGATGCGGACCCGAAGGACCCTGCGCGGGCACCTGGCCAAGATCTACGCCATGCACTGGTCCACGGACTCCAAGTGAGGGAGATGCTGCTGATCCGCTGGGTTCAGGGCAGCACATGGGTGTGAAGGGCAAGAAAGCTCCGATGGGAAGAGAGCCACTAACATGATCTTGTTCCTCTCTCACAGACTTCTGGTCAGTGCCTCACAAGATGGGAAACTGATTGTGTGGGACACATACACAACTAACAAGGTAGGAGTCAGATGGCCGCAGCAAACCGGGATGCTGGAGTGGATCCCCTCGGAGCTGGTGCCCTTGCCGCGCTCTCTCTGCTGCCGGAATCCCGACGTGGTTTCTTGTCCTCCCAGGTTCATGCCATCCCTTTGCGTTCTTCTTGGGTCATGACCTGTGCCTATGCTCCCTCGGGCAATTTTGTGGCCTGTGGAGGCCTTGACAACATGTGCTCCATCTACAACCTCAAGACTCGTGAAGGCAACGTCAAAGTGAGCAGGGAGCTCTCAGCCCATACAGGTGTGTGTGCTGCCTGCCTGCAACCTGGGTGCCCTCTGCTTCCAAGCCTCGCTCTTCTAGCCCTGCCCCGTTTCTCATGTTCCCCTGTTCCCCCTTCCCAGGTTACCTCTCCTGCTGCCGATTTCTTGATGACAACAACATTGTGACTAGCTCTGGAGACACCACATGGTGAGTGTTACCTTCTGCGTCCTAGTGACATGACTTCTGGCTCTGAGAGGCACAGCTCACACCAGCAAGCGCAGTCCTTTCGCTCTGCAGCAGTCTACTATCTAACGACGAATTGCTCCTACACAGGGAAGCCATGCAGACACTTTAGGAAGCCAGATCCATTCTTCCTTGGCAGAACAGGTACTTCTTTTCCCGGTTGAGGTCAGGTCAAGATGCAGATCTATTGGTGAAGCAGTAGGGACCGTGTCGTCAGCTCTCACAAAACACAACGTCGTCTATCCCAGGACACAAAACCGTAAATTTATGTGAAGGCCACAGGCACGCTCCACTTCTCAAGTCTGTGCAAGGGACACCTGCAAAGCCAGTGCCTGGATCCTTTGGTTCCTGGCTCTCAGGTCTCGCTGTGCTGTGACTCCGAGCGGTGCCCAGTCTTTATTCACCCCCACCTCATCCCAACATCTGCTTTGGAAGAACCTCTTGACCAAGGTTGAGTCAGGATGTGGCACTTCCATCAGAGATCAAGGTTACACAGGGCTTGTTCACCTGGCTGTAGTGGGGGAGCCCAGTGAACACGGCCCGTGCATCCTACGATCTTAATCTAACGCTTTTCAGGTCTTAATCTAATGCTGCTTTGGCAAAGGTATGACCAGCAGCAGCTGTGAAGCCATCTCCTGTTGTGGACAGCTGACTCCAGTGATACCCTCACCCATTTTCCCATGCTGTAGCCAGGCCCGTGGCTTCCCTCCTTCCCTTTGCGAGTAGGACAGCTCTTCACCCCAGCTGTAGATCTGTTCTGCCTGGGTTGGCTCTCAGAAGTTCTCTCCTCTCCCGCAGCGCGCTCTGGGACATTGAGACGGGGCAACAGAAGACTGTGTTCCTGGGTCACACCGGAGACTGTATGAGCTTGGCCGTCTCCCCAGACTTCAAACTCTTCATCTCTGGGGCCTGCGACGCTACTGCCAAACTGTGGGACGTGCGGGAGGGCACCTGCCGTCAGACCTTCTCAGGGCACGAGTCCGATATCAACGCCATCTGCGTATGTATGCCGTCCACACGACGGTGGGGAGGCAAGGAAAATGGAGGGCGGAGCAGCTCTGAAATAGGGTCTTGGGATAAGGTTGGGTGAAAGAAGCTGTCACAGTCATGTGGACAGCAAGGGTCTCAGGAGACCTTGGCCCCATGATCCAGCCTAAAGCAGGGAGGGCCTGAGTTTGTTGAAGTTTGGAGGCTGGCTCTTCCCAGGCACCGGGGCACCAAAGCAGCTACGTCTGGCAGCTGTTCTCAAAGCGCTGCTTGGACCCAGCCAGCACGCCGTGGTCTGTGGAGCTCAGCACCCCAACACGGGTGCTGGCGCAGCTTTGCTCATCGCAAAAGTTCAGGCGTGCTCCAGGAGCCCCGGCACAAGACACGAGTGAGGCAGCAGGAATACCTAGCTCAGCTGAGGGTCAGCTCCGGACAACAGAGGTGGTCACTTGGGACCACAGGGAGATCATCTGAAGATGAAATCTTCACAGGAGGCAGGTCAGACATTTGCCCTCTCAGAGGCAAGGATTCGAACCAGAGCCCTAGAGGTGGCAGGACAAGAAACTTGTCAGTTTAATCCCTTTCTGCTAACCAAATGATCTCCCAGCTTCCTGCAATGTTTGCTGCTTGAACCACCCTCCACTGACTTCAAATTAGTACAGCCTTTCTCAGCTCTCCCATGGCTCCCCTGCCAGCCGTATGGTTTTCTGCCACACCTGCTCCTGAGGAGCTCTTTTTTGCTCCTCAGAGCGAGGACACACAAAAGGAGTGTGTATGAGAAGGCTGGGGTGCGAGGATCAGACAGAGGAAGGCTCTCGTAGCGCTGAACCGTGCCAGACCCCGTCTGGGGGATAACGGCTGAACATTTGTCAAGCCCTGAACTAGCGTTACAGAGACGATAATCCTTCCTCAAGCACTGGGACGTCTTGCAATAGCTCTAGCCCCTCGGCCATTGGCTTTCTTGAAGTGGAAGGGGACTACTTGGTCTTAGGAGAAGCATCAGTCTCACCCTCCAGCAGACTCAACTTTTACGAGCCAGGGTCTTGTCCCACTGGGTTTTCCTACCTCTGTTGTTAGCAGGGAGGTGAAGATGTCGAGGAGATCTGTAAGGCACAGCCTGATTAAAAATCTGGTGTGTGCCCTCCTCAGTTCTTCCCTAACGGTGAAGCCATCTGCACCGGCTCAGATGATGCCACCTGCCGTCTCTTTGACCTCCGGGCAGACCAGGAGCTCATCGTGTACTCTCACGAGAGCATCATCTGCGGAATCACATCAGTCGCCTTCTCCCGCAGCGGGCGCCTCTTGCTTGCTGGATACGATGACTTCAACTGCAACATCTGGGACTCCCTGAAAGCAGAGCGTGTGGGTGAGTGGCTCCTGGAGGTCCCTCTCCCATTCCCTGCAAGGTCTTCTGTCCCTACCAAGGCAAGGAAAAGGTCCTTATTTTTTCTAAAAGGGACACATCCTATACTGACTGAAACCCAACAAAGCTTCCTCGCACTTAAGGAGCACACCACACCATAAGTAGTACAACTATCTTTTGTGTAGAAGAACGATTGTTTTTAATGTTAAGGAAGTCCAGGCTTTAAACAACATTATTTCCAGGGGGAAAAGAAAATGAAGGTGCCCATTAACCAAACTGCTCACAAGCACCAGTAGTATTCCCTACTTTCTCCTCTCTCTTTGCTGTTTGCCAGTTCCAGCTACTCACAGTGCCTCTTGGTGGCCAGGCACTGAGCTGGGCACGGATCTGGGCTTCCATCCAACATCTTTGGATACCCTGTGATGCTCATACACAGAATACACCCAAGTGCCATTTTTCTTCCAGATGTGGCCCCTAGCCTCTGAAAATTGACAACGCAGCCCACCAACGGCATTGCTATTTCTCAGTCTTACCAAGGACGCCATCCTTTCTTAGTCCTACCATCGCTCCAGGGTGAAAGCAGTTGTATGAGGATTCAGCTAGCCAGACCTTCCCAAGCACGTTGTTCTTTGGCCAGTCCCCGTGGGTGGTGGTTGTCCCCCACGCACTAACGTTCTTCTGCACGTTTGTTCTTATTAGCCACATACTGACCGTAACACGTTGTGCGGGAACAGCCATCGTGATACGCAGGGGTGTAGGTACACAGCCTATGATGAGTGTCCTCAGCGTGGTCAACCCCTTCATCTCTCCCAGGCCCCGTTTCTTTCCCGACCTCTCTTCTTTCTCCCCATAGGAATCCTTTCTGGCCATGACAACAGAGTGAGCTGCCTGGGGGTGACGGCAGACGGCATGGCCGTTGCCACCGGCTCCTGGGACAGCTTCCTCAAGATTTGGAACTGAGGACGGCAGCAGAGAGGGAAAGAGCAGCGGAAGCATGGCCCACAGCCCACGCAAACAGCATCGTCAGCTGATCACAACAGAAACGTCTACTTACTACTCCCGCTTGTCTCTAGACACAGGTCTCTTGTAGGGGTCTCCCAGAGTGAAAGGGAAAGGAGAGGTTGGGGAGCAGGAGGAGCAGGAGCACACACACACTGGCCCTCCTCTCCACCTCTAAACAGGCCCAGCAGTTTCCAGCCTCATGCAGGCTTGAAGACCTGCAAACCACTCTTGGTTATGTCTCAGGACTTTACAGTACAGTTCGGACACCCTGCATCTTCCTTCAGACACCTCTACCCACGTTGACACCCATCCTTCAGAGGACCCCTCATGCAAGAGCTCCGGCCCAGGCTAAGCTCTGTCCCTGATTTAACTCTACCTAGCTTCTCTGTGCAGCTGTCCTAGATCCCTGCAGACAGCCTCAGAGATGTACTGGGTTTGAGATTTCTGTCACGCGACATCAAACAAAAAGGTAGTGTCAATTGGGCTCATTTTCCATCAGGGAAGACTTAGCTCAAGTCTTATCTATGCATAAATGGGGGAAAGGTAGCCCTCAGGCCTGCCAGAATACTAAGGAATATTATCTTTCTTCTTATTTATTGTCTGCTTCTTGCTGTTCCTTCTCTTTTTGCCTCACTCCTGCATTGTGTGGTGACCCCGTCTAACCAGTAGCCATCAGCCCCTGTTTTCAAGTCTGTTCTAGATCATCATAGCCCAGGCTAATAAAGAAAGCTCACATAAGCGCTGCAGGCTGTGTTCTTTCCAGCATTGCTATGAGCTACCTGCAAACATCTCTCCTCCTGTGAACACTGCCCACTGACCCCATCCAGAGAAGACCTCATCCACAGGCCTTGCTCCAGCTCAAAGTCCCCAGGGGAGGGTGTTCCTCACCTCTATTTGAGTTGAGAAGAGGCTGCTAGTACCAAGGCTTGCTGCCCTAGAGTTGGGCTAGAGAGCTGAAACTGCATCCTTGCAAAACTTGGGGATCGGAGCTCAACTATAGGACACAGCTGTTGTATTCAGCCCCTGTTCCACTTGTTGGCTCATAGCCACATTCCAGGGTCCCAAGGCTCTGCTAGGGACTGTCGAAGGTCAACAAGGTGTAGCATCTTATCAACAGGTCAAGATATTAACGCACAACGCTATCTCATCCTATTTTGGATCTCGCCCTCATGCCAGAGCCTTGCAATTGGCTACAGTCCTCTGTGTGTGTTAGTAGGTCCAGCAAAACCCCAGCAATTACACTACATACATCGGTCTCCTGCACAGAGCTGCCAATCCCCGACCCACTCCATAGCACATGGGTTCAAGGTCAGACCCTTCTCAGCCCAGCTCTATGGTGGCACATTACAGCCAGGAGACAGAGGTTTAGGGCTAATGGAAGGCTGAGCTATTTGTTTCTGAATCCTTGTCCCCAAAGAAAACATCGCACTGGGCAAGCAAGGGACTCCTACTGTCCTAGCAGGACATAGATACAGTCAAAGGTTTAATACAAATTTATTTGCTACAGATAAGAACTCTACAGTAAGTCAATAGAGCTGATATACAACAGAAGAGCCAACGCCTGTACTGTACATAAGACATGCAAAGCTGGGAGAGAGAGAGCGTGCTCTTTCCCCTTTCCCCAACAGGGGCAGGTGAGAAGAGTGACCACAAATCTGGAGTTTCAGCCTGTTGCAGGATTTCTCACCCCTAGGAGCCTCTCAAAACATAGAGGCAAATTACAGCAAGATCCTGGGAAAGGAAATCTCTAGTTCTCCACAAAAGGACACTGTTGGTTCTCTTTGTCCAAGTTACTCCAAGCACAGTTCCCAGATTTGAGGCTCCTGCTCAGATCCACCGTTACCTCCTTCTTCTCCCCAAGGTTTTCTCCCAACACGTGCCTCTTACCCTGGAGAAATCAAAAAAACCCAAACGTACAGTGTAAAACACAAGTTACCAGAGGGTTAGTTAATTCTCGGTGGAACACAACCCATTTCGAGGTCATTCAGCTTTGGCGCTCTTGTGATAATGTCCAAGAGTGACAGACCTCTTTCTACAGCCTAAAGAGAAAAAAGATGCACCGGAACGGGCAATATCATGGTAAGGCCAAAGACACAGCCATTGAAGAAGCCTTGGAGGCACCCAGGGACAAGACTGACCCACAGGAAAATACTTGAGGTCACCAGGCTCTACAGGCCTAGGAGGCCACAGTTCCAAACTGGGGCCCTGCAAAATACAGAAATTGAAGGATTTGGGGTTTCTTTTCAGCCCATTCTCCCTCCCACAGGACGACTCACTAAGCTTTACCTGGCGAGGGGCAGGAGCACTGGGGGAATTATCATCTTGTAGGATGCTGAGGGGAGAGCGGCCAGTTCCACCAGGTGTTGCCATGATTTTGTTGTTGGTCTTGCGTCTCACAGGCTTGCTCCCTAGTGACAGAAGGAAGCACGTCAGTCGATCGCAGCAACGCTAGAGGGTCCTGGATTTTAAATGCCTCCTGGCCTTTACGATCTAGCTTGCTTGCCTGCACAGCAAAGACTGTTAACCCAAGGACTTCCAGGTGAAGGGATCACAGAAAGGTTGGGGTTGGAAGGGACCTCTGGTCCAAACCCCCTGCTCCAAGAGGGCCACCTAGAGCCAGTTGCCCAGATGGCTTTTGAATATCTCCAAGAATGGAGACTGCAACCTCTCTGGGCAACCTGCTCCAGTGCTCAGTCATCCTCACAGTGAAGAAAAGTGTTTCCTGATGGTCATAGAATCACTTAGGTTGGAAAAGACCTTTAAGATCATTGAGTCCAACCGTTAACCCAGCACTGCCAAGGCCACCACTAAACCATGTCCCTCAGCACCACATCTCCCTGGCTTTTAAATCCCTCCAGGGATGGGGACTCAGCCCCTGCCCTGGGCAGCCTGGGCCAGGGCCTGGCAGCCCTTTCGGGGAAGGACTTCTTCCTAATATCCAACCTAAACCTGCCCTGGCGCAGCTTGAGGCCATTTCAGATGGAGCCTCCTATGTTCCAGTTTGTGCCCGTTGCCTCCAGTCCTGTCACTGGGCACCACTGAAAAGAGCCTGGCTCTCCATTCCTTATACCCTCCCTTCAGGTATTTATACACTTTTATAAGATCCCCCCGAGCCTTCTCTTCTCCAGGCTGAAGAGTCCCAGCTCTCAGCCTCTCCTCATAGGAGGAACGCTCAGCACGGAGCTTTCTGAAGGATGGTCTCCATTAAAGACCCTCGGCGCCCCTCAGTGCTCCCGCCCTCGCTCCCCGGCTCTTCCCAAGGAGGAACCGCAAGGTCCCTGTGGCCAGGCCTCCGCGAGGACAGACCTGTCTCGGAGAGAGGCGGAGCTGACATTTACCTCTCAGAGAGGCACGTTGACCTCTTGATTTTGGCCGCAGATTGCAAACATCATTTTTTTGATACCTGAGAGATGCAAGAAGGGTCCCCGGAGGGGCCGCCCACCTGCAGAGCCCCGAGGCCAGGCTACCTGAGGCGGTGGGAGACGGACGAGGCCTCTGTAAGCAAACGAGCCTGGAGGAGCCTCACGGACCGGAGGGTGCCGGGAGCCCGGACCCGCTCACCCCGCCGAGGGGCCGCTCCCCGGGGCCCACGGAGCCGTAGCTGCCTCACCCCCACACCGAGCACTTACCCGAGGAGAAGCCGGGCCCGGCGGGGCGGGCTGGCCGAGCCGGGGCCGTGCTGGGGGAGGGCGGCCTCTCCGCCGCTTCCCCCGGAGGGGCGGCAGCCTCCGGGCCACCGGAGGGCGGGGAGCTCCGCTGGGCCGCGGCCTCCGTCCCGAAGGCATCGCTGAGCTGCTTCACCAGGCGGTCCACGCTGTCTGCCGGGGAGGGAGGACGGGGTGAGCCGCCGGGCCGGGCCGGGCCGCCCCCCCCCCACCCGGGGCCGCCTCACTCACCACTCGATACGGCTCTCATGGGCGTGCGGGAGATGCCGGGCGTGGGTGAACGCGGGTCCCGGTCCTGGCTGGTGCCCACCGCCGGTTCGGCGGGGCCGGGCTGAGGGCTGGCCGCCGGGGAGCTCGCCACCTACGGAGAGGGCAGGCGTGGGGGCGGCGGGCCGGGGGGGTGTGGGGGGTAGGGGGGCGGCGGGCTGGCTCCTACCTCGATGGGGGTGCGCAGGATGCCGGCGCTGGGGGAGCGGGGGTCGCGGAGGTGCGCCAGGTGCTGGTGGCGGGGGGCGGCGGGGGTGGCCGGGGCGCTACCGGAGACCCCCATGGCGGCGGGGGCCGAGCCGCGCTCCTGCCCCGCCGCGATTCAAATCTCCCGCGCGTCGGGCGGTGCCGCCCCATTGGTCCCCGCGCCTCGGGCGGCGCCTTCCCATTGGCCCCCGCACGGAGGAGGGGCCCGCCCCGCCCCGCCCCCGGGAACGCCCATCTCTCGCGCCGGCACGGGGCGGGGGGGGGGCCGCCCGGCCGCTCCGCAGCCCCCGCCCGGCACGTCCCCGCCTCGCCCGCTGTCAATCTTCGGGGAGCTCCCCGCCCCCCCGCCGCGCTCTACGTCGCCATTGGTCGAGAAGCCCGGCACCGCCTCCCAAGGGTGGTTGCGATTGGGCGAACCGCTCTACCGGCTCTCCCGTGCGGCGCGGGATTGGTCAGAGCCCGGCGTGGTCAGGCGGGCTTGGATTGGTTAGGGTGGGGCTGTGGGCGGTGCCGCAGTCAGCCGCTGTCATGGCGGAGCTGAGCGAGGCGCTGCTCTCGGTCTTGCCGTCCATCCGGGTGCCCAAGGCCGGCGACCGGGTCCACAAGGACGAGTGCGCTTTTTCCTTTGACACCCCGGTAAGCGCGCCCCGCCGCCGGCCCGCCCGCCCGCCCGGGCTGCCCCCGCTCCGGCCCGCTCCCGGCCCACCCGCCCGCCGGGGGTGGGTGGGTGGGGGGGGGGTGTGTGTGTGGGGGGGGGGGTGCCGCCCGCGCGGGGCACCATGGGATTTGTAGTTCCCCGGCGGCCGGAGCGGCCCGAGGCCGGGCGGAGCGCGGGGCCCTTCGGGGACTACAGCGCCCGGCGTGCCCCGCTCCGCGCCCCTCCCGGCCGCGGCGCGCTGGGGGATGTAGTTCTGGGGCCGGAGCGGGCGTGGGCAGGTCGCTCGCCCCCTTCGCCGGACCGGAGAGCGGGTGCCCCCCCCCGCTCCCCCGCACCCGGCTGCGGGGGCCACGCCGGGAGCCGGCGAGGGGACCGGGGGTCCCGCCCCGCCCGGGTCTGAGCCGCCCCCCTCCGGCCTCACCGCGTGGCGTGGCCCGGCAGGCGGGGGGCGAGCCGGTGCTGTGTCATTAAGATGGCAGTGGTCCCTTCTCCACCCGTCTCCACCCCGCCGGCATCCCTGCTCCTCCCTCCCGACCCCCGCCTGGCCTCGGCGGACCCGCGGAGGGCGAGGTCCCCCCGCCTTGGCCTCCTCCGCAGGCTCCGGCCCCACCAGAAGAAACGGGCTGTGGCTGGAAGAGCGGGGTCCTTCGGGGGAGCAGCGCACGGCAGCCTGGCCCTCTTGCCCTCCCCGAGCCCCACGGCCATGCCTGGCCCTGCGCTCCCCGCTCCGACCCTGCCCCAGCTGCTGGGAAGCCGGCTGAGGGCTTCTTTTGCAGCCTCTCTATTTGGGTCCCTCACCTCTTCGGTTTAAAAAGGGTGTCTCTGCCGAATGAGCAGGGCGTTTTCCAGGTTCTTCTGGGATGGGGAGGGCTCGTTCCGTATCCGTTTCGGAGCTGCTCACCAGCTTTTGAACGCAGCAGCAAAAATAAACGGTGGTCTGTTAACCTTCCTCACGCTGTACTTCGCCAAAGCCCCCTACGGCACTGGGAACTGGCGCTTTCAGACAGGGCGGCACAGGTTTGCTGGTCATGATCGTACCGCGCTCTGCACGCGTGAACTGAGCGTGCGAAGGGCCTTTTGCGAGGTGAGCTTCTGAGGAAGCTCAGGCCCTCCTGATTCGGTAGCATCCTGCCAGGAATGAACAGGCAAATTGGTTTTCAAATCCGTCATCTTGACAGCAGTACCTGTTTTTTGGGGACAGCCAAGCTGGGGCTTGCCATCTTAATTCTGACTAGCCACTAAGTGGCTGGTATGTAGGAATGAGCTGTAGCCATGAGTTAATGAATAACGAATGGTGTTCCTAGAGGTAAGCCTGTGCCTGTCCCAGCAGTTGGGATGGCGTTCTTTACCACCTCCCTTCAGTTTTTGTCTCTCCTTCCTTCCAGGAGTCCGATGGCGGCTTGTATATCTGCATGAACACGTTCCTGGGCTTTGGGAAGCAGTATGTGGAAAGGCACTATCAGAAAACAGGCCAGCGGGTCTACCTGCACCTCAAAAGAACACGTAAACCGGTAAGAAATAAAAATACCTACAGTGAAACTTGTTCTGAAATTGAGAGCTGGGCTATGTTTCTGTATTCAGTCAGATATGGAGTTTTCTCTCCTCAGATATAACCAATGTTTTTCTTGGTGAACTGAGGTGCACCGGTCCTTCAGCTCTGCTTACGTTGAATTGTTGTATGGACTGCCCGCGCTATTTCTGCCTGGCCTCTTTCCCGCGTAGCTTAATTTCAATCCTTAGGGCCTTGCCACAGCTTGCCTGTCCCCCTAACTCTATTTCCCTCTCTCTTCTCAACACGATAGAAGGAAGAAGACACCAACTCCAGTGCTGGGGACCCCCCAAGGAAGAAACCGACTCGCTTGGCTATTGGTAAGAAAGCACTTGTGTACCGTTATCGTCCTTCTCGTTTTGGACCAGCTCCTCTGGAGCTGCCTGGCTTCGTGGCACGTCTCTTTTGCCTTTCTTCACCTTTTCTAGCGTGTCGTAGTTGGGCAGTTACAGCAAACCAGTTGTTGAGGTGGTCGTTTTGTTCTGCGTTCAAAGTTGCATCGTGTTTTCTGTAGACAAATATGTTTCGCATCCTCTCGTAACTCCGCGTGCCTGAGTCAGCCTGGTGTGGGTATAACCAGTGCGGGGCTGTTACTTTATGCATCCAGTGTGAGGCTGGAGTAAGTTTGATGAAATGTGTAGGTCTGAGAAAAGTGAGTTGGAAGTTTCTGATAGAAAAACTATTTTTTAAACCTCTGAGAAATTGAACTAGGGTTATTTATATAGACGGGGAAGAAATTACTGGTAAATGCTGTATTAACGCTTTGGGCTCGATAGTTCTTTGAAATGCAAGGCTGATGCTGGAGGAAACACACGTGAACATTAAAATATTAAACAGAAGCCCATTTTTGGAAGAGCAGGGCTGGTGTTCCATTACTCTCTCGCACCGACTGCGAAGGCTGTCTTGGCAATCGGTGAAGATGCTGCTTATTTGGAGCAGTAATTTCTGAACCATTACGGAGAGCCATAAAGCAGAGGATAGGAACATTTTTTAGCAGTAACAGGTTCTTGGCTTGCTGGAAGCTGACCACTAGAGGGAAATCCAGAACCTGGACCATGCACGTCTTGCTTTTTGCTCACTTTTTCCCTGGCTGTGCCATTGTGTGGCAGACGCCCGGCGACTCCAGTGCTGCCACAACGCAAACACCAACGTTAAGACTTTCAGCTGCTCCCTGATTTTATGGTGAGGTGAATGAAGTCCCAAAGGTTACGTCAAGCAAAATTGAGACTAGAATCTACGTTTCTCCCGATAGCCGGTGCTTTTATGTATATGATTGTGCTGCTTTTGGAGAGGTGAGGCCCAGTCTGCGTTATGAGTTATTTCTGCATTCTCGATTCTACAGAGGTCTTGAGACCAGTGTTGTCACTGGGTCAGCAAATAGCTGCCTGTGATAACAGCTTAGCGGCGTGAACGGAGCGGGAGGGAATAAAAGACAGTATTAGCCCTGCGAGGCAGCGATCTTAAATCCAGGAGAGATTTTTTTTTTTTCCCCCCTCTTTTTTTGCTAAACTGTGGTGGTTTAGCTAATCCTGACATGGGAAACTTTTTAAAGTACTAGAAAGATTTAGGAGCAAAATGTTACTGGCTGCAAAATGTAGCCCTTGATCTCTCTGTAGCTTAGCTTTCCCTCCCCATGGGGAAAAAAAAAAAACTATAGCGCTTGCCTCCCATGCCCGCACGTTGGTTGAACGACTTTCGGAGTTTGCGGCGCTTCGATACAACCGTGGAGAGGGGGGCAGCGTGCCTCGTGGCAAGCTGTTGGCTGTACGTGGGGGGAAAAGGGCTAGGAGGCAGTCTGCTGGCTGAAGACCCTCTTCCTCATCCGGAGCCTCAGAAGGTTCACATAACCACCCGAGGGGACCTCAGTTTTGGTTTGTTTAGAGTTCAGGAATTGTGTAATACCCCGAGGGATTGTGTATTGCTTTACTCGATGAAGTGGTGACAGGAGATCTCTCTGGGGTGTGCCGAAGAGGCACAGAAGAGGATTATTTGGGTACGTTGTTGCATGACGCTAGTGACTGTTTTCAGGTATTTCTAAAATCATTCAGGCTTGCAGCATCTGCCTTCGTACGTGGCAGTTTGTGCATAGGCTAAAAATGTAGGTATTCGAGGGGAGAGTTGCAGGAGATATTGTGGGAACCGGGTATTTTTGTCAATGTTTTAACTAAATGCAGTAACGGTTACCAGAACTGTGTCACACACAGGATTCTGGAGGCTGAGGCATTAAACAGCAAAAGCTCGTATTCCCTTCAGAGATTTGTTGCAGCAACAGATCTTCAGAGATCTGTTGCCGAGATCTATTGCAATCACGGCATGCCGTTTTTAAAGAAATAAAGGAAATTCAGTTAAAAAAACCATAGGGGGTTAAGGCTGCTAGTAAGCAACATGTCTTCTGCCTGTTCCCTTCTGGGATGTAAAGTGTCAACGCTCGGAGAACAGGAAAGGCCAAGGTTTTTTCCTGAGTACTTCTATAAATCAGAAACTGTTCCCTCCACTGCAAATGTCGCTTTTTGGTGACCGTCCATCATGACCCTTGACAACTGGCAAATAACCCCTTATGTCTGGAACTCCCATTTCTGTTGCAACCTCTGGAAAGCATGGCTAGGTGGGCATGAGAAACTACTAGCGCTATACCTTTCCTAAGACTTTTTCTGTAATTCTGGATGTTCTGGCTCCAGAGGAACTCCTGGTTCTCCTTGCTTAAGTTCAGGACTCTGAACTGTCCTTCCTGGAAGAGGCAAGAAGCAGAGCCAGGCTCCTTAAAGATGCTGGTAGATCAGACCTTCGAGCACGGTTAGAATATGATCTCTTCATGCACAACTCCGTTCATCCTCTTGGATATACCGCGAAGGATGAAGAGCGGTGCTTTCTCATGGCTCTGTTCTGGTGACCGTCTCCCTAGAGCAGGGCTTTTTTTCTGGTTGTAGTCAGGGTCGGGAGATTCCTTCTAAGCGTCTGTAAAAAAGAGCTGGGAAAAGCAAACCTATTGTCGCTGGGCTTGTATTTGCTCCTGTGAAGTCCACGCCTCCAGCAGAAACTTTGGGATCCAGAAATAGAAAGATTGTGGATCGTTGATCTAGAGCTTTGCCTTAGTCATGGTGCCTTATTTCATGTAAGCTATGGGCAAAGAGGCCTTGGAAGCTATTTAGTTTTACCTGTTACCGTAATGTTTTTTCTTCCTGTAGGTGTAGAAGGTGGATTTGACATTACAGAGGAAAAGTTTGAATATGACGAAGATGTAAAAATAGTAATTTTCCCAGAGCATTTGGATATTCCTCGTGATGGGCTGGAGGGACTACCAGACATGGTCAGAGACAGGGTATGTTTGGGTGGAGGGCTGTGTTTTCTATTGGTAAGGAGGAAACGCACCGTTACAGAGAAGGAACGCTGTCCTGTAAAGGGGGTCCTGCAGAGCCGCTGTGAAGTCTCAGCTTGGAGTAAGCAGGGTTGTTCTATGTTTATACAGCGCTTTATATTTCGGAGCCCTGGTTTGTGACTGAGGCTCCCGAACGCTGCCCTAGCACAACTGACTTGCCAATCTGAGCCTAAATGTGGAGTGTTGTGGCACTGGAAGCTTCTCGCCTTGTGCCCTTCATTTTTTTTCCTGCTGTCCTAATTCCAGATTGCCAGTGCAGTCGAGGCCATCCTGACAGCAGATTCTGCCTCACGGAAGCAGGAGGTGCAGGCTTGGGATGGGGAGGTTCGACGCGTATCCAAACACGCTTTTTCCCTGCACCAACTTCAGAACGATGTCCGCATCCCACCGTGGTGAGCATAGTACTGAAACGAGCCGTGTCGCGCTCTATCCCAGACCCGCCCCCATCACCTTCTTCTGTCCTGGACTGCAGCAGCAGATGAGACTTCTTTTGCCAGTCTCTGAGCGTGCCTTGTCATAGTAAATTCAGGGGAAATGGCAAACTAAGGTAATTCGGGATGCTCAGTGTTCTGAAGTAAAAGAGGAATGAGATTGCTTATGCTACGGTCAGCGGGGAGTAATGGAGAGAGCTTGGGAGGCAGAACCCAAAGGTTTTCACCCCCATCTCTTTTTCTCTGTTCCTTGTCAACAGTGGCTGGAAGTGCAGCAAGTGTGACATGAGGGAGAACCTGTGGCTGAACATGACCGATGGAGCCATCCTCTGTGGTCGGCGCTATTTTGATGGCAGTGGTGGCAACAATCACGCGGTTGAGCATTACCGGGAAACTGGCTACCCGCTGGCTGTGAAACTGGGAACAATTACTCCTGATGGGGCTGGTGAGAAGGGGGATCCGGTGAGGGTTATAGACGCCAGGCACCGCTCAGGCTGACTGTGGTCTCTGACAAGGGAAGTCAGGGAGGATTTCCAGGAATTAGGCTGGTGTTGCCCATCTTGTGACCTGGAACATTCCGTGTCATCCTCTCATGAACTTTCCTGCTCTGACCCGCTTCTTGTGGCAGGCAAAGAACCAGCTGATAAAACCTCGCCTTCCTCCTCCCCTCCCTTGTAATTTGGAGGGGTTTAGAATAGTTACCCAGGTTGCCGTCTTATTTTCTGTGGTGGGATGTTTATCAAAGAATTTTGTGTGCGAAGCCTGAGTTGAGAATATATGGCACAGTAACCCACTTTCCTCTCTCCAGACATACGTGTGCCTCTGTACCTTGATCAATGACGAAATTGTTGGTCTTGTCACGTGTTTTGGAGGAACCTCAGTATTCTGTCTTTTCGTGCTACTCTCCTGAGAAAGGAGAGAAACCCCAACTGCTCAGTTTGTCAAAACTCCCGGTTCCGAGCACTCTCTTCATCCGGCAGTGAACGTTAGATCACAGGCCACTGAAAGTCTCTCCTTTTCCTCTGTGTTCCTGCGCAGACGTCTACTCCTACGACGAGGATGACATGGTGTTGGATCCCAACCTGGCAGAACACCTCGCTCACTTTGGGATTGACATGCTCAAGATGCAGAAGGTGAGGCGGGGGGATGCTCCTCCGTAGGCCCAGAGGGGGAGAGAAGCAACTCCGAGGTGTCTTAGCTGGATCCCAGCTTTTCTGTGGCTATGCAGAACCATTCCTGGTCAAGAAACCCTGAGTTTTGTCAGGCAGTGAGTTGTCTCGTCTCCCTCTCTTCTTTCATTGCCTTTTTTGCCTTTCTTTCCTGTCCCTCGGGTTTCTTTCCTTGGAGTTCTGTGTCGGTACTGTGGGCAGGGAGGTTTCCAGGCGCCGCACTTTGTTCCCTAGATTCAGTGTTAGGCTGTGATTTCCATGCCCCTTTACAGGGGGTGATTCAGATTTAGAATCATAGAATTGTTAAGGTTGGAAAAGACCTTTAAGATCATCGAGTCCAACCATTAACCCAGCACTGCCAAGTCCACCACTAAACCATGTCCTCGAGCACCACATCTACCTGGGTTTTAAATACCTCCAGGGATGGAGACTCAACCCCTGCCCTGGGCAGCCTGGGCCAGGGCCTGACAGCCCTTTCAGTGAAGAAGTTTTTCCTAATATCCAACCTAAACCTGCCCTGGAGCAGCTTGAGGCCGTTTCCTCTTGTCCTATCGCTTGTTACTGGGGAGCAGAGACCGACCCCCCCGGCTCCAGCCTCCTTTCAGGCCGTTGCAGAGAGCGATGAGGGCTCCCCTCAGCCTCCTCTTCTCCAGGCTGAGCCCCCCCAGCTCCCCCAGCCGCTCCTCCCCAGCCTTGTGCTCCAGAGCCTTCACCAACTTTGTTGGTTTCTTCCTTCTTTCTTATCATTCCTCTTTCTGTCCCAGGTATTCAGATATTTCTTGTATCTTCCTCCTCTTCTAATTTAATAAACCAGAACCGATTTAACTCTATGTTTCTCTACAGCATTGCACTTTTCACACCTCTGACGTTCCCTTGAGTCCTCTTTGAGGTTTTTTCCTGTTCTTTCCCTCCACAGACAGACAAGACAATGACAGAACTGGAAATAGACATGAACCAGCGCATCGGGGAGTGGGAGCTCATCCAGGAGTCTGGCGTGCAGCTCAAGCCCCTCTATGGGCCTGGGTACACTGGTATCCGCAACCTGGGCAACAGTTGCTACCTCAATTCTGTGATGCAGGTGCTGTTCAGTATCCCAGACTTCCAGAGAAAGTAAGTGAGCTTAATCACTCCTTTCCATTAGCTTGGGATCCCCGGGATCGGTTCAAAGGTCTCCTAGAGCTGGGAGCTTCTCTTACAGTAATCAGGCTCAGAACCGTGTCTTTGCTAAATGAACCCATATGTCCCTTAGATTGCTCCGTTTTGCTTTGCAGGTACGTGGACAAGCTGGAGAAGATATTCCAAAGTGCACCTTCGGACCCCACACAGGACTTCAGCACACAAGTGTACGTAGAGTTTTGGTGAGAGAAGGAAGGCTGAGGCTGCCTGGGTGCGTCCCCTCTGCGCTGCTACATTGTGCTTTGCTGCAGGTTTCTCCCTCGAGCCTCGCCTCTCTCTTTCCGTGTCCATCACCAGAGACACTGATCCTCAGTGATCAGTAAGGATCTAAGCCAAGAAAGTTCAGCTGAGTGCCCTAGGTGGAGAGGACAGAGCGCACCTCAGTGTTCACGAGAGGCTCTTAAATGTGTGGGGAACGCAGTACCGTGTTACCGCGGGGGGATTTCTGGTAGGCGTATTCTGTCTGTGTGACAACAAAAAGGACCTTGCTCCCTGCAACGGAGGGAGATGGCTAAGAGCAACGAAATACACGGATTTAGGCAACTTTATTCTCAGTGGATAATTTATATATGCTTAAAGAGGCTTCCTGCAAGAGGTATTGTGCGAGCAATAGCAGGAGAATATACAGAAGAAGGAACACAAGATTTGGGAGGGTGTTGCGTTTTAAATACGTGAATTCTGTGCTATATCTGCTCCAAACCAGCCAAGCAGTATATGGAGGTTTGGGGTGGAGGAATGGAAGGTGGCATTTGTGGAAGGGAGTTCAGCGGTAAGAGAGGAGATTCTAAATTTGGACAGCCTGGGGTGAGGCGCTCACTGAGGAGGGGATTAAGCTGAGACAGCCAGAAAGATTTTTTGCCTGGGCAAAGGGAGGAATCAGTAGGGTTTGGTTCCAGACAAATGGCAGCAGCGATGGGGAGGAGCTGGAGTGCAGTGGAATAGCAGGAGAGTGAGCACAGGAGGAAATCGCTGAACGTTACTGTTGTCCATTAAGAGCCTCACGCAGTCATTCTTGATCTTTCCCCTGGGAAAATGTGATCAGTCTGCTCGCAGCGATGCTATTTCTGGCTCAGACAATTTCACCCTGCCCTGTTGTCTCCTACACGGATACACCGCTACCTTACCCATGTCAGGCTGCAGCTTACTTTGGCTGTTAGGCAGCTGCGGTATGGCTTAGCACCAGCTGCCCTTCTGTGGGGAAAAGGAAGCTGTTCCCTTCTGTGCTCCCCACTGGGCAAGCAATGGTTGAGATTGGTGCCCAGAAGTCCTAGTAACTTTGAAGTCAATGGTGTCTCATGGGACCAGAGAGCAGACCAAGATCATAGAAACATAGAATCGTCAAGGTTGGAAAAGACCCTTAAGATCATCGAGTCCAACCATTAAACTATCACTGCCAAGTCCATCACTAAACCATGTCCTCGAGCACCACGTCTACCCATCCTTTAAATACCTCCAGGGATGGAGACTCAACCCCTTCCCTGGGCAGCCTGTTCCAATGCTTGACCACCCTTTCGGTGAAGAAGTTTTTCCTAATATCCAACGTAAACCTCCCCTCGCGCCGCTTGAGGCCGTTCCCTCTCATGCTATTGCTTGTTACTGGGGAGAAGAGACCGACCCCCACCTGGCTACAGCCTCCTTTCAGGCAGTTGTAGAGAGCAATAAGGTCTCCCCTCAGCCTCCTCTTCTGCAGACTAAACAACCCCAGCTCCCTCAGCCGCTCCTCATAAGACTTGTGCTCCAGACCCTTCACCAACTTTGTTGCCCTTCTCTGGCCACGCTCCAGCACCTTGATGTCCTTCTTGGAGTGAGGGGCCCAGTGCTGAGCACAGATAAGATAAGATGATCTTGGCTGCTGCAGCAGAGAAAGCTGATCTCTGAGACTGACAGTCCATGGCAGCGTTAAAGCTGGATGGGTTGGTGTGGCTCCTGGAGTATGTGGGATTGCAGAAACCTTTTTGATGCTAACAGTGACTTCTTCATCATTCCAGAGCCAAACTGGGCCACGGATTGCTTTCTGGGGAGTATTCAAAGCCAGCTTCTGCAGATGGGGAACAGCAGCCCGATCAGAAGGTAAGACTTGGATACGGCATCCTCGTGATGCGTGTGTTACGTGGGGACGGAGAGAGAACCCTTTCTGAAGACATTGTTTCCAGGGCCCTGGCACCTGGAGAAAAGCATGGCTAAGAGTAGAGTGCTACATGCCAGGACACGTGCTTAGCAAATAATGACCGCCTTCCTCTTCCACCTTGTTATTTGCAGGGTATGCAGAACGGCATTGCTCCACGCATGTTTAAGTCCCTCATTGGAAAGGGGCACCCAGAATTTTCCACTAACCGACAGCAGGACGCCCAGGAATTCTTTCTGCACTTCATCAACATGGTGGAGGTAATGGTTGAGTTTATCTGTCAAATCGTGGAAAAGCCCAGCTTTGTTTTCTCCCCACAGCAGGGGGTGAGGAGCGGAGGTGAGAAGCTGGCAATGGGAGCGGAGAGAGAACACGGGGAAACGGGCCAGCTGGCACCTGCGGGAGCAGAGGAGGAGTTTTCAGGGCTGATTCCTTGGAGGAATGTCTTTTGGGAATGGCACAGCTGGAGATGTAAATTGTCTTCTTTAGGAGCAGGGGTGGTGTGGGTGCCTGGGGTACAGAAGTTGGCTCCAGTTTACCCTTTGCTGTCTTTTCCAGGGGCCTGGGTACAGAAGTCAATACTCTTTAGCCACGTCCTGTGTGGAACCGCTGCTACTGCAGATATTTCTTTCTGCCGTTCTGATGTGACATCTATCTTTCTAATCTCTGCTTCTTCAGAGGAACTGCCGCAGCTCGGAGAACCCTAATGAGGTCTTCCGTTTTCTGGTGGAGGAGAAGCTGAAGTGCCTGGCCACAGAAAAAGTGAAATACACCCAGCGCGTGGACTATATCATGCAGCTGCCTGTGCCCATGGATGCTGCACTCAACAAAGGTCAGTAACGTGCCAAGGCCAGAGCAGTAGCAAACACGATTACGTTTGGATATTGTACTTTTATTACAGAACTCCTTAAATGAGAAAAGGGCTTCCTGTAGGCCTGGCTTTGCCACTTCTGAAGCCAGATCGATCCTTCACCTGCCTTTGTGGGATCGGGCTGATTTCTTCAGAGGCGGTGTGACGCGGTGATGTCCCTCTAGAACCTTTCCCTCCGACACCATGAGCCGGGGTGTGATTCAGCAGCAAAACAGGACTGCTGTAGCAGAACAGCGCTCCGGAAGACGTTGTCTGCTCTGTGCTCCGTTCGTGATGGCGGGCATCCATAGGCCTATTCTGCCTCTGGCTGTAGCTTACACCAGGTGCTTTGTAGGTACCTAGAGGTGGTCCTTGACTCCTCTGCTTTATTCTCTAGATGAACTACTGGAATATGAGGAGAAGAAGCGGCAGGCGGAGGAGGAGAAGCAGCCGCTGCCTGAGCTGGTGCGAGCCAAGGTGCCTTTCAGCTCCTGCCTAGAGGCCTATGGAGCTCCAGAGCAGGTGGATGATTTCTGGAGCACAGCCTTGCAGGCCAAGTCTGTGGCTCTCAAGTGAGTGGGTGTGAGTTACCAGCCAGGCTGTGACGAACCGGCAATAGCTGCATCTTTGGGGACTTCTTTTAGTTGCTTGGGGAAGAAGCGTTACCAAAGCTTTGTAGTCCTCCGCGCCCTGGGCCCAGGGAACATTGAAGCAGAGGGGGAACGCGTCTGCCGGTGCCGAAGTGATTGCCCCCACAGGCAGACCAGCAGTGCTAGTGAAATCCTTAGCATCTGATTTCCGTTGCTGAGGGGCTACGAAAATACTGTGATATTCCAGAAAACTAGCAGCTTTTATTCTAAATTCAAAATTTAGCTTTAAAATCAGTACTGACAGTGTGGCAACACTGGTCTTGCATGGTCTCTAAAATTTCTTTCAGAGAGGTTTTTAGCTATTAAAGTTTGAGCAAAACATTGAGTGGAACAGACACGTGAGTTATCTTAAAGAATGCTAACTTAAATGCTAATAGCAAGGTTTAAAAAGCAGCTTTAATTTGTCTCGCTGCCTGCAGCACATGCGACAGTGCAAAGGGGTAGTGAGATTACAAACTCAAGCAGCTTCCTGCTGTGATGCTACCGACTGTTCTTCTGCAACGAAAGAGTGGTCCTCAAAGAACTGGAAGTGTTTTTCTAACAAATATTCTGTTATTAAGCAATAGCTACTATAAACGAACAGTCAGTAACTCGATCACATTGAAAAGTAACATTTTATTTTGCTTTTAAGTAGTGAGTCATGTTCAAACACTTTGTAGGAATTAGCATTGCATATATACCGTTGCTTAAATTAATTTTACGGCATGTTACAATTATCCCCCGATAATAAGTATCTGTCTCCCTTATTGCTGCTTCTCCCTTCACAAACATTCCCCTCTGTTTCATAGATTCCAGACACCCCCTCTCTCAAATTGTCTAACTAAATAATGTTCAATCAAATTCAGTTAGCTTAAAATTCTCTGCTTTGTATCTGAAGAAGTGCTCTTGTGCTTGAAAGGTTGTCAGTTCCTGCAGCTGTATCTGTCGGTCTAATAAAAGATGTTATTTCCTCTACATTCCTTAAGGGTTAGACTTGTAATTAAATACTAAAATCTGAGGAGCCTTGTGAAATACAGGATTGGAAGGTAGAGAACATGTACTATTTTTCCTTGTCCCCCAAGATTTTGTAAATGTTGCATTCTGTCTCATCTTGTCAGCGCATCTGCTTTAGGTTCTGCGGTTGAGGAGCTTGAAACTCGGCATAGGAGAGCTGCGCAGATACATGTATCCCCTCTTAGGACGTGCCTCCATCCTGCTTTCTTGAATCAACTAGGTGCCCGCAATCATTGCTGCCAAAGTATTTAAAAGTATTATTTCTCTCTTTCAGAACAACACGATTCGCCTCTTTCCCGGATTATCTGGTGATCCAGATCAAGAAATTCACTTTCGGTCTGGACTGGGTGCCCAAAAAGCTTGGTAAGAAGGATGAGAAGTATAGAACGTATAGGTTTTGGGGGTCATATATGGGTATCGTGGTCATTACGGCAGAGAGGAACGTAACTACCCCAAAAGGAGCTGCAGACTGTAGCCTGTCGCATCCCCAGGGACTTACCCTTCCAGGTCTCCCAACCCAGTCCTTTGTTTCTGCCCCGATGGGGAGGCTGAGCAAGACTCTCTCTCTTGCAGATGTCTCCATTGAAATGCCAGAGGAGCTGGATATCTCTGCGTTGCAGGGAACAGGGCTGCAAGATGGAGAAGAAGAAATGCCAGACATCGCACCCCCACTGGTGACACCAGACGAGCCCAAAGGTAGCCTGGGGTTCTATGGCAACGAGGACGACGACTCCTTCTGCTCCCCTCACTTCTCCTCTCCGACATGTTAGTGATTCTCCTCCTCTCTTCCTGATGCCTGACTCATCTCCTTGCTCTCCTTGTCTTGTCTCCCATGCTAGCGGTTTCCACCTGCTCAGACTTTCCCTGTTCCTCTGTCAGCGAATGCCGGCTGCCTCCCTTGCATCCCTGTTATGCAAGGGAGTTATGCAAGGGAGTTTGTTGATTCCTGTTCCATGGAAGATGGGGAGGTGGCATGTCTCGTGCGTTTAGAGGGGGCAGAGCTGGGGTCGATACAAGATTTAACTGGGAGAGGTATTTTGTTTTCACAAAACGCAGTGGGAGGTAAGGTTGGGAGGGTAGGGAAGAGCCAGTGCTCCTGAGTTCATGCGTTGAATCCTTTTGTTCCCTGGGGTGCCTGTGTGCGAGACTTCTGAGGAAGAAAAGTAGCGAAGGATGAGAAAAGCAGAGAGATGGAACCTGAGTGAAACGAAGGCCGAAAACGGCGGCTGGGGGGGGTGTGCGACACTGCGGAAAACGCAGCAGGCAGGGCTGGGTGGGAGTGGGTGGCTCTAATCTCTGTCTCCCCACAGCACCCATGTTGGATGAGTCAGTGATTATCCAGCTAGTGGAGATGGGTTTTCCCATGGATGCCTGCCGCAAAGCCGTGTATTACACAGGGAACAGCGGGGTTGAGGCTGCCATGAACTGGGTCATGTCACATATGGATGATCCAGGTATGAGACCACGTGGCTGCGGTGAAGCTTATTGCATCTGGGCCGTCATACGTCCCGTCCCGCTGCCGCAGTGGAAAACTGAAGTAGTTGGGACCGCAGACTGTATCCCTTTTGGAGATATCTGACTGCTCTGAGCTGTAATTCTGTTTTCTGCCGCAGACTTTGCTAACCCGTTAGTTCTCCCTGGATCCAGCGGACCAGGGTCAACTATTGCCTGCCCGGACCCTCCTTCAGAAGACAGCGTGGCCACCATTGTCTCCATGGGCTTCTCCCGGGACCAGGCTATGAAGGCGCTTAGAGCCACGGTGAGAGGGCGTGGGTAAGGTTGGAGTGAAAGGATATCCTCAGGAACAGGCATTCCCGAGTTCAGCGTCTTCTCTTCTTCCTTCCAGAACAACAGTCTGGAGCGTGCTGTGGATTGGATCTTCAGTCACATTGATGACCTTGACGCAGAAGCTGCTATGGACATCTCAGAGGGGCGTTCGGCAGCCGAGTCCATCTCTGAATCTGTCCCTGTGGGTCCTAAAGTGCGCGACGGGCCTGGAAGTGAGTTCCAAGCAGTAGGAATGTGGATTTTGGGGTTCAAATTCAACATGGCTTTATCCTCCCTAATCCATGTGGTACCACGGGTTTCAGCAGCAGCAGCTGCCACAGAGCTGGTCTGGTTGGTGCGGTGGAAGCAGGGAGGAAAAGGAGAGGGATGGCAAAGTAGGGTCTACACCCTGCGAGCCAGTAAGAGAGAGGCAGAGGAGGCATCATCAAGCGAAAGATGGGAAGGGCTGTGCTGCTTTTTCCCAGTCATCCCGGGAGGCTTTTCTGTTCCTCAGGCTCCCGTTGAAAAACCAGGTTCCAGTCTTCGTGCAGAATGGGTGCCAATGCTGCTCGGCCGCTGGGTGCCATAGAGAGGGGGAATCTCTGCCGATACCCACCCGGCACCCACGGGCCAAATAAACCGTCGGAAGAGAGGAGGCTCAGTGGCAGTTACCGTCTCCCGTGTGGCCTTCAGACCAAATCCTCACAGTCACGCCTGACGGAGCCCCGCTTCTAAATTATTACCCAGCAGAGCTCCCTTCAGGGATCCTTTTCTAGAGAGGGCCTTGCACAGGGTGTTTCAGGGTAAGAAGCCTTGCTTTCTCTCATCGCTCCTCTCTTCCCTTCTCCTCCCAAGAATATCAGCTGTTTGCCTTCATCAGCCACATGGGCACTTCGACTATGTGCGGACACTACGTTTGCCACATCAAGAAAGAGGGCAGGTAAGAGGGATTTTCGCAGCGTAAGGAGACTCTGAGGTACAGCTTTAAGTCACTGTCCTCCCCCGTTTCTTCAGAGGTGTTGGGGGGTCAGGGACGAGAGCGGGCGAGGGGAATCAAGTCATGTCTTAGCCACAGAATGGCATCCCTGAGCTCCCCTTCTGCTTCTTTTGCCCCTGTATTTGGCACTGGTGAGGCTGCCCCTTGAATCCTGTGCTCAGCGCTGGGCCCCGCACCCCAAGGCGGCCATGGAGGGGCTGGAGCGTGGCCAGAGCAGGGCAGCGAGGCTGGGGCAGGGGCTGGAGCACAAGGCTGGGGAGGAGCGGCTGGGGGAGCTGGGGGGGCTCAGCCTGGAGAAGAGGAGGCTGAGGGGAGCCCTCATCGCTCTCTGCAACGGCCTGAAAGGAGGCTGGAGCCGGGGGGGTCGGTCTCTGCTCCCCAGGAACAAGCGATGGGACGAGAGGGAACGGCCTCAAGCTGCGCCAGGGCAGGTTTAGGTTGGATATTGGGAAAAACTTCTTCCCCCAAAGGGCTGTCAGGCCCTGGCCCAGGCTGCCCAGGGCAGGGGCTGAGTCCCCATCCCTGGGGGGATTTAAAAGACGGGTAGACGTGGTGCTTGAGGACATGGTTTAGTGGTGGCCTTGGCAGCGCTGGGTTAACGGTTGGACTCATGATCCTAAGGGTCTTTTCCAACCTGAACGATTCTCTTGCAGGTGGGTGATCTACAACGACCAGAAAGTCTGTGCTTCTGAGAAGCCCCCCAAGGACCTGGGCTACATCTACTTCTATCAGCGGATTCCCAGCTAGAACATCCTCTCGCCGTGGGTGGCGGGGGGCCAGCGGGCTGAAGGCGAGGGGGGGGGGGAGAAAGGGGTGAGGGCAGTGAGGATGAGAGCAGGGCCCTTCTCTTCCCCTGCTCCTCTTTCCCCACTCGTCCCTTCATGGCCTCTCTGTGGAGACACGGGGGGAGGCAAAGAGTTCCCTGACCGGGGGCTGGAGCCCCCGTGGACGTGAGTGAAGGGGTCTGGGGGGGGGGAATATCTGTTTCTATAGGAAATGTCCTCACTGTCCCCACCCCCCTGTGCCACACAGCTTTGCTGCTCGGTGGGGTGATGCCCCCTCCTCGCTGTCTGGAAAGGGGAGGAGGGGGCTTGTGTGTACGTGTGGCTTCTGTCGGGGGGGGGTTGGGGGGGGGGGGGTCCTGCCGCCTGCCCTGCCGGGGCGGGCAGCGAGGCGGGCCGCCAGCAGCAGCCTGCCCTTCACATGCCAAAATAACCCGAGGGACGAAATAAAAGTGGAAAACACCCTCCTCCCCCTCACCTTCCCCGCTTGGTTCCTGGCCGCCCTCTGCGTTGCGGCGGGTCTGGGGGCGGCGGCGTGTGGCGGGAGGGCGGGCGGCGGGGGGGGGGGGCGTGGCCAGTGTGGGAGGGGCGGGGCTTTGAGGGCGTGGTCAGGGGAGGGGGCGTGGCCCGGGTGATAAAAGCGGGCGGCGGGACTCGTGCGCGCGCGCCGCCGCCGTTGACCTTCGCCTCTCCTCCGGTACCGGTCGCCGCTTCCCCCGCGCTGCCGCCATGGCGCCCAGGAAGTTCTTCGTGGGGGGTAACTGGAAGATGAACGGCGACAAGAAGAGCCTGGGCGAGCTGATCCAGACGCTGAACGGCGCCAAGCTCTCCGCCGACACCGGTGAGGGCGCGGCCGCACGTAGCGCACGTCCCGCGCGGCGCCTGAGGGCCCGGCGCGGGGAACGGCAAATGTCAGAGGGCGGCGGGGGGCCTAAATATAACCCGGCGGCGGGGCTAAATATACCCGCGAAACCGGATCCGCGGCTGCGGGGCCGGCGGACGCGTGCGGCTGCAGCCCCGGGGCCCCACGGCCTTGCCCCCGCCCGGCCCCGGAGCCCCGCGTCTCCGCCGGGGCGGGCTGCGAGGCCGGGCCCCCGCCGAAGCCGGTTACAACCCCGGGCGTAACCCGATGCTGCCCTCTCCGCCCCGGCCGGGCCCTCGCCCGGTTCCTCGGCTGGGCCCGCTCCGAGGGACCCGTGCGAACCGGCGGGGGGGCCCGGCCCTCGGCCTGACGGCGCCCGTCTGCCCGCTGGTAAAGGGCTCCCTGCCTTCTGTCGAGTCATCAGATAGCGGGGACGTCCCTGCTGCGGAGGCTCCCCCAAACGTCAGGGAGAGCGGGCTGAGCCGTCCCGGGAGCGAGGGGTGACCTCCTGGGGCCGGTGGCTGGGTACGGTGTCTGCCCTTCGCCCGTCCGAAGGGTAACCCACCACCTTTGCCTTCCAGAGGTGGTCTGCGGAGCCCCTTCCATCTACCTCGACTTCGCCCGTCAGAAGCTCGATGCGAAGATCGGAGTCGCGGCGCAGAACTGCTACAAGGTACCAAAGGGTGCTTTCACAGGAGAGATCAGGTGAGCCTGCGGGGAAAGGTAAAGCCGGGGTGCCTCTGGGACAGAGATTCCCCCCAGAGGTGCGAGTCATCTCCTTTCTTCCCAGCCCAGCTATGATCAAAGATATCGGAGCCGCCTGGGTGATCCTGGGCCACTCTGAGCGAAGGCACGTTTTTGGAGAGTCCGATGAGGTGAGTGACCCTGGGATGGAGAGATGGCCCAGCTCGGGCGGGCCTGCGAAGGCCGGAGGGGTGAGCGGTTAAAATCTGACTGCAGGAGTAGGTCTGACTACCAGTTCCCATGTTTCTTTGCCATTCCCAGTTGATTGGGCAGAAGGTGGCTCATGCTCTGGCTGAGGGCCTTGGAGTCATTGCCTGCATTGGAGAGAAGCTGGATGAGAGAGAAGCCGGCATAACGGAGAAGGTCGTTTTTGAACAGACCAAGGCCATTGCTGGTAAGGGAAGGAAACGGGTGCTTTTTTCCTGCTTTGGACATTTGGGAAATGGCCATTCTGGCCTTAACTGGAAGGCCATAGCGGCCGTCGTGGCCTTCCCTGTGAGGCTGGCAGATACGTTGCTGCGAATGTTCACGTGCAGTAACGATCCCGTTCATAAAAGGCCTGCGTGTTCCAGAAAGCTTTCCAGCTCTCCCCTTCCCAGCACGGGGTACTGTGCTTGCTTACACCTTCTCCTTCCTCCCCAGATAACGTGAAGGACTGGAGTAAAGTGGTTCTTGCCTATGAGCCGGTTTGGGCTATTGGGACTGGTAAAACTGCAACTCCCCAACAGGTAGGAGCAGGGAAAGGTGGCTGACCCTTCCCGCTCGAGATCCTCTTAAAGATTCTCTCTAAAGACTCAAGATTTAGAGGATCTCTAGGGATTCTCTAAGAGATTCTCCCTTCTCTTTGGAAGGGAATTGTATGCGCAGCCCTCAGTAGGACTCTTTCTGTTCCCTTGCAGGCTCAGGAAGTTCATGAGAAGCTGAGGGGGTGGCTGAAAAGCCATGTGTCTGATGCCGTTGCTCAGTCAACTAGGATCATCTACGGAGGTAAATGAATCTGAATCTACTTTCCGGTGCAGGAAGCACTTGGTTTCTCTGCTCAGTGCTGCATCATGCTCTGCTGATGAGGAAACCTGAGGTTGGCAGAGCATGAAGAACCACCTACTAGCTTCTTTCGGTAAATGGGAGACAGTTTTACTGTCTGCAGAGTAAGGTGTGGCTAGTCTTTGTGCCCTGGTTCCCTTTCCTAGAGCTGGCTTAAAATACTGCTCCCTCCTTAAATACTGCTCCCTAAAAATACCGCTCCCTCCTTAGGCTCGGTCACTGGCAGCAACTGCAAGGAGCTGGCCTCTCAGCATGATGTGGATGGCTTCCTTGTTGGCGGAGCTTCTCTCAAGCCAGAGTTTGTGGATATTATCAATGCCAAACACTGAAGCAGCCCGTGAGGAGCAGTCCCTTGTGGTTAAGAGCAAGAAACGGAAGCAAGAAGGGACCTTTCATTGCACACGTCTTAGTCCAGCGGCCTCCTCTGAGGCTTTTCCCCCTCCACGGTCATTGTTCTACCTGTGCTGCTAACCCCCGCCACCACGTTGCAATACGGTTAGCGGGAGCCTGTCTCGGCAGAGTCGTGACAGCCTCCTCTCTGAATCGGCAAAATCCTCGGTTGCCTGTTGACTCGTAAGAGCCCACAGTCAACCTGGCCGGTGCCTCCCCCTTTCTCTGCAGCGCTGCAGGGAGAGGGGGCCTCTGGGGGGAAGGAAAATGGAGCTCCAGTCTCTTGCATCCTTCAGCTCCATCAGCAAGGAGCCTGTCAGCTTCGACCCTTGTGAGATGTCTTACCTCACCTGTGTCCCGTACTGAACAATAAATGAAAAAAAGCAAAGGCATGTCCTGGATCTTATTCAGCAGCAGCTGGGGGACAAGCAGGGTACAGAATTTATTACTTCTGGAGGTAGCTGGTTGAAGAGAGGGTGGTGTGGGTTCTGAGGGCTTTTTCTCTGAGGGCTTTTTCTCTGAGGGCTTTTTCTCTGAGGGCTTTTTCTCTGAGGGCTTTTTCTCTGAGGGCTTTTTCTCTGAGGGCTTTTTCTCTGAGGGCTTTTTCTCTGAGGGCTTTTTCTCTGAGGGCTTTTTCTCTGAGGGCTTTTTCTCTGAGGGCTTTTTCTCTGAGGGCTTTTTCTCTGAGGGCTTTTTCTCTGAGGGCTTTTTCTCTGAGGGCTTTTTCTCTGAGGGCTTTTTCTCTGAGGGCTTTTTCTCTGAGGGCTTTTTCTCTGAGGGCTTTTTCTCTGAGGGCTTTTTCTCTGAGGGCTACCATTGCCCCAGTAGGTGTTGCACAGGTTCAACCTCAATCTTGTTATCATAGGTTTCACCTGCAGCGCACCCTGAGCATCTCGTTTCTGTCCTGTTACAGCCCTTCTTTGGGCCCATGGTGATTCATGTGCGTCTTTTCCATGTGTGTCTCTGTTCCAGTAGCTGCTGGAGCACCTGGCTGTCCCATTAGTGAGCCGGTCTTTCCAGGCAGGCTTGGGAACGCGCTCATCCCTACGCTGTGTGAGGACTGGTAATTGATTTTGCTGCTCATTAAATGTGGAGCAGAGCAGCTCCCTCTTGATGAAGGTCTTTAGGCCGTGTGCGGAGCTGTGCTCGCTGCCTGCTTGCAACCCTGTGCTGATGGGTGAGAAAGCACGACTAGGTGTTAGTTCCCAGCTGCTGCACCAGCTAGGAGATCTTTAGGCCGTACTAAGGGTCATGAAAAATGAAATGCCTCGGGAGGAGGAGCCCGCCTGCGAGGCAGCGGGTCCTTGGGAGCCTGCGGGCGGTGCGCTGGCAGGGCGCAGACGTGCGAAGGGGCGCTCAGCCTGTCCCTGCGCATCCGAGGGATCCTCTTCCCTTTCGTGTTTCTGGTCTGCAGTCGTTTTTGCAGCTGTGGCATGGTTCTCCCCCGATACTCCGGCTGTCAGCGTGTTGCCCTGCCAGCATCCCCTGAGGGATGAAAGGCAGGAGGTGAGGGACCAAGAAGGAGAAAATCTTGGGAAGCCCACTGATCCTGCAGAGTGGGAAGTCCACTCCTGGGAAGTGGACTCCAAAATCTTGGGAAGTCCACTCCTGGGTTGCTGAAGTGCTGCTAACGGCGTTCCTCCCTCCTGGCTGGGAGGGACAGGGAGATGAGAGCCTCTAGCTCTTCAGGGGCGTCTCCTTCCCGGCTGGGAGCAGATGTCTGTTCCCTGGCCCTGCCGCTTCCTCGGCAGGAGCCTTTCAGCGAGCAGCGTGGGCCGGGCCATGCTAAAATGGCACCGAAACTGGCGGTGGGGCGATTGGGGTTACGAAGCACAGGGTGATGGGCCCCTCTGCGGCGAAGCTCTGGTGATGGAAGCAAGGCCATCAACCGGGGAAGGGTGGGAGATGATGGCCTGAGAAGGAAGAGCCTGACTGCAGCGCAGAGCTGAGAGCTCCTGGCTCTGGGTGTGCACAGAGTGATGTGGAAAGGAGGATGCTTCAGAGGCAAAAAAAAATAACAAAAAAAAAATGCTGAAAACTCTGGTTTCTACAACCGGAGTGTTTCTGAGAGGCTGCTGGGGCACGGCTGTAGTTTGGTGCCTCAGGGCACTGGGGTCAGGATGACCGGAGCGGGGGTGGCTCGGTAGGGATGCGGACTGTGCCGGAGGCTGCCGGGAGCCGGGATCACTCGGGCATCGGCTGCGGGCTGTAGCTCCGCTGTCGGTTCCCGCTCCTGCCCACAGAGCTAGGCAGGAGCCCAGGAGAGTGACCTACATAGGAAAAACCGGATGGGAGCTGAGCATTGATCTTGCTGTTGTGAGGAGAATACAGAGGCATGAAAGCATTCGTTTAATGAGGAATAAACTCATGGAAAATAATTTCTGCATCAGCAGGAATGCCAGATCTTGTTGTTTGGTTTTTTTTTTTTTCCCTTTTTGTCTGCTTTCTGGCAGGCCCACAGCTCTGTGGAGTGGAAATAACTGCCAGATTCTCACTGCAAATTGTAGTCGTTGGATTTTAAAACAGGTTGCTGTTGGGAAGAATGCGCTGCGCCAGATGTGAGAGCCCGAGAGAGGCTGCTGCGGCTCCGCGTCCTCAGCCCCAGCCCGTGGCCAGGCTGAGCTTGCATTCCCCGTAGGCGCAAACACGCATGTACACCACGTACGTACACGGATGGCTACACGGATAACGGCCAGCCACACCGAGCGCTCCCACGAACACGGCACCGGCAGCCTCAACCCACCCCTCCTCTGGCTGAGGAGGATGGAGGTGCACTAGTGAGCATGCGTATATATGTGCATTTATACATACACATATGCATATGTGCAGCGTGGCTCCCTCCAGCAGCTGGGCTCAGGCAGTCTGCCCAGTAGCTGCCCTTCGATCCCAGTCTCTCCAGTCCCTGTGGTCCCCCAGTAGCCAGCTCCCCCGTGGGGCTCAGGCCCCGCAGCCTCTTCGGCAGCTGCCGGGACCCCCCTGGCAGCCGTCTCCTCCCTCGCAGGCCCCCTCGCCGGCTGGTCCGGCTGCATCCTCGCTGCCGCTCACACGCTTGCCCGCATGCCTGGGCACCCGGACTCCCCCCGCAGCCCCTGCCTGTGGCAACGAGAGTCCCTCGCCCAGGGCACAGTGGGAAGGGAGCTCCGTGAGAAGATGGGACAGGCCGCGCTGATCAGCGCCGGGCACGGCCAGGCAAACCGTCACAAACCATCGACACGCGACCGCACCTTTTTATTCCTGTATCCCTCTGTTCCTCCACGAATCGCCTACATCCCTCCCTTTCCCGCCTTCGGTTCCTCCCCTGACGAGTCCTGTGCGATCCCGATGCTCTCCCCCTGCATCCCATCGTGTGTCCCACCCCCGAACGCAGCGACCCCCGGCCCTGAAGGTGCTCGGGGGGCTGAGGCTCCCCTGGGACAGCCCCGGGAGGGGCCCGGACGGGGCCTCCCTTCCTCCGAGTCCATAATTCGGGTTCCCGCCAGCCATCGTGCCCCTGTGCTCCTCTGGGACGGCGGAGATGGGCCTTTGGTGGGCTGACGGCTCCTGGGACGGGCTGGGAGCAGCCCGGCAGGGCGCTGCCGTCGTCTCCCTTTGCTGACGAGCTCTTGTCACACAGCCTCCTTAATGACCAGTATAGTTAGGTTTGGGATCTTTTTTTTTTTATATAACCTGAATACAATTTCTCTTTTTTAAAGATGTGGGTTTCCTTGTATAATTTCTCTTCTTTCTTGTAAATTGTTTAGTCATCTACGAACAAAGCCATTGACCCGTATGTTCCTGTCGTAAGACTAGATAAAACGTGCATAGAGGCGCACACAACTTCTACCAGTCCGTTAACGTACAAAGGGACAAGGGACGGGAAGAAAAGCATGTCACCGCTTTTGCGACATGCAAAAGCGATGCACCGATTTGCTGAAGGGCTCCTTAAAGCCTTGGAAAGCAAAGGCAAGAGGAGCTGGAGTGCTTTATGCGTGGAGGTGGTTTGGTTTTTTTTTGCAGGGGATATAGTGGAAAACCACATCATCTGCAGGTTAACGACCAGGGAGGGAATTCAGCTGGGGCGAGCGTAGCACGGGAGGTCAGTGCCGAGGAGTCAGGCGGGACGAGGCAGGGGACAGCCCTGAGCACAGCGGGCCGCTTTGCAGGAGGGGCGATGGCTGGCAGACGCGTTGCGAGAGAGCGAGGTTCGTGTCTGACAGTTGTGTGTCCAGCTCAGCTTGGACCAGCTTATCTAACGCTGACGTTGCCTGGGGACTGCGAAGGAGCAAAGTGCACCGGAGGGAAAGGGAGTTGAACTAACCGCAGCATTCCCAGCGGGCTCTGCTCGGCAGCCGGCGGGGGCACGGCCACCCGCGTGCCCTCGGTGCCACAGCTGGGCTGGCACCGATGGCGTCTGCTGGGCACCGGCAACCTCGGCGTCACGGGCAGCCGGTGGGGACACCGTATCCCAAAAGCGGCTTCCCGGCATCCGGGAGATCGCGTCGTGGGAGGTTTCATGCAGAACCCAAGCCTAATTCAGCTCAAGGTGTTAATTAAGCATTTACCGGAGGGAATGTCTTTCCTCAGAGATACTCACCACTCAAGTGACCACCAGCCAGTGCAGCCCAGCCTGACTTTGAAGCTGGCCCCATTTTGAGCTGGGGGGGGGGGGCCAGGACGGCCTCCAGTGGCCCCTTCCCACCGAAATGATCCTTCAATTCTCCGGATACGCTCCTAATAATTGCGGATGTTACCCAGCTGGGAAGGGCCGGGAGCACTTGGGAAAGCAGAGTAAGATCACAAAGTCCTTCCAATGAAGGAGAGACACGCTCTGAGGTCTCCATGCAGAATTTAACACCAAAAATGACAAGCTACTGCGGCAAACGGACCCAAGCGGTCCGCTGGGAGGAGTATGGCCAGCAGGACGATGAAAAAAAGAAACCCCGGGGAGCTTGGATGGCCGACGAACGGCAAAACCCGCGGCGCCCGCGTTGCCGCCGGAGATCGAGCGGGACGCCCTGGCCGTGAGAGGCGAGCAGTCTCCTTTTGGAGGGGTTTCCTCCGAGCTGATGAGACTTTGGGTTTCACATTCTGTCGGGAAAGGTGAGGATTAGGGGGGTGGTCGAGGACAACGCTGGTGAGAGAAGGGGAGGCTCTGGGCAAGGCCGCAGGATGAGGCCGGCGCGGCTGAGGCGGCTGAGGGGAGGAAGAGGCGCCCGCCCCGCCCCGGCGCTGTCACTCAGCGCGGTTGCTATGGCAGCGGCGCCGGGCCCCGCCTCCCCGGTTTCCATGGCAGCCCAGGGTGGCGACCGCCGGCGGCCCTGAGGGAGCCTCCCGCCCTCGGCGGGGCCTGCGAGGATGGAGGGCGAGGAGCTGGAGGGGGACGAGTACGGCCTTCAGGAGGAGGGAGAGGAGGGAGAGGAGGCGTTGTCGGAGCAGGAGGAGGAAGAACAGGTGAGGGAGGGGGCCTCAGCACCCTCTGGCTGCCGTTAGGCCAGCGCTGGCCTTGGGCTCTCTCCTTCTCTCCCAGGTGCCGGCCCCGCATCCCCTGACGGAGGAGATCTTGAAGGAGGGTCTCTCTCTCCTCTGTAAGACCGGCAATGGCCTGGCCCACGCCTACGTGAAATTTGAAGCCAAATACAAGTGAGTGTGCAACACCCGCCCCAGGAGAAGGCATCTCTCTGTAGCCGTGAGGCCACCGGTGGGGCAGGAGCCTTGCCAGGCCGTGTTCTCCAGCTCTCTGGCTTCCAGTCTGCGCCTCAGCGTAGCTCGTCCGTCCGCAGCCCTGAGCTGGGGACTGCCTCCACCGCAGCCAGACGGACTGGTGGGAACGTCGGCGTCCCCGTAGATCGAGGGGAGCCCGTCCATCCCTCTGGACTCCGGTCTAGGGGGACCTGGACAGGGTGACCTCCCCACAGCCATGTTGAGAAATATCCATTAAGCATCTCTCCTGTTAACTGCTAACTTTTAAGGCAGGCACTTGTAAATACAGTGCCACAATGGCCTGGGGACAGTTTGGAGCCAGTGAGACTGTGTCTTTCAGCAGCCTCATAGGTATCTCAACCAGCTTTTTCCCACTAGGAAAGTCCTTCCACACAGTCCTTGGTATTACTACTACTGTCTAACAGCCCCATCCCCCAAATTTATCCTCTTTTCTGCTCTGGTCTCCTGAGAGCTACATTTCAATGGGAAGAAGTAGTCCTTGTGCCAAGAAAGCAGGTCGAATCTTACCATTTGGCCTTGTTTACAGACTATTTGGCCTGTCCCTATCGCCTGCCTTTTTTCTCCTTCCCTCCAGCAAGGCTTCCTAGGACAGCAGGGAAGTGGGAGAGGAGGATGCCCTCCCTCCAGTGGCGGTGAGGAGCAAACTGAAAGCTGGTAGCAGGGGGAAATATGAGAGATGTTTTATTCACATCCTCCCTCCCACAGGGACTTGACAGACATCAGCCTCCTCGAACACTTCATTCATCTGCGGTATGTGGATTTGTCAGAGAACAAGCTGCAAGATTTGTCTCCGCTGAGCAGCCTAACCCACCTGCTTTGGCTGAAGGTGGATGGGAATCTGCTTAGCAGCGCCTGCATGCAGGAGCTGCCCTACCTCCAGATCATCAGCTTTGCTCACAACCGCATCAAGGATACGGCGGGCATTACTCACCCCCGCTTAGCCAGCCTCTGCCTGAAAGGTGACACAGACCATCTCCCTTCATTCTTGTGCACATGGGATGCTCCCTTTGGGTGGGATTAACTCTCTCGTCGTTTCTTCCCCCTCTGGCACTCAGGAAATAAAATCCAGACAGCGCTGGGCCTCAGTCATGGCCAATTGTTCAACCTGCAAATCTTGGAGCTGCGAGGAAACATGCTAGAGAGCACAGCAGGGCTCAGTCTTCCCAAGCTCAAGAACCTCTACCTGGTAAGGGATCAGCCAGCTCGGGAAGTGGGACAGAGCTGCTGCAGAGCCCGGCACCTCCAGGCGCTGGGAGGAGGGGAGGAGGCTGTCCCCTTCAAAGCAGCGGCATTTTTGTGCTAGCCCATTCAGTTCAATCTTCTCAGCCCGAGCGAGGAACAGATTTCAGAGAGCTAAAGAGACAAAATCACTTCTTTGAGGTAGCTCCTTCTACGCTGTCTGCCCAGATAGTGCGAAGGGAGTAGACGGTAAATCCTCTGCAGAGAGCGAAGGAGTTGGCAATGTTCAGTGCGCCGGGTTCTTCCCTCCCAGCCTCCTACGGGAGAGCAGTATTCCCCTCCGGCAGCGCTGGGCAAGCCTGTCTTTTGTGTGTCCCAGGACCCCGGGAGGTCAGCGGGGAAAGCAACAGGTTTGCTCTGGGTGACAGGGGGAGGTGACGCCTGTGTCTCCTCTCTGATGAGCCTAATCAAATACCGGTTCACAACCAGCACAATTATATGATTCACACCTTCAGCTGCCAAAACAGCAACGGATTGAAGAGCGCAGTGAAACTAAGATAGGAGAAGCAATTTCTTAATGCCATAAACAATTGCTTCAGGGAACATTTACTCCTAGAGACGCAAGTGAAGAAAGCATGTATGGCTTAGTCCCATGCATCACACCATGCTACAGCTTACGAAGACTGGATGGGCGTCCTGAGTCACTGCCTCTTAAAAAGCAGTTAAAGATGATAAAGGCTTTGCAAAGCTGTATGATTTCTTTTCATCGAGGCTCCCTGGCAGAAAACACTGAGGAGATTGCTTGCTGAGATTGTCTGCAATTTTCTGGTAGAAAACTGACATTTTAGGGCTAGAGGTGCTGGGAGAAGGGATGAAGTGGAGAAGTCACTAGATACAATACAGAATTTCAAAGTGAAACCAGCCACTTTAGTGAATGATTGGGGGGACGCAAACACTGCACCGATATTTAAAGAAGGTTCCTGGCATGATTGAGCAATTTCTGAGCTGCGCATAAGAAGCGGGCAAATTGCAAGACGTGATTATTAAAACTAGAACAACTGACTCATTTCTCAGGAATCTTTGGGGCTTGAATTTGTCTCCCATGTCCGCCTGCTCACTAAATCATTTCAGAGGTGGTCTCTCCCAGCGCTGCTTTGCTTTCTATATAAAGATTTTGGTATGACTTGAGCCATGGATAGGTGAAGCTGATGCCTCAAGGACAGGGTTCAAGACAAAGGGTTCAATTTAAAGGCCCTGAACCAAATTTGGTTAACGTATGACATAGTCGCAGATGAAATTCAGTGTTAGAAAAGTTATACCTACTAGCGGGAAGACTACGAGCTGGCTGCTTACCGTGCGGCACTTGCATCGGTTTGAGGATCGCTGCTGTCAGCAGAGCTGTGTCGGTTCCTGGTCGCTGTGCAGCGGTGGTGACAAAGGCTAGCTAGGGCAAGGTCAGGTATGCAGGCAGGGGAGAGGGAATCATGGGAAACATGTTGTAGTAGCTTTCCGTAAGAAACGGAAATCACGTCTATGTGAAGAACTGGTATCTAAGGTAAGGTGATGATGCGAGCGTTTAATTAAAGGAGTCATAT
The DNA here is from genome assembly GCF_965183815.1 of Platalea leucorodia. Lineage (NCBI taxonomy): Eukaryota > Metazoa > Chordata > Aves > Pelecaniformes > Threskiornithidae > Platalea > Platalea leucorodia. The sequence continues at coordinate 130,895,121 of NC_138824.1, read as the reverse complement.
GGAATGTTCTTTGATTGAGGGGAAAAAACCCAACCCTGAAAAAAATCCATTCGGCATTTGTCCCGTTAGGGCTTGCAGGGCCAGAGCCGTTAAAATTATTCAAACTGGAGTAATGAAGAAAGTGGGAGTGATGGGAGGTTCCTATCCATTTTACAGACCAGTGGTCTGTGAGCTCCCCACCCCATTTCCCACAGCAGCTCCTGGTTTCCTCTGAGGTACAATTTACCGATCCGTCCTGGTTGTTAAGTCTGTTCACATGACCTTCGCTACATCTCCGACTTTCCTCTTTTTGTCCTTGTGTCACCCTCTTTACTTGGCCCAGCCGGTCCAGACTTCTCCTTGTCCGGTTTCCGTTAGAGTCCTCCTTTTCTATAAAATGTCCTTTTCCTGAGTGACCCAGTCCTAAACTCTTCTCTTACCCCACCAGTTCAGCCTGTGCCCCTTTCATCAGTCTCAGGCATTCTCAGCTTCGTATTTCCCCGTCTCGTAACTCACATCACAGTGAAGTGAATGAAATCCAATAATGGGGAATTTTGAACTGGCAGGACACACTCTTCCCGCTGTAAGATTGTCAGATTTGTTGCAAGAAGGTGCGCTTATATATGGATAACAACAATTATACCAGGAAACGCTTAAAATTAAACCAACCGACAACTCCCACCCCCCCTGCGGCCTCTCTCGGGAACACTCACCCCGCTTCTGCTCCTAGAGGAGTAAAAGGGGAGACTTCTTGGTAGTAGATTTCCCCCACAAGAGAAACAGCTGACGCTGGAAGATCCCTGGACTGCGTGGGCTGTGTGACTGAGAGGGGCTGGTTGAAACACGTTTGTTCTGGGCTCAGCTCCGTGCTTTCCCCTCCACGCTGTTGCTCTCTGAGGCCTCGGGGGCTCAGATTCGGCACTGCCGGGGAAGGGGATGCTGTGCTGGCAGTGAAGTATTCATCTGGGGTGGTTTCCTCTCGGTCACCAAGTGATGCTGCAGGAAACACTTTTTCAGCAAACTTTTGGTCCTTGAATGGGAATACTTAGAACCCATTTGGGCAAGACCCTGAGGAACCTGATCTAGCTTCAGAGAAGGCTGTGTTATGAGTGGTGGGGAGTCTGAAGGGTAGAAAGAGCTTTAAAGGCCAGAAATAACTCCCGTTCCCTCTCCCGCGTGTCCCCTTTTCCCTCCTCTCTTCCTGCCTCCCTGGTGCCCAGGCCCAGAACGCCATTCGGAGCCTTGAAGGCCTGGAGGGGCTAGAGCAGCTGACAACGCTGCACCTGCGTGACAACCAGCTCGAGACCCTGGATGGATTCTGTAGCAGCATGAAGTCCCTGCAGTACCTCAATCTACGGTAGGTCCTCCCTGCTCTCTGTCGGGACCAGAGACGCCTGCATCAGGCTGTACTCCCGTTTAGGTCTTTAGGATTTTCTGGCTCCTTTGGAAGTTGAAGACCTGATGGGAAGGGGTTGATCTTTACCATCCTTAACTGTCTAGGACTGCTCAGCTGTCTAGGAGTATAACAGCCAGGACCTTTCCCGGGCTTCTCGGAAAACAGCTTCAGCCACTCAGACCCCACCTCATACTTTTTATGCCTTGCCATAACTCCTTTGGAGCCCTCGCTGCGCGTTCTCTGTCTCCTGGCCGTGACCGCAAGCGCCCTTTGCTTTTCAGCATTTGCCGTACAAGGCGATGGCGACAGCAGACAATGCAATGGGCTGTTTGAGCACAGGGAAATCCAGAGATGTCCTTTTTGTCCCTCGGTCTGGGGAGCTGCGGCCAGATCTGGATCGTAGATCGCAGGTCTGTGGTCTAAGGTCTGTGGTCTACCATGCTGCTCAGTTTTGCCTTGTCTTGCCAGCTTACTGTTCCGAAGGGCCCTCACTCCTTGCGCGTGTCTCTTTCCCCTGCCCTCTCTGCTTCTTCTTCTTCAGGAACAACGGGATCAGTAGCCTTCAGGAGGTGGCAAAACTGCAGGTCCTCCCCACGCTGCAGGCACTGGTGCTGTTGGACAATCCGTGCTCTGATGAAGCCAATTACCGGCTGGAGGTCCTGGCCCTGCTGCCACACCTGCAACGCCTCGACAAGGAGTTATTTGAGCAAGATGAGCGGGCAGAGGCGAACAAAATCCGTCAGAAAAGACGGGAAGAAGAAAAGGTGAGAACAGCACGGCGGGGGGTGAGGAGAAGGAAGTGAAGGGAAAGAGAGAGGACCAAACATGCCGATCAAGCCTCTACTCCTCTAGATTACACGAGGAGAAGGCTGAGGGAGCTCAGTCCCAAGGGCAGAGGAGCCTGAAACAGAGACCAGGCTTCGCAACCTGATTGTGCTGGCCGGCAGCGCGACCCTGCTGCCATTCCCGACCCCGCTAGCAGAACTGAGTGGTGAAAGGGGAGAAGAAGTCAGGCATGGTGGAGTCATTTAACTTCTCCCTCTTTCCTTCGTCAGGAAATGGAGGGAGCTCTCCAGGGTGATGTGAATGAGTGACCCCTGGTTTTAACACCTCTTCCCGGAGCCAGTCAAGATTTAGGGATTCCTTCCCCCACGTACGCAGCTGGGAAAGCGACCTTCACCTCGTTTTGCCCCTGGAGAAAAGAGGAGGGCTGCCCGCCCTGGTCCCGCAAGCTGCCCTGAGGTACTGCAGTGGTTTTGCAGTCGCTGCACTCATATGCTCTCTTCTCAGCAGGCCCAAGAGGGAAAAGGGGAAAGGGAAGAGTTACAGGTTCTGTGGTTTGATTTACGGCTCCCAAAAAGATTTTCTGATTTGAATAAAAACAATTAATGAGCCTGGAGTGACTGGAATTGTTTATCCTGCACACCCACTCCTATTCCCTGGCTCTCTCACCCTCGTCTGTCTATGTCTATCCCCTCTCTCTCTCTCTCTCTTTCTCTCTCCATCCTCTACGTGCTGTTTGCAAAGCTTTGCTAAATCCTGACTCATCGCAGCTCTGGGTCACATGCTGCTGTCCCGGCCCTATCAGGGGCGTCTCCATCCTGCTGCTGCCGCCGTTGGCTCAGAGGACACATCATCTCCCCTTGAGGTCCTGCATCCCTCCTCGGCTTCGTCCTCTCTCCTTTCTGCCAGCACTCTCTCAATCTCTCCTTCGCCCCTGCCCTAGGAAGGTAAGTGTCTCCCCCCTCACCGCATGCAGGTTTCTGCTCCCCACCCCATGCCCCCCAAACCCCACGGGCACTTTGGGGTCCCTGCGGAGAAGGACCCCGGTGAGCGGCATTAACAACGAAACTCCCCTCACTTCCTCCCACCTCTTTCTCCTCACCCGCCCCCCCCTTCTCACTTTTCTTTCGTATTTTAATTTCAGGTACTCCCTCCTTCCCTACTCCCGGCAAGCATCCCTTCAGATGTGAACCTAGGGAATTGCGGAGGGGGGCAACCAAGAAGGATAGGTGCTGCTCCCAAGGGCATTGCCGGGATGGAGCTTTACCGGGGAAAGGGGGTGGGAGTGGGGAGGAGGCAAAGCCCCCCAGCCTCCCGAGGTGTTGACATAAACACAGGCGCTCAGCCGGGTCCCAGGGAGAGGGAGGGAGGAGAGGGGGTGTTTTCTTATCTGCACAGCCCCACACCACACAGGGGAGGGGAGGGCAGCAGGGAGAGGAGGTGACAGTCAAGCAAGCGAGAGCTGCATCACCCGTGCGACACTGCAGCAGTGCGGGCTTCCTGGGAGCAGTGCCCAGCCCCGGGGGAATCGCAGCAGCAGCACACGGGACCCGGTGGCGGTGGCTTGGGGAAAAGGTCTTCGCCATGCTGGCCTGCCTGGCGGGGAGGGGGAACTGCTGCAGCGCGAACGCCAGCGAGACGATGCCCTGGCGACGCACAGTGCCACGAAGGAAGGCACTGCAGCAGTGCCCGTCTCCCCGTGTGCCCTCTTCAAGGGAGGCTGCCCAGCCTCCAGCCTGGCTCCTCTTTCCTCCTCACTCTGATCTACGGGCTCCTGGCTATGGCTCCATCCCAATCCCTTATCCCGGCTTATCCGCCTTTGACCTCCTTTCAGGACAGCGCAGCCGATGCCGGGGATTTCAGGGTGGTTCTTTGCGCTGTTCAAAGGAGGGCAAACGCAGGGCGACACGGGGCAGCCAGACAAGTGGAGAAAGGGGTGTGAAGGACTAGAGAGGAGAAGGGATCGAGCGAGTGATGGGGTGGGGCAGGCAAGGCAGGATTTGGGCTTGTCATTTGGCTTCCTCGGAGCTGGCCCCAACAGGAGGCAGGTGGATGTGGGCAGAGGGATGTGACCACAGGCAACGTGACCACGGGGAACGTGACCACGGGCAACGTGAGCACGTAAGCAGAGAGGCACTGTGTCTGGCATGGGTCGTGCTGTCAAAGATCACTTTAATGGGGGTCCTGCTCCTCTCTCCCCTGTGGAGGCTGTTGGGGCACGGCCAGGGCACTGCTGCAAAGGAAGCTCGCAGCTGCGCGGGCACGGCTCTGGCAGAAGTTCCCGCGGTGTGTGCCAGATGGCGTGAGGAGCGCTGCCAAAGTGGCTGATGGGGGATCCCAGCCCAGATGGACACGGTGGAGGGCCCTGCGCAGGCTCCAGAGAGCCCTGGTGTCGCTGCTGAAACTTCAGAGCAGCGCGATTTCCTTGCGCCCGTGTGATTTCCACCCACCTGAGGCAATGGGGTCGAGAGCCGACTCCGGCTTCCCCCAGCCTGCTTCTTAGCTCCCCTCAGTGCCGCGATGTGCGGTTTGCAGCACACCCCCGTGCTGAGCCCCTGTGCTGGCCGTACCGCTGCCAGGCGCTCACACGCACCACGGCGTGGTTCTGGCTGGGGCCTCGTGGTTACCCCGGGCCCGGCCTCTGCACCGAGTTTTGCGTGGGTCTGGCCCTGCTCAGGGTTGAGTGAATCATCCGTGGGAGGAAAACCTGGCGGGCCTGGGATGACACGCACCTCGCTGCTGCTCCCTCTCCAGGGGGATGCAGCTCCCTGGCATCGCACGACCGCATGGCCGGGGGAATCAGAAGGTGGGATGGGGGGAACGAGTTGGTTTGGACCCCCTAGGGAGCAAACTTCAGCAAGAGAAGCTCTTTCAAACAGCCGTCCTCATCCACCAGCCTGTTTTCCACTTCAGGTTCAACCCGGTGCCCCAAAACACCAGGTTTCCTCACCCTCCTCTTCCAACAGAGATGCCTCCTGGTCTCATCCCCTTCCCCATCTCAGGAGCGGAGTGAAGGGTCAGGAGCTGGGCCCAGCCCCTGTGTTCAGGCAGGGCCAGGTCCCCCCTCCCTTCAGAGTCCTGTCTCCCACGTCTGAGGCACCACGGCCTTCAGCAAGATGGCTCCTCTGGCTGCTGGCCTCCTCCACGCTCCCGTTGTTTCAGCACAGCCTGAGCTGGCGGTTCACGGGGGAGACGGGAAGGCTGAGCCGGGTGCTCGGCCAGGGGGACGCGGCTGGGGGTCTGCGAGAGCCAGGCTGGGGCAGCTCCCCCCGCCATGGGCTGGAGAGGGGCTGAGGTTCCCCGCGGGCCAGCTGCCCCCCTGCCCTGCCCAGCTCTACCCCAGGCAGCCACCGCGCTGGGCTGGCTCCCTGCCCACTGCGCACGGACACAGCGGCCGCTCGCTGCCTGGCCCTGGCGGGGACCGTCCTCGCCTCCCGGCAAGGGGAAGGGAGACGCCGGGAGCTGGTGCCCCGTCCTTGGCGCTGGGGCCAGGGGCAGCCCGCCAGCTGATCCCTCCCTCTCCGCTGCCCGTGGATGCTGTGGCACCCTCCCCGTCTCTGCCACCCGGGCTTGTATCAGGAGCCCTGAGCAGCCGTGGTGCAGGGAGAGCAAGCTCCCAGTTTGTCATCTGTAGCAAAGGCACAGAATAAATTCAAATAGATAACCAGCTCCTGGACAAAATGTGGGTAGACTCCCACAATCTGGGTTTTAATAGCAATTTCTAAATTTCCTTGAGCCAATAGTTTTAGCTCCAGCTCCTAATGCCGCTCTTCCCTGAGCTCCCTTCTCTCTGTTGATATCTTGTCTAGACATTAGAAGGGCGAGCATCACGTCCTGAGGCCTCTCAGAGCTGAACATGTCCTGTCCTCTCCTCTCCCCTCCACAGACTCACCATGGCAGTCGAGAGGATCCACGCCCGCGAGATCCTGGACTCCCGTGGGAACCCCACCGTTGAGGTGGACCTCTACACACACAAAGGTATGCGGGCGAGGACAAGAGATGGAGGGGAACTCCCGCCCACCCCGGCGGAGCTGGCGCTGCACGGCAGCCTGGCACGCTCCGCCGAGAGCACGGAGGGTCTTCTCCGGTGAACCCCCGGCAAACAGCAAGCCAGGGGAAGAGGCAGAGTCCAAAGCTCTGCTTGTAGCTCTGCTTGTGTGTGTGCTCAGCATTTTTGCACATGTGCTGGGCAAATCACGACGAGATAGCTGGCTGCCGTGTATGTGACTTGAGCCACGTGCCTGCTAGTTGCAGGGACGGAAAGTTTCGTTAACATAAATGTATTTACCGTCTCGTCGTATCCCCGCGATGCCCTGCTGCAGCTATGCTTTTAGTCCTGGGACACGGTACAAGTTTGGAAACGCATCCATGGCCGTGCTCATGGGGGGGGAAGGTTTGTCCCCGAGATATCTGTGCAGGCATGTACGTGCACATGTGTCTCAACTGGAGGAGCTGCATCTGCGCTGGGCCCAAAGCTCGGTGGGCTGAGGGATGAGGAGCAGTGAGGGGCCAGACCAGGCATCTGACCAGTCTGTTCCTTCTTCAGCAAGGCAGAAACCCAGCCCCAGTCTGAGGGTGAGGAAGCCACTGGCAACTGTGGTCAGGCTGCCTCTGGAAGCGGGAGGAGGGCTGAGGAGACAGACTTCCACCCATCACCCGTAGTTCTGGGATCAGTGTGGACCTCTGGGTGCAGGACATCTAGGTTTCTCAGTCTGGAAGCCCTGGGTGCATTTATTTCTGCCACCCTGGTGCTCCACCTCCGAGAGGTACTCCACCTCTGAGAAGACCAGCCACGAGCAGCCAGCCAGCAGGACCACCTGTTTGCACAAGCAGTTGCCACATCCTTTCCCACGAAAGCAGGCCAGAAGCAGTCCATGAGGGTTTTCCCTCTTTTTCACCCTCTGCTCGTCTCACACCCGTGTTTTGCTGTTTCCCAGGCATGTTTCGAGCGGCGGTCCCCAGCGGTGCGTCCACCGGTATCTACGAAGCACTGGAGCTGCGAGACAACGACAAGTCGCGTTTCCTCGGAAAAGGTGGGCAGGTGCCTGCTCCGCACCCCGTCCCCGGGGCTGCCTGTGCGTGGGGCTCCGCCGGAGGGTACCGCTCATCCTCTGGCGTGATGTGGATGTGTCCCACTGCCCTCAGGGAGACCACAGAGGCACAGACCTAGTGTAAAGTGAAAGATCAGGCCTCGATCTTCCCTCGCTGCCTCCCTCTCTCAGTCTCTCTATCGGTCCTCTCCCTCCCTCTTTCTGCTCTCTTCTTTGCCTCACCCTCTCTTTCTTTCTCTCTCTCTCTCTCTTTTTCTCTGTCTCTTCCACCTTTAGGGGTCCTGCAGGCCGTGGATCATATCAACAGCACTGTCGCCCCGGCTCTCGTGGGCTCTGTAAGGATTTCTCTTTGTTCTCCCTTGTCCAACGCTTACTCTCGTCCGTCTCTGTCCCCCGTTCTCTGTTTCTGCCTCTCTTCATCTCACTGGGTTAACAGACATAGTGATGCTCCCTGTGAACCTGGGCACACCCCTCCTGCCCTCCATGCCTGTATGTGTCCACAGCAATCTTTCCTCTGGGCGGAAAGGATTTAACGCTACCTGGTCCACCGCAGCATCTGTACCACCTAACTAGTCCCCTCGATGCTCCCTGTAGAGCTTTCTCCCTCTTTCAGATGTGCTCCTCCTCAAGCACTGAACCTCATCCACATGTCTGTGGCCTCACATCCCTTCATCCCACGCAGGATTCATGGTGTAATGAGCAATGATTGTACCGTGCAAGGTCTGGCAGCACCCCCAGCACAGCCTTGCGGAGCGGTGGTGTCACATCTGCAACCTGCTTGCACCGGAGGACCCGGAGTCTGCTTTGAGGAGAGCTGAGCTGAAGCCACACATCACAGCCCATGCAGCCCGTGGCTGAGAGCCCAGCTCTCTCCACCCCTGAAAAATACCCAGCCTGGTGGAGAGCTGCCTGTGTTGGGCCTAATCCTGCTCTCCACCTTGCTCCTGGGGATGGCTCCATCCAGTCTACATTTGCTTGCTTGGGGTTGAGCATGTACTGTTGTTCTGCCTAGCTTCTGTGTGGCCACAGCACCACAAAGCTCCTTGGAAGCTGCCGAAAGGCTGGGTAAATCCCCAAGGGAGTCCTGTGTCCCCAGCAATGCATGGCCTTGCCTGGGCTGCTGCTGATCCCCTCTCCAGCGTGGGTACATCTACACCGCGCTGCAGCAACATCATCGTGGTTGCCTAACTTGACTACATACCGAGGCACTAATTTCCAGAGCTTTGTGTGTATACGTACCCCCACAAGCTAAAAAGGTTCCCGTACCCGCAGCTTCTCCATCCACACTGCCTTTCTCACACACCAGAGCCAACGGCTCTTCTCAGCCTCCCCTTCTCAAGAGCTGTTTCTTTCTTGCAGGGCCTCTCTGTTGTGGATCAAGACAAGATAGACAATCTGATGCTTGAGATGGACGGCACAGAGAACAAATGTAATTCCTTCCTTTTATTTGGCCTGGGAAGTAAAGAGCGTGGGAGGCTGCAGGGCTGGAGCGGGGGGCACTGTCAGAGCTATGGTAAGCCCAAGGCTGGGCTGGCAAGGGCACCTGGTGGGCAAGCCTAACTCTTCCTTGGCTTTGCCCACAGCCAAGTTTGGTGCCAATGCTATCCTGGGAGTTTCGCTGGCCGTGTGCAAGGCAGGAGCCGCAGAGAAGGATGTCCCCCTGTACCGGCACATTGCTGACCTGGCCGGCAACTCCGATCTCATCCTTCCTGTGCCAGTAAGACTCTTCTGTCCTCGATATCCACCTTCAGAAACTCCAAAAGAAAGTCCAAAGGGTGTGTTGGGAGGTAGAGAAGGAAGGGGTATAGGACATCAGCTGAATGCACTGCACTCCTCAAGGAAGCAAACCAAGGCCTGAGCTTTGTCGGGTTTCAATATGGAAAAGAGGGGCCTGAGGAGGATACGGCAGAGGTTGTGGTGGGGGCTGACTGGGAAGCCCACTCTTAGCACAAGAACCAGAGGGCATCATGCGAACCCTCTGCGGCGCAGTTCAAAACAAGGGAATGCGAGTCTTCACGCCGGGGTAGCTGCCCTGTGAAATTCCTTCACAAAGGGTGTTGTGGATGCTAAAATGTTCTCGGGGTCAAGGAGAAAGATCCTGGAAGAGAGATTGACATAGCATTGCCAATAAACACATACAGATAAACACAGCACAGGTAAACACATAGAGCTCAGGAGATCTCTGAGAGGGAAACAGGTGGGAAAGTCCTCTCCAACCATTTGCTTTGAGCCACTGTTGGAAGGAAGACACCGGGCTGTATGTGCCTTTGGTGTGATGTGTTGTAGCTGGTGTGTTACGTTACCCTGTAGGATGTGGCATGAACGGGCACGGTGACTCATCTGCGAGTCTCGTCTAGGTGGTGCCAAGACCGGGTCCTTCAGCTCTGATTCTCTCATGGCCTCTTCCAGGCTTTCAATGTGATCAATGGAGGTTCCCACGCAGGCAACAAACTGGCCATGCAGGAGTTCATGATCCTGCCTGTGGGAGCCGAAAGCTTCCGCGATGCCATGCGCATCGGGGCCGAAGTCTACCACAACCTCAAGAGCGTCATCAAGGAGAAGTACGGCAAAGATGCTACCAATGTGGGTGATGAGGGAGGCTTTGCCCCCAACATCTTGGAAAATAGTGAAGGTGAGAGCCCTGCAGAGATGGGGTACCCCTGCCTGCAAAGCTATGGCTTCCTGCACCCAGCTCGCAGCATTCCCCAAAGATTGGTTCAAAATATGATGCCTCAGTGTCATTGACCTCCTGCGTTAGGGGATGATTTCTAAGGTGGCCTTGATCTGTCACAGCCTCTCCATACAAACCTTTCACGTGCATGCAGACTTTTCCAAGGCCTTCCCCCAACTGAGCTGTGGATTGTATTTTAATTCCTCCTCGTCCTTTTGCATATGGCATCCACAGCTCCTCGGCCTGTTTCTGTTGCGCCCTGGGCTCCCTTCTACCTCTCCCATCACACCGTCAGACTCTCAGTGGCTCTCAGGACCCTCCTAGGAGAGGTTCCCACTGAAAGTCAGAGCTCTCTGCACAGGCTGACTCTCATGACTGCAACTTTCCTCCTCCCAGCTCTGGAGCTCCTCAAGGAAGCTATCGACAAGGCGGGCTACACAGACAAGATTGTCATCGGTATGGACGTGGCAGCCTCCGAGTTCTACCGTGATGGCAAATATGACCTGGACTTCAAGTCCCCAGATGACCCAAGCCGCTACATTTCTGCAGATGAGTTGGGCGATCTCTACCAAAGCTTTGTACGTGATTATCCAGGTGAGCTGCTGTGCTTGGCAGTAGGGAATCAGCACTGGTGTTGCATACTTAACAGGTGCATTCCCTCTTTGTTTTTGGGGTGGGAAGGGAGGCAGCTTTGACTCATGTCTCTTCTGTTCTCCCTTCAGTGGTCTCCATCGAGGATCCCTTTGACCAAGATGACTGGGAGGCCTGGTCCAAGTTCACGGCCAATGTGGGGATTCAGATAGTGGGGGACGACCTGACAGTGACAAACCCCAAGCGCATCGAGCGAGCTGTTGAAGAGAAGGCCTGCAACTGCCTCCTGCTCAAAGTCAACCAGATTGGATCTGTCACGGAGGCCATCCAAGCGTAAGTCCAGCCCGCTGCCCTCCTCCTGCGAAAGGGTTGGTGATGAACCACAGCAGGCTATCAGGCTATCCATTGGATGAATAGACTTTTGTTTCCACCAGAGCGTAGGATGCTGAGGGTGGGAGGACAGAGTGCCTGGATCTCGCCCTGTGTAGGCGGTGGTTATAGGATTGGGAGCTACTGACTGCATTTCTCGCTCCTTGCAGCTGTAAGTTGGCCCAGGAGAATGGCTGGGGTGTGATGGTGAGCCACCGATCTGGGGAGACCGAAGACACCTTCATTGCTGATCTGGTTGTAGGACTGTGCACCGGGCAGGTAGGTGAGACCTAGGCCACGCGCAGGCCTGGAGGAAAGCGAAGAGGGGTGAAGACAGAATCCCCTGCCCCACCATGGGAATCCAGAGCATGAGTCTTATGAGGAGCGGCTGAGGGAGCTGGGGGTGTTTAGCCTGGAGAAGAGGAGGCTGAGGGGAGACCTTGTCGCTCTCTACAACTGCCTGAAAGGAGGCTGTAGCGAGGTGGGGGTCGGTCTCTTCTCCCAAGTAACAAGCGATAGGACGAGAGGGAACAGCCTCAAGTTGTGCCAGGGGAGATTTAGATTGGATATTAGGAAAAATTTCTTCACGGAGAGAGTGGTCAGGCACTGGAACAGACTGCCCAGGGACAGGGTGCAATCACAGTCCCTGGAAGTGTTCAAAAACTGTGTGGATGTGGTGCTTAGGGACATGGTTTAGAGGTGGACCTGGCAGTCAGGTCAACGGTTGGGCTCAATGACCTCAGAGGTCTTTTCCAACCTTAATAATTCTATGATTCTATGATTCTATGAACTGGTGCAAGTTATAACAGTGTCTTACAGTGTTTGTTTTGGGGAATGCTTTACAGATAAAGACGGGTGCTCCCTGCAGGTCTGAACGCCTGGCTAAATACAACCAGCTCATGAGGTAAGGGGCTCCAGGGATGGGAACGCAGAAGAGAGAAGAGGGGAGTCACTAATTGGGGTGGGAGAAGCTGAAAGCCCAAGAGTAGATGGTGCTTGTGGGGGAAATGTTATGAAGACAAGGCGCAAAGATGGCAGTAGGATGCCGGGGAGCTCTCTGGAGCAGAGGCCTTCCCTCCTCCTTGGTGTGAGGGTGCAGCCCCACAGGCACAGCGGCTGGCAGGAGCCGAGCCTCCGGCCCATGCTGCCTCTCCAGCACCCTGGTGCCTCCGATGCTCCCTCACAGCAAGGGCCTGACGTGCGCCGTCTCTCTCTCTCTCCTGCAGGATTGAGGAAGAGCTTGGTGACGAAGCACGCTTTGCCGGACACAACTTTCGCAACCCAAGTGTTCTTTGAACTTTGTCCCCAGGGCACAGCCACCCTGCTGCTCTTTCCCACCTCACAGACTCTGAAGCCCCCTCCCCTCCACTGCTCCCTTTTTTGCTCTTTCTCCTCCCTCCACCACCCGGTTCCCTCTCACCTCAACCCCCCCTTGAGTTCAGGTGTCCCTGGCTAGGTGTACCCAGGTGAAGGATGAGAGAGAGACCTACACCCTGTCCCTTGCTTTGGGATCATAAGCATTTCTGGATCTAGGCATTGTGTGTCTTTTGGTTTTTTTGTGCAGGGCCGCATCTGAGCTGCTCTGTTCACGTGTTAGACTACGGGAGCATGCTGCCCGGTGTGTTCCCCTTGTACGCCAAAGCATGTGCGGTGAACATATGTATGTCGGCTGGTGTGTTTGGACAAGTGTCGCACCTGTAGCTGTGTTTGGAGGAGTGTCGCCAGTGGCTCGCTCTCGTTGTGCATGTGTGTAGGTGTACGTGTCCCGGCCTACGGCGTCCTTGTGCCCCAGGCGTGTGTTTGCGCTGAGCCCCGGTGGGACCCGAGCGTCCCCTCCGTCCACCCCGAGTGCTGTGCTGTGTTGGGCTGTGCTTGCCAGCAGCTTAGCGTCGAAGTGCACTGCTGTTCCTCACTGGGTGTGCGTGTGTGTGCGTGCCGTCAGTCTCCGGGTCAGCACATAGTACTGTGGGGTGATCTATTAAAACACATCCGTAAATGAACCCATGCTCTCATTTGCCGCTCGTGACATTTTTCTCTCTGTTTCCTTCCCTCTTGCACTCCTTCACCCTCTCTTCTGCCCATAATGTCTGCTTCACCTTCTGGACAGCCCATGCTCAGCTGAGCAACAGACAAACTACAGATCCCTAAACTCAATTAAAATGTATTTCACACCTGAGTTGCCTGGCTGGGCCTGATGTTTCTCTCTACACACCAGTGTTTGGGAAGTGGGGACATTTTGCCATCAAAGCAGGAGGGGCTTACGCAGAAAGGTAACCAAAGGAAGCAGAGGGGACTGGCAAGAGAAAGAAAAGGCCCGGGTACCCTCACCTCCTTCCACAGCCTTGTCCCACAGCCAGACTGCTCCGTCGGCCACCCAGCCGAGGGGAAAGCAGCTGGGAGGGTGGGAATTGCCCCCGCCATCTCCACCAAACGACGTCGCATGAAGATCTGCTGTGCAGGGATTTTAATCGTGCCCTCCGCTGATGTAAAGACCTCAGGACCGGCCACAGGCCAGCTGCCCACTTGACATCAAGTGATGGTACACTGGAACTGCAAGTCTTTGGGAGAGAAAAAGCTGATCCCCCTCCCTCAAAAGGGGCTTGCAGAGCTGTGAATGGAGGGGTGGGTGGGATGTCCGCCTCTCTCAGCTCCGTCTTGTTTCAAAGGAGCAACACAGTAGTACTTGGTGAAAGTATTCCAGCTCCAGCTGGTCCCCCAGCAGGCCGAGTGCCAGCAGACCCCAGCGCCTGTTCAACAGCGTTGATCTGGACAGACTCCAGTCAAGGTCCAGTCCAGTCTGGAGTCAAGGTCAAGTCCAGTCTAGAGCAACTGAGGTTGCTCAGCAAGTGCCGAGGCCCCTCGACTGTGTCCTGATGCAGACTTCGAAATCGAAAGACAACACTTTAAAAGATTGGCATTTCACTGCTGATTCTTTACTAAATAGCATAGAAAAGGCATTAGGCTCAAGAAGGGAAGACCAAGGCTGTGGCACACGTGCCCAGAACAGAAAAGTGGGTGGGAAGGAGAATGTAAGGGTAGAGGCAGGATTGGTTTCTCGGGGATCATCAGTGAATACAGAACGACTCTCGGTGGTAATGAAGAGCTTGTGTCCTAGCTGCAGGCCACCTCTCACCCATGGTCTCTGTGAAGTCTCCCCCTCAGCCTCTCGGGGGGTAAAACTCACCCCAAACTCCAAGGTTGCACCTAAAAGCCAGTGTGTCCGGCTCCACACCTCATGCCCATGGGTGAACGAACCAACGCAAACCCCAAAGATGCTGGGAGGCACACGGAGGCCGCTGCCGGCCACGCCACGCGCTCACGGGGGGATCGGCAATAAAGCGTTGTCCCAAAAGTAGGGTTCTTTTACCCCGTGTGCAAAAAGCCGAATAACATGCACAGTTGAGATGTCAATTTATTTCATGTCTGCACAGAGATGGGTGCTAGGTGATAACTCCGTAACGCCAGCACCCCTTGGTTAACATGCAGTGACATTTTATACATTCTGAGTAGCTGTTATCAGTGTTTTTACCATTCCACATATTCATCCTTGCTTCTATTGGTTCTCGCAAGCCTCGTCTCCTACTTAAAGGTACAGTGTGTTTTAAATTTACAGAGCATGCTCAGTGGGTAGGGGTCTTTGCTTGGGCCGGGGTCTTCATTGCTGGAGGTGTGGTTTTTTTTACTATGTCAATAGTTCACTCATGGTTCAAGTGATTCTCACTTCAGCTTTATCAGCGGCCTTTTCTCATGCTTGTCTTGGTATTTCCTGGTTTGACTGTTTTATAGAATCATAGAATCGTTAAGGTTGGAAAAGACCTCTGAGGTCATCGAGTCCATCCGTTAACCCAACTGCCAGGACCACCTCTAAACCATGGCCCTCAGCACCACATCTCCCTGGCTTTTAAATACCTCCAGGGATGGAGACTCAGCCCCTTCCCCGGGCAGCCTGCGCCAGGGCCTGACCACTCTCTCCGTGAAGAAATTTTTCCTAATATCCAATGTAAACCTCTCCTGGCACAACTTGAGCCCATTTCTTCTTGTGCTGTTGCTTGCTACCTCAGAGAAGAGACTGACCCCCCCCCCGGCTCCAGCCTCCTTTCAGGCCATTGCAGAGAGCGATGAGGGCTCCCCTCAGCCTCCTCTTCTCCAGGCTGAGCCCCCCCAGCTCCCCCAGCCGCTCCTCCCCAGCCTTGTGCTCCAGCCCCTGCCCCAGCCTCGCTGCCCTGCTCTGGCCACGCTCCAGCCCCTCCATGGCCGCCTTGGGGTGCGGGGCCCAGCGCTGAGCACAGCATTCGAGGGGCGGCCTCACCAGTGCCCAGCACAGGGGGACGATCCCTGCCCTGCTCCTGCTGGCCACACTGTTCCTGATACAAGCCAGGGTGCCATTGGCCCTCTTGGCCACCTGGGCACACTGCTGGCTCATGTCCAGCAGCTGTCGACCAGCACCCCCAGGCCCTTTCCCGCCGGGCAGCTCCCAGCCGCTCCTCCCCACGCCTGCAGCGGTGCCTGGGGTTGTTGTGCCCCCAGGGCAGGACCCGGCCCTGAGCCTTGCTGACCCTCACCCCGGGGCCTGGGCCCATCGACCCGGCCTGGCCAGGGCCCTCTGCAGGGCCTCCCTGCCCTCCAGCAGATCAACGCTCCCGCCCAGCTGGGTGTCACCTGCAAACTGACTGAGGGGGCCCTCGATCCCCTTGTCCAGATCATTGATAAAGGTATTAAACAGAACTGGCCCCAGCACTGAGCCCTGGGGACACCACTGGTGACCGGCCGCCAGCTGGATTTGACTCCGTTCACCACCACGCTCTGGGCCCGGCCATCAGCCAGGTTTTCCCAGGGAAGAGCGCGCTTTTCCAAGCCGTGCGCAGCCGGTTTCTCCAGGACAATGCTGTAATTGCTGTGTGGGAACTCCTCAGCCCCGTGACCGGCAGACTCCTCTTGATCAGTCTTTTGTTTCTTCTTCCTCATCAGAAGTCCCTCATTAAACCACTTCTGTCAGTTCCAGGGTACGGACTAGAAAAGGAGGAAAATCCCGGGCCCAGGGCAGAGGCGGGAGCCGAGGGCCGGCGGGGGCCGCGGGGGCCTTCTGGGAGCTGTAGTCCGGGCCCCGCTGAGGGAACGCTCCATTTTCCCGCGCCGGAGCCCGCCGCGCCGCAAAATGCAGCCCCCCGGCAGGGATGGGGGGGCCCGGGGTGGGGCTGCGCGGTGACCCCCACAGCCGCCCCCGCGGCCACGTCTCCCGCAAAAGCCTTTGTGCACGGCGGCGCTGGGTTTTGGTGAAGGAAAGGGCGTTTTGGGTGCAGTGCCTGAGGTACAGGGAGCGCGCTGTTTTGTTTTCCAGTCGTGCATCTAACTGCTGTTTTCCTTTGTTTTAGACACTGGGGGTTTGCAAACGGTATGGCTGAGCAAGCAGGGGCAGGTTTTCGGATATAAAATTTTTTAGCTTTTAGCACGCCCCCCCTCCCATTTGTCTTTTTTGTGCAAGGAAGGAAATGAAGTACCCGAGGTAGTCTGCATTGCCCGTTTAAAATGCAGCAATGCTGTAGCAGCAGGGAACCGGTATATCCATCCATACGCTGTGGTAGGAATTTGTTAGCGAAGAGTTAGTGCCGGTGAGGAATCGTCACGTCCTCGTGTCGGAGAAGACGCGCGAAAGCGCCAAGGCGATGAGGACGCCTCGCGCCGTAGCAGTGCCTCACTTTGGTGCCTTTTCTCAATCAAAAGAGTTTGGCATCGATGGTATATAAGGAGTATATGACCCTGGTGTGTTTGCTTGGGTCACTGCAAATATTTATCCTTAGCCAGTGCGTCATAAGATACGTGCTGCTTTCTCTTCGCCTCAGCGGCAGAGATTCGGTTACAGTTTCTCTGTGGCAGAAACGTCCAAACGCTTTACTATTCCTGCACCGGAGGACTCCCGTTGTATGAGCTGCTGTCTCCATCAGAGTGCTGTGCTGTAGCGTGCATTCCGTCAGGGTATGAGGAACGGCACGGAGATGGGCTGGAGATGCGACATCTGCGAAGGGCAACATTTGTTGGGTTGGTTTTCTTTTAACTCTCAAATGATATTCTGTTGAGATGACATTTTTGAGCAATGTCAAGCCGTGAAAGGGATAATTTAACACTGCCCCCCCGCCAAAGCCTGCAGAATCGTTCTGTCGTTTCTAAATAGGTGCCCATGAAGGAGCTGGAGGGGGAGATGTCACTGAATTAGGCTCGTTGTAAGGGAAGCCTTAACAATGAAGAGCTACTCCAGTATCTTTTCGTCTCTCTCAAGAATGATGGGGTGATGTTCAACCCTGGGAAACCAATACCTTTAACGTTGGAGGCTGTCAGAGACGCTCTTCTGCTGAACATCTGACAAGAGGACATGGTATAGTGATGGACTTGGCAGTGATAGGTCAACGGTTGGACTCGATGATCTTAAGGGTCTTTTCCAACCTTAACGATTCTATGATTCTATGAAGAGGTCCAAAAATTTGGGTGCTGGGTAGTTCCCGTAAGGTGCTGGGCACTGTACTCGAATGAAGCGTGTTTGGCTCTGGGGCTGGAAGGCTGAATGCAGGCAGCTTGGGCAGGGTGTCAGGAGGGCGTTACGATGCTCGCTCCCTGGGCAAGGATCAGAGCATTGCACGTCTCGCTGCAGACGCAGCTGTAAATGTGTGTTACGCCAGGTATGGGGGAGATAAAACACCTCTGTAAATGACACAGGTGCCACCGTTTTGGATAAACTGTGGGCATCTTTTAGGGGTCCCTGCTGGCCCAGTGCACGTCCTGCTGTGCCTCGGGAATCGGCCGTGCGGCTGTGACGTACTGGCACATCTAGTGGACAACTGAACTGGGGCGATGGGTACGGTTACCACCCTCGCCCCTCACTTCTAGAGGATGCCAGAGTGGCACATGAATGAACCTCCACAATTAACACCTCCCTGAGGGTTATCCCAGGCCCAATTAGCTTGATTAAATGGTAAACTGAGGCAGCTCGTTGTTTCCTTACCAGTCACTGAGCCATCTCAGCCATGGGGACAGCCATTGCTGGGACGCTGGTGAGACTGGGCGAGGAGGTTTATAACCTGCTCAGTGTTTCATTTACCAACAAACACCAGTTCGCAGGTATTATTTGTGTGAGTTTGAGAAAGCAAGCCAGGAGAAGCCATCCTGGGTGGCCCTGGCTGGGTTCTGGCTTGGAGAAAGCCTTTCGCCAGGCCTAGCGGAGACTGGAGGGCTTGCTTGGTTATTCTTTTCGTCAAGGAAACTACTACGTGCTGTGTGTCTGAGCTGTCGAAAAGGGAAACGGGGCTCTGTGTGTTTGTAGAATCAGAGTTTCATAGGAAGACAGAGGTGGGAAGGGATGGCTGGAGGTCTCCCCTCCAAACTCCTGCTCATGGGAGGGCTAGCCCCAGAGCTAGATCAGGCTGCTCAGGGCCTTGGCCCCTCCAAGGGGAAGATTCCCCAGCCCCTCTGGGCACCTGTGCCAGTGCTGAACCACCCTCGGGGAGGAGGTTTACCCTTATCTAGTCAGAATTTCCCTTATTGCAAATTTCATAACCATTTCACTGTGCATATGTCAGAAGAGCTTGTCTCTGACTTCTCTATACCCCCCCACCCCAAAAAATAGCTGGAGAGAGTGATTAGTTGCCCCCTAACCTTTCTGTACTCCAGGCCAACTGCATGAGATTCAACAAGGCTCAGGGCCGGGTCCTGCACTTGGGGCACAACAACCGCAGGCACCGCTGCAGGTGTGGGGAGGAGCGGCTGGGAAAGGGCCTGGGGGTGTTGATTGACAGCCACCTGCACATGAGCCAGCAGTGTGCTCAGGTGGCCAAGAGGGCCAATGGCATCCTGGCTTGTACCAGGAACAGTGTGGCCAGCAGGAGCAGGGAGGTGATGGTGCCCCTGTACTGGGCACTGGTGAGGCCGCATTTCAAGTACTGTGTTCAGTGTTGGGCCCCTCACTCCAAGAAGGACATCGAGGTGCTGGAGCGTGGCCAGAGAAGGGCAACGAAGTTGGTGAAGGGTCTGGAGCACAAGTCTGGTGAGGAGCGGCTGAGGGAACTGGGGTTGTTTAGTCTGGAGAAGAGGAGGCTGAGGGGAGCCCTCATCGCTCTCTACAACTGCCTGAAAGGAGGCTGTAGCGAGGTGGGGGTCGGTCTCTTCTCCCCAGGAACAAGCGATAGAACGAGAGGAAACGGCCTCAAGCTGCGCCAGGGCAGGTTTAGGTTGGATATTAGGAAAAACTTCTTCACCAAAAGGGTGGTCAAGCATTGGAACAGGCTGCCCAGGGAAGGGGTTGAGTCTCCATCCCTGGAGGTATTTAAAGGACGGATAGACGTGGTGCTCGAGGACATGGTATAGTGATGGACTTGGCAGTGATAGGTTAACGGTTGGACTCGATGATCTTAAGGGTCTTTTCCAACCTTAACGATTCTATGATTCTATGATTCTATAACCAGCTCCTTCAGCCTTCCCTTGTATGCCACGGGCTCCAGCGCCTGAACTATCTCATTGCCCCCCCGCAGGACTCTGGTTTATCAGCATCTCTCTCGTGCTGTATTTCTGTAAGAAGGCTACGTCCCAGCCAAGGCCTCTCGGTTCGCAGGCTACTCTTTGTCCCCTGGTAGAACTGGAAAGCAGTGGGATGATGTGGCTGAAGAGACCTCAAGAGATGTCACGGCCCATCTCCCTGCTCCGAGGGAGGACCAGCCGCACCCCAGCAAGCCCGGTATCTGCTTGCCAGTCCTTCTAGCTGGCTCACAGACTCTCCGACTCATTTATCCATCCTGAAAAGATACAGCTGTAATGCTCTTGATTTGCCCAAGGTCTTCAATCTGTTGATTTCAAAGGTGAGATCATGTTATTTCCCGTGTTCTCCAGCCAGTCTGCCTTGGTCTCTCCGCAGGAGCACACACGACCGCTTGTGTTTCTCTGGTCCATTTTCCGCTTATGGTGACCGCCCTGAATTGGAGTAAAAAGTGTGGTTTTACCTAGCAGCAATTTGGCTACGAGGATTTCTGAGCGGGGAAGGGGAGAGAGTCGGTCACCTTTGGGAAGGCTGACGGCACCCGTGTCACCCCTCCTCACGGCCCCCTGGAAGCCTCCTGGTGACATCCTCCATAGCCTGTCCTCAGCCAGCCGTAGACCCAGAAAAGGTCCTGACCAGCTGCGCTTGTCTTCAATCCCTCATCGTTTTTGATCCCACTGGCCAAAAACCGTGGCCTTATTAGTGGAGGTGTCGCTTTTTGGCCACAAGTAAGCCCTCAGGAGTCAGGATTACACAAATGCAAATTGCTACCCTGCCTCCCCGGTCCTGCT
This sequence comes from Platalea leucorodia, assembly GCF_965183815.1. NCBI lineage: Eukaryota > Metazoa > Chordata > Aves > Pelecaniformes > Threskiornithidae > Platalea > Platalea leucorodia. The sequence continues at coordinate 130,874,972 of NC_138824.1, read as the reverse complement.
TCTTTTTTGAATCACCTCCGATGTGTTTTCATAAACCGCGACTGCAGGCTCTACAGGAGACAGGCCACCTTCTTGAAATAACGCTAAACCTAGTAAGATTTTCATAAGGCATTGGGGTCTCTGCCTCTTCTCTGACGGAAATAATAAATGACGCTAAAATCTTGATAATAAATTTAACATTTGTTGAAGTCAATTTTTTTAACTCAAGCAACTTGACGTGGTTATGGGAGATGACAACATGAAAACCATTCGGGGCTTGACTTTGTGGTTAAATAAACTTGGTGTCACCCGTTACTGATCCAGAAGACCCCGGGACTGAAGCAATACCAACCACCGTAGCTTTCACAGAGGCTTTTCCCCAGATCACGAACCTTAGGGATCTGGATATTTTGTTTAGCATCCAGAAAAGAGGGATTTTGACAAGATCTTCCTCCTTCGCGAATCAGCACTTTGGCCTCTCAGGGTCATGCTCGTTACGAGCTCAGGACGCAAGGCTGTCAGCTCCTAAGGCAACAGTTTGAAGCAGCCGTGACAACTGTAAACGCTGCTACGTCAACAGCAAGAATAATATTTTTTCTTGTTTTCTGGGACTCGGCTTGGGGAGACGCTTCGTGAAGCAGATAACGCTCACCGCTGCGCGTGGGATCAACTTCTCTTCAACATAGCACCTCTGCAAAATAATATTCTGAAATGTTTCGAGCCGACCACCCAAAATCAGCGGGCGTTTTTGCAAACTTTAGCCGTGGCTTTTTCAATCCCACGCTCCCCGTGTGGAAACCAGAAAGTACCAGGGAACAATAGCGGCCCGGGATTACTGCTGGCAGGGCGGAGGCTCTCGGCAAGGGTCAAGACAAAGAGGTAGGCTGGGGAAAAGGCGGATGAAAGAATGCATGAGGGCTGGAGACATGAGGCGTGATTATATTGTGCAACGGGGTGCTGCCTGCCAACGGGGCTGGCTCCGGAACGAGAGGCACCAAGAGCAACGCCGTGTCCGGGATAAATAGGGAGACCCCAAAATGGTACGGTACCCTTGGGAAGAGGGGGTGGAACAAAGGTGTTGGGAGCCATCGGCTTATGAGAGTGTTGCGGGGATGTTGTTATTAATGGTTTTAAAGTGTTTGGGTGATTAGCGCTCCAGAAAAACCCACGAGGAGATGAATACGTCTGTATTCGGTGCCGAGTTTGGATGCCGTACAGTGCTTGGAACCACATAACGGACAATAAGAATTACTGGCTAAAATCCCGCTGAGAGCGCACCGTCCAGCCTGCCCGCCGAAAGGCCCCGCCGAGGAAAGATTTTGTGATTATACTCAAGGGCTGTCAGAGCACAACACAAGGACTCGCCCACAGGCATGCCAGGTCTCTCTTATTTCAACGTGCAGACAGACGTGTCTGTACTGGGCAGCCTGGGTTTTGCTTAGATGATCAGCCCTAGGTTCTAGATCTAAGATGGTTGGTCAGGGCAGCACTTGGTCACTCGTAGCTTCTCCTAGGTCTAAGATGGTTGGTCAGGGCAGCACTTGGTCACTCGTAGCTTCTCCTAGGTCTAAGATGGTGGGTCAGGGCAAAACTTGGTCACTTGTAGCTTCTCCTAGGTTCTAGATCTAAGATGGTGGGTCAGGGCAGCACTTGGTCACTCGTAGCTTCTCCTAGGTCTAAGATGGTTGGTCAGGGCAGCACTTGGTCACTCGTAGCTTCTCCTAGGTCTAAGATGGTTGGTCAGGGCAGCACTTGGTCACTTGTAGCTTCTCCTAGGTGCTAGGTCTAAGATGGCGGGTCAGGGCAGCATTTGGTCACTCGTAGCTTCTCCTAGGTTCTAGATCTAAGATGCTGGGTCAGGGCAGCACTTGGTCACTCGTAGCTTCTCCTAGGTTCTAGATCTGAGAGAGTTGGTCAGGGCAGCACTTGGTTGATCAGGGCAGCACTTGGTCGCTTGTAGCTTCTCCTAGGTTCTAGATCTAAGATGGTGGGTCAGGGCAGTATTTGGTCGGTCCGGGCAGCACGTGCTCACTGGTAGCTTCTCCCTGGCCCGCGCTCCCCAGCTCCCGCTGGCCGTGCCCCTGGAGGAGCCCATGGCTACGTTCGGATTAGACCCTTCGGCCACTTCTCGAGCAGCAAAACCCGCGGGCTCCCGCCTTTCCCCGTCCCCAACGTCTTCCTTCGACGGCAACTTTTCCAAAATGGCCTTCTAGGCCCGCGCTGGGGCTGAACTTCGCCATCGGGGGGGGGGGGGGGGGTGTGCAGCCGCCTCCCCGCTTTCCCAACCGCACCGGGGCACCGGGGGGGGGGGGGTTTGTCACATTTTTAACATGAGGGGGACGCGGGGCCCCCCGGGAATGGCGGGGGGGGGGGGGGGGGGGGGGGATGCGGCGCCGCTCGGGCCCGCCCGGGCGGGGCCCCGCCGCTGACGTGCCCGCGCTTTGCGGGGCGGGAAGGGGGACGGGGCCGCACCGGGACCCCCCCGACCCCCCCCCCCCCAAAACCCCGGTGCGGCCCCGTCTCCCGCGGCGGCTGCGGGCGGGGCGGGGCGGGGAGGCCCCCGCGCCAGGCTCTCCCTTTGTGCCGTTGCCATGGTAACCGCATGCTGATGAGAGCGAGGCGGGCGGCCCCCCCCCCTTCCTCCTCCTCCTCCTCCCCCCCCCCCCCCGGGAGGCCTCGCCGCAGGCCCCGGCCCCGCCCCGCCTCCCCCGCCGGTCGCCTCCCGCCGCCGCGGGGAGCCCGGCCCCTACCGGCGGCTCTGCCCCCACCCCGGGGCGGGGGGGGCTCGGTCGCCGCGGGCCCATCCTGCCAAAAAAATGGCTCCTCCGTGTGTGTGTGTGTGTGTGTCCCCCCGGCCCCGGCACAAAGGCGGGGGGGGGGGGGGGGGGGAAGGAAGGAGCCCGGTCCCCGCCCCGGTCCCGCCGCGGGTGGGTTGCGGGGTGCGGGTGTTTGCCGGGGGCCCCCCGCGGGGAAGGGAGGCGGGGAGGGGCGGCGGCGAGCGCGGCTGGGGGGGGGGGGGGGAGGACGGGGCTGGTTCTGGGCTCTTCGGAAATGGGAGGTGGCTAAGGCGGGCAGCGGTGGGAGCGATGGGAGGGCGGCGGGGCGGCGGCGGCTGAAGGCGGGGTGGGCGGCGGGAGAGAGGAGCCGCGGGGGTGGGGGTGGGGGGGAACCGGGACGGGACGGGACCGCTCCGGTCCCCGCCGCATCCCCCCCCGGAGCCGCTGCCCCCGCCACCCCCGCCCCCGTCCACACTCGGTTATTCCGGAGCCGCGAGAGGAAACGAGGGAGCGCGGAAAAGGAGGAGGGAGGAAAGGGTAAAAAAAAAAAAAAAAAAAAAAAAAAGAAAAAAAAGAAAAAAAAAAGGGGGGGGGGCAGCGTTTAAATCCCTTCCCCCCGCTCCTCGCCGCCTCCATTCCTCCCTTCATTCGACCTCCCCTCCGCAGCCGCCGGTGAGTCCCTCGCCCGCTCCCCCCCCCCCCCCCGCGCTTGTCATTCTCGCCCACTCGCCGCGTTCCTCTGCGGGTGGGTTTTATCCCCCCTCCGGTCCGTCTGTCGGGGGGGGGGGGGGGACGGGACGGGACGGACACACAGACACGGGACGGGATGGCGGTTAACCCCCGCGGCGCTGGGGAAAGGCCCCCGGCGTGGATGCGGCCGACGGAGGCTCGGCGGGGCGGGGGGGGGGGGGCCCATCCCGCTCCCCGCGGCGGCGGCCGGGTCCCGGGAGCGATCGTAAATCACCGGGGGGGGGGGGGGGGGCGCTGCCCGCTTGGGGGGAGGGGGAACACGGGGGGGGGGAGGGGGCTCCGCGGGGGTCCCGGGGCGGGGACACCCCCCGCCGCGCGCCCGGCGTGACGTCACCGCGCGCCGTACCCCCCTTCCCCCGCAGCGGAAAGTTGGGGGTGCGGGGGGGGGACGGGGACCGGAGCGGGGGGGGGGGCGGGGGGAGTTGGGAGTTTGCGGCCCGTTTGCGCCGTGCGGGGGGGAGGCGGGACGAGGCTGGAGCCGGCGGCCCCCCCCCGAGCCGCCCCCTCCTCCCGGGGAGCCCCGTATTGTCCCCGCTTCCCGGGAAGCGGGCAGGGATATTTGGGAATAACGTTTCCCGCGGGGTCTGGCCGCTGAGAAGTGGGGTTGCTCGCCCTCCCTGCCCGTGGGGGGCACGGGGGGGGGGGGGGATTCAGCCCCTCCCGGTGCCACCCTCAAGCTGGGGGACCCGCTGCCCTCGCCGCCGAAACGCCCGCTCGCTGCTCGGGGCGCGGGCACGACCCCGGCGGTTGGGCGGCATCAGGATGGCGGTCGCGCTCCCTTGTGAACCATCCGCGGTCCCTCGGCGCGTCGGGCTGGTTGTCCTCCCTTTGCTATTTAGGTTTCGGGTTGGTTTTATTTTTTTTTTTTTTTTTTCGGAGAAGCGGCATCCGTATTTCCCACGCCGGCCTTTCCGTGCCATCCAGCCGGTGGCCGTTCTGCCCCGCTGGCTCCCGCGGGCTGCTGGCCTGTGGCTGCCTCGGCTGTTGTTGCCCAGCGAATCGCCGGTTGTATTTTGCCGAGTGGCCGCTGTGCTGTTGAAGTGGCAGCCATTTGGTCACCGTGGCATTACTTGACACGCTGCCTTTGCTTGCCGTCGAGTCCTGCCTCGATAGCTATTGTACGCTCCTGAAGTTGCTTTCGAGACGGGCAGCGTCTTTCTTTGCATTTGTCTCAGTGCTGTGGCTGCCTTGACTTCTGCGGCCAGTTACTTAGTTGCCAGGATGGCTACTGTAAGATTTTCTATGGCTTTTGTCTGCAGGGTCTGTTTTGCAGTGCTGTGGTTCTTGGGGAGCAGCGTGTCCTTACCCAGCTAGCCACTCAAATCTCTTTTCCTTAGCTCCGATTGTACTGGGTGGATTGCATGGGAACCGCTGTGCTTTCCAGCATCGGAAAAGTGAGGAGAAAGTAGTGCGCCGTTATCCTACGGTTCGTAGCAGGAGAGCAGAGGAGGAGGAGTTGGAAATGCCCCTCATTTTGTGTCCACCTGAACGGCGGAGCGTGGTTACGCACCCTGCGGGTACGCTTCTGCCTAAGGCTTCAGCCTCCGGCCCTGACTTCCCACCAGAACCAGCGTCTCGGTGGCCGTGCGTCTGCCAAATCCGCCAAATCCGTGCCTGGTTACCTCAGCTTCGTAACCCCAAAAATCCCAGGGTGGTTTGAGTTGAAAGGCAGACCCTCCTTTCTTCTAGGCCCGAGGGTATTGCGCATCACTGCGGTGCTGCACGTGCATCCCCGAGGGGCCGGAGCCCCGAGCTCATTCCCCATGGATGGGACGCTGGTCAAATTGTTTGTTGGAATGAATTTCATCCTTTTTCCCCCCGTTTCTTGGCCAAGTTGTTATTTTTACGTGCGTTATTGGTGGCTGCACCACCGATGGCTTGTGTATTTCCCCAGCTTCTTGGGGAACGATCTGGTTTTTCAAACCAGACTTTTCCCACTGTGATTCATGACAGAGCTTTTCAAGTACGGCCATTGAGAAGTGAACAATATAGTCCCATGGATCGTGCTGGAAACGATAAAAACCCTCCAAACATTTGAAAATTAAATGTGCAGTGAATCCTGATGAAGAAGATGAACAGGTTTAACCTGCTGCCGTGGCCTGCCTTTACCTCTCTTCGTATGCGTTTACCTCCTCCCCCAGATTTTCTGCCTCTTGGATACCTCTGAAAGGTTCTGGCATCCTCACCTTTAGGTTTGTCTGCCCAAGGGATTGCGATCAGGTTTCTTGTGGGCATACTTGCATTCCAAAATAATACCGGGCATGCAAGGAACTATGATTCTATAGCACAGTGGGATCACTATGCTAAAAGCAACCCAATCTGTATTTTTCTTCGAGAGGGGGGAGCCTTTATTTGTAACTGAACTGAATCAGGCAGGTTTCGCTCTTCCCAAAGCTGAGCCTCTGTCACTCCTTGGGTACCTTCCTGGTGCCTCCTGGAGCTCCCCCATCTTCATCAGTGTTTTTCTGGGGGGGTGGAGGTGGCGTTGAGGGATCGCTGTGGGATACGGAGCTGTGTAGGGAAGGATATGTATTTACCAGACCCGGGGTGAAATAACCTTGGCAAATGCAGTCTCTGGAATTGGTCTGAGCATTTATTCAGCTGTGCCCCTCCTTAAATATCTACCTGAATGTTTATTCAATCTTATATTTTTCCTTTTTGGCTGTCTGCCTTTTCTTCTGAGAACCCAGTTACCTCCTCCATCAGGCTCTGTCTTCCCCAGTTCTGGTTTTTGTTTCTCCCATTCTCTTTTGGATAAAAAAAAAATCTTGCCTCCAGTGGATTTTCTGATCTCTTTCTTCCTCCATTAGGAGATGCTATGGAAGTATGAAGTATGTTTCCTGCGTTTATCGCTTCATCTCTTCCATCTGTACTTCGTGAGGACTGTTCCTAGTGAAGCACAGAATAGCAATGCTTTACAAATTTTTTAAAGGCCAAAGGAGAAGGCAACACAAGTTCTGAGTGTGTTTAAAAGTGGAGGCATCTCTGAAAAAGTCGTGCCCTTAACTAAGTGAGCTACACCCAGGGTATGTATTCTCTGCAGAATTAATTCATGTCGTCACTGCCCGAGTCTGGTCACAGGGGATGGTTTAACACGAACGTGGGGTGCTGCGTCTCGGTGCCTCGCCTGTGTTACTGAAGCTGCAGCGGCGTCCAAGACGTGTTGCCAGGTTGGCCAGGTACCTGTCCCATTGCTCTTTGCGTCACGCTGAGCTGGACACCAGAGAATCCTTCTGTCCTTCCAGTCAGTGTGGTGGGCAATTGTGGGCCCACAACCCGTGTCCTCAGCGGGACGTGGATGGAGAATGATGAGACAGAAGGAGATGTTTCCAGCTCAAGTGGTTTGAGCTTCACCTCTCTACCTTAGTCTGGTTGGCCGATTTGGGCTTCGAGCGTTTGGGGGTGAGGATTTGGCATACGTTAAAAGTTTAACACAAGTCAACTTTGTGAGGAAGCGATCCCTTCAGAAGCCTCGCCTTGCTTCCAGTTTCGGATAATGCTCCTGCGGAAATCTCTGGCAGTCTGTTTGCTGTGTTTGTTGTGGCAGCAAACACTGATTTGTTATTGTCTCCTGCAAAAATATCAATGTTTGATTGATTGTCGTGGCAGTATTTTCACCTACAAACCAAAGGGTAACTGCAAGATCGTCTCTGAGCAATTTTAGCCAATGATGGTCTGTCTGGGCTTTGCTGAAGCAGGGTGGCTGGTTGCTTTCAGTCTTCCCTCGCGTCTCCTGCCCTGGTGACGTTGTTCGTCATAGATCAGTTTAGCTGGAAAATTTTAGTCTCGTACTTCCCTGCCTTACGAGGCACCTGGTGATACCCTGTTTCTTCCACAAGGTCTCTCTGTGTTACAGATCGTTTAAGGGACGGTTGCATTTGAGCAACCTTCATCTCTTTGGACAGTGGACTGGATATACTGTGTGTGTAGGTACATTTATGTGCGTGTATATATATCACAATATGTAAAATAGTCTGTGTAACATAATACATCTTAGATAATGTTATCTCTTATATTAAATTTTATATTGATACATATAGCGTAGTGTATTAGAATCATAGAATCTTTAAGTTTGGAAAGGACCTCTGAGATCATCGAGTCCAACCGTTAACCCAACTGCCAGGTCCACCTCCAAACCACGGCCCTCAGCACCACATCCACGTGTTTTTTGAGCGCTTCCAGGGACTGTGATTGCAGCGCTTCCCTGGGCAGTCTGTCCCAATGCCTAACCATTGGATATAAATTATTGGATATAAATTGTATCTATAGCATAGTATTTTGGATATACTACTGCTTTTCTTTCAGGCAGTGCAATAGATGAAGTGGTTTTCCTCAGAATTATTCAGACTTTGCCAGGCACATGAAGAGGGTCTGCCCTCTATGAAAAGTGGTTTATCCAGCCATGCTTATCCACCAAGCTTTCCTCATACGTTGCTAGACCATCGCTTTCAAAGGACATTTTCGCCCAGAGCTGGGCTCCATCGCCTCTTGGCCACCCTCTCTGTGACTGCTGATGGCTTTAGCATTGAAAACCCTGTTCTGATCAACTGGCTGGTCACAGCACGTGGCAAGGAATGTCGCCTGGCGGTCTTTGCAGAAAATATTAGAGCATTTATTTTAGAATAAAATAAAAAAAAAACCTGTAAAGATTTCCAGTGATACGCTAGATCCCCGTGCAAGTTTTTCAAGTGATTGATTTCTCCCACTTTTCAGATTTTGCACTGTTTCTGTGTGGAATTATGGATCTAGCTGAAGGTGAAGCTAGATCCGTTGGCTCTGGGGGCTGGGGTCTTTGTCTTGTAGGTTAAAGAGCTCTCTGCTGTCAGAAATCTTCTCCCTTTGTAGTACTCATAGGCCATGCTCAAGTTGCCTTTTAATCTTTTCTCTGATAAGCTAAATATATTGAGCTTCTTAACTCCTCCCCCTTACACTAAGAGCCTTATCAGACTGACTTCTTGTTCTTTTTTGGAAGTTTTCAATTTGTCAGCATCCTTTTTGGAGTAGGCCCGTGAAAACTGCATGTGCTCCTTCCAGAATGGTCCCACCGATCCTGTATATAGTCAGGTAAAAATCATCTCTCCGTTCCTGCTCCTGCGGAGTGTTCCTCTCTTTGTGCACTGGTGGATCTCATTCATTCAGGAATAGCCGCCTTAGAGGTCTTGTGCTGGGAACTCGTGTTCGGTTTGCCGTCAGCCGTTAATTACAGGGCCTTTTCAGAGCTTCTGTTTATCCTTGGATCTTCATCCTTGAAAGATGGATGAAGATCCAAGATCCTTCATCCTACGTTCTTCTGTTCTTGATGTAAAAATCTTCCATAATTAAAACACTTGTCTTTCTGTGCCAACCCCGTTGCAGCGGTAACACGAACTGGTCTGTGCCAGAGTTTCCATTTCATCATTTACCGTCTCGCCTGTCTCGGCACCACCTGCAAACGTTACCCATGTTTCTGCAAACTTTGTTCAGCCGGCGCCTTCACTGGCTACCAGCGGATTCCGTGATGGGCCACCGTGGCCTCTCAGCGGCGAGCTTTGGGCGACTTGCTTTTTGACGGTGGATCCATGCGTGAGGTCTTTTTGCTGGGACAGGTCATGCTTGTGCCGTAGCTGTGCACCAAGCTTCAGCCCACAGGTTGTCACGTGCTGCTTTACAGAGATTACCCAAGGCATTAAAAATATCTCGGGCAGTGGTTTCACTTGCAATCATGCCTTTGCTCCTGGCATTCCAGTCTGAGCCTAATTTGGGGTGGGTCTCTGGGCCCAGGTGCCCTGTGGGCTGTGAGGCAGATGATGTACCTGGAGGTGGTAGCGCTTTGGCATGAATTGCTTGCTTTGAATTCTCTTGGGATCGGGGAGAATTTTAGATACTTGTGACTTTTAATCCTTTGTTGTATTGTGACCAGGAAGATCTTGATTTAGCCGTAAACATCATGTTTTCTGATTTCATAAAATTGCAAGAACTTGGTGAAGTACGTAAGGCAAAGCCTCTTCTTCCTCCCAGGGGAGGTTCGGCACTGGCACGGGTTCCCAGGGAGGCTGGGGAAGCTCTGTTCGTGACAACCTCAGCTGGCTTTGCAGTTTGCTATGAACAGGGGGGGTTGAGTGGAGACCTCCAGCGATCTCTTCCCGTGTAAATCTTCCTGTGACACAGGTGGGTTTCCCTTCCCTCAGCCCTACAGGTGAAGGCAGGATCATCCCACTACCCAGTTCTGTAGACCAAGGAAAAGCTGCGGGATCCCATCCCAGGCAAGGGAGTGACTCAAAGCTTATCAGTGTCTCAGGTCGGCTGTACGATTGTTCCTGTGCCCATCTCCCTCGCCCCAATTCACGCCTTTCCTTCTCGATCTGTCTGTCCATCTTCCTCCTGCTCCGATGCTTGCCCTTTGCACAAATGGTTCTCGCATTGGCTTCGCCGTCAGTCGTTGAATCCCTAGAAGCACAGAATCAAAAGGGCGTCCTTGGGTCCCTTTGGGCACTGTGCCAGCTACTTTCTTTTGCAAACTTAGTGAATTCTGTCTTAATGATTTTCTTTTGCCCCTGTTAAGCTCTGTGTCCCTCAGCATTCTGGAAACTGCTTTCTGCAGCTTCTCCAGTCCGCTTTCACCTTTCCTGATGTTGGGTAACTGAAGCATTACATGGTCTACCAGAGGATGTCTGACACGTGCAATGTCCAGCGGCATTAATACTTTTTCTTGTTGCTTGATGATGCCTTGCCTGATGCCTTCAAAAGAACAGTGGTGCCCATAGCTCTCCTGTGATTAACAAATCCCTCTCCTCAGTGCTCCCTACTGAAGACCAGAAGTTCTTAGGGCGGGTGTGCTTGTCACTTCTCTTCAGTGTATCACTCAGCACTTTGTACTATCGAACTTGTTAAAAACATACCAGTGACCCTACTAGGTCCATCTAGTCCAGAGTCCGCTGCTCCAGCAGTGGTCACTACTGGATCCCTAGGAAGGAGTGGGAATTACGGCAAGCTGCCGTGCTGTTGTCCTCTGATACTCCTACAGCTTCCAGCTGTTTTCAGCGGAGGGACTGCCGTAGCTGGATGTGGTTTCTCGCTGTTCGATAAGCACCAGTTACTCTCTCTTGCACGAAACTCTCCAGTCTCCCCTCAAGCCCATGCAAACTTCTAGCACCCATCGTGTCCTGTGGTTGGGAATTCTGCAGCCACCCATTTCAAGAACTCTTTTTGTTCGTTTTGAACGTGTTTCCTTGTGGCGTTATTTGATGGTCCTCAGTTCTTCTACTGCAAAAGACGGTGAAAAATCATTTCCTATGCAACTTCTACTTTTCATATACGGTTTTACAGTCCTTGATCATATCCTCACTTAGTGACCCTTTTCTCTGGACAGAGATGTCTAACCCGCTCAGTCCGGCCTCTTCACTGCCCTTTCTAGTTCCTGTGGAAGGAGCAGAACTGCACAGACATTTCAAGTTGTGGGAAAACCATGGGTTTGTGCAAGGGCATAATGACATCCTCAGTTTCGTTTTCAGTTCCTTTCTCAGGAATTCCTAGCATGTGGTTTGCTTTCTTGATGGCTGCTGAACGCCAAGGTGACGTTTTCATGGATCTGCCTCTCATATCCGAAGGGTATCACTCTTGAGTGGCACTGGTCAGCTGAGAGTCCATCGTTTCATGTGTGGAGATGGAGTTGTTTTTTCTCTGTGTGCATTGCTTTATGTTTATCTAGATTGAAGTTCATGTGCCATTTAATTGCCCAATCACTCCTCTTGGAAAGTTCTCCTCAGTTGGTTCTCATCCTCATTATTACCCTCCTTAATTTACTCTAATCAGCCTCATTGGCTTCCCTCTGCCCTTTTTCTATATCCATCCTGGTTTTGCTTCTTAAGTGTTTTATTCTCTTAAGTTCTCTCTTCAATCATGAGCATCTGCGATACGGACGGTGTCTCCTAACTTAACGCTGTTGGGAGATAGGACCCTGATCCCTGCGAGGATCCCACAGGCTTTCTTCCACCTAGCCTGATACTTTCAGCACTTCATTCATCCATTCAAATCCATTTGCAGAGTTTGATCCTTCTAGCTTCTTCTCTACACTCTGACTAGTTTGCCTGGGACTGAGGGCTCTGCGCAGAGTCATATCCTTGCCTGGACCTCCCTCTGCCAGCTTCAGAACGATACGGGTCTTGGCAGAAAGGGGTGACCGTGCTTTTCACTGGTCTGTTACTGAAGGGAGGGGTGGATGATGTGGCTGCCCTGACTTTGGATTCAGATTCTGGTTTCCTGTATTCTTATATATGTCCTGCAGCTGCAAAGTTGCCAGCAATTTCCCCTAGTAAACACCTGCAGCCGAAGTCTGGAACCATGATGGGTTGGCAGGTGGATAACTTCCATGTACCACCAGTAAGGAGCTATGGTACGTGGAGTCACGGTCACAAGTTGCAGCAAGGAAATTACGACTGGTGATGGGTGCTTCAGCACTGGAATGGGTGTCCAAGGTCAGCTGGGAAAGCTTCGCTCCTGGAGATCATAGAACCATAGAATCGTCAAGGTTGGAAAAGACCCTTAAGATCATCGAGTCCAACCGTTAACCCAGCACTGCCAAGTCCATCTATACCATGTCCTCGAGCACCACATCTACCTGTTCTTTAAATACCTCCAGGGGTGGAGACTCAACCCCTTCCCTGGGCAGCCTGTTCCAATGCTTGACCACCCTTTCGGTGAAGAAGTTTTTCCTAATGTCTAACCCAAACCTGCCCTGGCGCAGCTTGAGGCCATTCCCTCTCGTCCTATCGCTTGTTACTGGGGAGAAGAGACCAACCCCCACCTTGCTACAGCCTCCTTTCAGGCCGTTGCGGAGAGCAATAAGGTCTCCCCTCAGCCTCCTCTTCTCCAGACTAAACAACCCCAGCTCCCTCAGCCGCTCCTCATAAGACTTGTGCTCTAGACCCTTCACCAACTTCGTTGCCCTTCTCTGGCCACGCTCCAGCACCTCGATGTTCAGGACTTGCCTGGACGAGGGCCTGAGCAACCCCGTCTAGATTTGGGGTCACCCCACCTGTGAGCAGGAGTTTGGAGCGGAGACCTGCAGAGGTCCCTTCCAGCCAACATCTTCCTTTGAGTCTCTGGGCAGCTAACCTGTGATGTCTGTGAGTAATTGACTTTGCATTCCTTACTAAGGGGACATCTATGTATAAAAAGAGGGGTGTTAAGTATTCCAATAGACCCTAAAACCCTAACAGCTCCGCAGGTAAGGTGTGCTCAGGCGTTGCAAATAGAGAAGACGCTGCACTTCTGAAAATAGTGAGTATGGAGAGCGTGATGTGTCCGTCCTTTGCGTCACGCGTCCATCCCGCTCGCAGAGGGAAGAGCCCAGTGTGTTGCGTTTTGTGGTCCTCCGCCGGGCTCTGCCGGCCTGTGTCTCCAAGAGATGATGCAGAGGCCCTCCTCTGGGGAGACCGAATGAGTCTTCCGAGATTTTTAAGTAAATCTGTTACATACTTACAGTCATTTTAGTGTGCCCTCAGGAATCGTTTTACGATTAACATAACCTTCTGTAGTACATCTAACCTTCATTTAGTGAATCAAACTTTATTTTCAGTTGCTTCTGCAAAAATTAATATCTTCTTCTATGCTGTAAATTAAGCTATTGTTAACTGCATGAATGTTTTTATTATTTATTACCTCGCTTTAGCTCTAATTGTGGTTTTTTTTTTTTCACTGTGCTTATCAAAAAATATTTTTTTTTTTTCCTCACATACATTTTTCATTGAATGGAAGTTCCAGAATTACAGCTTTCATACTTAAAATAACATTCTTACTCCTTATGGTTGTGCGGAATTAAGAAAACAAAACATTAATGTAGACTTAATAAAATGTAAACTGGCTTTGTCTCCTAAGACTGCCAGTGCTATGCAAGTTTATTTTTAGTACTCTTATTTGGCACCCTTTCCTGAAATGTGAGCATTTTAATTTTTATTTATCATTTTACTGGGGAGAAGGGGAGCACCATGACAAGAAAATTTGTCAACAAGTACTGTTGACAAATAAATCAACAAGTACGTATAAGAGAAGGATTAAAGCTGTTGTCTCAGGTTGAGTCTGGGAGGTATTACATTAGCCATAGAATTGTAGAATGGTTGGGGCTGGAAGGGACCTTTAAAGATCATGTAGTCCAGCCCCCCCGCCATGGGCAGGGACACCTTCCACTACATCAGGTTGCTCAAAGCCTCATCCAACCTGACCGTGAACTTTTCCAGGGATGGAGCATCCACAACTTCTCTGGGAAACCTGTTCCAGGGCCTCACCACCCTCATCGTGAAAAATGTCTTCCCTGTGTCCCATCTCAACCTACCCTCTTTCAGTTGAAGACCATTGCCTCTTTTCCTTTCATTACAGGCTATGGTAAAAAAGTCTCCCTCTGTCTTTCTTATAAGCCCGCTTTATATATTGAAAGGCCGCAGTAAGGCCTCCCCAGGGCCTTCTCTTCTCCAGGCTGAACAACCCCAACTCTCTCAGCCTTTCTCCATAGCAGAGCCATTCCAGCCCTCTGATCATTTTCGTGGCCTCCTCTGGACCTGCTCCAACAGGTCCATGTCTGTCTTGTGCTGGGGAGCCCAGAGCTGGACGCAGGGCTCCAGCTGGGGTCTCACCAGAGCAGAGCAGAGGGGCAGAATCCCCCCCCTCGCCCTGCTGGCCACACTTCTTTTGATGCAGCCCAGGAGATGCTTGGCTTTCTGGGCTGCGAGCGCACATTGCCTGCTCATGTCCAGTTTTTCTCCCACCAGTATTCCCAAGTCCTTCTCCACAGGGTTGCTGTCAGTCCTTTCATTCCCCAGCCTGTATTGATACTGGGATTGCCCCGACCCAGGTGCAAAACCCAGGATCTTGCACTAGGCCTGGTTGAACTTCATGAGGTGAGGTTCATATTGGCCCACTGCTCTCAAGGTCCCTCTGGATGGCATCCCTTCCCCCAGGCATATCAGCTGCACCGCTCAGCTCAGTGTCATCTGCTAGCTTGCTGAAAGTGCACTCAATCCCACTATGTCATCGATTAAGGTATTAAATAGTATTGGTCCCAATATGGCCCCCTGAGGGACACCGCTCATTACTGGTTTCCACTTGGACGTTGAGCCGTTGACTGTAACTCTTTGGATGTGGCCATCCAGCCAACTCCTTATCCATCAAGCCCATATCTTCTCCGATTTGGTGGCAAGAATGTTGTGGGGGACCATATCAAAGGCCTTACAGAAGTCCAGGTAGATGATATCTGTAGCTCTTCCCTTGTCCACTGATGCAGTCACTCCATCGTAGAAGGCCACTAGATCAGTCAGGCATGATTTGCCTGTGGTGAAGCCATGTTGGCTGTCTCTAATCACCTCCCTGTGTCTTCCATATGCTTTGACCTAACTTCCAGGAGGGTCTGCTCTATGATGTTACCAGGCACTGAGGTGAGGCTGACCAGTTGGTGGTTGCCAGAGTCCTCCTTATTACCCTTTTTAAAAACGGGTGCAATATTCTCTCTTCTCCAGTCACTGGGGACTTCATCTGACTGTCACGACTTTCAAATATGATGGAGAGTGGCTTGGCAACTACATCAGCCAGTTCCCTCAGGACCCTGGGGTGCATCTCGTTGGGTCCCATGGACTCGTGCATGTTCAGGTTCCTCAGGTGCTCTCAAACCTCGGCTTCCCTTACATCCATGGGTAGATGTAAATCAAGAGGGGTTCATTCAGCTTGTCTATTAAAGAGTGTGTAATTTGCCCTTCCGTACAGAATGAAGTTTTGGAAAGCGGACATAAACATCTCTTAGTGACTCATTTTACGCAATATTTTGAAGATAGAAGAATCCAATGAAATCCCAGTACATTATCAATTTTTGTAATTTTCTAGGAGTAAATTGATTTTATATTGGCAACTGTCACTGGTTTTATACTGAACTAGTATATTTTGATTTCTGAGCAGTAACAGCAGTTTTCACTGCAGTTGCAGACGGTTGTTTCGTGATATTTCTAAGTTTGCTGTGTAACACCGTGCTGCCAAGCCTCCCCAGTCTTCGCGGCCGACGGCTGCTGGTGGTCGGATGCTTCTGCCGCACGCGCGGTGTTGGGGGGCTGCAGAGGACGGGGAGGTGCGTGCTCCGATCACGGGGTGCGTGCGTGCAGTGGCGCAGGAGTGGCCCACGGGAGCGGCCCACGGGAGCAGGGCAAGCAGGCAGAGAAGGCTTTAGCCAACGCTCGCTGCCTTCAGCCTGGGCTCGTGAGTATTTTAATCCTCGGGGATCCTCCAGTTTCACGTTAGTATTGGGGGAGGGATGTAGTTAAACTTCATCCACTGGGTAGGCAAGAGTTTTAACTGGAGTATGATTATTTGTCCAGGTCTACAGTCTTATTCCTTGATTAATCCGCCTTCCAGCCGGACTTCACAGCCCCTGCATCCACCCAGTGTTGTAATTATTTTGTAGGAGACAGAAAAATGCCTGTGTTTCAAAACTACCTTTCATTTGGTGTCACGTAAATATATTTCTTCTTAACAATATTTACCGAGTAAAAAAAATTTGCAAGTCGTGGGAATAGTCACGCCCAAGATAATATTAGCCGCAAGTGTTTGCCCGCTGTCATCTTGGTATTCAACCATTTTGGCACCCTAATCTCTTTGCTCACACAATCATTTTCCTTTTTAACAGTAATGTCACGCTCAATCAAAAGACTGATGATAAGACTGTGATGTGCAGCCTGAACCCTGAACTATTAATTTATTGCTATCTAACGCTAAAACCAGCACCCTTCCCTTTCCTTCCCTCCCTGTCTCTACCGTGCCCTATAGAAAGACACCAGGGTTCAAACATGAAGTCAGGTCTGTAGCCGTTGGGAAATGTT
Organism: Platalea leucorodia; assembly: GCF_965183815.1. Lineage (NCBI taxonomy): Eukaryota > Metazoa > Chordata > Aves > Pelecaniformes > Threskiornithidae > Platalea > Platalea leucorodia. The sequence goes on along the minus strand of NC_138824.1, from coordinate 130,858,633 downwards.
TTACTTCAGGTTGTCCGATTGCAGTATTTTGGACGAAACTTTGTGTTTTCAAGATACGACGCAGTTGTTAACCCCGATTAAATTGCTGGGAATTTTCCTTTTGTTTTATAAATGAGGGAAATGGAGACGGGAATTAAAAATGTATTCCCTGGGACCGTCGTTCGCTGGGCGTTATATATAAATATGCCGACTTCTGACTTCCCACCCACGGTGCGTGTCCCCTGGCTATACTGCTCCAGTGGGCACTCCCTTCTGAGTGATCTTTGCCTGTCAAGAGGGATCCCTTGGTTATCATCCCATCTTACTTGCAGGACACTTCCCAGCATCTGCGATGTGTTAGAAAGCAGCTGTCCCGTGCAGTGCTAACCCGTCCCTTTGCAGAAGGGGGAAGAGAAAAACCAGGATGGGAACGCAGAGCTAATGAATTGCAGAGAAGCAGACCCAGTTTAATTCTCACATCTTCTGACTTCTAAATCCCTGCCTTTGCAAGCCAAATGCCTTTGATTTCACCTAGGATTTTGGATGTAGTTCCTACATTTCAAAAAATTACTTAAGGAACGGTCACGGTGTACTTTCGACAGCTCCCAGCTGAAGAAAACAAGAGATTTGAACTTCAGAACATCTGTACTTAGACTAAAGGGGGAGCTGACTCCAAACTTATTTTCCGTGGACTGGCATCTAGCGGCAAATAACGCCGGCTACGTCTGTAATAACGACACCGGTGCGCAGCGCTGGCTGTCCATCACCGTGGTGTTGCTTTGTACGGTCTTTGGTCAACGAGTGCTCTCCCTGACGATGCCCGAGCGTGGTTTAGGAGTTAGCGCAGGACCGTGCCGATTGCCAGTGGCTGGGTTGGATGTGTCCGTCCCCTTTTGGAGGGTCAGAGAATTTTGCTGTGTAATGCGTCGCCCCCAGGACCAGACAACAGGCACTGTCCCATTTTATTTAAAAGTACAGATGCTGTCAAATTGCCCCTTCTTGCAGCATTTGTGGTCCTGATGGCTGGCAGAGTTTTTAACTCATTTCTTCTTTGAGATTGAATGATCCAGCCGCGCACCTTGACATCTTTGCACTCAGTGCCTCCAACTATGTATATGGTCTACCAGGCGATGCGTAAGCAGAGCCTCGGTGGAGAGAGGAGGCTACATCAGTGCTGTTCCCCTCCGCCCCCGAAGCATCGCAGCTGGCTCGGGGGGGACTCCTGTGTCACGTAGCACAGTCACGCTCTGCCTGCTGCACCTCCCCTCCTGCTTGGACCAGGTCTGGATCCGCCTGAGATGACTGGGACGTTGCAGCAGGAGAAGATCAGGAGTAGCAGATAATAAAAGGAGGGCTAGCTGGACCTTAGCTGGCTTTTAACCTTCTCAAGCAGACTGGAGCCCCATGCTCGGGCTGCCCATCCTGGAGCTTGCTCTGCCGTTGAGTGCCAGCCAAAGTGACAAAGCCCTTCAGCCCTCTGTGGATTTGGAGGCACCTCCCAGACCCCCCTGTCTCACTGGAAATTGCCTGCCTTGCTGTTGGGACATGTGCTGGGTGTACCTGTGTGTGCCGCCCCGGCACGTGCAAGCCTTTGGGGCACAGATTTGTCATTTACAGTCCGGGGCCAAGCCCCCAGACACCATCCCAGACAAGTTGGTCCTATTCCCATTTCCTCCGCTTCCGTTGCCATCTAGGAAAGTTGATTTTCTCAGCCCCTCAATGTGTAAATGTTATCCTGAGCCAAGGGCAAACATTCACCCAGCTTTCTAAGAGAGACCAAGGTTTATACTTTTTACCTATTTATACTTAAATAGGTAAAAAACCTGAGTGCATCTCATTTGAGAGGGACTCGATTCCAGTTTTGTTATCCGTGATGGGTTGCTCCACACTACAGCCTGGGAAGGAGAGAGCTTATCTGTGTCCTTCAATAGAATCATAGAATCGTTAAGGTTGGAAAAGACCCTTAAGGTCATCGAGTCCAACCGTTAACCCAGCACTGCCAAGTCCATCACTATACCATGTCCTCGAGCACCACATCTATCCGTTCTTTAAATACCTCCAGGGGTGGAGACTCAACCCCTTCCCTGGGCAGCCTCTTCCAATGCTTGACCACCCTTTCGGTGAAGAAGTTTTTCCTAATATCCAATCTAAATCTCCCCTGGCGCAGCTTGAGGCTGTTCCCTCTCGTCCCATCACTTGTTACTGGGGAGAAGAGACCGACCCCCCCGGCTCCAGCCTCCTTTCAGGCCGTTGCAGAGAGCGATGAGGGCTCCCCTCAGCCTCCTCTTCTCCAGACTAAACAACCCCAAGCGGAAGAGGAGCTGGGACCCGTGCTCTCCTGGCTGCCTGTGCAGGACAGTCCACCTTTGGCAAGGAGAATTACGTGAAGCTGGGGAGGAGGAGGAGCAGGATCCATTTTGGATCCCACGTGGGGATGCCTGTTGAGCGTGCGTTGCTCGCAGGAGACTGCACCAGGGCTTACATGAGAATATGGAGGGGTTTGGGCAGTAAGCCAAGCCAGGCTGGGCTGTATGAAATGCAAACAGAAAAAAGCAATTTGCAATGCCTCGTAACTCAATCAAACCTGTAAAGGGCTTCACAGGGCCAGGAAAAGGTTATCCCGTCGGCAACAGCCCTGCCAAACGTCTTGTTTCCTTTCCAAACCTACGGAGACCTAAGAACCCTTCAGAGACATTTACAGGGATCTTTGGTGACGGGAAGGGTTAGGTGTAACTTCGTTAATTGTCAAGGCTCACATTGCAAGCTTTTATTTCATGGATGTTAAAATTAGAAGGCGGTGTCGCGGTCCTCTCATCTGGCCTCCGACATAGCAGTTGCTGTACTGAGCCTAACAATGCGCACGTCAATTCTGTTAATATATTTTAGAAAAGTCTTTGCTCTCAAAGTGATAGAAACTTCTGCTCCAGTGGTTAATTATGTCTGCTGAAACATACCTATTTGTTTCTGGCTCTCTTTGGTACTGCGTATTCAGCGGTTGACATTAAGTACCGAGTTGGTATTTCTTTTAAAAAGGGAAGTTTCAGGACGTGGTTGGCTGCGTATTATTCCTCCGACTTACTTCTCTGGAGAGAAGACCATAATTGTCCTTACAGGGTTGCTGGAAAGCCGAAGTGAGACCTGTGCGCTGCATTATGGCGTTGGGTTCTGTGGTGTGGGAGGTGTGGGTGGCATCCCCGTTGAACGTGAAGAGCAGTGACGTATGGGTAACGTGCTGTTGCTGCTTCCGTGCGTTCGGAGCTGAGCTAATACTTGAAGGTTGCCAACACGGCGTGTGTTGAAGTTGAGTTAAATTAGGATCGCCTTACTTACAATGTTTGTTTCATGTAGGAAATGTTAATTCTAGATGCTTATCTAGAGTCGCATCAGTGTAACGGGCTGAATTAGCAACCAAAGGCCAAAGTATGACAGAAGTGTAAGGCTGTAAACCACGTCAGCTGGTAGGGATTAGGAGAGTGCTCTGCCTCCATTAGGTCAGTTATAAACCATCCTGAGCTATTTTTCTATTAAAGAAGAGGTCTCAGTTAATGAATTGTTGTGTATGGGAATTAATGCTGGATGAGTCCCCCGTGGCTTTCATGATGAGGGCCAAATAAAATATTAATGAAATTAAAACAAACAATCCCCTGCTCTTCCCAAGTACCTTCCAGATGGGTTTCTCTAAGCGTTGGTCACCGAAAGGGCTATCAGGCACTGGCACAGGCTGCCCAGGGAAGTGGCTGAGTCTCCATCCCTGGAGGTGTTTAAAAGAAGGGCAGACGTGGTGCTCGAGGTCATGGTTTAGTGGTGGACTTGGCAGTGATAGGTTAACGGTTGGACTCGATGATCTTAAGCGTCTTTTCCAACCTTAATGATTCTATGACTCTAAGATGGGGAGCCCCACAGGAGGCAGGCCAGTGCCATTACTCCCTTTCAGAGGTAGGGAAATGGAGGCGGTGGAAAGCAGCGGCCCCAGGGCCACACAGTCCAGCAGCAGGGCTGCACAGGAGGCCCAGGAGTTCTCCTGGCTGGCGCCTTTGCTCTGATCCCTGGTTTCAGCTCCCTTCTCAGAGAAATGAAAGCGCATCCAGACTGCTCCTGCACTGGCCGGCTGGAAGCTGATCTTTCCAGGTCTGGGATGGCCTTTAGGAGTCCCAAATCTCAAATATCCTTATTCACAAAACTTCCCTGTGCTTCCAGATCAGAGAATAAAACCAGGAGATGTGGATCTTTTCTCCTGATGCCTCATCCACAGGACACATTTCCTTGTCTTGCAGATTGTCCATTCTGGAGGCCGAGTACAGGAGCTGGAATGACAGGCTGGGGAAGGACAGTCTCTTTTTGGTTACATCTGCGCAGTACAGTGCAGTGCAAAAGATCTTGAGCTGGATGGAGCCAAGCAAACTAACTTCAGGAGCAGCATCCCTGAATCATAGAATTGTTAAGGTTGGAAAGGTCCTCTGAGATCATTGAGCCCAACTGTTAACCCAACTGCCAGGTCCACCTCTAAACCGTGTCCCTCAGCACCATATCCACACGTTTTTTAAATGCTTCCAGGGACTGTGATTGCACCACTTCCCTGGGCAGCCTGGGCCAGGGCCTGACCACTCTCTCCGTGAAGAAATTTTTCCTAATATCCAATCTAAATCTCCCCTGGCGCAGCTTGAGGCTGTTCCCTCTCGTCCCATCGCTTGTTCCTGGGGAGCAGACACCGACCTCCCCGGCTCCAGCCTCCTTTCAGGCCGTTGCAGGGAGCGATGAGGGCTCCCCTCAGCCTCCTCTTCTCCAGGCTGAGCCCCCCCAGCTCCCCCAGCCGCTCCTCCCCAGCCTTGTGCTCCAGCCCCTGCCCCAGCCTCGCTGCCCTGCTCTGGCCACGCTCCAGCCCCTCCATGGCCGCCTTGGGGTGCGGGGCCCAGCGCTGAGCACAGCACTCGAGGGGCGGCCTCACCAGTGCCCAGCACAGGGGCACCATCCCTGCTCTGCTCCTGCTGGCCACACTGTTCCTGATACAAGCCAGGATGCCATTGGCCGCCTTGGCCACCTGAGCATCACTTCAGTCCAGTTCCCAGGCTAACACAATCATGGTGCTTTCGTACTCTAAACTAGGAACCGTGTGGCATAACGGCGTGTTAAATATCTACGGTGCTTTTGGATGTAGCGCAAAGCTTTGAATTTATTCAGAGGGAGCTCAGAAATCTTCCCGCTGCTGCAGAGTGTAAGGATGTACTCTGCATCTCTGGGCATGACTCTTAGGTGGTACCCCGAGAAGCAGTCCAGCGTATGGAGAAGGCAGGCACTCCAAGCTAAACAGAGTTGATTCTGTTTGCGTCACGCAAAATCAAAGCTAAGCGCATTTTCTCGCACCTATTTGCGTACCTTGGATACCGAACAGCCCAAGCAAGACTTGCCACATTTTCTGCGTACGTGCTGGTGCACGTACGCGTGTGCGTGTGCTCTGATGACAGCACGTGGCCAGTTAAGGGCAGTGTAACTTACTGCACTGACAACAAGTGCAAAGAGGAACTTATGAAGTCAGAAAAATTGTCATTAGGAGCATTTTTAAAGCACTTTCCCATTATTGTTTTCCCCTGTCTCTCTGAAGATCAAATAAACAAGGAAATGGAAATACTAAAATGATTCCAGAAGACAGTCAACATACTGATAACCATCCCTCCCTGCTCCCTCCAAAAAACTGGAGGACCGCCTGCCTCGCGCCGTGTGGGTATCACGCCTAAGAAACTGGAAATCAGATGTGACAGGGGCCAAATCTTTTCCCCTTCTGATGGGGAAGTTTATTGAATTTTTGGTAAAGATCCTTGCATCTGGAAGTAATAATTAAGGAAGCAGTAATAATTTTGTCATACTTCTATAGCAGACCACAAAAGGATGTCCTGCAGCCCACTCGCTCTTTCTCCCCTCTCATCTCCTTGTCTGCCTTTCAGGATTCACCGGGATCTTGTTGCGTTGCTGGTGCAAGCCCCTCTTCCAGAAGAACAGCTTTTGCCTGTCTCCGCCTCCGCGGGAACAGCCGAAGGGGGGTGCAGAGCGATAAAAATTTATGTTTTCATCAAACCGGGCCAAGGAGAATGGGGGTCCCACACCCAAAAGAATGAAGACACGACAGAACAAGGACTCGGTACGTGAGATGGGAGAGGGGGGGTGGGACACCGGAGCCAAGCTGGAGCTGTGGGTTGGGACTGGGGCTCACAGCAAAGGTTGTGGCCATGAGCTTGGCGTAGTGGAGTGCCAGGGGTTCAGGGGCTTTGGGAGGCTGGGGAGAGGGCAGGAGTGGAGGGAGATGCAAAGCAGGGCTGATCCAGTGATCCCTCTCTTAGATGTCAATGCGGAGTGGACGGAAGAAAGAGACTCCAGGGCCCCGAGAGGAGCTCAGGTCACGGGGTCGAGCTTCCCCCGGGGGCGTCAGCACCTCCAGCAGCGATGGCAAGGCTGAGAAATCCCGACAAGCGACAAAGGTAGTATAAGCTAGTATGCGAGCGTGGGGTGCCCGAGGACTGCCCAGACCGGGTAGGATCTGTTTGGGGATCCAGGGACGCAGACCAGAAGGGATCCACCGAGGAACCCCTGCTGGGTTAGCTCTCTGGAATGGGTGGGATCCCTCTTTCTTCTCATCCTCAGCATCTTGCACTTCCCATCGTCTCCCAAGAGCTGGCCTTCAGTCTCACCAGCCCTTTTTAGTGCTAACTTTTGCCATGTTCTGGCTCAGTGTTGCACTGCTAAGCTCTGCAACGCACGCGCCGTGGCGGCTGTGTCTCACCTGCTGCGGTCTGTGAAGGTCTGGCAGGGTGGGAAGTGTCCCCATGACCCTCCCACCTCCCTGTTCTCCTCTCCCTTGCAGAAAGGCCGGGTGGAGGAATCCTGCACCCCCAAGGGCAGCAAGCAGGGCCGAACAGAAGAGATCTCAGAGAGCGAAGGGGAGGACACCAACGCTCCCAAAAAAACCAAAACCGAGGTGAGCTGTCCCTGCTGTGATTGCTGGCATGTCCAGGGCAAAGGAGTCTCCTGTTCCCTACCTGTGCTGCTCTCGCCCACCCGGCTTGAGGTTCCCGCTGCTCGGGAGCCCTGGCACCTTGGGTTTCGCACTGCAGCTCTTCCGACCTAAATGGCGTCCGCCTGGCTACAAAAACGCCACCAGGAGTGACGACTGAGCAGATGGAGGCTCTCCGTCTCTTTTGCCTTGTCTGCAGGGTGCTGCTGCGCTCTCAGAGCTGGGCACGTGCCCTGCCTTTCCCGGCTCGGCGGCAAGAGCCTGGCTCCGCGCGCAGCTGCCGGTCGGGTTAGACTCGGCCTCTTTTGCTCCCCCAGAGCAGTGTGAAACGGAGGTGCTTAAGTCGTGGTGGGGTCTGGGCGATGGCTGTGCAAAACCTGCTCACGCACACGCTCTGCATAGTTGTGGCAAGGGCTTTTCTGAAATGCCAACGGCACCAGGCTGGATTAGTGCTGGGATGGTTGGAGTAAGACTCAGTTCTTGCGCTTCTCAGTTCCCCGTTAGCCTGTTGAGGGAACCGGCCTTAAAGGCCTGCAAACGCGGGGATATTTGCTCGCGTTATGAGGTCATTGTAATGAAACCACTGTGGTTACACCTATGTAATTTCTCCACGTGGACACTCTGTTCAGCTCGACAGTGATCTTTTTCAGTTTAGCCTCTCTTGTAAGCCCCGAGGCTCAAGAGTGGTACTTGTTACGTGGCCATGCTAGCTGTTGAATCATCAGGGGGGATATCGGGAGGTAAGGAGTGGGGCAGCCAGAGGAGGAAACGCTTGGGGCGGGGGGCTGGAGGGGAGCGGGGTCTCCTGACCGAGGGAGAGCCCTGCAGGGACAAGAAGAGAGATTCTGGGTCTGGGGGCTGTGCTGGGCTGTGCTGGACGTGCTGTGGTGCGTGCTACTCCGTGCTACCTGGTGGTAGCACTGAACCGTACCCCGGCTGACGGCCCATCGCCGGTGGTGATGGTGGTAGAACCTTTCGTATCTATTCCATCTCAACCTCGTCCACAACAGTTCCCTGCCCTCCCTCGCTGCGTCTGTACCCAAGGTGCTTGTCGTTACCTCTTCCCTGAACGTGTGATGCTCACAAAGGACCTGAGAGCACTGAAGTTGCTCCAAGGGGAGGCAGGAGGACCGGTGTTATTTATACCTTGCCAGACAATGTCTCCTTCCCTCTGTGGGGTTTTCTAGTGCGGGCAGAGAAAGGTCAGAAAGCAAGTTCTCTGGGAACTTGTATTGTGCATGGTCTGGGAGGCCACATAATGTCTCTCTTCTTTGTCCTACTTCAGGAGTTGCCCTGCCCTCCATCCCCATCCGATGTTGACAGCCTTGACGGCCACAGCTTCAACGATGAGATGAGCAGCGACCCACGGGACATTGACCAGGATAACAGGAGCACTTCACCCAGCGTCTACAGCCCCGGCAGCGTGGAGAATGACTCCGACTCCTCCTCGGTGCTGTCCCAGGGGCCCTCTCACTCCTACCACCACCCTCCGCTCTTCCCCCAGAGCCCGCCGGTAGCTCCCCCTCCCGACAGCCTGGCCCGTCCACCCGAGCCCAGCTTTGGGCTCCCGGGCGAGGTGCACCCCCAGGGACCCCCCGCAGGGAGCTACCACTCCCAGCTGGAGGGCCAGGCCTCCCGCATTTTCCAGGCTCAAGCCCCGCAGACACCCGCCTCCTCCTCCTCTGCTGTTGCTGCCCCTTCTGCTCCCTCTTCCTCCTCCTCCTCTTCATCCTCTTCCTCCTCCTCCTCCGCCCATGCTCCTCTTTACCCTACGGCCAACGTGGTCCAGGTTGGGGCCAAAATTGCCGGTGGAGTTGGGGGGCTCTCAGCACCAGGGGGTCGCGAGCAGGCCCTCAGCGCCAAGCACAATCCGCCGCCCACCACCCCCATCTCGCTGGCGTCGGTGGTCGGGGGGCTGCCCCCTCAAAAGACGCCCCCAGCCAACCCTCCGGCCGCCCCGCCGGCTTCGGCCCCTTCCTTCCCCCACGTCTCCGCCAATCTGCCTCCCCCTCCAGCCCTGCGCCCGCTCAACAACCCGGTGGCCGCCTCCAGCTCCCCGGGGATGGTGGGGCAGGCCCTGAGCGGCCATCTTCCTTCACCCCACGGGATGGGGCAGGACAAGGCACCGGCCCTGGCCCCCTCCCGCTACCCCTACGCCCCGCCGCCGCTGCCACCCTCCAGCTCCTCGGCCCAGTACCCCCAGCCCTCCCCAGCCCAGCCCTTGCCCAGTTACAGTGCCTCCTACGGCCACTCATTCCCCCCTCCCAGCGGCCTCTCCGTCTCCAGCCAGCCCCCCAAGTACACCCAGCCCTCCCTGCCCTCCCAGCCCGTCTGGAGCCAGGGGCCACCCCCCTACAGTCGCCCCTTGGGCAACGCTGGCTCCCACCCCGCAGCCCCCTTCCCCGGCCAGCCCCCCCATCACCAGCAGCCGCCCCAGCAGCACCACCACGGCCACGGGAGCGGCGGGGGGGTCTCGCCGGCAGCCACAGCTCCCCCCCAGCCCCCCGGGGGTTACCCCCACGGCCTGGAGTCAAACAGCCATCACCCTTCCCATGCCACCTACGGGCTGCGCCTCTACCCTCCCCACAGCCAGGCCGCTTACAGCCAGGCTCCCTCAGCTGCCGCCGCAGCCCCCTCTTCCTCCTCCTCCTCCTCCTCCTCCTCCTCCTCCTCTTCTTCCTCCTCGTCCTCCTCTGCCGCCTCTTCCCAGGGAAGCTACCCCAGCATGTGCGCTCACCCCCCGGGGCAGAGTCCTGCCACCTACACCTTCCCCCCGCCGCCGCCCCCGTCCCCTGCCCATGGGGCCGGCCCTCCGGTCACCTCTGCCGCCACCACCCTCTCCACCGTCATTGCCACCATGGCCTCCCCCTCCGCGGCCCCCTACAAGACCATCTCACCCCCGGTACCCGCCTCGGCCGTGGCTCCCTACGGGAAGCGGGCGGCCTCCCCTGTCCCCACCTTCCAGCCCCCAGCCCCCTACAAGCCGGGCTCGCCCCCCGCTTCCTCTGCTGCCCCTTTCCGGGCAGCCACCCCTCCTGGTTACCGGGTGGCATCTTCCCCCGTGGCAGGGGGCTACAAAGCCCCCTCGCCCGCCCCCTCTGCCCCACCACCCCTACCAGGGAGCATGGCCGCCCCGGCCCCCCCACCGCCCCCGCTCCCTCTCAGCGCCGCGCAGATCAAGCAGGAGCCGTCGGAGGAGTACGAACCCCCCGAGAGCCCCGTGCCGCCTGCTCGCAGCCCCTCGCCGCCCCCCAAGGTGGTGGACGTGCCGAGCCACGCCAGCCAGTCAGCCAGGTGAGGGGTGGCTGTGGGGGGATTTCGGGGGTGTCCCCAGGCTGGGGAGGGACATATGGGGCAGGGAAGGGGAGGTCACCCTGAGCGTGGGGTGCAGCTGCGCTCTTTTGCCTTTTCCATGATGCTCTTTCCTTTCCCACAGTGTCCCCGTCCCCGTCCCTGTCCCCGTCCCCGTCCCTGTCCCCGTCCCCATCCCTGCCCTCCAGCCCCTTCTGCGCTGACAGGCTTCACCTCTCGCCCCCAGATTCAACAAACACCTGGACCGCGGCTTCAACTCCTGCTCCCGCACGGACCTGTACTTTGTGCCCCTGGACGGCTCCAAGCTGGCCAAGAAAAGGGCAGACTTGGTGGAGAAAGTGCGGCGAGAGGCTGAGCAGAAGGCGCGGGAAGAGAAGGAGCGGGAACGGGAACGGGAGCGTGAGAAGGAGCGGGAGAAGGAGCGGGAGATGGAGAGGAGCGTGGTAGGTCTGGGGGTCCCAGTGCCACAGCGCAGCCAGGGCAGATGCTTGAGGACCCCCTCAGCCGCGCCCTGCTGGGACCCTGATGCTGGTCTCTCTGCTCTCTTGCAGAAGATGGCCCAGGAGGGCCGGCCGGTTGAGTGCTCGTCCCTCGGGCCGGTTCCCCACCGCCCCTCCTTCGAGCAGGGCAGTGCTGTAGCGACTGTTCCCCCGTACCTGGGCCCCGACACCCCAGCTCTGCGCACCCTCAGCGAATACGCACGGCCCCACGTCATGTCCCCCAGCAACCGCAACCACCCTTTCTACGTGCCGCTGGGTGCGGTCGACCCGGGCTTGCTGGGGTACAACGTGCCGGCCATCTACAGCAGTGATCCAGCAACGCGGGAGCGAGAGCTGAGGGAGCGGGAAGCCCGCGAACGAGATCTGAGGGACCGGGACCTGCGTGAACGTCTCAAGCCCGGCTTTGAAGTCAAGCCAGCCGAGTTGGAGCAGCTCCACGCTGTGCCAGCTGCTGCCATGGATCCATTCCCACGCCACGGCGGGCTGAGTCTGCAGACGGCCCCCGGCCTTCATCCCGCTTTTCCCTTCCATCCAGGGCTGGGCCACTTGGAGCGGGAGAGGCTGGCGCTGGCAGCCGGCCCGACCCTTCGTCCCGACATGTCCTACGCCGAGCGCTTGGCAGCTGAGCGCCAGCACGCCGAGCGGGTGGCTGCTCTCAGCAATGACCCTCTGGCCCGGCTGCAGATGCTCAACGTGACACCTCACCATCATCAGCATTCCCACATCCACTCCCACCTCCACCTCCACCAGCAGGATGCCATACATGCAGGTAAGGACCCCGTGGTGGTGGTGCCCTGCACAAAGCCCTGCTCTCCCCTCCTTGCGCTCCCTCCTTCTGGCCCTGGGGAAGCCCAAAAGCTGCCGAGACTGGACTTTGGGGTCCCAGAGCCACCTCTTCAGCCAGAAGAGGTCAACATCATGGTCATTGAGCCTTGCCCTCCCGCCCCGCCAAAGACGCTGACGTCTGTTGCAAGTATCGGGGCGTCTGTGAGTTTGCTGCTTAGTGGCGGGCAGCGTTGTTTGCACCTTTAGTTCAGGATTTCTGGGGATGCAACAGGAGTGCTGGGGTCCCGCTGGCTACCAGGGTGGTGGTGTGTGGACCTCATCCCTCACGCTGCGGTCTGCAGAGGGAGCGGGAGCCCTGCTAACGACAGTATCCTTAGGACTAACGAAATGTTGGTTCTCTAGTTTGCTCCTACGGCTCTTGCTGCAGGTGGTGGGATGGGGCGGGAGAGAAGATGGTTAATTGTAAGGAACTGGAGGCTGCTGTCCTTCAGAACTGAGTGGTGGTCCCTTCCATCTCCACATCCTACAGGAAAGCAAAGTAAAAAGAAGCGTAGGGATGAAAATCTCAGGGAAGCAAAGCCCAAACTACAGTACGATAGGAAAAAAGTGCTGTCCCCGCTCAGGTGAGCGGTCGGTGGGATCTGGTGGCAGTCACAGACACCCACTCTGAGCAGCCACAACAACTCAGAGATGGCGTCGGGTACAAGCGAACGTCCATTCCCCACGCTCTGGGGGAACGTCCATTCCCCGCCTCCAGCCAGCACTCTGGCAGTCAGTCCGAAACACTGGAAAGAGCAGTTTTCATATAAACAGTACCTTGCATTTCAGCCTTAGGTAGTACTTGCAAACTCGAGTGCCTGGCACTGAGCGCCTGTGCTGGATGAGACCTGGCAATGGAAGCACCCAATAGGAGTACGCACAGCCAGGGTGGCAGATAGGCACGATACTGGCTACAGACGCGATTGCAGAGCCGGTCCGTGCAGAACCGACTTTGAGGAGCAGTTCTTCTCCCTGAGGAGTGTAGGGACAGAGCTACGCCAGACTGGTTCACGCGAAATTCACGGCAGGCAAAAAGAGCAAGAGTCGGAAGGACGTGGTACTGCGTCGTCTAGCCTTGAAATCATCCCATCCCTAACACACCGACCCTCTCCGCGTCTGTTGCGTTGTGCCTTGCGCCTTTCTCCGCGTTACCTCTTACAAAGCACGGGACAATTATCTTGCGGTATCTTTTTCTTCCCAGCCTCAGCCTCTGTTCACCCTCTTATCGATCCGCTCGCCTCGGGATCGCACCTCACCCGGATACCATACCCAGCTGGAACCATCCCCAACCCTCTCCTGCCTCACCCTCTACATGAGAACGAAGTGCTGCGCCACCAGCTTTTCGGTAAGGGCGCTCGCAGGGACCTCTGGTCTCCTCTAAAGAGCATCAGCAGCGCTCCAAGGGGCAGGGCGGTGACGAGGGGGGACCGGACCAAACTGAGGTCTGTTAAACAGAGCTCTGGCGTGGCGTAGGAGAGGCCTACGCTGTCGGGGGATGAGCAAGGGCAGGGCTGGGAATGAAGTGCGGTAGAGTCTTGACTGAGCTCTGGGGCCATGGGGGAGGACGGAGCCGTTACGTTCACTTGTTTATTCTCTGCTTCGTCTTTGGCCGCAGCTGCACCCTACAGGGACCTGCCGGGCTCTCTCTCCGCGCCCATGTCGGCAGCACATCAGCTCCAGGCCATGCACGCGCAGTCAGCTGAGCTGCAGCGCCTGGCGCTGGAACAGCAGCAGTGGCTTCACGCCCATCACCCTCTGCACGGCGTGCCGCTCCCGACGCAGGAGGATTACTACAGGTGCACGGAGCCGCTCTCTCCGCGCCGCGGGGGCGAGCAGACCGCTCTGCCCTCACAAATACGCCTCCAGGCCCGGCCTGGGGGCGGCAGGGACGGTGGGGACGGGGAAGCGTTGCCCCTAAAACGGGTGACTCGGCCCTGGGAGCGGGGGTGCCATGCCACTGGGGCGCAGCTGTGGGGTGGCCACCGGGAAGGTCATTCTTGGCAAGTGGCTGTTCGGCGGCTAATCTCCCGTGGGGTCTCAGCTCAGCTTTCACAAGCGCGTGGGGAAGCACGTTGGGACGGAGGGAGGTGCGATGTCGTACCTTTATCGACAGCATCTCCTACTTCAAGGATTTGCAAAACTTTCCCAGCCAGCTAGACTAACAAAAGACAAAATTGCCTTTTTCTCTCACAAAATCACCTTGTTCCTCTTCTTTATCCTAGCCACCTGAAGAAAGAAAGCGACAAACCCCTTTAAATGGACTTCTACTGTCAACGTGACATCATCATGTCTTTCTCTCAAGAGGAGCAATCAATCAACCAAATCCTGGGGGAGGGGAAGCTGCAGAGTGACACATCCTGATCCCACCACGCAGGAGAGCGCAGGAGAAGATGGGACAAAAAGTGCAGGATGGCATCCTGGGAGCAGAAAGCGGAGGAGAGAAAATGGGGAGGGACTGAAACGCCACTAACGGACACGAAACGATCGGTACGTGATTTCGGCGGAGCTCTGAGGAAGCCAGAATCAGCATTGCAGAGCTCAAAAAGACAAAAGACTGATGTGAATTCAGGATGGCAGCAGCTCCATCCTTTGTTTTTTGGGGGGGAACGGTTGGATTGAATAAAAAGTGCAGAGCGTTACGGGACTGAACGTACAGGATGCTGCTGCCTTTTTTGCTTCTGCGAGGAGGAGGTGCGGCCAAGAAGTAACTCAAAATTCCAACAGAGCCTTTTTTTCAAGATGCCTCCTCGCCCCCCACCCCTCTTTAGGTGTAAGATACTGCTTAGCGCTACGGAAAAGCAACGTGGAACTTTTTCAGATTAGCCGGAGTGGCTTCCCATTCTCCGCCATCCCTTCGGATGCAACCGAAGCGTGACGGGACCCCTTCAAAAAAGCGGCCGCTCCTGCCTGCAGAAGGACGGGTCCCAGCCGTCGGGGTGCAAAGCACCGGCAAGACTGGTTTGCAAGACGGTGGCCGTCCTTTCCCCGCGGCCGAGGCGGGGAACGGGGCACGGCCGCGAGGTGCCAAGCGCCGGGAGATCCTTTGCAAGGCTGCCGTTGACCCCTTTGAGCCCCGCGGGGAGAGCCGATGCGGCCGAGCGTCCTGCGTCCCGCTGACTGTCTTCAAGCTGGCAGCTGCCCCTTTCCCCTCGCCCATTCCGATCGATGTACTTTTAACTCATGCACATCCTATTAGACGTGGCAGTTTTATGTAGCAACTTGTGACTCCCTTGCCCCCCCACCCCACCCCGCGTGCGTGTCCGATTTCACAGTTGTATCTCTCGATTGGTCCCCATATTATATATTTACTTAACCATTAAATGAAAACCAACCAACAACCCAGCTATGGGGGAAAAAAAAAAAAAAAAGAAAAAAAACAACACCCAAACGAAGTTCCCCACGCACTCCCAAGCCCCAACACACATTCTAATAATTTATATATATAAATATATATATGAAACTCTTAAGAAAAAACAAACAAACAAACAAAAAAAAAACCCTTCCAGAAACAAGACTTCGGTGTGTTCATTTTTAACCGGGGCCAGGAGGGGATTTGGCCGTGTGGGGCCGCGGCGAGCGGGCGGGGGGGGGCGTTGAGAACCGGGGCCGCTCGGAAGGGCCGGGGAGCCGGCGGGCACCGCCTGAGGAAACGCCGCGGAGGAGCCGGCGAGCGGGCCCGTACGGCCGGGGAAGCGGCCTGCGAGGGCCCCGCCGGCGGGGGAAGCGGCCTGCGAGGCCCCGGCCCGGGGTGGAAGCCCCTGCCCGGGGTGGAGGCCCCGTCCCCGGCTGAGGGGCGCCCGGCGGGGCCCGGCCCCGCTCCGCCCGCTCCCGGCAGCCCCAGCGCCCCCCCGCCTCGCCACAGCCACCGAGGGGCGGGGCCCGCGCGCCGCTGCACCAATGGCAAGCGGCTGATCTGCATACGGCCGAAGCGGCGGGGTAGGGCCGGGCTTTGCGGCGGCGAACCGGCGCTGCCGAGGCGGGGTGGGGTGAACCGCTGGGGCGCACGGCCGGGAGCCCACGCGTGAGGGGATCCGAGGGGTGAGCAGCCCTCGCCCTCACCTCGGGGCGGGTCGGCGCGGGTGGGGCCCGCCGCGGGCCGTTATTGCGGCAGTGATTTCAGCTCTTTTAGTATTTGTCCAGTAGGTTTCCCGCCGCGCGGGAAGCCACACCCACCAGCGGTCTAATGGTAGCCAGGGGCGGGGCTGCGCATGCGTACGCCGCTGTCGTGAGGGGGCAGTGGCGGCAGCGCCGCCGGGCTCCATGGCGGCGGCGCAGGCCCCCGCGGTGCCGCTGAGCGCGGAGCAGGCGAAGGGTGAGCGGGGGCGGGCGGCGGGTGAGGGGCTCCGGTGCGCGGGCAGGCCGGCAGCCATGTGTCCCTCTCCCGTAGCGGTGCTGGCGGAGGTGATCAAGGCCTTCGGGGCCCCCGAGAACGCGCAGCGCATGGAGGAGGCTCGGGATAACGCCTGCAACGACATGGGCAAGATGCTGCAGTTCCTCCTGCCCGTGGCCACCCAGATCCAGCAGGACGTGATCAAAGCCTACGGCTTCAGCAACGATGGCGAAGGTGGGTTGTTCCCCGCCGGGTGGGGAGCTCCGGGCCCGCCGAGGCGGCGGCGGTGGGGCGGGTGCCTCCTTCCCATCTCTTTCCTTGCAGGGGTCCTGAAGTTCGCCCGGCTGATCAAGTCCTATGAGTCGCAGGATCCAGAGATCGCCAGCATGTCGGGCAAGCTCAAGGCCATGTTTCTGCCGCCCATGACGCTGCCGCCACACGGGGCCGGGACCGGCGGAGTTGCAGCCTCCTGAGACCGTGGAGCCCGCTGGGCCGCGGTGCCCTGGCCGGGGCTGTCCTCCCAAGGCGCTGGTCCTGTCAGCCCCAGGAATGGAGCGCTTGAACAAGGGAGTCGCTGACCGGAAAGGAACAGGATGCTTTGTGCATGCTTATGTGTCTGCTCGTGAATAAAAAGTGTCTTGAAAATGCCCTTGCTTTATGGATGAACGTAAGCTCGGCGGTGCTCCTCAGGCACAGGTGCTTCTCCCCGGTACAGAGGCAGTTACAGCAGTGCCTACCTCGCTCTCGATGAAACCCGTGCTAGTGCTTTGAGGGGCCCGGCACGTACCAAGTTCTGCAAAAAGGTAATTGCTTATACAAGCCTCGGCGTGAAACCTTAGGACTTGATATCAAAGTGATTTTTTTTTTTTTTTTAACATTTCAGAGGTGCTAAGCCCTGTCTAAGAGCAAGCGCTTACAAGCGTGCTATTTGAAATGTACTAGGTAATGTGTCCCTAAATGCAATCTGGTGCTGTTCAGCAAGTGCCATAAATGCCGCTGAGAGCCCCGTCCCCAGCAGGGTGGGTGCAGGTAACTCGCTCCTACCCCCGGTGCCTGTGGCTGCGTTGTTTTCCGGCCGAACGCGCGATCGAGCGCGCCAGCCCTAACGAAGACGGCAGCGGAGAGGTGCAGCGGGGCTGGGCTTGCCCCGTTTGGCTGCAGCCTGGATTAGAACAACAGAAACGATGTCAAACTGTATCTCGCGCCTTCCAGGACCGAAGAGAGACAAACTTAGCGGAGCGGCGTGACGTTTTGTGTCTCCAGCTTGATTCAAAGGCAGGGCCGGCAGCTTGCAGCCCCCTGGCCTGCGCCCCTGTTGCCCTTGGAAGCGTTGAGGTCTTAGGGGAGGGCGACGGGGCGGGGAAGAAGCCAGGCCAGGGAGAGCGGGGAGCTGCCAGCCAGGTGCGCGGGAGCTGCGGCCGCTTTTGCCTTCTGTGCCTTTCGGTTAGGAAGCAGGCAGGAGCGAAGCCAGCGAGGGCGTGAGCTTAGTGGATAGGAGGCAGGAAGAGCTGTCAGTCCCTTCCGTCTCCATCCACCTCTCCCAGCTTGGCCTTGGCCTTCCCCCACCCCTCTAATTATTCATTAACCACAGCCCAGGAAGTGCTTTGCAAACAGTGAAAATTAAGTACTCTGCTTGAGGCCTGTGGTTTGCCTGACCTGGAGCTACCTTCTTCTTTAGTCTGCCTGGGAACAGGCGGAGTTCGGGACCGTGCCTGTGCGGATCAGAGGCAGGTGAGTCACGGGAGGTGCCGCAGCCCCCGAGCGCTGCCAGCCATGGCGCTCACCGCCATGAGCAGGAGGGTGCGAGTCCACCCCTCCTCTGTCAAGGTCCTTGATCTCCCTCCCAAGTCCGTCTCCAGATACCGTCTTGATAAGTCCAATATCGCTTTATTTTCTTTAGTAGGACCCCCCTGGTTAAGGGCTGTGGCGCTTCCTCCACCAGCTGCTGTCAGTCCCCCATCAGCGGGGATCTGAGAGTGGAGATCCTGATGCCATCCCGTGGGTGAGTGCTGCGAAGGGGAAGAAAACAGGAGTTGCTGGTGAGAAAACGAAAAATACTGGCAGTAGGAATTGGGCACAGAAGGGGAAAAACTCACCTTCTAATAGGAGCTACGGGATAGCCGGAGGACTGGAGTTCACGGCGGTTTGGGTTGTCGCTGCTGTTACCGTTGCTCCTTCTCGCTTTGATGAAGAGCGAGCGGGGTTTGCGATGCTCGGCCCGCTGCGGTTACTCTGCCAGCCCCGCAGCTGCAGCATCTCTCCGTGTTTTTGTTCAGAGAGAGGTCGGGTGGCTGACCTTCTAAGTCCTGCTTATTTCTTGATGCGCTACGGTCTTCCTAGCCCTTTATGGAACAGCAGGATGTAAAACCTTCACGGTCAGTCCAAACGGCTGCTCTGCTCTGGGCGCTGCGGTAGAAGGAAATGGGATTCGCAGTAGCGTTACTCTGTGGTAAGGATCTGGGCAGCCTCGATGGGCCGGCACTGTCCTGGGGTCCCGTGGCCTGACAGAGAGCTTGGGCAAGCCACGGGAAGATGGTCCATCTGCCCGTTCCCCAAGCCCAGGTGGCCTTCGCTCCGCACTAACGGCTGAACTACGATGCAGCTCTGTGCCGAACAGCAAAACCTCCTGTCTAAAGTCATCTCGGCGCTGAGAATTCGAAGTAACGAGCGCTGATTCTCAAAAAGGGCTCCCAATGAGATCCCCCCAAATGCGAGGGAAGCGCAGAACGATGAAGTCGATGTCTGGGCGAGAGGGTAAAGAGAATAACAGAAAGCAATGAGCGTGATACTGAAGAAAGAGTCAGCGCCTGCTTTTGTAAAGGCAAATCCCGTCTCGTAAAATGAGTTTTTTGAGGGACTTAGCAAGCTCAAAATGAGTTTTTTGAGGGACTTAGCAAGCTCGTGGACAAGGCAGGTCTGGCTGGTACAGTTTCCTTGGATTTCTAAAAAAAAAAAAAATGATTTTACAAGATTTTCTCATTAAAGTCTTTAAATATAAAGTCATGACATAAGAAAGAAGACGATATTTTTCTTGAGTAAAGAATTAGTCAAAAATAGGAAGCGGAAGGTGGTTATAAACATCCAGTTTTTACAGCAAAGGGAAGTTGTCAGCGATGAGGTCACGGGGGCCTAACTTGAAATATGTGCTGTTCAGCGTGTTCCCAAATGGCCTGGAAATCGGGCTTGTATGGTGAGGTGAGAAAATCGGCTGCCGGTAGAGAGTTATTCAGGATAATAGGGTGGGAGCTGACCGTGAAGTAATTGCAGAAGGACCTTACGATAGTGAATGAGTGGGCAACAGAACAGCCGCTGAAATATAAATGTAGGCGTATGTAAAACGATGTTCATGGAGAAAAAGGACTTCAAAATTTACGTGTAAACCAAGGAACAGTGAACTCATCGCAACCTCTCTGGAGGAAGACTGTGATCATATATAAGTTAATGCAATTGTTAGTGTAATGCTTGGTTGTGGTGAACAAATAGCAGAAGTCATCACTCAGTCTATATATATATATATGTGTGTGTGCATATATATATGTCCATGTCTCACCAGCATCTTGACCGCTGCAGCTCTGTGCCACCCTTCACCCTCACCTTCGAAACAATACAGCAGAGTTGGAAACAACTCGGAGAGGGACAGCAAAGGTGATCGGAGGTGTAGAAAAGCTCGGTAGGAGGAACGCCTAAACGGGGCTGGAGTCTTCGGCCTGGCAAAGAGCTGAGGAAGGATACGGACGTTACGGGTCCGTATCGTGAGCAGCTGGGAGGGGGTGAATAGGAATCAGTCGTTGATTTTTTTTTTTTCTTTCTTTACGACAACCAGATGTCAATAAAAATGAGGCAGGGAGCAGGTTATAAGCAAGCCAAAGGAGGGGGTGTTTCCGTAGCTGAGCAGTGGAACTCCTTGCCAGAGGATGCTAAATTTGTTATGGATTTGAGGGTTGATGCTACCGGTAGCTGCAAATAGAGGCTCAGGGAGGACGGGGGGAAAAGGAGCTCCACGCGTAACCTCTTCCTCTACCCTTCCTTCGACTACCGTTTTATCTCTGGATCGCCGAGTCCAAGCCCCTGCTCACAGCAGAGCTAACCCCAAAGTGAGGTCAGGTTGCTCAGGGCCTCGTCCAGGTGAGCCCTCACCACCTCCACCAGCGGAGATTCCCCAGGCTCCCTGGGGACCTGTGGCAATTGCTGAACCTCCCTTGCGGGGGAGTGCGTGTGCAGTTTTTCCTGATACCTGATCAGAATTTCCCTTGCTGCCAGTTACGCCTGTTGCCTCTTGTCCTTTTGCTGTGTCCCACAAAGAAGAAGGTGGCTCTAAAACCCCCGGTCCCCCTCGAGGTAGGCTCAGAGAGCTGTTAAACCCCTCCTTAAGCATCTTTTCTCCAAGCTGAACAAACCCAGCTTCCCCCGTCCCTGCTGTGCTCCAGGCTCCTCACCGCCTTCGTGGCCTTGTGCTGGGTTCTGTCCAGTTTCTCAGTGTCTTTCTTCACAGCAGTCCAGATGCGGGTGTCTTTTAATTAGCTATATTTCATTTATCTTCTTTAAATTTCTTCCTGCGCTAGCTGCGGCTCGGCTCCGCAAAGGATTTACAAGATGAGGTTTCTACCATCTGTGTCGTGCTGAAAGCCAAACAACAGCGTAAGAGTAGTCTCTTTGCTGAAACCTCTTGACCTGTTAATTATATTAAGAAAGTATTTTCGCGGCTCAGTTGTAGTCTGCTGTTGCAGGCTGCGACCATTCGGGAGAGCAATCTCAAAGACAGCAACAAATTGCTTCTCTACTGTCATATTCCCCTCCCTTCCCACCAGGAGCTCCTCGATGGTCGTTTTTAATTAGGTGGTCCAGATCAAAGACACCAAGGCAGCTGCGTGCGTCCAGTCCTTTCCTGAGCCGAAAGCAACCAGAAGTAAAAATTCCTTCTGTAAATTATGTGATTTGGGATTTGTATCCACACAAATACTGACACGTGGGTTACGCTGCACCCCGTGGTTTGTCCTGCCGGAGGATACTGAATTACGCGGGTTTAGTGCCAACTCGCCCTTTCTATTCTGATCTGGGCTCTTTGCTACCTTGTTCTTTCCCTGTTCCCCTGTGTCCCATTAATGTTCTCTTCCTCGGACAGATTTTTTTTTTTTTCTGCTGTTTATAAGGTGTAGGGATGTCTAGGTTTTATTTTTGTCCACCGTGGCTTCATATCAACCCTATATAATCTAATATTCTTTTGATATCAGGAATTCTCTTTTGGGATTTCTGCCCAGAAGTTCCTGTCATTGCTGTCCTACCACTAAACAACATTTCTTTCCTGTGCCAGTGCTAGATTGGCTCAGATTTAGGTGCAGTATTTTAGGTGCAATTTCTACAACTTTTGTGTAGAAGTTGTTCCCTTGAGCCCCAGGTCTCTGTGCCTTTAAAGTCTCCTTTTTTTTTTTTTTTTTTTAATACCGGTTTTAAGTCAGTGCAGCTGGATCCCTGCAGCTCACCACATCCCAGCTCATCATGGGTATGAAACTAGAAGTATTTCAAAGGAAGCTGTCATAGGTGCCTGGGCTGCCTTTCTAGCAATGAAGTTTAGCTTCCCACCCGTCTCTCCTGTACTTCCCTTTGCCGTTAGTTTCTGTCTCGGCCACGAGTTTTGTCTCAGTCCTTGCTGGCAGCTTTTTGCAGGATTTCCCAGTCTGGTGGTGTCTAGGGAGGTCTGCAGCTGCTGAGACTTGAAATGGGCAAGTTTCTTGCTGTTCCTGCTGCCTGCACCACCATGCAGGGTAGCTGAGATGGCCCCAGGGAAGAGTCAGGCTCCTTTGCCAGCTGGATTGCCCTCTTTGGCCACTGCTTAGCTCCCGTTCCTTCATGAGACCCGCAGACCTTGAAACCAGTGCTATGGAAAAGGCCAGTCATGGGCCGTAGCTGGAAATGGCTAGGTAACTGGAAATGGTTAGTTTTCCTTCTCTGTATCTGGTTGTCCAGGTTGACAGCTTTGGGACGCTGGACTGGGATCTTGAAGGAACTGGGCTACGCTCTCATGGTGCTGTGTGGACCCACTGCAGGTAGCAGCCATTTGCCCTGCTCTCTGCCTGCTTTTCTGGGCAGCTTCAACACCACCTCCCACCCCATCCCTTTCGAGCTATTAATGCTCCTGCCAGTCGTGTCCCCCAGCAGGCTGTTTTTAGGCGGTGCTGTGCTCAGGGTGCCAGCCTGGACCTCGGAGTCTGCAGCTCTGGGTTGGTGCAAGTTCCCCCCGTGGCTGTGCAGAGCACGTAGGATATTCACCTGCCCAGAGGGTTCATCAGGGAGCCGGAGATGGAGGTTGCAGCTGGGTACCTGAGGGCAGCCCAGCAGAGCCAAACTGTGGGGCTGGGCGGTCAAAACCTGTAGTAGGGTGCTTCGTTGCTCAGTGTACGCTAACGTGTGCTGCCTGCTTCAGCCTTGCAGGTGTGCGGGTGACCCCAGGCAGCCGTGGTCCCCGTGGCACCATGGCGAGGGCTTGGGGGTGGAGAGCTCTCCTGTCTCTCGCTGGCCTTTTGGGGAAGAAGGGGAACAGAGGACATGCAGAACTGAATTTTGTGACTGCAGCTGGGACCCAAGATGCACTCGTAGAGTCAACCCTGGTGTGAAAAAAGGCAGGGACCCAAGAATAACGGGGGGGATGGGGCAGAGAGACGCAAAAGGAGAAGCAGAAGTGTGTGCAAAGCAGCTTGGGGCTGGGGAGTCGATGGCTCAGAGCGCTTCCTGTTCCTGGAGCCGCGCGTGCCCAGCTGCGCACGGGCTCGCGCCCGCCTGTGCCCAAGAGCACTGTGCAGAGGGCCGGAGACCAAGGCACGTACCCAAAAACAGGGGGATGGAGAGGCTCTGAATGGACTGACGGTAGACGCCAGGAGAGATACATGGCCAGCTCCCAAGAGGTGCAGAAACAGCTTGGCGTTGGGTCCTCCAGCACAGACCTCCGACTTCCCTTTTCTCGTCAGCGCAAACTGATTTTTCCTCTGTATTTTTTGAGTTGCTTTGGTGGTAGCTGCTTGGCCCGCTCTTCTTTCACCCTCCACGATGGTGAGGTAAGAGGGGCTTAGAAGTGTGTGTGTAGGGAGGGGGACCAGGAAAGTAGGACAGATCAGAGCAGGGATCATCCTGGAAGCTGTATCTCAACGGAGATCTTTCATAGGCTGGGGGAGGTATCAGGTAGGAGGGGATGCTGCTGCTGGCTGTCACCTGTATGGGTACCTCTAGGGATGCTGACTGGGGTCTGTTTTTCACTGTACAAATCTCCACAATAGCGCCTGGCCTTTTTTATTCACATGGTCTTGTTTTTTATCTCCTCTGCTAGGTGGTTTCACCGTGACCTGAGTGGGCTGGAAGCTGAAGCCTTACTGAAGGGACGAGGTGTCCATGGGAGCTTTCTGGCCAGACCCAGTCGGAAGAATCAGGGGGATTTTTCTCTTTCAGTTCGGTAAGTAACTTGGATGCCAACTTCTGTCTTTCCAGGGTACATCTGCAGAATGCTTAGATACTCACATGTCCTCCGGCCTCTTCTTCATTCTGTCCTTATTCCTTTGAGTTCTTTCCAAGCTGTAAAAGGACCTGAGCTTCCCAGCATCTTCTAGACCCTCCCTCAAGTTGCCCCAGGAGCTTCTCTTTCCCGTCATCTCCTTTCACTGGGATGGTTTGCTCTGGTTCCGTGGCAGGAGGTAACGCAGAACATTTTCTACCTCTTTTACAACCGCCTCACTGGACTGCTCTGTGCATGATCCCACAGGGTTGGTGACCAGGTAACCCACATCCGCATCCAGAACACTGGGGATTTCTATGACCTGTATGGAGGGGAGAAGTTCGCCACCTTGTCAGAACTGGTGGAGTACTACACGCAGCAACAGGGCTCGCTGCAGGACAAAGATGGAACCATCATCGACTTGCGATACCCGCTCAACTGTTCCGACCCCACTACAGAGAGGTACGGAGAACGCAAAGCAGCTGGCGAGTCTGTGATGAGACCTCCTTTGTGTTGCGTGGTCTTCTTTCTGCATCCCGAGGGCAAACCCTGCAAAAGCTGTCTCCTGCTTCCCATGCCCTCCCGTGCTTCCATGGGGACAGCATCCCCAGGAATAGCTGGGCATACCTTGACCCATCACAGCAGACCTAATAGGGCTCTATTTTTACTTCTGGTTTCCTGTTGCCTTTGCTATTTATATACTATTCTTCAAAGCAGAGGTTGTGGTGTTAGTTCTGGGTCTGCAGTGGTCCACAGAGTGACATGTTATGTGGAAGCCCTCAGCCTTGCCCCAAACCTCCTTGGTTATTCTGGGCCTGGGTGACTCATGTAGCTAAGAGAAGGACCATGTTCCCCTGCTATTCCTAGCCTGCTGAGTCTCCTTCCTGTCCCTGCTTTGCATATGTCTCTGACACCAAGTTCCTAAATCAAATCAGGTGGTTTTGCCCTTGCGTCGTGCTTTCAGGCTCTCTGATTCCGCTCGGGGAGCAGTTGCAAGCCATGCTCCGGGGAGGACGGGTCCTCCTTGTGCACCTGAAGACAGGGAGCAAAGACTCCCTGGGCGAAGCGCCCCTGCTTACTCTGGGGTCTGGATGCAGAGGGGCCAGCGTCTGCGTGCCGGCTGTCCTCTCCACACAAGGCCGTTGGGTTGTGGCCCTGCAGTTTCCTCCCTTCCTCCCTGCGGTTGGAAACTTCTCCCCCCGCCAGGCTCTTGCGAAAGCTCCTCTCACTCTCTCCCCAAGTGATTTTCCATCACGTGGCTTTGAAGATGCTGGGCTCTACTGGGGGAAGGGAGGGGGAAACTGGACCCATTAACCCCTTCCTACCTGCGGAGGGGAGGCCCGGAGACCTCTTTGATGAGCAGGAGGGGTTAACCATTCCCCGGGGGGCATCTGAGCGCTGGCACATGGTGGTTGAACCCTTCTTTGGGAGGAGGATCAGCAATTAATGACTGCTGTGCAATGGAAGTCACCAGCTATTACTTGCAGTGCATGAGGTGAGGATCAACAGAAGTTACTTGCCAAAGCACAGCCGCCTGCGACGTCGTGCTGTTCCTAGATGCCGTGTAGAGGAATGTATTGGTCCGGCCAGATAGAGGGGTGAATGAACGCCCCGGCTGCTTCTGTTCGGGGGCACGGCCTCCTGAACTCCATTTCAATTCTTGGGAACAGGTAGCCCTGACAATGTGCGAAGTTCACCGTAGACACCAGTACCACTCCAGGGCTCCCCTGTTAGCTGCTCCGTGGGCAGTAAACCCGCTCCTGCAGCTCTAACCACACTGGCTCGTCTACTAAGCATCAGCCTGGCCTTGATGGCAGTGTGCGCAGTGACGCAGGGAGCGGGTCTGGTGCTCGTTACGGTACCTGCAACGAGCGGGAGCAGGGAGGGACGTTGCAAGTCCGTCTGATGCAACAGCTACCTGCTTTTGAAATGCTGTGCACTAGGGGAGATGGCCAAAACGGCTGTGTCTCCAGCTGCTGAGGCAGCTCTGCGGAAGCGGGACAGAGCCGCAGTGAACACGGCCTTTGGCTGGCGCAGCAGCCGTGCAGAGCCCAGCACACGGCTGCAGCTGGAGACGGGGATGCCCCGGGACCAGAGGGGTTTGCTTGAACCAGGCCCATCCCTGCTGGAGGAGAAGGGCCCAAATCCCCTCCCCGATGCTGAGCTGGGAAGGAGCTGGGGCAGGAGCACCAGGGCTGCGGTGGCCCCTGGGCTGAGATGGGTCCAGACCCAGTAGAGGCTCCACCAGAAAATAGGTACTGGGAGGAGTGGGATGATTCAGAGCATTTCCCAGTGCCCAGAGCACCTCACGGCTCTCAACTTTCTGTAATTTGGATCTCTATCTCCAGCTTCCAAGTGAGTTTTGCGGCAGCAGGACAGAGCTGTAGTGAACATGGCCTTCCGCATCTCTACTTGGCAGCTCAGCAGTGCCCCCCAGGACCTTCTGGCGTGGTCCAAAGAGACTGCGGAGCTTGGGACAGGCATGAGGAACTAGAGAATCTGCACAGGGACAACCTGGCTCACATCTGGGGTTTCTGCAGGGCCAAGAGCCCTGCAGTAGGAGGAGAAGCCAGGGTTGTCCCATCTCCCAGCCTGCTTCTGGTGTCCATCACTTGCACCCACACCGCTCAGTGCAGTGAGATCCCACCAGGCAGGCACAGCACCCCCCCCCCCCTCCCCGAGACTTTTGTAGATCAGAAGGGGCTTGGCAGCAGCTCTGCCATTTGCCCCATGCTTGTGTCCCTCTGCACCCTGGCTCCAGTCCTGCAGCAAGGCAGAGAGCACCTCGGTGAGATAGGGATGCTCCTCACCGTGTGCCGAGAGGAGAGAAGGAGCTACTGACTGGGTGTTTGCGTTGAGGACAGGAACGTGCACATGGACCAACAGCAGTGATAAGTACCAGGAGCAGAATATGGGCTCCAGGTGGCTCCTGGTGTTCGCTCCCATGGCTAGGCTGATTGCTGCAGTGTGACGTGCCCAGAAAAGGGGAATTATCTGTTGATTGAAGAGGTGACCGAGTTTCAGAAAGAGGGGTCGCTGGGATGGATCTGATCTCAACACAGCCATCTGGGTGCTGCTAAATCTGATGGGAGAGTTTCTAATTCACTGGGGGTTTATTTTTGTTTCCCTGGTGTTTGAGTTTCCAAAGCACCCCACAGCAGTAAGGCTAGAGTCCCAATAATGCTGGCGGGTGCTGAAACCCAGGGACTACCCTCCTCCAACTGGTCTTCAAGCCAGCAAGGACTGCTTACCTGTGCTTGTGCGTATCACACAACTGGATCACACTTGGTGCTTTCCCACTGTGTCCTCTGGTACCAGCATTCTGCTCCCCGGGTCCCTTCTACCTCCACCTCATCCCTTGCCCTTTCCTTTTCTTGCCACCTCTCTACTTCTTTCTGTCTCATCTGCTTTTCCCAAGATCCTGCTCCTCCCTTGGTTTCCTTCCTTCTGTCTCCCCCTTCCGTTCTTCTTCCCTCACCCTTCCCCAGTGCTGCCGTCCTTCACTCATCAGCTCAAGGGCACCCACTTACCTGCATCCCCACCTCTCTTCTGACCCTCTCTTGTTTTTTCCTAGGTGGTACCACGGACATCTGTCAGGCTCTGCAGCTGAGTCACTTCTCCAGGCCAAAGCCACCCCTTGGACCTTCTTGGTGCGGGAGAGCCTCAGCAAACCTGGGGATTTTGTCTTATCTGTGCTCACTGACCAGCTTAAACCTGGGTCTGATGCTCCACCAGCTGGGGCAACCAGTGCCTCTGGGCCCCGGCTCAAAGTCACGCACATCAAGATCATGTGTGAGGTGAGAAACTGGGAGAGCAAAAGGAAAGGGAGTGGAAAAGGCCTCTGCTGATCATCTCCTCAAAAGCATGGGCTCTGCCAGCTTGATTACCACCAGCAGGGTTTCTGAATTTGGATCAAAGTGCTGTCACCTTACAGGTTCCTTATGTCCTCACCCCAGCCTGGGTGACGATGGGCAGTGCTGGGTGCTCAGACACGGGAGGAAGCAGGGCTCAGCATGACCGAGAAATCCAGTACAGGGAATTTGTGGGGAAAGAGAGAGGAGGATTCACAATCTAATTAAGAGTTCATCAAAAGAGTTAAAAGCTCTTGGAGGAGGAGGAGGGGCATCTGCAAGGCCTCCACACTTAGTCTGAAGGATGTCACCAACCTGGCTGTCACAAGCGCTCCTATTTCTTTCATGTGGGATGATGCAGAGAGCGAAGGGAGATTTCAAGGAGAGAAAGCAACTGACCTTAAATGAGAGCTGAGGGCAATATCTGGGCTTCCATCCACTGAGAACCCGAGTCAGTTCACCACGCCATGAACTTGGTGTTCTCAGGGCAAACTACTGTTTCACCTCCCTGCCAGAGGAAGTGCTTTTCTAGACGGCATGGGGTGGTGCCTATGGCTTTGGACCCCAGCGTCACCTTCTCCCTGAGGAAACGGGAATGTTATGAGGGGGATATTACATGTTCTTCCTCCATTTAGAATGGACGCTACACAGTTGGGGGTGCCGAAATGTTTGACAGCTTGGCGGATCTGGTGGAGCACTTCAAGAAGACTGGAATTGAGGAGGTGTCTGGCTCCTTTGTGTACCTGAAACAGGTAAATCCCGTTCCCTCTGTTTCTTGGGGATCCTTTGGAGGGACCCACTTGCTGTTTGTTTCTGCTTCGTGTCCCTCTCCTCCTTTTCTCCACAGCGCACAGAGGAGACTTTGCTCCCCAGCAGCATCCCCCTCTCTCATGCCAACCCACTGTGTTTTCCCATCCCCAGCCTTACTACGCTACGAGGGTGAATGCTGCTGACATTGAGAACAGAGTGCAGGAACTGAACAAGAAGAGTCTATCTGAGGAGACGTCCAAGGCTGGATTCTGGGAGGAATTTGATGTAAGAAACTGCTGAGGGACATTATTCTGGCTTTTTGGGAAGTCCTTGTGCACTACCTCATTCTTCATCCCCGATTTCTTTCTGGACACAAACTTCTCAGGTGTCTTGTAAATTCTTGTCGATTTATCTCTGAAAGAAGTCTCTGTTTGGAACCTGTTCCTCTGAGGAGCGAGTGAACACAATGAGGTAGAAATATGTGCCTTTTCATGGTTGGGAGAACGAGTCACCAAGACAGTAAGGGCATGAACCTTGGATTTTTCCAAGTCTAGGTTTGCTTTTCTCTGCTCCCCCACAAGCATGCCCATGTGTCCCCAGAGTCACCACTGTTCCTCTGAGTGCCCACCTCTCCTGTCATACACTGTGACCTTGCCGTGACTAGTCTCTCTTCTGCCCTCAGAGCCTGCAAAAACAGGAAGCCAAGCACCTGTTTGACCGTCAAGAGGGTCAGAGACCTGAAAACAAGAGCAAGAACCGATACAAGAACATCTTGCCCTGTGAGTCTTGCTTCTCCACTATAAAAAAAACCCAAGTAGACAGGCAATGAAGAGCTGTCTGAGTCATCCCTGGCCCTGCCTCAGCCCGCTCTATCCTCCAGAGCGGGTTACAAGGTGTGTGGCATTGAGGATTTAAGAGCTGATGAAAGAGGTCACAGTCCTTGAAGGAAGAAGGGAGGGTTGCATCAGACTCATTAGCTTCTGATGGTCCATCATAGGGGTGGAGAGATGGGAGGACGGAGTGAGATTGGTCTGACCCCGGAGAAGGAGAGATGAAAATACTGGGCATGCTGCATGCGCTGGGTAACAGGAATGAGGTGGCGTGGGGCCGCGAAGGAGCTTCATGTGGCTGGGCCCAGAGTATCTCATTGTTCTGTTTGTTCTTTCACTGCACCCTCAGTTGATCATTCCAGAGTCATCCTCCAAGGAAGGGACCCAAATATCCCTGGATCTGACTATATCAATGCCAACTATGTCAAGGTGAGACTCTTGAAAGATGGCTGGACGCCCAAAATGGGGGAGGGCCTGCCTGCTCCTGCAGCCCTCCTGATCTTCCCCTGTCCACACTCAGAACAACCTGATCAGCCCAGACGAGTGCACCAAGACCTACATCGCTAGCCAGGGTTGTCTGGATGCCACAGTCAATGACTTCTGGCAAATGGTGTGGCAGGAGAACACACGGATTATTGTGATGACCACACGGGAGGTAGAAAAAGGGCGGGTAAGTAGCAGTTTGTAGGTGTCTTGGAGCTGCCCTCTTCTCCCCTTCAACCACTGCTCTGTTCTTTCTCTCTTTCCTGCCTTCTGCCCGTCCTCACCCTGCCCTCTCTGCCCACACAGAACAAATGTGTGCCTTACTGGCCAGAGGTGGGCAGCACGAAGGAATACGGTCCCTACCTTGTGGAGAACACTGGAGAGCACGACGCACTGGAGTACAAACTCCGGCACCTCCGCGTGTGTCCGATGGATAACGTGAGTGTGCCTGGCTGTCGTGGAGCCCATGGGTCTAACGGTCGCTGTGTGCCTAAGGCTGGGAACTGGTGGGTGCTGTGGTGATGCTGCTGTTGTATCATTCTTGGGGTTGCTGTTCCCACCTGGTTTGGGCTAGAGTCACGCTGTTGGGATCACTAAGCAGTGCGCAGGAGACGGAGATTCCCTCTGGCCCACCTCTCCCTGGGACAGAGGCCGGGGATAGGCCTGGGTTGCAGTTTTACCAGTAGGGTGTTTTATTATTACCAGAGTAAGGCTGTGCGTGAGATCTGGCACTACCAGTACCTGAGCTGGCCTGACCACGGTGTACCCAGCGAGCCAGGAGGAGTGCTCAGCTTCCTCGACCAAATAAACCAGAAGCAGGAGAGCATCCCAGACGCAGGGCCTATTCTGGTGCACTGCAGGTTGGTACAGAGGCTGGGGTTTGAAGCATTCTCCATCTTTTATATAGGGTGAGGTGCAGAAAGTCTGTCTGGGACTTGCAAGTGAAGCTTATGCCAGCCCCAGTATTCGCTTTTTCCTCTTTGATGCCCCCAAACCGAACTCTGCTGCCTGTCGCATCCTCGGCTCTTTTGTGGCATCGCTTAACAGCTGCTACAAGTGCCGCATCCTTCCCCGTGCACAGCTGCGTTTTGTTTCAGGAGCCGCATTGCTCTGACTTCTGCTTGTCCTCTCCTTGCAGCGCTGGGATCGGCCGCACTGGGACTATCATCGTCATTGATATGATAGTGGAAACAATCTCCACCAAGGGTAAGAGGACCCCAAAGTGTCTTGAAGTGAACTGGCCTACCCAGTAGGGCTGTGCCCTTAAGTCCAGCCGCAAAGGGATGAAAACTGTCGGGTATCAGTGGGAGAGATCCTGCCGCAGCCCCGAGAAGGTTGTGCTGTCCTTGTGATGTGGCAGCTGCTGGATCTCTGCACCGTATCCACTTACTGTGGCTTCAGCCTTCCCTGAGCTCGGGCTCTTTCTCCGGGGCCAGACTTGGAAGACACTGAGCAGGAAGGAGGGATAGGAGGTCCATACAGGAGTAAAGAGTGGGGGGGGAGGTGGAAACTTCTTGACTGATCTCCACCATGGCTGCTTTTGGTGGAGAATTGGGAGGGAGGGTGTCAGCGAACAGGTCCGTAAGCTTTTCTGGTGCCCCTTGCTAGGGCTGGACTGTGACATTGACATCCAGAAGACCATCCAGATGGTGAGGGCCCAACGCTCAGGGATGGTGCAGACGGAGGCCCAGTACAAGTTCATCTACATGGCCATCTGCCAGTTCATAGAGACGACCAAGAAAAAGCTGGAAGTTATCCAGGTGAGAAAGGGGCCTCTGCTTTCCTGTCCTGTCAGTCTTTTCTGTCCTGTCAGAGATCCTAGCATGAAGCATGGTTAAACGGCCAGAACTCTTCCACGATGCCTCGCCTGCTTCTCCCAGACCACACTCTTCTCAGCTTGGTTTTTCTCTCCTGTAGTCTCAGAAAAGCAAGCCGAACGAGTCTGAGTATGGGAACATTGCCTACCCCCCTGCAGTGAGGAACGTGCACGCCAAGGCTTCACGAAAATCCTCCAAGTAAGAGCTCACCTAAGCCAGAGGCCCACCTACAGTAACACTCTCCCTGCTGGCTTGGCTGGCTTTTTCCTCTTGCTCACTTTTCCTCTTGTTTTTTCCCTGTTCTTACAGGCAGAAAGAGGAGTCAACGATTTATGAGAACTTGGGCAAAAAGGAGGAGAAGGTGCGGAAACAGCGCTCCTCAGAGAAGAAGCTGAAAGGCTCACTAAAGAAAAAATAAGCGTACATTGCAGGTAGCCCCATCGTGATTCTGAACCCGGGGTGCAGGACTGGAGCTCACGTCCAGGCTGGCCTCTCCCATTCCTCGCTCTTGGACTGGAACTAGGCCTTCCCCTTCTTTTCCGTGCCACTTTTCAGTGCCCTGAACCAGACTGCTTTCCAGCTCAGCTGATTGACCTCATTGTCCCTTGCCTCTGCTGTCCCTTCATCGTTCATTAACCAGAAAAAAAGAATCACCCCCCCTTCTTTCCCTTGCTCTCTGAGCGCTGGGGCCCAAACTCGCCTCTGCTGCGTCAGCTTCAGCGGACTTCTTGAGGAAGAGCTGAGGAAGCTCTTTACAAGAGCTACATCTCTGCCCACTGCTGTGAGTTAGAGTTTAGCCTGTTCGTGTCCCCTGAAGCCTCATCTTTTATAGTCTGGAGTCTTTGGCCCGTTTCAGCTCAGCTCCTCTGTAATTCAACAGGAAACTTCCTCTTGCCTTAATACCATCCCTCTGCCCTGTGATCCCTTTTCCACTTGATCCTTCGATTGGATGCTGTAAATACACCAGAATTTGATGTGACGGCCACGGTTTCTCCTTTGTTTGTAAATAAACATGAATTTGTTTGAATGCCGAGTCTCAAAACAGCTGTACTCCTGGCTTCGCTTGCAGCCCTGCAAAGACTTACAAGTTTAGTTTTCATCGCTCCTGCAGCCTTCAGACCCCTGAAGAGAAGCTGTGACCAATTACGGTGGCTCCTTGCTGTGAGACTTGAGTGTTGGTAGTCATCAGGTAAGTCTGAGCGCAGAAAGTCAGCTGTGCCAAACTCAGACGCAGGCTTTTGTGCTTCAGTTTTGGTATTTGGAAGAGTCGTCCTCATGTCCCCAAGTCATTGGTCACTTTGTCATCTGTCTTTGGTGGGATCCAGCCTCAGCTGGAGGGTAAGCGAGAAGGGCTGCTTCAGCAAACAGCATAGTGCCGACTGCTCCTTCCTAGGCACCACTTGTAGAAATGAAACTTCACCTTTCTGGAGAAGGTAGACCAGAGCGTGGCCACGTTGTGGCTTCACAGATACTCGTCAGTCACCTGCAAGGAGGGGCTAAGGGAGCTGCATCGTTTAGTCTGGGAAAGAGGAGGCTGAGGGTTAAGTGACTCTCATCTACAACTGCACAGAGGGGTGGTAAGAAATATGGTAGTGGCAGATAATAAAACCAGAGGCAATAGTCCCAAATTGCAGCTTAGGAGGTTCACATTGAACGCTCCGACTGCTTTTATCGGACGGCATTCCAACGGATGCTCAGAGGGGAAACTCCGTCCTTGCGGGTTTTCAATACTTGAATGGACAAAGCCACAGCTGAGCTGACCTGGTGCTGGTAACAGTGCCACTTCCAGCGGCAGCCCGGACTAAACACTTCCAGAGGCACCTTCCCATCGCTATTTGTATCATTCTGTGAGTGCTGGAGCCCATCCTTGGTGGCGTTAGAATGGGCCTCAGCACGGTTTTTAAAGTCTTGCCAGTTAAAACTGGGCCCCAGCCTGTGAGCTCTACCCAGGAACCATTTGGGAGAATGCTGAGCGTACAGATAAAGCCGCAGGTAAAGAGTGCAGACCTGGACCCTTCTGCGGCAGCTGGCCTAGCTGGCAGAGAACGTGCTGGGGAAGCCTTAATTTACAGGTACAGACACCGCTTAGGCTGTGGGCTTTTGCTACGCAAAGAAAAAGATGGCTCGGGTGTACCGGCCTAGGACCTGGTTAGAGCTGATGGCAGGAAGAGCTTGGTCCCACTTAGGGAAAAGTCTGAGCTAGGTCACAAAGTCACCTACGACGCCGGCCAAGAAGGCTTGGAAATGTGGGACAGGGAATTTTGTCTGGTCTGAGCCCCGTCTAAGCCCTGTGTGGGAAGACAGCGGCACCAAGGGACCTGCGCAATCAACCCCTACCAGCTGCCTGACACGGGACCGAATTGAGCACTTTAAAAGCCCAGCTGTAATCGTCCCCCGCTTTGGCGTGGGAACCCGAAGACTGGGCTCTCTCCTGGCAGTTCAGAGCACAAATCCAGATGGAGGAAGGGGCAGAAAAGAGAAGGAATCTGGCGTGCCCTGAACTCCGGTCCACGTTGCGTGTAACGCAGTGGCAATGGCCAACGAGCCGGCAAAGTGACGTACCTGCCTGGGAGCCAGCACGGTGAGGCAGCTTCCAGGTTGTACGAACCAGCTGGAAGCAGGCGCTGCGTCCTTGTAACGCTGCCAGAGGAGAGGCCCTTCGCGGCGGGAGCAGCAACCCCATCGGCAAGGTGGGGGCAGGATGATTTAGCCAACTTCAGCTAAAAGTTCCCTGCTTTGATCTGGTGCCAAATGCATAAACAGAGCCACAGCAAGGGTGGCCAGCATACAAAGGCTGTGGAAAAGCTGGAATTGATTCAAACTGATTGAAAAAATCCAAGCTCTGTGGATGCTGTAGTGATTTCAGCCACGCTAACACCGAGAATAGCGTTCCCCAAGCCAACGCTG
Source organism: Platalea leucorodia (assembly GCF_965183815.1). Lineage (NCBI taxonomy): Eukaryota > Metazoa > Chordata > Aves > Pelecaniformes > Threskiornithidae > Platalea > Platalea leucorodia. The sequence goes on along the minus strand of NC_138824.1, from coordinate 130,824,566 downwards.
CATGGCACAGGTACAGCAATAATGCACTTCCAAGACGAACGAACTCATCCTGTTAGGAAAAAAAACAACTTCACCCTACGTCTAGGCAACAGGCAAGCTTGTGAGGGACAAATCACAGCCCCAAGGACGAGTGCCACGTGCCATCCTGCGCATCCTAGGGGCTAGTCTGCCCCTACTTAGCTGCAAACTCTGCCTCAAGCAAGCAAAGGCAGAAACGACGCCACGGGGGCAATCTCATCTTTTTTTTGAGTTCAGCAGCTGGTTCTGGAGCACGTGGCTGAGAAAGCTGCCTGGGATGAAGCTTAATGTATCCATAATATCCACTGGCTGCAAAGAACATAGACTGAACGAGAACGTTCATGATGATTGTATGTCAAGAAACGCAGCACGGAAATAAGCGGTCTACTCTGCCTTACACTTAGGCGCTGTTACATACAGATTCGTTCGGGTGGCTATTTGAGAACGCGTTTTCAGAGCTGGTTCAAAAAAATTGGTGTTTCCTTGATGTTGCAAGTCAAGACATACGGGTATGAGTTATGGCTCTGATTTCCAGCCAGTTGGAAAACCAGGAATCCACAGATTTTATCTGGTCCTGTAAACATCTTGTGCTCTGCTTCGCCTGCGTCAGAGGTCCCTAAAGGCCTCTCTTCTTCATTGGAGAGCTTAAATTGGAGTTGGTTGTAAATAGAGATGGTTGGTTGTAAATACAGATGGTCTCGTGGGTGGCTGTCTTAGCCATCGTGATCATGGAATAGTTGAGTTTAAACTCTGGTGATATGAGAAAAACTGTCAGCAGCGCTACTACCCTGGATTTTGGGAGAGCGGACTTCAGGCTGCTCAAGGAACGAGTTAGTAAGGTGCCTTGGGAATCTGCTTTTGAGGCTATTAGGGTCCATAAACGCCGGTCACTTTTTAGGGGTCGTCTTTCAGGAGCAGGCAATTCCAACGTGTCTGAGGTGAAGCAAGCGAGGCAGAAGGCTGGCTCGGCTGAACAGGGAGCCTTTCTGTAACTCAGGTGAACAAAGCAAGCGTGTGGCCTGCGGCAGCAAGGACAGGCCACGCAGGAGGACTGCAGACGCTATTCGCCACTACGGAGAGCAAATTCGTACGGCCCAAGCTCAGCTGGAGTCGAAGCTGGCTGGTACTGTGGTGGATAACCAAAAATGCTGTTTTAAGTATGTTAAGAGCAAAAGGAAGAGTGAAGAAAACATGGGTCCGTTACTTGATGTATAACCCAAAGAGGGATGAAGATAAAGCAGAGACATTTAATGCTTTCTTCGCCTCCGTCTTTAATGCTGATGATGGGCTCTGGGGTGCCCGGAGACCTGGGTTGGAGGACTGCAAGCGGGGGGGAATGATAAGCACCCAGTTGACTTTGAACTTGTATGGGATTTGCTGCCGCAACTGAATGCGTACAAGTCCATGGGGCCCGATGGGATTCATCCCAGGGTGCTGAAGAGTTGGCCGATGTTATTGCGAGATGCCTCACGGTTATGTATCAATGGTCTTGGGAATCTGGAGAGGTCCCAGCTGACTGCAAGCTGGCAAATGTCATCCCCATTTTCAAGAAGGGCAAGAAAGAAGACTCTGGTAATTACAGGCCTGTCAGTGTCAAAGGGACGGCAGCAGATGTGGGGTTTTTTTGGATTTTAGCAAAGCTTTTGATACTGTATCCTTCTGGACAACGTCCAGCACACAGCTGGACATGCACGCGATACAATGGGCGACAGGTCAGGCTCAGAGACTTGCAGTAAGTGGGGTAACATCTACCTGGTGGCCAGTGGCTACTGGTGTTCCCCAGGGCTCAATTTTAGGGCCAGTTCTCTTCAAAGCTTTTATCAATGATACAGGAGCCCGCTACACACTAGGCTTGCTGCCAATACTAAATTAGGAGGAGCCATTGATTCCCTCAAGGGGACAGAGGCCTTAGAGAGAGCTTGATCGATCAGCATGCTGGGCAATCACCAACCATCTGAAATTTAACAGGAATAAATGCCCAATTCTGCACCTGGGACAGCATAATCCTGGATGTACGTACAGACTGGGGGACAAGAGGCCGGACTGCAGCCCTGCAGAAAGGGATCTGGGTGTTTCAGTCAGCGGCGAGCTCTGTGAGTCAACATGCCCTGGCAGGCAAAAGGGCCAACATTATCCTGGGGTGCATTACGCACGGTATAGTTAACTGGTCAAAAGAAGTGATGGTCTCACTGTACTCAGCATTGGTGCAGCCTCACCGTGGGTGTGTGCAGTTTTGGGCTCCACAATGTAAGAAAGATAGAGAATCACAGAATCGTTAAGGTTGGAAAAGACCTTTAAGATCCTCAGGTCCAACCGTTAACCCAGCGCTGCCAAGCCCACCACTAAACCATGTCCCTCAGCACCACATCTCCCCGGGTTTTAAATCCCTCCAGGGATGGGGACTCAGCCCCTGCCCTGGGCAGCCTGGGCCAGGCCCTGACAGCCCTTTGGGGGAAGAAGTTTTTCCCAATACCCAACCCAACCCTGCCCTGGCGCAGCTTGAGGCCGTTCCCTCTCGTCCCATCGCTTGTTCCTGGGGAGCAGAGACCGACCCCCCCGGCTCCAGCCTCCTTTCAGGCCGTTGCAGAGAGCGATGAGGGCTCCCCTCAGCCTCCTCTTCTCCAGGCTGAGCCCCCCCAGCTCCCCCAGCCGCTCCTCCCCAGCCTTGTGCTCCAGCCCCTGCCCCAGCCTCGCTGCCCTGCTCTGGCCACGCTCCAGCCCCTCCATGGCCGCCTTGGGGTGCGGGGCCCAGCGCTGAGCACAGCATTCGAGGGGCGGCCTCACCAGTGCCCAGCACAGGGGGACCATCCCTGCCCTGCTCCTGCTGGCCACACTGTTCCTGATATAAAACTATGATGTGCCCAATGGAGGGCAACAAAGATGGTGAAGAGGGCATGGTTTATGAGGTTTGTTCAGCATGGAGGAGACTGAGGTCTGACCTCATTGCTGTCTGCAAACTTCCTCACAAGGGGAAGCAGAGAGAGGTGCTGATCTCTTTCTCTTTGGCGTCCAGCAACAGGACACGAGGGAACGGCTTAAAGCTGCACCAGGGGAAGTTCAGATTGGATATTTAAGTTCTTCACTAAGAGGGTGGTCAAGCTCCCCAGGGAAGGTCACGGCCCCAAGCCTGTCTGTGTCCAAGATGTGTTTAAACAATGCTCTTATCCATGGTTTAACTTTTACATTGCCCTGTGGGCATGAGGAGTTGGACTCAATGATCCTTGTGGGTCCCTTCCAACTCAGGAATATTTTATGATTCTATGATTCTCTGAAATCTCCAAGTCCTAAATCCAGTATAGGGCAGCCCAGTGAGGCAGGGAAAAAGCTCGCCCCTGAAGCAGACAAGATTTTGCCTTGGAAACCCAAGCGCAGAAGAGAGTTTAGTCAGTGGAGGAAGACTTCTCCTATACTTTCGGCCAGGAAAGCAGGGGGAAAAAAACCACAGCGTAACAACGGAGGTCAGGACACAGCACGTAGGCGCTGCTGTACGTGGAAAAGCAGGGAAACCTGTGCTCGCCTCTAGCATCTACAGGCAGCCAAGAAACCGGCCCTGGTCACCCGCGCAGCGACGAGCATCCACACTGTGGTTCCTCAGTGAACAGGAGGGTATTTCCCTTGCTCCTTTCCCCACAACATCCCGATTCTGCCTTCAACCAAATAAAAGCTCTGTTCCACCTCCCCCTACGCAAAAGAACCTCTTTTTCTGGCACTAAGCACACTTAGACACAGTATAAATTTGGGGGGTTTTAATTTTTACAAATGTTTGAAAGAATCACTGAGCAGACAGTGACACAAATAGATATTCCAGCAGTGAGAGCCACCTAATGAATGACATTTTCCTGAATTCAGTCCCAAGTTCTCTTAGGATCAAGGGTGAAAGAGAAACAAAATGTACTAGAAAAAAAGCCTGGTGCCGATGGCAGCAGAACTCTCCCTCACTTGGCCAAAAAAAAAAAAAAAGGAATTCTCATTTTACCCTACAGAAATCTAAAAATTAATGAAGATTAGAGGTGAATTACTATATTCACATGGGTTAATACCAGTAAGCACCCTTGCCCCCTCCCCAAATTTAACTGGTGGGGTGAGAAAGGGATTACAGCTGCCTAGCGGCAGAGCCCAGTCCCGTACCTGGCTCACCACAGATGGAGCAGGGGCATGGGAACCAAATCTGGCTACTGGATTAACAACTTCAAACTGAGGGCAAACAACGCTCGTGGAGGGAGTTCAAAGCTCCTCACTCGTATCTTCTGCTGGTCAGCGCCGGCGGTTCTAGGAGGCTTTAGTTTCTTTCATTTCTTCCCTTGTTTGAGTAGGAGATTGTCACTGAAAGGCAGAGAGAAATGAGTCCAGAAAGCACAAGCAAAGCTGCCCCAGACCCTCGCTACAGACTTGGGGTGTGGTGTGTCGCACCCAAAGGATCTGGACTTCGAGTCCTTCCTGCTAGGTACTTTTTTTCAAAGCCCCTTAAGCCTTCTGGGATGAATAAGACGGAATCTGGTCAGAGATAAGGAAGAAGGACCTTACAATCAGAGAGTCCACAGAAAAGAAACCAGCTCTGGCTTCCTTTCTTGCTTCTAAGAAAGCTAAGCTTTTAGCTGCCCGCTCTCAGCTCAGCTGGCACTGCCCTGGCCAGTAAACACTGGACAGATTAGGCAAAGCCACCAAACTCCTGCCAACTCTGAAAACAGGGAATGGGGTTTTCTAGCATGGGCTGGAAAGCTTTTGGAGAGTAACAAGAGCATCTTTCCTAGAGTTCATTACCCCAAACCAACACAAACTCCTACGATCATTGAACTGCCTTCTTACAGCTCTCTTTGCCGTAAACACAGGATGCCCTGCGTACGCAGACGACGCTCCTCAGTTACTCCTGCCTTCCCCGTGCAAGGTTCCTTACGGGACACGCACACAGAGCTCCAGCCACACAGTACCTCCTACTTGAGGTAGATGTTTGTGGGGGCCCTGCAAGGAAGGCTTCAAGCTTCACATCACAAATGGGAACTGAGGTAGAGATGGAATAAACTTCCTGTGGCCGGAAAGGTCCAAGCCAGAAACATCCCAAGCAAACATCACCACCCTTGTTCTAAGTGCTAACAAAAGGATCCAAATAAACAGTGCCTTACCTTCCTCTGTGTGTCAGGAGATGCAGTAAGCGGGGGTGGAAAAAGGAAGAAAAACAAGAGTAAATTGATTAGATTTAATAAAAATCTCCATTTCCACAGTAAGTAAGACTGCTCCCTACTTGGCTGTGTCCTCTGGCATCAGGCTCCTCTCAGAGAAAAGATCCCGAGGGAGCTCCAGAAAGAGGACCAGCTTCACAGGTAGGGGGCCGATAAATCCAGCCCCCTGGCGCCTTTACCTGGTGAAGCCCTCATCCTGCAGGTTCAGTACCAAGTTATCTGCTGCGAGATACACACGGTTTTGCGAGCCAGCAATCTGAAAAAAAAAAAAAATCCATTACAGGGACGGCATAAAGCAGTATAAATGCTCATGGAGGAACAGCACTAATAAAGAACCTATCTCCCCCTCCAGATACTGCAGTCTTCTTTTATTCATTTAAGATCTCGGTTAAATCAATGCTATTCCCCAAAACAACTCTGTAACTTCCTGACTTCCCATCCCAGCGCCATCAGACTTTCGGAAAGAAGAGCTCATTCTGTCTCCCTGTCAGACAGATCTTCGATCCCACAGTTATCTGTTCCCTTTTCTCAGCCTGCAGGAAACCAGGAGCTTTTGGTGGCTGCAGCCGAGTGTGGGTGATGGAATCTGATGTGGATCTGGCCTTGTCACATGGAGGGCATGAACTCCTAGCCTCCCATCTAATTGCCGATCATCGCAAGCTAAATCTTAAGCTCTACTTGAGCAGAAAAGGGTTGGGCAGGAACAAAGATCAGGACGGGGCAGGTCACATTCGCCTTAAATTCATCATGTGGCCACTGGGCTGGGAGGACAGCGCAAGGACAGCAGAAGGACAAAGGAAAGTCTGTGCCTCGTTGCTCACCGTTTTTGAGATGTTTTGAGCCGCTCGGATCTTACGTAGCTTGATGTAGCCTGGATTCCTGCTGAGAGCTTCACCGAGGTACAGGGGAGCAAAAGTTAAGGAAAAACCTGCTAGCAGAAGCTGCCTACCCTCAAGGAATTCTTCCTAAGCCATATCATCAAATATCTTAGCAACCTCTATCCCAATAACGTGGGCCTTTGGGCAGGCATATTTTTACTTCCCCAAATCAAGAACAACGTTATGGATTATGGTCACAATAAAAGTCAAACCTTAGAACAGGGAGTGAAGGCTCACGGCCTTCTCTGCTCTGACCTGTAACCTCACTCCAGCCAACTGTAGGGGGAAAAAAAAAAATTAGAGACCTACTTGAAGCTATCACCTGGTAACACTCTCCTAAGCGTGAGCCCAACGTGACAGATTCTCAGGACTGTCAAGCTCACAAGCCACATCCCACAAAAACTCCCAAAGCAGGATATCATCTTGGCAGCCGTAGCTTCCCCTTCAGCCTGAACAATCTTCTGCTTCTGCTCCTGCTTGGCCTTCTCCACCAGAAACTGCGCGCGCTGTGCCTCCTGCTGGGCTGCAGAGAGAACGGCCAAAAGCATTTGAAGCAGATCCCATTTTCAGAGCCCTCCACCTCCTCCAGGATTGAGGGCTCCGCTTCCGAAAGAACTGAGAGCATTCTGGGGCCATATCCACAAATAAGAAATGTATCTAAGCGTGCTTTACTTTTTCTTAAATAAAATCAACAGCATCCAGACCCTCTAAACGTAATTCCCATAGTAAGTGATAGAGTCCCAGTCTGAAAAGGAACCCTACAGTCCCGGGAACCCAGTCCCCCTGACGCGCTATCCCATTAGCTATGACCCAAAGTTTTCTGATAACACTTGTGAAATAACCTGTTTAGCTCCTTTACTATGGAGGCTGAGATTTAGAACTCCGCAGCTGCATCAATGCAAAAACAATGACACGCTAGCCCAAATTCTGCTTCCTTGTTTAATAATTCAATGAAAAGGCAAGGGCAATCCACCCTTCCCAGGCATAAATTGAACTCACCCACTTGCTTAGCCTCCACCGCTGCTGTGTATTCACGACTGAAGCTAAGCTCTGTGATAGCCACATCGTCCAGGATGAGGCTGAAATCCTTGGCTCTCTCTGTCAATTCTCGCCTAATGAGCAGAGAGACCTGAAACACAAATATAGCAAAAGGAGCACCAAACACAGGCTGTTTCTCGCTTCCTGTCCACTCCGAAAGCGAAGCACAACTGCTCTTCGCAGTTCATTCACATCGGGCCCCAGAGTGACGTTGCCTTAAACAAACCCTGAACCACGGACCTTAAATACCATCTCTGAATCTGTCGCCTCTAAGTCATGCTGCGTATCTGTAGCTACGTACCGCATTTTCAAAAGTATATTACAGCTTATTTATAGTTATTACTTAAATATACAATTAATAGTGCAACAATAAAAAAAATCTTTAAAGTTTTTTCGCTTTCACATCCTGTCACACCTAGTTCCACAGTTCCTACGCGTGTTTTGGCAATAAGCATTTCCTTCTAGATCTTGAATTTGCCACTGTTTGCAGTCTGACTGTCTCCTCGTATTTGTATTCAGATTAAGAAAATAAAGACTACTGCTACACATTGTAGACATAAAATGTCTCTTAATTACTGTGGCTAATTGTCTAGTGTGGCTACTCCACTTTTTTTAGTCTCTTTGGATGAGTGTCGTTGGTAGATTTTTGATTTATTTTACTCATTTCTGAGTTACCTTTAACTTGACAGTATTTTTTTCAGACAGGCTGACAAGCCTGACTTAAATAGAAATTATTGCCACAGTATCACGTCCTTGACCAGTCTAGCGTTTGCTTTTGTTTTTATTGCAGCTGTTTCTGAGCAGAATTCTAAAATGATGCCAGAATCCTTTACGGAGTGAACCGCGAGCACGTAACTACGTAAAGCCACTTCATTTTCTTCTGATTATCAACTGCTTCAATACGCATAACTTCACAGTCACGAACAGTAGATGAATATATGACAAAAAGGCAAATTCAAGTCAGTTTGTTCAGAAATTTCAGAGATACCCAAGTCTTTCACTTCTGGTAAGCCTACATCCCTTGCAGACATTGTTTCTTTGCTGTCACATCCTGCCTCTTCACTCATTCTCTTTATACAAGATCATTAACAAATCCCTTCAGTGCACAGCACGCGGCCTAGCACAAAACCCTGAAGTCCCTGCAGATCAGTTCTCGCAACAAGACCTGGACGCTTAGTTCCATTCTCTCCTTTTTTGTCCTGGATCAGCAATTAGTTAAGAGATGCTTTGTATTTCATCTTTCTGACAACTTATCCTCTTTAGCAGTCTCACGCGGGGTCTCCTCTAAAGCCTTTTAAAAGAAGATCAGCAGCTTCTCTCTCCCTCAGCTGTGACAGATATTCTCAGAATCCCTGGCAATCAAATTATCAGAACACAAACTTTCAGGTATAGGCTTTTACACGCTAAAGATTTCTATTATTTTGCAACCTGCCCAGATTACTCTCTGATCTTTTTCTAAACAGAAATATTTACTACCCTTCTGTAGCACCCATCACTGAAAGTTTACTGCTTTAACTGCTCATCCATTTTGCTTTTCAGATCCTTTAAAACTGTTTAATTTGCTCTGACAGCTCTTCTGAGACCCATGAAGCGCCAGCTAATTATTTTTTTTAAAACCAGTTCTACTGTTACCTGTGGACTATGCTGTAAATCAGCTCTCCCTCCCCCATCGCTACGTTACGGTGCAGTTTGGCACTCTATATACCAACGAATCCGATTTTCTTCTCGGAAGCTAGTGGTACAGCCTTAGTATTTGCATTTGTATCGGAATCAGACTGTAAGCGGGATACAGTTCCGCACCCTTTCCGTTTGGATGCACCATCTACCAGCCTAACGTATTTATCCTTCAGCTGTTATAACATTCCTTGTATGCACTAGCTGTTTGCAATCTGAGGGTAAGCCTCCTCCAGAAAAGTTCACCTGGGCTCTCTGAGTGATGAGCTGCGAAGCGTTAAACTTGGCTACCACGCTCTTGAGCACTTCGTTAACGATGGAAGGCAGGACTCGCTCCTCGTAGTCCAGGCCCAGGCGCTGGTACATGCTGGGCAGCTCTGCAGCGTTGGGGCGTGTGAGAACCCGCAGCGAAATGTTCACCATCTGCAAATCTGGAGAGGAGAGGGAGACGTGAGCAGGGCCAGCGCCGCAGGCGGACTCCTGCTCCCTCCCACCCCACCGCGGCCGGTCCGCGGGGCCGCTCTCACCTTTGGAACCGGTGGGGGAGGAGATTTTCCGTGGCCGGGCTCGAATGTCGTAGATGATGGGGTACTGGAACCAGGGGATCCTGCGAGGGGCGGGAGGCCGGTTAGGCGGGGCGATCAGCACGGCGGGGGCAGCCGCAGCGGCCGAGGCCGGGCTGGGGACGGGGGTGCTGGGCCCTACCTGAAGTGCAGCCCCTCGGCGAGGATGGTGTCCTGCTGGACGCCGCCGATGCGGTTAAAGAAGATGGCCCGCTGCCCGCCTTCCACTGAGGAGAAAAGCGGGACGGTCAGCGCGGGAGGCGGAGGAACCGGGGGAGGGGGGTGGGGGGGAAGCGAGGGGGACTCACCGATGAAGACGGACTCACGGACGCCGTAGGCCAGGGCGCCGGCGCCCAGCAGCAGCTTGAGGGCGGTGCCGACGCCGCGCGGCCCGGCCGGCAGCCGCCCCGCCAGGTCCTTCAGGTTCTGCGCCATGGCCGCGCCGCGCCGCGCTCCCCGCCGGGAAGGACACCGGAAGCTGCCGCCGCCAAGGCGCTCCGGCGGGAAACCGCGGCGCGTAGAGGCGCTACCGCCCCTTCCCGCCCTGCCGCCGCCTTCCGGCCGGGCCGCTCTGCCCTCCGGAAGTGGGTCCGGCCGGAGCGAGATAACGGGAGCGCCCCAGGCGCCATCTTGGGTAGGGGCGGTGGCCGGGGGGGGCGCGGCCTGGGGGCGGGGCTCCCGGTGCCGCGTGCCCGGTGCCGCGCGGTGCGGCGGTAACAAAATGGCGGCGCCCAGGCGGCATCGTGAAGAGGGGGAGGAGAAGGAGGAGGAGGCGGCAGCGGCTGAAGACGCTTCGTTGGAGGCGAAGCGGCCCCGTGGGTCGCGGCGGCTCGTGGTGGTGCTGGAGGGGGCGAGTCTGGAGACCGTGAAGGTGCGGGCGGCGGCGGGGGGGGTCCGGCCGGGCCGAAGGCGGCGGCGGCGGGCGGCCTTGCCCACCTTTCCGTGCTTTGGCCCTAGGTGGGGAAAACGTTCGAGCTCCTCAACTGCGATAAGCACAAGGCGCTGCTGCTGCGGAACGGCCGGGACCCCGGGGAGGTGCGGCCCGACATCACCCACCAGGTACCGGCTGCACCCGGGCGGCGTCTGCGGCGGGGCCGGCGGCTTGAGGGAGGCTGTCCCTCCGTCTGGGGGTCTGCTTGTGCCCCTGGAACGGGGCTGAGTTTGGCCTTACCCGCTGTGCTCGTGGGCTGTAAGTTTAGTAATAATCTTTATTTGGATGTGGGATCGCTTTCTCTCAGCGTGATGGTAGAGCTCGCACAGCCAGATGAACTCCTTTCTGCCTCAGCATCGGTCCCTTCTGCGTTCATAGGGCCTAACCCTCAAGTTTTCTATGAGTCCTCTCTCTGGCACCTTTTCTACTTCCACTACTGCGTGTTTTTCTATTTCAGAGTCTCCTGATGCTCATGGATAGCCCCCTGAACCGGGCTGGTCTCCTGCAGGTTTATATCCATACCCAGAAGAATGTTCTAATCGAAGTCAATCCCCAAACCAGAATCCCAAGAACTTTTGATCGATTCTGTGGTCTTATGGGTAAGTGGTTCAAACTTTATACCAGCCACAAAATAATGCAGGAAGGCGGTTAAGAGTAGAAGAATTTTGGGGAAAGTCAAAAAGTTGCACCAACCTTAAAAATGTGAAAGTGAGAAAAGAGCAGAGAAATAAAAGTGTCTTTTTGTGAGTTCCAGGGTGCGTAGACCAACTGTGTGTCCCTTAGCACAGTGGGGAGGGCCTGCAGGAGACTATGCCAGCAGCAAAATAATTGGCTGATCAATATTTCGTAGGACTGCTTTAGAAGGTGCAGGGAACTCTAAAGATAGACCTTTTTGTCTACTTTAGTTCTGGCCACTAGGTAGAGGACAGGATTCCTCTGGCAAAAGAATAGAGAGCTTAACGAATTTTCTTCTCTCGTCAGTTCAGTTGCTGCATAAGCTCAGCGTTCGAGCAGCTGATGGGCCTCAGAAACTGTTGAAGGTAAACATTTGTTGACTGTTCACAGGTAATGGCGCAACATTCCTCCTTTGCAGCTTGTGATGTAGGAGTGATTTTTTTTTTTTTTTTTTTTAAACAAACCAAGGACTTAGCTATGTGGCAGGGTCTCTTACCTCTGCACCCCTATTAACTTTCTGCTTCCTGTAGGTGATTAAAAATCCAGTCAGTGATCATCTCCCTGTGGGCTGTATGAAGATAGGTACCTCCTTTGCAGTTCCAAAGGTGTCAGATCTGCGTGAACTGGTTCCTACAGCAGAGCCAGTTGCCATTGTGGTGGGAGCTTTTGCCCATGGTTCGGTAAGTGCGTGTATGTGTGCCTTACTTAGAGCTGTAAAAATCTTTATCAGTCTTGTTCTGAGCATGGGTGGTTTTTTTCTTCCCTTCTGCACTTTTTTTGCTTGGTTCCCCCTGTCCCGCCCCCTCTTTTTTCCCCCCAGGTAGGCTTGTAAAGAAAAAAAAAAGGCCCAACGCTGCAACACTAGGGACTTTTCTCCCTCCTGCGAGAGGGCACTAGTGAGGGCTGGCAGTTGTCCTGCTGTGTTTTATTGTGGCTCTGCTCAGCCTCGGAGAAATACTGTGCCTCTCCCCCCAATGGAGACAGATGGGACTAAGTGAAAACTTGTAGCTTGATTTTTTTTTTTTTTTTTTTCCTCTCTCTTCCTCTAGGTCAATGTTGACTACACAGAAAAGACAGTCTCCATCAGCAACTATCCCCTCTCTGCTGCCCTGACATGTGCTAAAATTACTACTGCCTTTGAGGAAGTTTGGGGAGTAGTATGAGCTTCTGCTACTGCTGTCACGGTGGACTCCTGTACAGTGACTCCACATCCTGGAGAAGCTCTTTTACTGACGTGTGGACCTGGTGCAACTTTGGGCTCCTCGAAGGAAAAAGGTTTCAATTTCATCCTTGTAGCTTCTGGAGCAATGAGACTCGAAACGGACTGCCCCACCAACCTTTTTTCCTCCTATTAAAGGTTACTTTTGATAAGAGTGCTTGTGTATTTTACTTTCTCATGTTTAATACGTGGGCAGGCTTGATCCCTTTATAGCAGGGACTCAGCCCAAATTTGTCATGGAACTGAACAATTCTTAGCTGTGCCCTGCTCGCCCTGCAGCTGAAGTGACTCAGTCCTGTAGTGAGTGGCGTGCGACAGTTCACACTCCCGCACCGAAGCACCCAAGAGGAAAGGAGCTGAAGCCGATATGAAAAAGACCAGGAGCAATTTTTATCTCGGATGACAAACGTAGAAAAGTCAGAAGGTGGCTCCAATCCGATACAGTGCTTGCGTTGAGTGTTTTACAATCATCTGATACCAGCAGAGAGACACGAGTGTCCGCGGGAGGGCGGCAGAGAGATAAGGCAACATACAGAAGGTGGAGGATCTGGAAGGAGGCTTCCTCCGTTCCCCTCCTTTCGGGTCTCTGACCCTGTGCTTTCTCTTTCCCCCTCCTCGCGTTGAAAAAAAGTCGTACTTCAACACAGCAAACTTGGCAGGTGATGCGTTGCTTCTGGAGTGTTAAATCGACTCCTACGAATGCACAGGTGGTACAATCTGAAACAGAGAAAAGCGCTAGATTCGTGTCGGTTGTTTTTATGGTTGCCTTTCACCTTGGGATGTAACTGCTGCCCCCCTTCACCTCCTAGGCCGAGTGTGGGATTCTCTCCACATCGTACAGCCTTACCTTTTGGCTGTTATTCTGCTTTTTTTAGTTTTTCTTTTCGTGGCACAAATAACCTGCGAATGTAAGGCAACACCAATAATAGGGTGAAGACCAACACGTGGCCGAGGAAATAAATAGACCTGTACACCTGTAAAGAGAAAAGTTTAAGGATCAGCAAGCAGCTTTGAGCCAAGAACATACGAGAAGGCAGGGAGGGAAAAGGATGGGTTGTCTGTACGTGGCTGCTAAGTACCTTCATCCATTTGTCCCAGGTGAAAAGGCAAAATGGCACCAGAGAGTAACCCATAAACATCCAGTGGTTCACCTGCAGCAGCACGTAGAAGATGGGCTGCAAGGCAGTGATGGAGGCCAAAGTGCTTAGGAGAGGACTGTCCCGAACGAGGTTTATGACCTAATAGAGAGAAAAAAACCAGAATTCTCCTCAGTTGGATGTCCTATGGCTATATACACAGGCGCTGGGGCCAAAGTATCTATCCAGCTGTGTAAAATGAATTTCAGTAAGCAGTCAGTCTAAAAAAGTAGCTAAAAGTACCCCATCCTGCTCAAAGTTTTAATTTAAAAAAAAGTTTAAATATGGAATATTGTTCTCTCAGTACTGGGAGATTTAGCAGAGGCATTCAGCTCACGTGCTTGTCCTCCAGCCTTGCCAGCTGCCACGCACTTCAGTTGCCCTCTACTCATATGCCAAGTTCTCCACTTTTCTTCCTGTCAGCTTCTCCAGTAAATTTACGGCTGGCCCGTGCAGAAGCCAGTAACCTACTGAACTCTTGAGAACAGAACTGTATCGTGTTTGAACACCAATTCCAAAGTGAGCAGCTCTTTTTCATATTTAATCCAAGCAAAGCCTTCAGCATGGCAGTTTCCAGACGCATGGGGAAAGGCTAATGCAGGCCACCCCGTTCTGGTTAAGTCAGACAAAGCTCACCTGTTTTTCAGCGATGACTATAAGCAACTCCATCTGAAAGCACACCAGGTAGCCAGAGTGCAGCCCATGCCAAATGGCCAGGAAGAACAGTGCCAGTGCCTGTGACAGCAGTTTGTTACCCAGGAACTTCAGACGCTTGAAGATGTAGCTAGAGCAGAAAAGAAACAAAGTGCTTCTAGTTTATTGTCCGTCCTCTCCGTGTCAGAGGTGCAGGGCCCAGGAGACCGTACGCCTTTGTACACCCCGTGGTGACGGAAACGGCAACACAGCTCCCCTCACCGGGGCAAAAGGCACCTCAGCCCTTGCCTTAAAGAAATCCCGGCTAATGTGAAGTGGTTCATCCGACAACGCACCCAGAAATGAAGGTGTTCTACAATTCAATTTTGCCCCCCAGCGTGTGTCGAAGCAAAACCCGGTTGAGTCATTGCACAGGGAGCGTCCTAGCCTCTGCCCTCCTGCTGCCATCAACTGCTTGCCTGTATTAATGAACTGCCCTTCTAGATCGAATGAAAAGATCCGTCTAACCCAGTAACCTGGGTCAAATGGGACAGCAGCAAAACGTGGAAGAAAGCGTGTAAGAAAGACCTGAAGACTGGCAGATTCTTCCTCTAGTGCCCCCTCTCAGCCTAGGATCTTGCTTCTGCTGACAGACGTTACCGACACATTATAGAAGGGGAATTTTGTCCTGCTCACCGGGCCACCCAAGCGTTGGTGTTGATGTTGAAAGAAGCAATGGTCCCTGTGAACAAAGGGGTTGTCTCGTACAGCCAGATCTTCATGTTGGCACAGGCATCCCACAAAGGCTTTCCACTTTGGTCCTTCCCATTGTACCCCAGACCAACAAGGATGCAGACACCTTCCTATAGAAAAAGATTCACAAGAAAGATGAGAGGAAACCATTGCCCCTTTTTTTGGGAAAGGCAGAGCTGGGGAAGCTCTGACTCTTCGCTGTGTTGAGTGGAGAGATACCACTGCAGATGGAACGAACAGATTAAAAACAGCCTGCTTTTTAGTTAGTTAGCCTTTGCTAACTCAAAGCAAGCTATAGTGACCCACTCTGATCTCCAGATATTTGGATTACTTCCATTTAGCGCTGAGTCCAAGAGCATATTAAGTAGTTGCAAAGGTGCTACCTTTGTTCATTTGTCTTTTGTTTCTGGAACAATATCTAGACTTACCGTAACAAGCCAGCAGGTTACGTATTTATAGAGTATAATTTTGCCCCAGATCAATATGTAACCACAACGGAACCAGAAGGGCTTCTCCTGCAGAGATAAGAGTGAAATAGAGTAAACATTAAAAATGGAGTCGAGTGGCAATAACGAGACAAGGTGGATGAGATCTCATCAGTGTCTTTTGTTTTAATCTGATGTGTGCGTTGAGACTGCTACATGGACTGGAGTGCCAGGCTTATGAAAATTTACACATCATTCTCCTTTCGTTGGTCATATTTGGCTGTACTGAAATAGGTACTTTGGGAAGACTCTGGGATGAGCATAATCCCTGCGGAATTTACACCCTTGTTTATTCATACTGACACAGAAGCACTGATAATCTGCAGGTAGGAATTACTTGTTAAGAGTTTTCTAAGAACCTCAAAGGTTCTGGTAAGCCTTGCAAGTTACTCTAGTGAAGTTCTTTGCATGTAATGGTTAAATGGAAGGTCATTAAAAGGCCACAAAATACATATGTTAGGTTTCCGAAAACAACAGTAGCATTTAAGATTAATTCGCTATTTGTAAAAGTTTTCATTTGGTTTGGGTCAGCTTAACACATTCCTGTTCTGCATCAAACAGAATCCACAGGACAGGCAGTAAAGCCAATTCAGTTGTGGAAAGGCTTATCACTAGTTGCTGACTTATCCTATTTTTAAATTGAGGCAAAACTAAAAAAAATAAAAAATAAAAAAATCCACTCTTGTAGATCCAGCGCCCACCAGAGGAGTGGATTTCTTCCACACCCCAGGACTGCCAAATGAATACATACCATATAATCATCTGAGATGAGGTATTCATCAGAGACGTACAGGCTTGACAAGGTATAGGTTACTAGAAACAAGAGACCCAAACTCAGGCGCTTGAGAGCAGGCACAAAACTGAGAAAGAAAAATATGAAGGTCAAAGAAAAGCCTTGGAAAGAGACTGTCAAACTCATAATTTTAAAAACAGCAGTGGAGAAGAGGAGGTAGGGGAGGTAGCGATGGGGAGTCACCATGTTCCGCTGCAGCAGATGCCTCCGTTTGGAAGTTGGGATGCTAACGTTACCAGGTTGGGACGCTAACATTACCAGGTTGGGACCGAGTCTGTACTAAAGATGTCAAATGGTTGTTGACGTTCGTGCCCTGGAACGATGCTAGGACATTACGCAGAGAGTTACGAGTAACTTTTGAAAGACTGCCTTGTCTTATACATCACTTTTGGTCACAGTGCTTCAGCGTCCAGGTTAGAAGGCACTCTGCTGCAGGGAACATGTGGAGGATTCAGCATTCTGGGATCTTAGGAAGGCGAGCTAAGTGGCTTTTTATTACCTATTGGGTCTCTGGCCTTGAACGTCAGTCATCTCACCCCTTGCCAGTTTCTGATAGTCTGTCATGGAGAACTGAGGCCCCACCATGAAGGCACCATAGAAATAGGAGAATCCTGAGACCTCCAGCAAGGTAGGAACTCCCCGGACAGCAAATCGCCGCTGCTCAAGGGTCAGGAACTCCTGCACCAAAGGGAGTGGCATTAACATCATCCTAGGGGATCTCATACTAGCTCTGGATGTTATGTTCTCAGCCTGCCTCCTTAATGGTCTCAGTTCTTGCTCTCCATGTATATGGAACTTTCCACTTTGTATTTCACATCCATTCCTCTTCCCCAGCCCTCTCTGTCCCTACCCCCTCTAAATACCAACAAGATCCAATGGTTGAGACCAGTTGCACAGATCTCTATTCCCAAATAAGCTCAAAACACGGAAGGGATCTATTGACCTGCATCCCTGCCAGCATAGCAGGTATAGTAAAGGCACTGTATCTGACCTATTCCAGTCCCCGACTGCAATCGCATGTACTCTCCCAAGAACTTATCGTCCTATAATTCCTACTTCTTGATGCAAGAATTCATTGTCTTTAAAGACTTGAAACTTCAGCTTAGGAAATTTCAGCTCAACCTTGCTTTCTTGCAGTCAGCAGTGATTCCACAGATGCTAAAGACTGGGTCAGGCCCCAAACAGGAGATGGGGAATGCAAATACTTGAAGCGGGATTAAGAGACTGTAGCAAGTGTTCTGCCCTCTGCCACACATCGTGCTTCCCTCCCTGTTTCATCTGCTCTAAAAACAGGGCCCTAACAAATGATAAAGGGCAACCATTCACAAGGATATGGTAGGATTAAACAAAGGAAAGGAAGATGGGAACTGGGATCCAGTGCTGATGGTCTGCAAGTTAAAGGTACGCTACCTACAAGACACAGAGCATTGGGGACTGGGAATCTAAAGCAACAGATTTGGGGGAAGGAGATGGTGGGGAATTTGGAAGGGGGCAGAATAACATTCTGACATGATTGAAACAACTTTCAATCTCTAATCACTACTGTCTCTGTTCAAAATTGGTTCTTTCCACTCCAGAATTCTGTGTCCTCAGACACTCAGATGCTTCCCTCTCAGCTACGGCTTTTACCAAACAATGAATGCAGCTTGCCAACTCGCATCCTTTGAACTTGATTTTTCTGACTCCTAGCTCACTGGAACGGCACGGAAGAGGGGATGAGGAGTGAAGGAGAAATGGTGTCTTACTCACCGGATTTTTTCCTCCATCGTAGAAATCAATGGCCAGACCTAGAGGTGAGAAACAATTATTTGAAGCCCTGGGATGGGCTGGGTGGGCTGAACAAGCAGTCCTCTCTTCCCTGAGGCACGGCTTGCAGAGTGCAAGAGATAGAAAGGAGGTGTCACTCACCAATCAACTTGAGCGTCAAGACACAATGTGGCATTGTCCACTTGATGTCATAATGCTCCGTGGCTGTGAAGTAATATCCAGCCATAAGGTATGTCTGAAAGAAACCATTGTTTGGGTTATTCAGACTAATTCCTCCAGCTGGTTTTGATCTGTCTCCACTTTTCCACCCACAGTTGCTACTGGGAAGTGCAAAACTGAACAGAGGGCTCCTTTCTACAAACCGATGCAGTAAGAAAGAGAGTTTTACCATCTGAAAGAAGAACGTGGTGAAGACGGCAGTGATTGTGCGACCCATAAGTCTCAGTATGAGGAACTGGATTAGCACACATAACAGGGAATGAAAGAACTGCATCCCTGTGGAGGAGGGAAAGAGAGAGAGAGATGAAGTAGAAATGACATTTTCCCATTATAGGTCCTCCCAAACCACAGCACGCCCTGGGCCAGGCAGCTCTCTCTTCCCAAACTCATCTTACCAAAATTGAAGTAAGCAATTGAGAGTCCTGTGAACACATTGTAGAGATGAATGAGGTAGGTCTCCTTCTGGAAGAGGAAATAGCGCTGGAACAAGGCAAAAGGATATCCTGAGTAGAGAAGAAAAAAAAAAAAAAGGTGAATGAGTCGTAAATTAGTGTAGACAAGCATTGGTAATGGTCCAGGTTACAGCTTTCTTGAACGTGTTACTAGGAACATGTACTTTACACAGATACATCATCAACACAGGTCACGGTGTACATTCCTGATACTGTATTTCCAGCTTGAGGGATAGATGCCAGATGACTTACTCTTTATATTATACAGAAGCAAATACTTTAACAGGAAAGTTATTATATCAAAGTTGACATTGAAGTGCAAGAAATTCCAGGATTACAGTTTCTGGCCTCATTCAATACATGAGATGGATAATGCTGAAATACATGAATCAGATTTTAGTCTCCGATTCATTTCCAAATTCTATGACAAATACAGTGAATGTGGCAAGAAGCTAGATTAAAAAAAAAAAAAAAAAAGGAGGGAAGGGGGGGAATTTTATGGTTAATACCGTTACATTGTCCTAAAAAATTCATTCCTTGCTCCCACCTCAATGAGTTCTTACATGATGCTGACCAACTTGAACACCAGAGTTCCCCAAGTGACCTCCAGTAGTATACTCTTTCTTTTCTAACTCTCTAACTTCAGATTTGCATCTGATTTGTGAAGTACGGGGCACACAAAGCTGTAATTAAAATCCACGGGGACTACGCACGTAATTGTTTAGAAAAAAATCAAAGTCAGAAGCATTTCATATGGAACAGCTAAGATGCGTGGAAGGATTTTTTTCCTTGCATTTTCTGCGTGTTAGCTCCCAGTCTAATTTAGGAATGCCTCCAGATTATTCATCTGTGGCTCTAGTGAGAAGCAAACATTTGTGAAGCACTCTGGTAGTATGGTGAGAAGTGCCATACAGAAACCCATGAGTAAATTAAATTCTGTCGTCTAGGTGAGGTTCACGTAGCACGGAATAAACATTGCCACATATTAGACAATAAATATATTATGTTTTAATACATATTGACGCAGGAAGCGTTGTCCATCTCATGAGTACGTGAAGGCTGTTCACGCAACTGGTGTTTCTAAAGGCACGTCCCCAACAAGCTGAAGCGGGACAGAAGCAGAAGCAAGTTTAATTCTGACATTTCATAACTTATTGCTTTACTTTGCAAGCTTGTGTTCTTTTATCCTGATTAAAAACAAACCAAAACAACCTCTTCGACCAAAAAAAAAAGGTAATTCATCACATATCACAATACTGGCATCCACACTGCTTATTAACCTAGCTGAAGTCTGTAGCAGATCTCTGCTACTTGCACTAATGGAGTAATAGTAGGAGTAGGTAGTCATGTTTTATATGGAGCAGTAATAAAAGGTGATGAAATGCACATTTTGCCGAGAAGCGTTTGATGGATGAAAGGTTTCCAATAAGCAAGGCCAAATCTAGTCACTACTGTGAGAAGAAAGGAGAAACTCTTGTCATGTTATGTCAAATACACATATTGCAGTCTGTCAGTGCTAACGGGCTGAGGCATGACTGGAGCCATTTCAAGGTCCTTTCTGTCCCCCCAAATCCCTTGGGAGGGAGTCCCAGAGTTTGGGACTTCTGGGTTCCCTTCTAGATCCTGGACGGTGGGATGCTCTACTCAGGTGTGTACCTGCTGCTTCGTGAAACCGAGCTGCTGCTCCCCATTTCCTCAGCCTCTTGCCACCCCTCTTTCGGTCTTCCCTGCCTCCTTGTTCCTGTTCCTTCCTCCTTTTGTGTCCTGCGGCGGTTTCCATGCCACAGGCTGCTTTCTCGGTCCGAGCGGCCGGCCAGCCCCACATACCACAGCCCTTCGCCCGCAAAGCCTGGCAACCTCGCTCCTGCACGGTCATCCAGCTTGCTCTTCCCTTCCACAGCAGCGGCTCCAAATTTCCCTACAAAATGCCTTACCCAAACCATCCCTACCCCTTCCTGCTCTGACACCAGACTCGGAGGTACGTGCCTCTGCCGTCCCTGAACGCCAGCTGAAAGAGGGAATCGGCAAAGAGTTCATCACACGGGCTCTCTGGGGAATACAGGAGTAACTCAAAGAATTAGAGCAATTCACATGATTTAAAAAAAAAAATAAAAAAATAGTAGCACTGTATATCAGCCTTGTACGCGGAAACATATAGATGGGGATACTTTTTTCACGTGTCGATTTTCCTGCTGAAGCTTAATAAACATGTTAACAACTGACAACAGACTGGTGAAATGGAAAGTGGTTAAAAAAAATTATAAAGTGTTACCATCAGTTTAGGTCAAAAGTTAAAATGCTGAGGTTTACCGTTGGAAAAATGTTTCCCCCTTTTGAGCAAGGGGGAGAAATCAGATCAGAAATCAGAGATCAGATCACAAATCTAGGCAAAGCACAGGTTATTGCTGCTCGTGAACACCTATGGTTTTAAAAAAATCACACTTTCAAGGATTTCCCACCCTCTCAAAAATCAGTACGATCTTGCAAAACCTTCCATTTTCATCAGAAAAAAAAATATCTGATTTGTGGCTTCAGCCATTGCTGTAGACAGAATTAAATTATGACTGAATACTATAATGTACCTCAAGATTCTAAAAGCCAGAAATTTTATCTGTTTTCTCCCATCCCCAACTAGCATTTCTACTCTTTAAAAGACCTGTCTCACCTGTCATGCGTACTCCTTTTTAGCTCTACACAGGAGATCATATCGTGGTTTGGGTAATGCTGCTCTGAAGGAGAAAGAATTATGAGCCCTTGCAAATAGAGAGCACAGCATATATGTTTTTAGAAAGCCACAATTTTAAATCCCGGTCTTGTAGTACCTGGGTGCTGTTCCAGTTCAAAAGTCACGAGATCAGCCTAAACTCTTCCGATATCCAGAGCGACTTGCTAGTACTCTGGACTGCAATTTAGTTATGGTTTTGCTGCACACAAGGCAATTTTCTCAGTTTCACAACTGGGGCAGTTCCACACCGCAGATATAAACTTTAACCCCCAATGGGCAGTGGATACTGAATATTGACGGCCATCCTGCTGAGGCCTGTGCGTTTTTGAACACTCGTAAACTATTTATATTAAATAACGAGCTATTCCTACCAATGACAACAGCAGTACTCCCGCTCCACTACGGTGTTCTTGAAGCAGCCTGAATCAGCACAGCATAAGCAGGAGAGCAGTTTTTGAAGTTACCGTTGCCACCCGGCAAGCTTGCTGTCACATTTGGATACGCCAGCGGCAGGATGCTGCTCTGCTTTGCTTTTACCATTCAGAAGCAACGGGACCGGAGTCCCCGCTCCTTGCTGCCGAGGGACCCCGCGCAGCAGCTCCCAGTCTGCCAAACTCCGCTTTCGCAGCTCCGTCAGGCGGAGCGGACCGAGGTGGGAAACCAGCTGTCATACTCCTGGAGAAAACAGAAGGTGACCTCCCGATCCGAGGTAATTCTCCTTCTCTATGCACCACGGCGTTGAAAAGCAGTCTGCGCGCAGAGTTGATTTTTGCCTCTAGACAGACTTTCGATAGAAGGGAATTAGCAATTGATATAAAAGGGACAAATTAGCGGATACATGCTGCTGCTGATAAATTCCTCCCTTTTTTTTTTTAACTTCACAGGAACAAGAGGATGACCTCTGGTTAACAGAACCCCGGCACTGGAAGGAAAGGACATCAGCTTCTTCACCACAGCCATTTGGGAGAGTAACGGGCCACTGCACGACGCCCAGGTTGTCCACAGATACAAGAATCTAATTGAGCCAAAGAAGTAAACGAGCCAGAGGCTGGATTAGGCAGGAGGAAAGTTCTACTAATTCCAAGCAAAAATAGCGCTGTCAAGTTTGCCATCTTCTGGAATGGGTGATTAAGATGCCTGTCTTTTCCCGGAGATAAAGCTGCAAATAAGAACACCAGAAAAATTCTTTTAACCTCTGCTCCCTTTATTTCTCCTTTTATATGCGTTAGCTTCGTTTCATCTTCAAGAGAGGAGATCAGACTATTTTTCCTCTTCTCCCTTTTCCTGATCAGTTAACTCCACCTTCGTTAGCATCTGGCAGATCAATCGTCTCCCTTTTCTTATAAGAATGCTAAAACTAAAAGGAAGGGGACAACAGGAAAAAGTCATGTTAAAATACAAGCCTTACCTAATATTTTGACTTCAAAGGTATTCTCTTTTTCTGTCTGCAATACTGCAAAAGTCCCACACCTTGTTTCACACTGAGTGCATATACGTGAGCGTTTTAATTCAGCTCAGGAGTGTACTTTTGAAGTCCACTTACGGTGCTTTAGTTTGCACAGCAGAACCCTCTCAAAGCACGCGGACAAGGCTCTCTTCAGATGAAACTGAACTGAAAATGCACTCCGATGGGTGCTCAGTCCGTATGACCGGCCTGAAGCAAATCCAAAGTCAATGCCCAAAACCCATGTAGTGAGGACGTCAGGTACTGCACACCAACCAGTCTGCTCTCCAGATCTGCTCCTACTGTGCCATTTTACTTGCTAATGTAGACACAGTCAGTGTGTAGCATTATGCAGCTTGCTCTTTTTTTTTTTTTCATTATTATTTAAGGAATAAGATGTATTTGAAGTTAAGAGTTTAAAAAAGGCAGCACATGAGTGCTCTGTGACAGGGTTTTAGCACCTGTGACAGGATGGTGCTGCCTCTTACAACTGCTCCCATCTCTTACCCATTAAAACCAGTTGTTTGCCTCCCCTATCAGTAAGGTTCTTGCTTGGCTGACCAGCTGGGGGCTTGATTTGGAATAAGTCATCAGCTATGGGTGACCAGAGGGAGAATTTCACTGAGCCTAAAAATCTTCAGGACGCAGAGAGCAGGAATAAGCAGAGGATGTAAAAAAAAAATTAGTGTGAGGTAGAAGAGGAGGAGATAAGACCACTTGCAAGCAAAGCAGCTGGTTTCTGGCACCTATTCAGCAGGAACGTGTTGCTTTCTGCAGGTCACTGCTGTGTCTGTAGACGAGGGAACACTTCCCCAGCGCTTTTCCTGGCAGGTCTGGGCAGATCAGCAGGGTCAGTTCTGGCTCAGGGCTGTAAACAGCATGTTGGCCCCTCTCCATATTATGCAGCAGAACATGCCAGGTAGCTTGCAAGCCACTGTGTAATAGTATGGCCATATAAACATCTTTAATTCTTTGGGATCATACAGCCACACAAGACAGAAAAATCAATGTAAAGACTTAAATACACAGTGCCACGAGGCCTTCTGTATCCTGGCTTACGCTTTGAGCGGTGACAGCAGGAAAGAAATGTCTCCTTTCGTGGGAGGACAAGAGCAGCGGTGCAGAAACCCTCATCTCTCCTTCGTACCGCCGGAGGGGCTCCCTCCCTTTCTCCTCCGAGATGCTAGGACAGCATTGGTTCAGCCTGCGTACAACAGCAACTAGAAAGTACCTCTGTAGGTACGGAGCTACACCGTTGGTGTCTTCCATGCTGACCTAAAGACAGTTTCTCCTGGGGAAACGCTGGGCCCCGGACCTACTGAAGAATGCAAGGTAGAGCACACCTCTCAAAAGACATTTTCATGTGATTGACAGACGTTCATGTACTAGACATACCACAATTTTCTAAATGACAGGGTCCCGAACTATACTTCAAGTATTACTGCTGTTGATAATATTGCCAAATTGCAGCCTAATTTCTTCAAAGGTCATGTATGCAAATTTTCACATACGGGAAGTCTGAAGTAAGTTTTTAATCTTGTACAATCCGAGTAATGGACTCTATTCTAGTTGTATGCTTTGCTTCAAAATTGCAGGATGTATAAAAGGTGTCTCTGACTTAAATACAAAGCTGTGACTAAAATCCCCATAATGTACTCAGCAGCGTGCTGTTACAACCTTCATTTGTTCACTGAGAAAACGTGGTGCCCTTTAGGACTACTCCAGTTTTTGTTCTTAGCTGCTCTTCCTTCCTCCTTTCTCCTTCTCTCATTCTCCCCTGTATGTAACTTTTTTTCAGTAGTGGCAGAATGTTAACAGTTTTACGTGACCTCTCTTGGTTATTGCAGATCACGACTACGTGAACATTCTTATTCTGAATCAAGAGAGTCCATTCAGGCTATTTTTTCAACAATAATTCAGCTTTCTCCGGAAATTAATGTTAGAAGTTGCAAAGTCCTTTGCGATTCTTCCTCTTTTGCAGAAGGCTATTTTTACCAGTTTCTGGTGATCTCCCGAACAGTGAAACCCTAGAAACAGTTGTTGCAGTAGAACTGCACGGTGTAGATGGTAAACTGCGTCACCGAGGGAGAAATAAGCAACGACTTTTCAATCCGTCTTTGGAACAGAGTACTGCCCTTCATCCTCATGGTCTTGTTCCGAAATAATTCAGCAGTATTAGCTGCAGCCAACAAAAATAATTTTCTTCCTGAATCCATGCAAACACCTGAAAGGGAGGAAGCGAAGGAAAAGCCATACCTTGCCCGTCCTAATGCCATTTCCAGCTTTTAGGAATGCCTTTCATTTACACCCCATGCCATCCTACGAAGTGGTCACCAGTGCTAGTCGCATTACCAACAGGCTTAAGGCTTTCAGTTACATTAAAAGGATTGTAAGCTAAGCTGCAATTAAATGAACACTTCTTTCCATGTTAGCATTGAGTTAAGAAACTCTTCTCGCTCTCCTCTCTTGCTGCTCTGGAGTGGTGCTTGGCGCTTCCTTTTAATGTAATGGTACCATGCTTTACTACCCATCTATTAAGCAGGAAAGCTGGAGTCAATCCTCTTTGCCTAAGTGCTTCAATCTACATGACCTGCAAGAGTACCAAACAAGAGGCAAGGCTGTTTTGCATGCCTTTAAGCCTTCCGTCTGAAGTACTGCCTCCAATTGCGTGTCATTAAGAGATACTGAGCGAGGGAGAAGGGACAAGGAAATGCGCAGCTCTGGCCTCCTGGTTTGGTATACGTTTCAGGTATGCAGGGGAAAGAGATGTGAGGGGGTTCCCAGTCCCTGATCCCCAGACTTTTAATGCAAATGATAAAGATCCATGAAGACTTGAAGGAAAATAGACAGCGGCGTACATCAGGAAGGGACACTGTGCCATCTCAGTGGCTTGGTGTCAACACTGTATCTGGAAACGTTTGTAACGACGCACTTAATGAACCTACTGTCTGCAGTGGGCATCTCTTCTTATCATTAAGATGATAATTACCTGCTGTTCGTTTCAAAGAAGTAAGTGGTTTTGCTCACCCCTAGGACACCAAGCAGGAAACAGCCTTCCCATGTCGTGTTCTAGCTTATTGCTAGTAAGAAGGAAGAAGGAACTCTGAGAGTACGTTCAAGGTGCATTCTGCAAAGGCATCGCTCTACTGTACGCACCTGCCTCCACACACGCTTTCTTACACCTTTTCTGCATCAGTACTTGTCAGACTAGTCCCTTGGTTGGTTCAGTTGACTAACCTGGTAGTAAACTATCTGCTTCTTCTGGTTTAGGTTTCTGCCAGGCAAGCAAATTCAATCAGATCTTAATTAAAGTACCAGAGACAGACGTGGGAGAAAGGAAAGCAGGACTTTTCCCATTCAGCTCTGGGGAATTAATTCACACTGACTTATGTGCATGTCCTGTATACGTTTCCTATTACATTTTTCTTTATAGAAGAAGTTAGGTATAACTAACTTCTAAGTTAAGTTCAAAACGATAGTCAGTTCAATCCCCTGTATCTACCCTTGACTTGAAGAACGATTTGGTTCAGTTTGATCTTACACATTGTAGATTGAATCGGGCAGAAATAAGTCTGGTCCAGACCACAGTTATGAAGTGACACAACTTTTCTTGCATCCCTTTTTAAAAATCATACTTTTAGTTAGCCAAAGGAACTTTATTCTGCCACATCACACAGTAGCAGCTGTATCCCTTCAAATACACTTTTAGGTTGAGAGAAAAGCTTGCATTTCCTATCTGCTAGGTGACTACACCACCAAAAGCTTGCAAAACCCAAAGTTTCGTTGGGCATCTGCAGGGATTTATGTAGACAGCATGTATACGTACATTTGAAGTAATGTTTTGGGAGCTGTAACTTCCTCCTCAGTTGTTAGCCCCCATCGTAACTCCAGCCCTGCCTTAACCATTTTACGTGTGACTGAGCTATCTCACGTTTGGATACGCATAAGCAGCACGCGTTCTGCGACACGCTTCACATCGCAGGTGTAGCGCGGCACAACATCCCAGGTCTTCTGGTCACTTAGCTAGCCGGCTTTGCTCGCCCTACCTGGTAGTCCCCGCGATGACATGCCGCTCTCGCATAGTTGCACGATTGCCGCAGACGCTAAGAACGTCTCTTGGCAGGGAGCTGCCCTGCCCTGGGACGGGGCGACATCTCAGAGGGGTTGTGGAGATTCCTGAGCGTGCAGCCCTCACGGGGAACCTGATGCCCGTGCAGCACCTGGCACTCGGGCAAAGACGGCGGAACAACTGCAAACAAAGTTCTCGCGCCCGCAGAACTCAGGACGCGGGCCCAAACCGGACTCCCGAGCGCCAGCACCACGGCGAGTGGCTCCCCGGGTCTCAAGGCCGGGCTCTGCCCCCCGCGGGGACACCCACCGCCCCGCTCCACAGCCGCCTCCCCGCTCTCCACCGGGAGAGCCGGCGGGCCGCCACCCCGGCAGCTGCTGCGAGGCGCTCCCCACGCCGCCACCCCCCGCCGGCCGGGCCGTGGCGGAGCCGGTGGCGGCGGGGGGGCGGGGGGGGCTGGCCCGCCGGCTCCGCGCACACACGTGGCCTGGCACGGCGGCGCTGACACAGGTGCGGCTCCGCACCGGCAAGGCGCTGCCCGGCCCCGGCCCCGGCGGAGCGGCGGGGTCGCCCAGCCCCAGGGCGGGCGGGGCGCCGGACCCGTCACCCCCCAGCGCCGCGCCCTCTGCCCTCCCTTACCCATCAGGATGGACAGGATGAGGCGCAGCGCCTGCTCCGACGAGCCCAGGGCCTCCGCCAGCCGGGCCAGGCCCCAGCCGGACCCCGCCACCGCCATCTTCTCCCCCGGCCGCCCCGCCGGCCGGTCGCTCCTCGAACCCGGCAGCGGCACCAGCCACCGCGGCCCCCGCACCGCTCGCGGCCCCCTCCGCGCCCATTGGCTGCGCCGGGCCGGCCACGCCCCCTCGGCGCCTCCGATTGGACGCCAGGTGGCAGCGGGGCGGGGCCCCGCGCTCAGTAAGGCAAAGGTTACCCCGCGAGTGGGCGGTGCCGCGAGGGGCTGTCCCCGCTGGCCGATGATTGGAGGAAGCGCTCCTGAGGGCGGGGCCCGGGCGGGCGGCCCGGGGGCGGGGCCAGGCAGGCGAGGCGGAGCCCGCCTTCCCATTGGCTGTGGCGGGACAGGAGAGAGCCGGGCGGGGAGGGGTGGGGGGACGGGGCGGGGCAAGGGTTATTCGCGGGCACGAGGCGCGCGGGAGCAACGGTCGTGCCAGCGGGGCAGGTCCTGGGCCTGGGCCTGGGCCTGGGCCTGGGCCTGGGTTTAGGCCTGGGTCTAGGTCTAGGCCTGGGTCTCGGCCTCGGCTTGTGGCGCTGCTCTGCTGGCTGGGGCCAATGCACACTACTGAGCGTCCCCATTGCCGCCGGGTCCCGCCAGCCCGGTGGCTCCTGGAGGACAGGCTGTCGGTGCTGGGCTCTTGGGGCCCGGCGGGACCCGCTTCCCATACCAGGCGTTATGGCAGCGCCTGTCCCTCGCCCTGTCCCTCTGGTACCCAACTGGGCGGCTCTGCCTACGCAGCCTCCTCGTAACTCATCCATCGGAGGACCTCCTGGGTGTCCCTTCATGCAGACGTCCATGAGTGCACCCCAAGTTCTCCTCCTCAGCAAAAGCTTCAGGTGCAATGGATGTGGTCTTCCCCTTGTTTGGGTTACCATTTTCCTGCTGTGTCGTTCAGGTGGGCAGTAGTGCCCAAACTTAGCCAGAGGGGCAAGCGCAGACTCACACAAAGGTGTAGATGAAAAGGCACCTCTGGAGGTCTCTGATCCAAACCCCTGCTCACCAGCAGGACTCCCAAGCTGGATGAGGTTGCTTAGGGCATTGCCCGGGCAATTGCTGTACATTTTCACAGATGGAGAGCTCCCAGCCTCCCTGGGCACCTGAGCCAGTACCGAGTCATGCTTTGGGGGAAGGATTTTTGTCCAGATTATGCTCTGAATTGCCTCTGTTGCAAGTTATGCCCATCGCCCCTTGTCTTGGGAAGAGTCCGACTCCATCCTCTTTATAACCACCCTTTAGGCAGTAGCACCTATTAGAATCATAGAATCATAGAATCGTTAAGGTTGGAAAAGACCTTTAAGATCATTGAGTCCAACCGTTAACCTATCACGGCCAAGTCTTCACTATACCATGTTCCTAAGCACCACATCTATCCGTTCTTTAAATACCTCCAGGGATGGAGACTCAACCCCTTCCCTGGGCAGCCTGGGCCAGTGCTTGACCACCCTTTCGGTGAAGAAGTTTTTCCTAATGTCCAATCTAAACCTCCCCTGGCGCAGCTTGAGGCCGTTTCCTCTCGTCCTATCGCTTGTTACTGGAGAGAAGAGACCGATCCCCACCTCACTACAGCCTCCTTTCAGGCCGTTGCAGAGAGCGATGAGGGCTCCCCTCAGCCTCCTCTTCTCCAGATTAAACAACCTCAGCTCCCTCAGCCGCTCCTCATAAGACTTGTGCTCCAGACCCTTCACCAACTTCATTGCCCTGCTCTGGCCACGCTCCAGCACCTCAATGTCCTTCTTGGAGTGAGGGGCCCAACACTGAACACAGTACTTGAGATGCGGCCTCACCAGTGCCCAGTACAGGGGCACCATCACCTCCCTGGTCCTGCTGGCCACACTGTTCCTGATACAAGCCAGGATGCCACTGGCCCTCTTGGCCACCTGGGCACCCTGCTGGCTCATGTTCAGCTGCTGTCAACCACCACCCCCAGGCCCTTTCCCACCGGGCAGCTCCCAGCCGCTCCTCCCCAGCCTGTAGCGTTGCATGGGGTTGTTGTGCCCCAAGTGCAGGACCCAGCACTGAGCCTTGTTGAATCTCATGCAGTTGGCCCCGTTAGATCCCATTCCTTGTCAAATCTGACTGGGGAAGGGACCGACCGGCGGCATGCCCACAAAGACTGCATTTACTTAGGATTATTCCACCTTAGATGCAGCTCTGATCGTGAGGTTGCAGTGTGGCTGTGGGGTGGGCTCACCTGCTGGGAACAGGCCTCGGTGGAGGGTTTCGCTTTAAATGATGTGTTTTTTTTCTCCTGCCTTCTTTTCCCTGCCCCATTGTGGCAAAGGCACAGATCCAGAGAAGGACGAGGAAATAAATCTTGAAAGAGCAGTTTTCCCTGCACATTGGGCAGTGCAGCAGAAGATGGAGAGAGCGCAGAGGGTAGAATAGATACGAAATGGTTTGATAGAAACCTCACAATATTCAGAAAAACAAATGCACCCCATATAACGTGGGGCTAAGGAAGAACTGAGCCAGAGTCACTTCAGAGGTCCACAGCGAGACAGTGAGAAGCAATGGTCTCAAGCTGCCACAAAGGAAATTTCAATTGGACCGAAGGGCGGTTCACCATGGGAACGGGTGCTTAGAGAGGCTCTTAAATCTTCAGCCTTGGAGATGTTCAGAAGATGCCTGGACAAGGCCCCCAAGGCTCACAGAAGGTGAGAAAGATGGAAATGAGGTGTAATCAGTGCAGTAAGGAAGTGCATGAAGAAGGGGAGATCTTGGCCTTGACCTCCAGGAGTCCCCTGAAGGCAGCGTAAGATGCGGAGTGGCAGGCCAAGCTGGTTAGTAGGGGTTTAAAAACCCTCCTGGATAGCTGACTCCATCAGGTTAGACTTTACAAATAGGTTACTGTATTTGTTCACCCTAACCGGTCACTGTGTGCCAACCTTTTTGCAAAGTCCAAGGACTGACTGGACATCAGTCTGTCATTTCCATATTTAATTGGGTGTTTATGGTGTTTAGGACAGTTTCCTAAGTAAATGAGGCCTACGTGAGCATGCTGACTCTCTGTCCCTCCCCCAGTCACGTTTGACAAGGAATGGGCATCTCAAACTTCTGTGTTTGCAGAAGTTTCATGAAAATGGAGAGCCGGATTGGAGGCAGAGGCCTGTTAGCATCACCGCTGAAGGAATCCACTCCATAATCAAGCTTCCTCCCATGTTTGAGACAATTAAATTATCCCACAAATTTAACACTTCTGGGGTTATAACCTAAGAATTAGGTTATAGGTTATAACTAGGTTATACAGGTTATATCTGTTATAGGTTATATAGGTTATATAGGTTATAAGTTATAACTGATAAGTCTCTATCCTGCTTGACTATGCTGTTGTCTGACAGGGGATCATCATTATAATTCTATCAAAAGTCCATGAACAAGTTAAAAAGTGATGAGAACGTTCATGTAAGAAAGATCTCCTGAGGACATGTAAACAGTAAGATACCGGATACAACTTCTGGCTCAGTAAGCCTCTACGCTTTAGATAGCAAAACTTGGGAGAATATACCAGGGAAATATCACCATATGCTTGCCTCCTTCCTTAAACCTCCACATCTGGCTTCCCCTTCCCTTTCCATCCCCTTTTTATAAAAATTTAGATCATGCCTGGAGGATGACTTAGATTCTGTGGGCGATGGCCTTGCTTTGAAGGTCAGACTAACCTGGCACCAACCATGCCAATGTTGCTGTGGCCACTGGTCCTCTGTTGGGCTGGCCACAAGGGCTTACGGCGTGGGGCTTATGCACCGGTACATCTCCTGCCCGAGTAGACCTCCATCTCCTGGCAGACACAGACTCCTTCTGCTTTTGAAAAGGCAAAGGGCTCCATCTGGCTTTGGAGGCCTCATTTGTAGCAGCAAAAATGGCTTTGGACCAAAATATTTCTCAACGGGTCTCCTCCCATAGACCTGCATCCAAAACAGACCTGAGATTGCAGAAAAAGGGAGAGTTAGAGGCTGTATGCTGGGTTGGACAAACTTCTGTCTGGGTCCTTTGTGTTCTGGAATAGCTCAGGAAACAAACCCGTGAAACACTCCTTTTGTGCACCGAGTAAATTATTCGAAGTGTCCACTATTTGTGAAATAAATTTAAAAAATACTGCAGTATTTAAATACACTTGTGGTCAGTTAGCTACGTGCAAAGTGAAACAGGGTGCATATGAATGTTTAGATTTATTTCGTTCTCTAATTTACTGTTGTCAGAGGAGGGTTTCAGAAGCAGCATCTGCTCCTGAGGTTGCCTCACAGTTTCCATTGCGAGATTCTGTTTTCAGTTGCTGGAAATGTTTGCTATATTTGACCTGTTTAGATTAAATGCTAGATAGCCACTTCGGGTCAGAGCACAGTAGCTGTTTTTGAGACTCAGATCATGGTGAGCACCATTATTTTTCAGCATTATTATTTTTTGATAATCGGGGCAGTGCTATGCTTGGAAGGAGGGGGTGTAACCAAAATCTTTCTTTACTGTCCTGAAGATATACCGTGGTTTTATGACATTACATAGGTGTTAGCGTGAAACTTAAAGTTCACATGAGCTCAGCGTGGCAATAAGGGAATGTAGCTGCTAAAGCTTCTGCAAATTAATTTTTATTGACTGTGTTCAAGTAGGTCATGCAGCTTCCCCACAGACCGCAGCTGCACAAAACCCCAGATGGTTAGTCAAGAGCTCTGCAGGACTTTCCTTCCAGGACCATTTCTTCTGCGCTGAGGAACCGAAACAGGAATCTTGTGCCTTGCCTTGCCAGTGCCTCTTCTCCCGGGCAAACGTGGGAGCCCATCCTGATTCAAATGGCCACGGGAGAGGAGCAGGCTACCGGGGGCAAGTTGGGACTGGAGGGTGGGTGGGACTGTAGTTTAGGGTTGAACACTGACAACGAGGAGGAAGATACTGGAAAAACAAGAGTCGGAATAAAATTAAATCTAACTGAAGTCTGCAGCTGGGAATCGCTGGGTCAAGGGAAGAGCGCAGAGAGGGTGGGGAGAGAAGCACTACTAGCGAGAGATGGAGTACGGAGGGAGAAGGGTGACTGCTTGGAAAAACAGGCAGGGGAAGACATGAAAATAAGGTTTCATTGGAAGCGTGGGTAGGAGGCCTTGGAGCCAGTAGGGAAATAGAAGTCAGGAGTGGGTGAATGGCAAACCAGAGAGAGCCGGAGGAAGCTGGGTGGACGTTTGAGATGGGGAGGGAAGGGTGTGCTTGAAAACAAGTCACCTTTTTGGTGTGGAAATTACTGCACAAATAAAGGTGATGGCAGAGCCTGTTTTTCAGACATTGCTGGCTCCGTTCCTCAGCCCTCCTCCACGAAATTAGAGAGTTGCAGTTCGTGTCCCCTGTTTACGGTGGGTGAGCTCGGGCACGACGTGACCGGCACACGCTGGTGTCACCTTGGGGGTTCAGGGAGCGCAGCATCAGGCACGCCACGCCGGTGACATCCATTTTGTTGCTGGGATGAGCTGCGGCGGGCTGGGCCTCCGCCGTTAGCTTCAGGCTGGGGCAAACAGGCAGGAGACCCTCGCCCATACCTGTGGCGCTCATCGCTCATGGCGTGGCAGCTCTGCCTTGGCTGGCAGGAGCGGCTGGTGCGTCCGAGAAACCTCGAGCATCTTGTCACTCCCGCCGGCCCAAGCTAGCCATCTCCTGGAAGTTACTGGTCCTGCTGCAGAAACGTTGCATTTCCTCTCACAGCGGCTGCTCCGCCACTGCAGTTTACAGCTTTGAGGTTTAAAGTAAGCCAAAGTGTTTAGGAACATTTTACTCTAACAGACGAAACTCTAAACTGTTCCTCTTCAGCCACTGGTTCACCGCTGGTGAAGCCATGCGGGCGGTGAGGATGGAAATCCCTAGGAAGGTCATGGAAGAACCCACGCCGGTTATCCCACCCTGGATATTTCCAGCTGTGAGAGCGCTTGAAGCTGTATCCAGGGGTGTAGAGGAAGGGAATCCAGAAGGGAAGAGGCATCTCGGTGTGGTACAGTGCACGGAGGAGGATGGTCCCAAGTCCCAGGTTTTACTGGGAGGCTGTGGGAGCTTTGCATTCAGCCTCAGTGCTGGAGGGAGTAAAAGAGGTGGATGGACTCTGGTGAAAATCCTCCTGGTACAGTATGCAGAGGTCGAAATCAGTGGGATATATCCAGAGTTCTGAGCCAGCGCAGGTTTTCCCGGGGCTTACCCAAGGCTCTGAATTCAACCAGTGACAACAAAACGGGCCCGGGTCGCAAGAGCCTGGTGCGCAAGGAACCCACTGAATCCTCTTATGGGCAGAACGCGAAGCAGGCAAATTACTGCCGAGGTCTTGGTGGATCAAGGATATTTTCCTTGCTACTTACGTATCCTTGATTCCCTGCTGATGGATTTCGCCTAGTTAATGTTATATTTTCTCTTTTAATATTTACTCCCTTTGTTTTATGCACCAACTCAGTGTTTCCAGATGGGAAAGTGGCTTTTCTTAAGAACTTGGGAAAAGCTTTTTTTCCTCCCAGCTTCCCGGGGGAAGACAAGCCAGTCGAGCCTGTTTTAGATGGCAATTTTATGAAAACCGGAACACTACTGCTCTTCATAACATCTGGCAGAAAGGTTGCAGCTACGCAGCTCTGAGTCATCTTAAGAAAAGGTTTGTCCTATGCAATTTGGGAAAAGTAGTATGTGGTCATGTAATTTAGGAATTTAAGAGAATGTGTGTGCCTCTGAGCAGAATTATATTGCATTGGCAAAGTTAATGTTATCATTTATTAATTTTAATGGCATGATTTTGCCTCTTTTAAATTATTATTTTAATATAATTTCTGACATAGTTTCAGTGAATTGTAAAATATATTACCAAGCTGTTTCCTCTTATGAATTGTAAAAGCAATACAGATCTAGGCAAATGCAATCAAATGCTGCATGTGTATTCAATGTAAATACATACATCAATATCACTGGTCTTCTGCATAAATACTTAGCATTATGCAGATATGTGCCCATATAAAATGCAGCTACCTTTTTATTTAACTATCTTTGGCAATCTTTTGCTTGATTAATAGGTATTAGTCTTTTAAAGAATTATTAGTATTCACACACATTAATTTACCACTGCTACAGACAAGTTGAGTCAGGTTTATATGAAAATATACAATTCCCTTGTGATGAAATGACATGCATGATATATCAGCCCCCACACATTTTACTTCTGCCATGCCCATTTGAAAATAGGATTGTGACTTAAAGAGTCACTGGCAGGGTTTTTACTTTGCCCGGTTCGGAGAGGAAGACATCTCTCCGTGATTTGTTGTGTTTTCCTGGTTCTCAAAATTCTGGTTAGAAACATCATGCTGTGCTCCCAAGAGACAGCAGAAGTGAGATGACACGCTGTTTTCTTTCTCTATCCGTTCTCAGTTTGACAAAAAAAACAGACTAGGCATGTTCTTCAAGTAAAGCCTTTATCCTGACTACAATGAAGGCAGTTATGATTCATCTGTAGGTGTTTCTCTCTCTTCATAATATAGAGGAGTCTTTTGGCTGGGCTTTGCTAACGCGCTTTGCCTATGGCCTGTTGAAACTTGAATCATTTTTTTCCTGGCCAAAACAAGCTCTGGAGCGTGCTGTGCTGATTGTAAAGGGTTGAGGTTGTAATGGAGTTTTAAATTTTCATTTATAGTCCGGTCCTGGTATAGCTGGTTTGTGAAGAGGAGGGGTTATCTAGAGTATTAGCGACAGGTCTTTTAGCTTGTACGGTGGGATTTTGGTCTTGGCTTGTGGGCACTGGCTGGACTAAGGGTCCTACCTGCTCTAAGTCTTGAAACTCCGTTCCTTAAGGGTCTTAAATCTAACTCACTCCAGAGCTAAGTCTGATGAACAGTTGCTCTTACATGAAGTTCACTTGATAAATAAAGAGGTAGTCATGAGTTCTTAGTCAAGTTCTTAATTACAGGAGTGTTCCCATAACAAAAACAAGGAAAACAACGCACTCTTACTCCTGCTGGTAGCCTCAGCGAGGCACAACATGGAATAGGCCACTATCTTTTCCTTCTTTTCCCCTAAAAAAAGGGTCTCTGAAGCATCAGATGAGGAGCAGTGGCAGCAGCCCCGTGGCCACCAGGTTGCGGTAACAGCATGGACTCGGGCAAAGCGGTCGCTGGACAGGATGATCAAACTTTTTATTCCATGCAAAAGCATTGGACCAGTTCTCACGTGGACTCTCCCTTTTCTACACCCTTTGGATTTTGTTCCTAACTTTTAAAAGGGAGAGGGAAGAAGGGGAGAGGAGAGGCAGCTGAAAACTGTCTTCCCCTCCCTTTTCCCAAAAGTCATCTGATTTCTCGAAAATAGATCTGCGCAGTCTGAGCCAAGAGGATTGAGCAACTTGTGCTGGAAATTCCCCTTTTCCTGCCGAAAGCCGGCGAGGCCAGCATCTCCCCCAGGCCGGGAGGCTGGGACGTCGCATCCCACAGGCAGAGGGTGCTGCGATATTGCGAGTTAGAGCTCCCTTCCCCAGCCTTGGGTGGGTTTGGAGAAGGGTGTGAACAGGAAGAAAAAAGAATAAGAGAGAAAAGAGAAGGGAAGAGAGAAGAAAACCAGGCACGAACTAGGGAGAGAAGGTAAATATTGCAAGCGTTAGAAATGGGAAAGGCAAATATTCCTGAGCATCACTGGCTGACAGCTAGAAGAGTCAGGACAAGTTGCTCCCCAACCCCAGGGTCTTAGCATAATTTTTGGGGTGGTGGGAAGAATGGATTGAGTACCTCGGGGGGGAGGTGCTTTCTATCTTAATTTGCTGTGCACCAGCATGGTGTTTGGAGACGCTGATGGTCATAAGGGGAGTACCAGTGAGTACCAGTGAGTACCAAGATAGAGATCATCTCTCCATTCTGTCAGTACGGAGCCTGGCATCCCTTCTTGATGCTTGGGGTTGCTATATGCAGGAAGGAACAGAGGTATAAACTTGCTTTTGAGGCAAAACATTGATGTATTCTCCGCAAGCTGGGGTTTTAGGGTCCTTGACCTGCATAGCAGACATGCAGAAGCACAGGCAACATTAATCAATCACACTGTTTTTTTTGTCCCAGGCCATAACTCCAAAGTCCAGTTCCTGGAAGTTTTCAGAAAGGGAGATCTGCTTTTTCCAGATGTGGTGAGTTATTGAATCTCCAAGGGGAACTCAGGTTTATGAATAATTTCATTTTATAAATTAGGTGTTTTTCCTGTAGTACTGTACTGATTCTCAAATCTGAATGTATTTATAGCCCAAGCAGCCTCCAGAACAAGGCAGTGAAGTAGGGAATAGCACTTAAGACCCTTGTGTTCAACTCCTGCAGCATTCCCAGCTCTTACAGAGCTGGAGAGGAGCAGAGAGCACGACTGAGGTTGTACTCCTTCTGTGTGAAAGGCTACAGGAGAAGGACAAGCCCCACACAGCCACAGCGTTGGTCATTAAAAGTCCAAAGCCAGGAGCTATGCTGCATGCTATCTACAGCCAAAGACTAGCTTTTTCACTGGGGATTGTGTGCGTATGCGGACAGAGAAGACTACTGCAATGTCATCTTCCTTCCTCTTTTCTCAGGTACCTTATCTTCTTCTGCCTCCCTGTCTGGGCTGGCGCAGCCTCCATGTATGGTGAGATCTTGTCACCCAATTATCCTCAGGTGTATCCCAATGATGTGCAGGAATCTTGGGAAATCAAGGTCCCTTCGG
Source organism: Platalea leucorodia (assembly GCF_965183815.1). NCBI lineage: Eukaryota > Metazoa > Chordata > Aves > Pelecaniformes > Threskiornithidae > Platalea > Platalea leucorodia. The sequence continues at coordinate 130,787,518 of NC_138824.1, read as the reverse complement.
GATATGGCATTCGCCTTTATTTCACACATATGGATCTTGAACCATCACAGAACTGCGAATATGACTTTGTGAAGGTACTGTCCCTGTCCTCAAGTGAGAAAAAGACAAGAAGGCGGGTTAGAGCACAGAACAGCAAAGCTGTGTACAAAGCTCAGGGCTGGAAGAGGAGATAGACACATCCTTCATGTTCTGAGCTCCAAGAAGCCCAAATGACTGAGTGTATCTGCACTAGCAGTCACTAAATTGAGTTGAGTTTGCCTCATAACCACATGAGCATTGTCGGCCAACTGAGCGTCCCATCTATGCCTCTCTCCCCATGTTTCTCCTGTATTCATAGGAAAAGCCGCCTTAGCCATCACTGAAACCTCCCTATTGCAAGACATATTCTTAGCCAGTGAACTGTAGGTATAAAAGGACCATTTTCTTAGGGCACTGCTTTTCTGTTCCTGATATTATTCAGAATTAATCCATGAATGGATATAGATGATTTAATGCAATCAGAAATTGACTGGAAATTATGAAGATTAAAAACAATCAAGAGATCTGTGTATGGATAGTGGGCACTCAGATGAAGAGCTGTGGTCCGTTGCACCACAGTTTTCTATGACCTATGCGCCACAGATCTCTTAAAACTTAGAGACCCACTAGCTCTGCTCCATGATGTCCCACAAGGCACAAAAGATCAGGTATTTCCACACAAACAGACAGAAACAAGACCATCCTATCCCGCAATAGCTATGTGTGAAAAGGGGCAATAAGATCAGGTGCAGAAGGAGACCAGAGACCAGAAGGAGACCTTGGAGAAGGACCAAGGTGGGACAGTAGGATGGATGTGCTCTGCTGGGAGCTGTAATAACATGTGTCCTTTTGCAACAAACGGATGAACCTGTTAGACTGCTCTGCGGACCATCAGTGATTGGTTTTGCCATTTTGAACCACGGTGTTGATTTTTTGTACAAGTGGGCCTGAGGAAAGGACGTTAAGAGAGAACTTTCTGGATTAATTTATATCTGAGAAATTAAGACAGGTATTTCACAGCTGGGAAGTCAGTAGAAGGAAACACTACTCAAGCGTCTTACAAGTGTCACGAAACTGGTTTTCTAGGGGCTCTGTTCAGCTGTACCTTGGCTGGCTGTCCTCCACCCTCGGCCAGCTCGGTGGATGACACAGCAGCCTTGGTCCCTCCTGCTAGCTATGTGACATAGCTGTGCCCTGGGAGATCTACCTGAATGTTGTGAGAAATGTGTGCAATTTAGGAGCCTTTGGTTAGCCACCTATAAGCTGAAAGACTCAAGTGTTGGTAATTACACATATTCCAGTAATGAGATAAGACCTCTTTGCATTCCTCTGCAGATCCTGGTTGCTGACCATGTTGAAGGCGTGCTTTGTGGGCAGAAGAAACCTCGTGCCCCTGGCTCCTCGATTGTGGAGGAATTTCATGTCCCTTATAACGCCCTCACTATGAGGTTCCAATCAGACTTTTCCAATGAGGAGCATTTCACCGGTTTTGCGGCCTACTATGTTGCAGTGGGTAAGGTTAAAACAGACTCCTCTGAATCTCTGTAGTGTCCAGGCTAGCGGGGGAGGAAGGCTGAAAGAAGGGTTTTCCTTACAAGAATGCCTTCTTTAAAAGAGATCCCAGCAAACAGGACTGCTTTCCAGTATGGCCAGTATAAATGCTGTCTTAGAAATACCTTTTCCTTGTTGTCCACCAGTGTTTCCTTTACTTTCTCATCTTCCTCCTGCCCTTAGGGCCCTCTCCTAATCTTGGCTGATTCTTCTTTTCACAATTGCAGACTTGGACGAGTGCATGGATTTTGTGGAGGAACCTTGCAGTCATTACTGTAATAATTATATTGGAGGTTACTTCTGTACCTGTCCACCAGACTATTTCCTCTATGAGGATCAGAAAACATGTGGAGGTAAGATATCTACATGAGCTGTGGTCAACAACAAGAGTTAATTTAGGCCAAGTGAGATATTGTACATGGAAGACCTTCTCTATCAACCTTCTCAACCAGTTGTGACAGGTATATTTTGGGGAAAAAAAATCCCAGTGCAAATCTGAACTGGCAGTAGACCATGATTTTGGGCATTTCTGTTAATGTATTCTTAACATTCTTCTTTTTTGTGTCAAAAGAATGAAGAAACTACTAAACGACATTCTTTAAAGGCTGTGATGGAGACCCTTCTTAGCATACTGCTATCTGTGAATCTTTTCATGTCTGACAAAACAGGGCAGTTCAATGAAGACACAAAAATGGCCAAGGGGCTGCTTGGCTTGAATCAAAAAATTGCAAAGTCACAAATAGTGCATGTTGAAAGGAGTATGAGGACCTGAGCATGAGGGAAGGGGGCCTAAATCGCAGGTGGAAGGTAAAAAGAAAGGCCACTAGAAATTGAAGTCCCCGGCTAATTGGATAGAGAGTGGCCCTGGTTTCAGTTTCTTGGAAAGATGCAATGTTGTGACATGGTTAATGCGGGTGACTGGGGAGTCTGGAGATGTAGTGGAAGAGGGAAAGCTTGTCAGCTTCATATGTGGACCATTTCCTTTCTGAATCCTACCTGTGTTCCTTCCTTAATCCTAGTGAACTGCAGTGGAAATGTCTTCACTGAGCCATCAGGGGAGATTGCCAGTCCCAACTATCCCAACCAGTACCCAGAGAACTCGCGGTGTGAGTACCGAGTGGCTCTGAGGCCAGGCTACTTCGTGGCGTTGACCATACGCAGAGAGGACTTTGACGTGGAACCAGCCGACTCAAAAGGGAGTTGCCACGACAGCTTAACAGTAGGTGTGGGGCTTAGGGAGGGAGTCAAGATGCTCTGGATCTCCTCTCAGTCTCCTCATATTCTGAAGACCCTCTGACTGCTTAACTTTATTTTCAATTATGTTGCCTTTTGAAGTTCCTGGGAATACATTTGAATATGTGTATATTGAATATATATTTAAATATCTCTCTGAATAGTTTTGGTGTTTCTCATTTCTTCTTGTTTGTTATTTTCCCAGCTTGTCTCTGGAAAGCAGCGTTTTGGTCCCTATTGTGGCAGCAAATTCCCAGGTCCTCCTGAAATCAAAACTAGGAACAACGTTCTTGATATAATCTTCCAGACAGACCGCGCAGTACAGCACAAGGGCTGGAAAATACGCTACTATGGAGATCGTGAGTAAACACTTGGGAAAGCGTTCCCTCTGCTGCTGAGTTAGCGAGAGAGTTTGTCCCAGGTCAGATTCATGGTACAAGAGCATGTTAACATGTTCACAGCTGCTGATATTGAGTAAACAGAGGATGCCTGTTTACTGGGAAAATAATCACTGGGGAGAAAGAAGTTGGGAGCTGGAAGGAGAGAAAATCTTGAACCAGTTAATCACTGATTTCCACCTATCTCTTCAAAGCTGTAACTTGCCCCCCAAGTGTCATCCCCAACTCTGTTCTTGACCCAAAGAAGGACAGGTATATCTTCGAGGACAATGTGAAGGTGACCTGTGTAGAAGGCTACGAAATTGTGACGGTAAGTTACATAAAAAAGCATATATCCTCTCTGGCCCTCTCAGCAGCTTCCTGATGCCATTTGCCATCACGTGTCCTGAGCACCTTTGGGCACTCAAAGTTTTCACCACAGCTGTAGTAAGCAGAAACTTCTTCCAGCCACTGCAGCATTTTGAGGACCCTCTACTGCAGTGCCTGTGTCAGATATATTTCATGGCCAGGGACTTACGTGGATCATGTGTTCTTTTCCCCAGCAACGAGACAGCATCATGAGTTTTCACTCCAGCTGTCAGGACAACGGTGAATGGAGCAACTCCCATTTCAGCTGTGTTCGTAAGTGACCCGTCTCTGTGTTGTGGGAAGCCAACTGGAATGGAGCCTTTAGGGTCTGGATCCACTCTGTGTCCAGATTAGGAGAACGCTGAAGGACTGGGATGTGAGCTTGCTGAAGGGACAGAAGAATTGAGTGCTGTCTAGGGACCAGAGGAGCTGAGTGGTTCCCCATCATACAAAATGATCATATTGTTGGGTGAGGATGCCCCTTTGATCATATTTCATCGTTTTTGTTTCTTCTCTACAGCTGTGAACTGTGGTGTTCCCATTCCTATTGCCAATGCCCAAGCCGTATACGTCTCCGAACTTCATCAGCCTCTCTACAAAGCTGCTTTCCGGTATCAATGTGATGCACCTTACTATACCCTAAAAAACAAAGGGGATGGTAAGCATTGCCTCTGCTACACAAACATATCTCTTTGATCAAAGGCCTAAGAAATGGTACTGGCATTGTCATGGGGCTGGGATTATATCCCATCAGGGCAAGACTGGGAAAAAGTTCTTACTGGTGTGGGGTTTTAGGCAGTGGTTTTGTGTTGCCTTTGTGTTTCAGACACTCTAATAATGTCTGTACTTGGGCTGTTGACCTGAAATGCATTAGCAAGTCCTCTCTCCATTTGCCTGGAGTGTGAACCATGGAGATTTTTGTCACATCTAGCATAAGTTTCTGGTGGAGAAGTAAAGGACTCAAGAAATCTGTTAGATGAGGTGCCTCCAAAATAGGGGCAGAAGCACCCTGGTGGGGTTGTATACTTCCAGGGAGATCTCAGCAATGTTTACCAAGTTGTGCTTGCTTTGGAAATGAGAGGGTTAGTATCTTATACAGTAATGGTACTTACCCTGCCTCCATCTTGATTGTATCCTTATGGCACTCTTTTTTCTTTTGTTTTCCAAGCGATATATCAGTGCTCAGCCAGTGGAGAATGGGTCAACGAAGAGATGGGAACAAAGCTACCAACATGCGTCCCAGGTACTACCAAAAACTGTCTATATGTACACGTGGTGTATGAAGACCACTGCTTCTTTCGTCTTTCTGTTTTTAAACTGTTAAGCCTGAAAGCACAGTTGAGCCTTTCTATATTGTTTGAATCACATTGGACAGGGTATTTCTGAAAGCTGTGGGCCCCAAAGAAAGGTCAGATGAGGCAGCAGAAAGAAACTGGAAACAAAAGTGGGCAAAATGATAAGACATCTGGTATAACAGGACCTCTTCAAGTATCAGTGTGTGTTTCTGCACCAGTTTCTCCACCTTCAAGTGTGCACATTCTCAAGTTGTTCAGTGCTTTAGATCTCTGTCTGCATTGCAGGTAGCAAAAAGACGGACAGGTCAAAAGAGATGTCCGACAATGCTGGACCTTTCTGTCTTCGGTCCCTCCCAAGCTATATGGAGATCTGTAGCTTCTCTTCAAACCTCTCCTGGGGGTGGTGCCCAGCTGTCCACTGGGCACTACAGATGCAGCACTACAGAGAAAGGTCTTTCACTACGCTCACTGGAAGTCACAGCCTAAACCCTTAAGGTTTAATGTGTCCTTCAGTATTCAGCTACACTTACTGTGCCTGAAAGCTCAAGCAAGATCCCTGTCAAGGATCTTCTCATCCTCTCTTTGTGGACTTGGGAGACACTGAGGAGGGAAGTGCATGGCTACTACTCCTGCTCCTGACTGCTGGTAGTTATGGCTGGGTCTTAACTTCCAGCTGACAGAGAGAATTTTAAATTCCATGTATTTTGCACGCTATTCACTTACCCTTTTAGAGGAGGCAGCATGCCTAGGGCTGGTTGTACATGATGCCTGTTCACTGCTCCAAACCCCCGAATCCTCATTGGCAAAGTATAAGATCCAGATGAAGATGATTCAACCCTCTTAAGGGCCTGCTCAGCCAGTGACTTGGACTACACAATTGCCCACTGCAAAAAGCAAGTTGTAAGGTAAAGCTTAGGGAATTTACTACCCAAGAGGAGGTTACGGAGAATATGAAGCCAGACTCTTCTCAGCAGGCCACAGCAATAAAGGACAATGACAGGCAATGGGCACAAGTTGCAACAAAGGAAATTCTGAGTGTATTTAAGGAAAAATGCTCCCCCGGAGCACTGGAACTGTTGCCCAGAGAGGCTGGCTAATCACCACCCTTGGAGATGGTCAGAAGTTACCCGTTAAAGCCCCTGAGCAACCTGGCTTTGCAGTTCATTAGGAGGGAAGAGGGAAGGGCAGTTAGGGATGAACAGGTTGAACTAGAGACGTCAAAAAGGACCTTCCAGCCTAAATCTTTCTACAATTACGTGAAATTCTTTAACAAACTCTGCTTCATTTAAATTGGAAGCTACCTACTGGCTATAGTTCCTTAATCTCTGACCATATGACTAAGGGTTCAACGTAAACAAGGCAATGTGATAAGAAATCAATTTCCTAGCTATGTCAGAATAACCAGCCTTATTTATGCCCCTAGTGCTCACATTCTGCAAAACCTCATAGAACATTTTACTCAAAGAGCACGGAGCATCTCTGCACCCATAAGACCCACAGATAAGATCTCCATTAACCCACATTTTTACATACTAAAGGAACAGACAGGAAAAATGGTAAAACATCAGTGACAAACATGAATACTTAACCTGAGACTATTTGGAGTTCACCAAAAAAAAAAAAAAAAATCATTTCTAAGAACTTCAGCAAATATTTTTTCAAAGTCAATCCCTTCACCTACAGGACATAACTCATCAAAGGAAAAATGCTAACTAGAATGCAATTAAATTGTGAGCTTTGACATACCTGACACTGGCGGGGTGACAACTGCTTTCCAGAACAAGAATTTGAGAATGAGTGTTTTCAGCCTAAATTGAGTGTTGATAGTAGTTTTGCTTGAATTTTCTTTAATTTCTCTGTAAATACTAGTTGCAAGTTCTGTGACATAGAATATAAGCATAGGTTACTCAGAATAAAAAATGATTTAGAGGACACAAGAAGGAGGGGACTATGGGCTTTTTAGCAGTACCAAAGAACCCCCTATTTGTAACTGCTAATTCTCCCATCTGATTCCTCTTTTTTTCCATTCTTTCCAGTCTGTGGAGTGCCTAGTAATCCCATCCGAGAGAAAGCAAAGATTTTTGGAGGCACCCTTGCAGAAAAGGGCAACTTTCCTTGGCAGGTGTATTTCGATTACCCAAGAGGAGGTGGCGTACTCATCGCTGAAAGATGGGTAATGACTGCAGCTCATGTGCTGGAAGGATACGACAAGCCCAACATGTATGCTGGGGTAATCAATGTTGGTAGAGAATCTCTGTTCTGGGAGGCCAAGCACCTGATCGCAGAGGCTTCATTCATCCATCCTGGTTGGAAGAAGCAGCCTATAGAAACCAGGACCGATTTTGATAACGATATTGCACTTCTGAAGCTGAGGGATCCTGTGAAGATGGGCCCAAACATCTCACCCCTCTGTCTGCCTAGTAAATCACCTGAGTATGAGCTGCAAGAAGGGACTCTGGGCTACATTGCCGGCTGGGGCCAGAGAGAGAAAGGAAGACTGCCTATTTATCTTTGGAAGGCCCAGATTCCCGTGGTGGACATGGATAAGTGCCGATCTGTGAAACCAGAGGGCTCTGCTGATTCCAGTGCTTACAGATTCACTGACAATATGATCTGTGCTGGTGGTGACAAGGACAGCTGTAAGGGGGATAGTGGAGGAGCCTACGCTATCCCAGATCCTCTTGATGACAGACGGTACTATGTGGCCGGGCTGATCTCCTGGGGACCAAGATGTGGTACCTTTGGTCTTTACACCAAAGTAGTGCGTTATTTGGACTGGATTACAGAGACCATGAGCAAGCATGAGGATGAAGAAGCTTGGCAGGATTAGCTCTTTCTCCTTTCAGCACAGTCACCCTTTCTAAATGTGATGGTTACACCTTCAGGCTGGCTGTGATCTTGTTCACTCTGTGTTTGTAACAGGCCTACTCATTGTGTCTGTGCTGAGTGGAGAGTCAGCAGTATGTATCTGTTTCTCCCACTGTCATCTTGTCTGGGAAGGGAAATTCTCTTTCTTCCACTCATAGTAGCATAAGAGGAGGATGCTATTCTGGATAAAGAGGCTCCTTCTGCTTCCTTTCATTTTTTTCTATCCGATTTTTTCCCACTTGGAGAAGACCTAGCCATACCCCACCTTACAGGGAGATTTCAATGAAGACGAGAGAATAATTGTTGGTTCCCAGGGAAGGTTCAGAGCCTCGTTTCTCATTTATGTATTTCCTGTATTGTACAGACTATCTAACAGCATTAAAGAATGACCAAATTGCCTTTTGTGCGATGTGCTATTGTGTGTGTATTGCCTTTCTTCTCAGTCTAGACCTAGTTCTCCTTGACTCTCCCTAAATCAAGCATCTAGTCACATTTTGACCCACTACACTGCCAGCTTTTGTCAAGCTGTAACTTGTGCTACCTCACCTCTCTACCTGAGAGTCTTTATGAAGTTCTTCTGAGATGGCTGCATCTCATGGACCGACCATTACCAGCGAGGAGGACTTCAGACTTCTGAATCAAGCCGAGCAGAAGTGACATCTTCAAAATCCTTTCATTCACCTGTCCTCAGGGCTTTATTTTTCAAACTTTATTCTGTTAGATAAGAAATAAAGCTTGCTTGATCTAGGGAAGGTAGTGGTGTGGGAGAAGGTTACCTGGCGTGCGTTAGAGGTGTCTTCTCCTCCAGAAAGTCCTATATCACTCACAGATATCCTTCCATGAAGATGGTCAGGGAACTGGTGCAGATGGCACATGATGAAAGATGGAGGAAGCTGGGTTTGTTCAGCTTGAAAAGGAGGAAGCTAAGAGGGGGATCTAACTGCTGTATTCAGATACCTAGAGGAGGGCTGGAGAGTACACAGGGCAAGACTCTTCAGAAAGGTGAACAGCGACAGGACAAGAGACAATAGACACCAACTGCAATAAGGGAATTTCCAATTGGGGCTTTTTCCCAGGGTGTGGGTCAGCACTGGAACAAGAGCCAGAAAAGACTGGGGAATCTCTGTCCCTGGACATTTTCATAACCTGCCCAGGCAAGGCCCTGAAGCTCTGAAGTTAGTCTTGCTGTCGGCAGTGGCTTGGACTAGGGACCTCCTCTTCCAGCCTAAGCTTTTCTGAGAGTCTAGGAAATGGTGAAGAGGACATGTGCAGCTCTTGGGAGCTTTCATATAGATCCCTGCACTCTGCTCAAGCACCTTCAATTTTGTGTGACAAGCAACAGGTTGGGCTAGTAACCAAGGATCTTATACTACATTCCTGAGGAACTGTGACCCACAGGACCTTGAATGCTTTTCACTTTTATATCCATATGTGCCAACTTTAATCTAGTGTGAAGTTTTATAGTCATTCCTTCTTGTCGCTAAGTAGGTGGACTCATCTCAGCTTTCACCTTTTGGAGCACAAAGTCATAGAATCATAGAATTATAGAATGTCCTGAGTTGGAAGGGACCCACAAGGATCATCGAGTCCAACTCCTGTCCCTGCATAGGACAACCCCAGAATTCACACCATGTGTCTGAGGGCATTGTCCAAATGCTTCTTGACTGCCGTTAGGCTTGGCGCCATGACTGCCTCCCGGGGGAGCCTGTTCCAGTGCTCCACCACCCTCTGGGTGAAGAACCTTTTCCTAATGTCCAACCTAAACCTCCCCTGGCAGATCTTCCTGCCGCTCCCTCGGGTCCTATCATTGGTCATCAGGGAGAAGAGATCAGCGCCTGCCTCTCCTCTTCCTCTCGTGAGGAAGCTGCAGACCGCGATGAGGCCTCCCCTCCGTCTCCTCTTCTCCAGGCTGAACAGACCAAGTGCCTTCAGCTGCTCCTCGTACGCCTTCCCCTCTAAACCCTTCACCATCTTCATGGCTCTCCTCTGGACACTCTCTAGTAGCTTTGTATCCTTTTTGTACCGTGGCGCCCAAAACCACACACAGCACTCAAGATGAGGCCGCACCAGTGCAGAGCAGAGCGGGACAATCCCCTCCCTCGACCGGCTGGCAATGCAGCGCTTGATGCACCCCAGGACACTGTTGGCCCTCTTGGCTGCCAGGGCACACTGTTAGCTCATGTTCAACTTGCCATCAACCAGAACCACCAGATCCCTCTCCGCAGGGCTGCTCTCCAGCTTCTCGTTCCCCAGGCTGTATGTACATCCAGGGTTGCCCTGTCCCAGGTGCAATGGAAGCGTCCATCCCTGGTAACTAGTCCAGGCTGCAATCTTAGCCCATATTCCTCTTGTGCAAAGAAGTGACTATATACTGGCAAAAAAACAATAATGAGGCAGTGGTGCAACTGTACAATATTTTATAACTTCACAGTATATATTAGAATTTCATAAATCCTACAATATTTTACAACTTTACAGTATATATTAGAATTTCATAGATCCTAGAGACGTGCCCAGACATCTGGGGTAATCATGAGCAAAAGCCACAGGAAATCTTACAGGCTGCTACGTCTGGCTGTTAGGACGCTTCTGCTTTGGTACGTGATGGATACTTCAGCAGTAGAAATAGCTCAAAGTACAATTTGGGGAAAATTAATCCATTTTAAGTTCTGAAAAAGTGACCTTCAAACTAAGGTAAGACACTTCCTTAGCTTCTATGACCACAAAGCTACTCAGGCAAGCCGTGTCGCATGATTACTCACTAGCTCACTAATTAACTCCAATCTTTCTGGAAAAGGACAGGAAGACAAACTGCTGAAATCAATTCAGGGCAGCAGAGGAGAAGAGAAACAGAAATGCGGCTGAATGGTCCAGGAGTAGGAGACAAGAAAGACACTTATTTAGCTGGGATTGCTATTCCTAGGAGGGTCACAGATTCCTATAGGGATTTTGGGCAAATCATCTATTCTCCATGCCTCAGCTTCCCAAAGTTTCCTAGTCACCTGCAAAATGGGAGATTCTTTAAGATGGCTTCTCAGTAATTTTTCCCAGTTTTTATAAGGACTGAAAAGTTGGGTGTTTTGTTCTTCTTGTCACCTGTACTCACTGAGCATCCCAGAAATTCCCTGTTCTTCACCTGGAATACCCCCCAGTTTCATATGCCTCATTCTCCCTTCCCTCCCCCAGACCAGGGTTTATCCATTGCTCCTGTAGAACTGGACACCTTGTTTTTCCATGCTCTTGTTGCCTCTCATGCTCCCCTCTTGCCCATACAAATCAGAAAAATCAACAGAATTCTGACCCCTGGAGATCATGGATGAACTTACATCAGATGTGCAATCGCACAGATCACTCCCCAGGGTATATTATCTCAAAAGCAAATGAGAGATGCTGACACTTGAGAAGATCTGGAGCTGGATCTCACAGAAAACAGTGCGAGAAGGCAACTGTGACCTTACCTGCAGAGTTCCCCTGTTGAGCTCTTGCAGACCTCAGTTCTCTCAGTGAGTCACAAGAAAAAGGTAGGTTGTTCTGCAGTAGCAAACCTAGTCAAGAGACAACTCCAGAGAATGCCCACAACACAACAGAGGTCATCTTCTCTCTGAGCCAGCATCATTTTGGAGCTGCTGTCCTGCAGTCAGAGCTTTATTTCATATTAAAAAAAAAAAAAAAAAAAAAATTCTATCCTCAAATTCTGATCAGTGAAGGTTCCTGGGCTCTTTTCTCCATGAGATGGGTTGTTGGCTTCCCTGTCTTTTGAATGTGGCATCACACAGACAACTCATTTTTGCCTCCCTTGAAGCCACGTGGAGTTTCAGACTGGGTAAGCTAATGGTAGTTTTGTGACAGGTGAGCAACTGCCACATGCCATTGCAGACCTGGAAAGACTTTAGCAGTAGGTAAAGCAATCCCTATATAAAGTCCGTAAGTTGCTTTCAGTGATGGGGAATATTTCGTAGTTGTTAAAAACGAAGACAGAAAAACATAACACACCTGGTTTCTCCAGCAATGATTTTAATATTCATAGAATCTCACTGATGCCAATGGGCATACGCACACTGTACTCAGCAAAGCACCACGTCCTTCAGGAAAGTCTGCTGCCCTGCAACCTTCCCACACAATAGAGTACAAAAAGAGACTGCAGGAGCCTGATGATATCGCCAGCACTTCAAACAATACCATGTTTGCTGTCATGAGCTATTAAGGCTTCATCCAGTAATAAGATTTGGAAGAACTAGAACGTCCACAAAGGCGTCCCAGAAGCTGCCAATGGTACAGCAGCTCTGGTAAGTTTTGATGGTACCACCAAGAATTCATCAAACAGAATGGTGGCTTTCGGAAATGCTCATGATGAAGGTTACACGGTCTGCGTGTTTGAAAAGCCTTTGGGACATCATCAAAAGCTTTAGATATGATTTTCTGTGTCTGGAAATTTATATGCTAGCAGTGATCCTTCAGCTAGTAGGACAGCAACATTTAGAGCCTGTCCTCCCTTACTATCCCTTTGATCCAGTCCAGATAGTTGAGGATCTTGGTGTAGAAGCCATAACCTTCGGCACAGCCGATACCCCAAGAAACGATACCAGTAGCAACCCAGTGACCACTTTCTCTGTCTAACACCGCGAAGACACTCCCACTATCCCCCTGGCAGGTATCCCGTTTGACTGTGAGGAAGCCAGCACAGAACATGTTCTCAGAGAAGACCATAGGTATATCTCTCTTCTTACTGTCCAGCCAACTCTGACACTTCTCTCGAGCAACTGCTGGTAGGCTCACATACTTCAAATGATTTGAAATAAAGTTTTTTTCCACACCAAAGCCGCTCACGTAGCCCAGGTGCCCATCCATGTAGAACGTGGTGTTGGTAGTATCTGGGAGACAGATGGGCAGTACTGTAGGGCCCAGGGTTACTGCGTGTTTCAGCTCCAGCAGAGCTATGTCCCCATTGAAGTTGTACTCATCTTGAGGGTTGTAGTCTGGATGGATAAAGATCCTGCGTACAGGGTGGTTACCCAACTTGTGGAGCTCTTCTACCTTGGTGTGGCCAAGGAAAATGTTAGCCTCCTCTGCTAGCTGGTCCAGGCTTACATTGTTCCCTCCTGCCCCTTTGGGGAAGATGGTGTGGGCAGCGGTGAGGATCCAGCGATCGCCCAGGAGCGCACCACCGCCTCGTCCGTGGATGCCGGTCAGAGCCTGCCAAGGGAAATTGCCTCTCTTTGCTGACTTGCCGCCCAAGATCCGCTGGACTTCAGTAACAGGATTGACCGGCTTCCCACACACTGTGGAGAAATGCAAGGAGACCATGACACCCTCTGTTACCCTGCCTTGTCTCCCTCTTTCCTACACCATCACTGTTCGATTTCACCTTATTTTTGCCTTCCTGGATAGATTTCCCTGTCCTCCCTGATGCCGTTATCCTTACTCCCCTCCCTGCATGTTGTCCCAGCTTTGTACTGACTGTAAGCATGAATCAGTAAACACCAGACAAAGTCAGAGTTTTTTACTGACCTGGTAAGCAGGCAGGAATCCTCGCCTGGCCATCTTGATCTACCCAGGTTCCCTCAGGAGAGCAGGTGAATCTGTCTGTAAGATGAGAGGGAAGTGAATGAGACCCAGGCCTGCAGGCATAGGGTGGGAAGAAAGAATAGAATAAGAGAAGAGAATATTTTCAAGGGGTTCCTCTCTCCAAGGTGTCCCACATGCTGCATTCAGCCCTTCTATCCCAAAGGCACCCTTTCCCAGGAAAAGCCGCCTGTGGTACAGTCTGGAATGTCTCCATCTGGGGTAGCGTGTACATCTCGAAGCACCTCACTTCCAGGGGACCAGTAAAGCTCAGACACTGCTTCGGCAGAAGAAAAGCCTTAAGAGCCATCTGAGTGAGGTCTTAACTTCACTCAGACCACATGCTTACGGAGCACTGTTTGACCTTACTTAGTCCAAGGAAGGGAGAGAAGAAGCCATGGATTTTAGATTCAAGTTTCCGGTCTCTGTAGTTTGCACAGGGTAGGACAATGTAGTTTGTTCCAGAAACGGGAAAAAGATGAGTCCGTTACATGCTCAGTATCTATTTCTGAGGTTATATTGCAGGTCAGCTAACTCGCACGTCACTTCTCAACACAAACTCCACTACCTCCAACATTCTTGCTTTTCTTAGAAAGTTTGTGCTGGTCACTAAAAATAATTTATATACAATTTATCTTACACTGTATAAGTGCTTCCAAGAAAGCGTTTGCTGTTCTCTTTCAAAATTGACCAAATCACGAAGACTCCCCATCAGAATTTGGCTGGTGCTGATATTTTGATTTTTTTCTGATGGGATTGAGCTCTGACTCTTTATGAAGGAGTTAAACTCGGATGCAAGAATAATCCAATTCAACATTAGTACCAACTTAAAGAATTCCTTAGCTGCTTGCTCCTGGCCCCAGCGCTAGCGTGTCACCTCTCTTAGGCACGCTGCACAACTGTGCGTCCATGCAGGCAACCATATCCAGGAATTGATTCAGCTTAAAAATCGACATTTTTTGTGGAGGCTAAATGAGCAGTCAAGGCAAGGAAATCATTAACTCCTTATACTGTTCTTGTAACCAAAGCTCCTGTCTCATCACATCATGTCTCAGGTGCAAAAAGAAGGCACGTGAATGGTTTTGAACATTGCCTGAATTTTTCTGACCTGCTGCATAAGAATAGATTTTTCCGCATGTATGTTATTTAGCCCTTAGATGTCTCTGCTGCTGAACAATATTCCAAAGAGGTAAACAGCATTACAGTGGAGTGGAGTGTGAGCTTATTTATTTGCATCTGTAGCAACCTGGACTGGTGTGGTGAGGTTTCAGAATTTTGGTGATTCCCAGACACTGTGCCTCAAATCTCAGTGAAAGAATGAAATCCATTAGAGAAGAATAAGTCATGACTACGGCTGAGAGAATAAGACCTTCTGCAAAAGTTAAGGAGAGCGTGGAGGAGGGATGTGATGGACTCTGGGAATGAAACAGGGTGGGAATAGGCTGAGACAACGAGCCTCGGGAGCTATGCTGCAGAGGCAAGGAGAGGTTGGAGAGCCTTCACAGGAGGAAAGCATGAGCCCTAAGCCTGGGGAGCGGAGACAATTCTAATTGGAAATCTGAGAGGGCTTTTCACGTGCAGGTTTCAATGTCTGTGTGGGATTAGGACTCACCACCGCCTGTTCCGGTGACAATGTGATAATATGGCTCATTGCATCGGTATGTGATCACTGACTGGTAGTTGTTGTTCGCAGGTTTGTTAACATAGCTGAATGCCCCATTGGTCAGGTCTGTAGGGTTGCCACAGTTCACAACTACAAAAAAAAAAAAAAAAAAAAAAAAAAAAAGAGATGAGTCAAAGACAGCCTTGCTGCCTGCAGGCTTAGGCTTGACTTGGATTGTGGCCATGATGTGAAGGATCAGTTAGTACAGCGGGCAGAGAGAAGTTGTTCCAAAATGGATTCCAGACTGGGATCTTTTGCTTTTAGATGTTACATTATAGCAAATTTTTAGTGATATTTTATGCGTTTTTGTAAGGGAGGAAAAACATTTAAGTTTTTGCAAGCAGAAAAACGTAATGAAAGTCAACAGTGGACCTCCACAGGTCCTTCCAGCCAGCATATCCATGAGCCTATGGCCACAGATAAATTGAGGCATAGAGGCTGAACTCCCCATGTTCTTGGAGGGGGAAAGCCACGGCAGGGGCCACGATCCCCATTCTCAGATTACTCACTTTCACAGCGGGGCATGGATTGATGCCACGTCCCATCAGCCTGGCAGACAGCCGTGAAGGACATCAGCTTTCGGTTGCCCTGCATGGGAGAGAAAAACATCTCTGTTGGTTGTACTAAGCCTTACATTCCCTTCCCCACATTAAAATAGTATTCTCTTTGCCCATCTTCTCACTGCTGTCCAATGGTTGCCCCTCTGCAAGCTGTTCCCGTTGCTGTCCTCTCCCTTTGCTGCCTTCCCTCTATCCTGTGTTTGCCGCACAGGCTACGAATTCTTCATAGCAGGCCAAGATAGCAGCAGCCAGCAACCACAAAACTGTGACAAGTCTGGGGCACTACCCAAGTCCTGGCAATAGGATGGCAAGGGAGGCAGGTAACATCTTCTGCTTCAAGTCTGATTTCACATCCTTCCAAAGAGATATTCTTGTTTGGCAATGTTTCCTGGGATCTTTGTCTCTTATCTTCTACCAGGACTTTGTGAAGCAGTAACTGCATAAGGAAGGCAGCTAGGAAAGGAGAAACCACTGGGAGAAAGCCGACAGAAGCAAAGAAGAAACAGAAATTGCAAGAGGTTGCCACGAGTGAAATCTCCAAAGGAAGTTTTACTGAAAGGTGAGACTTACACAAACTGAAGAGAAGCCAGAATATGGCTAAAGGGAGTGGAAAAAGGATCTCACCTCCATCAGGTTATACCCAGTCTTGCAGCTGACAACGAAATAGTCCTGAAATTGATACACAGGCTGCAGGTTTCTGATGACGGTAAACTGATCCCGTGGGACAGGCTGTGGGCACCGTATTTCTGTTGGAGAATGGGACAGAGTAAGTTGGTATTAACAAATGGTGTAGATAGGCTGTAGCAGCCTCTGGGGAAGAAATGTCTTACTCTCCGAGGTGTAGTGGATCTTCCAGCCACGGCTGAACCCTGACTCATCGGTGAGGAAGAGTATGTCCACCTCATTGCTGTTGGTTTCAATGCTACCAGGCGACTCCTTGCCACAGTATTCACCGATCTCTCTCCCTCGTACTTGGATCTGATGAGGAAAACGTGTATCACAGGGACAGAAACACGCACGCCTCTCTGCCCCAGCGTCCCTCTTTCAATCCAGACCAAGTGTGCCACAGTGCCTACGATGGTGAACAGGGCTGGTTGTCTGACCCACCTTTGCTGTTGTCTGTACCGACAGATCAGAGCAAAGGGCTGACCTACCACAACCTCTGCTTCTCCCTTATCATGGGAATCAGAGCCATCAACCCCTTCAAATCCTGAGATTAAATCAAAGGGAGATAAAACTGGAAGAAGGATGATTTTTTTGGTTCCGCTCACAGGGGCCTGTGACCCAGAGCTTCTGACCTCAGGATAATGGTAATTAAGCACATTGAGGGAGGGACAAGGGAAGAGCTCAGTCCTTCACGCTGGGGCATTCTCCTTGTACTGATCCCATATTTCTCATCTAAATAGTCGTGTCCCCACAATTTCTGTCGGGGTCTGGCAGCAGGGTTGGAAGCAGAGTTTGCTAATCTCTCGTACCTTGAGCTGGTCATAAGGACAGCGGACTTGCTGGTGTTCGTCAATCTCAAAGGGTTCCAAGAACTTGAGGTTGACAGACAGGCCCTTTTGCAGACGGATGCTGTAGTTACAGCGGAGGTCTTCAGGATAGGGCTGGGGGTACTCAGGGCTGCTCAGGTACCCAGACGCCTCTGTGAACAACTCACTGCTGCACTCCACTGGTGTAGAGGAAGAAAGTAGAGGTCACATTGTGGAGCTGTGTCTTCTGCAGCCCCGTCAACTGCTCCCTAAGTCACTTCTCCCACCCCTCCTGGCTGAAGGGCTCCTTCCCTGGAGCCCTCTGTTCTTTCAAAATTTCAATTTACCTTTGCAGGAGTGGTGGTCACTCTGAAGCCGGTAGCCAGTCCGGCAAGAACAGAAGTAGCCACCCACATAGTTGTGGCAGAAGTGCTGGCACCGAGGCCCTTCCTCTTTCTCAGCAGCATTGTTAGGGTCACATTCATCAAGATCTGAAGACACAGGAGATGCAGGGACAAGGGGAGGAAAGTATTAAACCTCTCTGCTGTACACTGAGAGTACATAGAGAGCCACATCCTTGCTTACAGCTTCTCTTTATTTGCCTGAGAAAGAGGAAGATCGGGTGGAGCCACACAGGCTTCTGCCTGCATGCTGAGGGTATTGCCTACTCACCCACAGCTTGGTAATAAGCCAGGAAGCCCCTGTAGGGAATCACCGTGCCATTGTCTTCATTGGAGAAATCTGAGTGAAACGCCAGGTGCATCCTATTCCCCTTAGATACAAACTCCTTTCTTCCTGGGTGATTGCCCGTGGTTGACCCAAGCCGGCCACAGTATCGGCCCAAGTTCTTCTTGTCTGCTTTGATCTGTCAAGGTTAAGGAGAAATCACTGTAGCCTCATAAGATTCAATCGGCTCCGTGCATCGCTATTACCCAGCCATGAGTTGCTCCCACCCATTTCTATCTTTAACTCCTTCCCTTTCCTTTGCGGGAAGTATGAGAGGAGGCCTGGTGAACGAAGAGCCACTGCGTGTGGTGGCCACTAGATTCCCATCTCCAGCCGCCCCTTGGCCCAGGTATCTATGCACATACCTTAACATAGTCATAGAAGCAGGATTCAGATGGCTCCAGGTCAAAATATCTGAAGGTCAGCTTCACCACATAGCCTTCTGGGACGTGGATATCCCAAATGCTGATGTTATTGTTGGGATATGGCTTGGGATAACCGGGGGATCTGATCTCCCCAAAAAGCTTTCTTGGGACTGGACTGGAACTGATGGCTCCAAAAAAGAGGAAGGCTCCCAGGAGAAAAGGAACGTGCCTGTGAACATGACAAGTAAACTATGACATTGCAGAAAATCAGGTCATCCAAAATCAGGGGAGACTTGACTTGGGCTCCATCTCATGGAATCCAAACACGGGAGGCCTCGTTGCAGGTCCAGCTACTGGCTTGGATCACTCAGGAACAAGGAGGACAGCTGAAATGAAGACAC
Source organism: Platalea leucorodia (assembly GCF_965183815.1). Classification (NCBI taxonomy): domain Eukaryota; kingdom Metazoa; phylum Chordata; class Aves; order Pelecaniformes; family Threskiornithidae; genus Platalea; species Platalea leucorodia. The sequence goes on along the minus strand of NC_138824.1, from coordinate 130,769,058 downwards.
CAGCACTACCCAGGTTCCAGCAAGGCACTGTGACCCAGCCAAAGAGCTTCATCAACCCAGGAAGCCGTTTGAAGGAGCGCGGATGAATTCCCTGCTTGTTCCCAGCAGTCGTGGGGCTGGGTCCCTTAGAAGCAGTGGAAGCTTGGCTCCCTTTGGCTCTGGGCCAGCGGGTCATTTCTGTTTATTGCTAGCTTAGGATCTCTGCCCGGTTCATTTGGTGAGGGTCTGAAGAGCTGAAGCTCAGCTTGCTGAGGAGCAATCCCGCAGTGCCTCCCTCCTGGGCAGCCCTCCACCCTCTTGTGCCTCAACCCCTCTCCTCCAAGAGTTGGCCTTCATTTTTTTCTTTTTATTTTCCCTTCATTCTACAGATCGTTCCCCTCTGGGGAACGGAACTACCAGTGCTCCTCCAAAACAAGCTCACCGCCCAGATCTCATGAAAACATCAGCCAGAAAGATCCTTCTTCCTCAACCCCAGGCGCTAGCAAAGCTTTACCGGAGGGACAGAGCCCGAGTTTAGCCCCTTGGACCTCTTCTCCTCCCTGGAAGGGTCCAACCCTCCCGTTCCCTCCCCGCAGAGATGTGGCTGGCCCCCTCCCCTCCCCGCTTGCCCCCACTCACAGGTCCATGGGCTCGCCCGCCCCGCAGGCAGCCCTGCCGGTAGCCCTGCCCGTCCTCCCCGCTGCCCCGGCCCGGAGCTCCGGTTAGCGGGAAGCCCGGGGACCGGTCAGGGAGGTGGGGAGAAGCAGAGGGAGGGGAGATCAAGGCCGATTACAACCAGCCTGGCACCGGACCAGGCTCCCGCAGCCCGGTCCCTGCTGCCCTCTGCTGCCGAGCTCCCCGGCCGTGCAAGCAGGGACCCCGGGGAGGGCTTTTTTTTGGGGGGGTGGCTGTCACATCCCAGCCAGGCAGAGCCCATCCGTCTCTTCTGGGCGAGAAGGCAGGCAAACCATTGCTAGAGACCTTTCCTAGGGTTTGGTCTGCAATCCAGCAGCGGCTCTGAGTCTGTTCCCCCCAAAGATGTCCTCCGAGGAGGTCTCCTCCGCTCCCTCGGGGCGGTTTTCTGGTGTAGGAAGATGACCAGAAATTTCAGTCTTAACAAATTCAATTTAAAAAAAAAAAAAAAAAATCAAACCCGCAAAAAAGTCAAGTTTTCTCTGTCCTGGCACGAGTGCTTCAGAGGTTTTTTTGGAAACTGGGAGCTTCTTCAGGGAAAGCAAGAAACCTCAGACATTTCAGTTAAAGAGATACTAAGAAAAATGAACAAACCTGTAGGATTAAAAGCGTTCTGAGAAGAAGTCCCTTTTCGAGGACCCTTCTTGCTGTTTGTTCTGCGAGCATTTTTAGGACAAACAAGACAGATAGCTAAGGCCTTCAGTATTTAATGGGGAAATGAGAAAAGAGAGCAACTTCCCAACACATTTCAGGCTTTTATCAACGTAGTGCCCAAGACATATATTGTGTGCCACCAACTTCGCGAAGTTTAACATTTCTTGGCTTAGGCGTAAGAGGTAAAACACCATTTTAGTGTTTCCCCTTAGAATTATGGGTGGCTTCAGAGAAATTAGCGAGTTTCTTGCATTGAAATCATAGGAAATAACTCACAGCTACAAAAATATGTTGAATGAAGATGAATATAGTGTTAAACAGAATGAAGAAGCATCTTTGGGATATTTATGGAAGTGTACTAGAGAACCTGCTCATCAAATGTCTTTGAATTATTATCTGAAAAAGATCACATAAACATGTAATTAGTGCCTCTGTAATAACACCATACGGCCCCACACATCAGAATTAAGATTAAGCAGGGGACGTTGCCCCACTAATTCCTGATGTCCACATATCTCCTCTGCACGATGAACATACTTGGGCTCACCGCCGTGCCGCGCCGGAGCAGGTTCTGCCGGCTTACTGTCCCACCAGAAGGGAAGCTTCTACCCAGCAACCACATCTGGAAAGTAGCTGGGAAGCACTGGAAACTACTCGGAGAGTTATGAACAGGTCACCGGTGGGAAGAGTCTTCCCTGGCAAAGCATGGAGAGACAGAGGTGCTTGAGGATCATTTGTTAGGAAGTACTTCTCCCCAGTAACAAGCGATGGGATGAGAGGGCACGGCCTCAAGCTGCGCCAGGGCAGGTTTGGGTTGGGTATTGGGAAAAACTTCTTCACTGAAAGAGTAGTCAGGCCCTGGCCCAGGCTGCCCAGGGAAGGGGTTGAGTCCCCATCCCTGGAGGGGTTTAAAAGCCGGGGAGATGTGGTGCTTAGCGACACGGTTTAGTGGTGGCCTTGGCAGTGCTGGGTTAACGGTTGGACTTGATGATCTTAAGGGTCTTTTCCAACCTTAATGATTCTATGAAGCTGACCATTTCAGTGTGTTCTTGACAAGGAATCTTCTATCAGAGGGCACCCCTGGGAGTTCCCCATGGCACTTTCAAGGCACATCTCCCATGTCTTCATTTCCCCCACCCCTCCACCCTGAGAACACCATCTGGGCTACTAGGAGACTACTTCAGCTGGTAAAGCAAGGGTGGTTAGCTGGGGTTATGCCTAACTGGAGCAGCCCAACTCTAATACTGTGTCCCATAGACCACCTGATTTGGATAATACAGCTATGCCCTCGGTCCTGCTCCAGCGCTCCCACTGGTGGCGTTCCCCTTCAGATGCTCTGTGCAATCCTCGTTATGTCAAGTTCGAGCCAGGAAATAACTGGTACCTTTTTTCTTGTTGGGGGGCTGTCTGTGCCTTTCTTCGCTTGAGGGCAGAAAACATGCAGGACCACAGAACGCCAGAACTAAGCGCCTGTTTGCTGCCTGCTTGGCTCAGCTGGGTTACAAGAGGACTGGCAAATAAATCCAGACAATATCAGAGCAAAGTAAAGAAACTGCAGATCTTCAGCGCGGTCAAAGATGCCAACATCCTCTCATGGAGAGAGACTCCTGCTTTGAATACAGTGTGTTGCAGGAGGTCCTTGGGAAGAAACCTTCTCTACAGCCTCAGAAGCCAGGAGATCACCCTCTGATGTGCAGAGCCTCTCATCCACTGAGAAGGAGAAGATGAATTGGATACTTTATCCTCAAACCTGAAGCAAGGAGGATAGAGAAATACCTCTGTTGGTCCTCCTACAGCTACACCACCTACCCTACCGCACACCAGGGCCACAGACCCAGGCTCACCTGTAGACACCGAGCTGCCGTCTCAGGCCACTCTGCCTTCAAGCCCTTGCTTTGACCACCCACCACAGCCTTTTGTGGCCACTCTGCCACTAGCCATAGGGCTTGGGCTTGACGCAGCCAGGCCTGTGCTATCCAATGGCTTACCACTCAGGCAAATCATGCCACTCCTGCAGCTCTGGCTGATATGGAGAAGATGACCTACACCAAAAGAAGGCTCAGGACTCTAAGAGTGGCTCTTCCCCCTGGTGTGAGATGGTGAGGAGCAGCGTCATCTTGGTAGCCTGTTTCTGTGTCTTCTAAATCAAGGAGCAAAGCCAAGCATAACACCCCAGGAGGGATGTGGTCCTGCAGCACTAGCCGCTCCGCAAGGGGCAAGAACAAAGGCCGTGTCCTCCCAGTATCGCACCTTATCCCTGCCTTACGCTCGCATCCTCACCTCCCACAGTCTCAGCGATACAGTACGGTTGTGCAAAGTCACCGTCTGACTTCGGCATCACACCTATAGCATGATTACAAAAGTAAAAACAGTGAATTACTAGTGCTGGCAGTTACTAACTGAAGCCCCAGAACAGGTTGGAATAATCTCCCTTATGATTATTAGGAGTGTGGACCACATCAAGTGGCTACAATTCCTATCTATGGTTCTGGCACAATCAGATGTTTCCTAAAGACGAGAGGCTGTCACGGATATACGATGGCTGGCAACCAGTCAGAAGGAATCCGCTCAGCATATCACCTCACAGGCTCGCACGACAATTATGTGGATGGCTGGCACGCCAGTGGAAGAGTCTGGGTAACGACCTGAAGGCAATAGCTGTCTACCATCAAACCGGGATGTAGGCTCAGAAAATGGAAGTTTGTGCCAGCTTTTGGTGCAGGGCCTGAAATGAGTTGATTAGGTGTTGATCACACCATCTGGAAGTTATCAGTCTGGACATGGGGACGTGAGCTTGGTGTTGGGGATCAGAAGCAAAGGGCTCTCATTGCATGGAGGAGTACGAAGAAGGCAACAGTTGAGGCAGCTTCAGCTGCTGTCAGTCAAAGCTTTGCCTTTTGCAACCTCATGATACAACAAAGATGATGTAGAGGCTCCTTATGATAGAAGGAATGATGGGTTGTGGAGCGCTGCATAGAGCAGATAAATGACACGCCGGATGGCACGGCCATGATTGCTCGTTGGATTTGATCGTGTTCCACCCCACGGTGCCCTTGCGCTGTGGGTATTGACGGGGTGCTGCAGCCTGGGATGTCGTATTGGGTTTGCCTGGCAAGGTTTTGGTAGCGGGGGGGCTACAGGGGTGGCTTCTGTGAGAAGCTGCTGGAAGCTTCCCCTACGCCCGATAGAGCCAATGCCAGCCAGCTCCAAGATGGACCCGCCGCTGGCCAAGGCCGAGCCCATCAGCGACGGTGGTAGCGCCGCTGGGATAACGTATTTAAGGAGAGGAAAAAAAAAACCCAAACTTGTGCAATTGCAGCTGGAGAGAGGAGCGAGAATATGTGAGAGGAACAACTCTGCAGACACCAAGATCAGTGGAGAAGGAGGGGCAGGAGGTGCTCCAGACGCCGGAGCAGAGATTCCCCTGCAGCCCGTGGTGAAGCCCATGGTGAGGCAGGCTGTGCCCCTGCAGCCCATGGAGGTCCACAGTGGAGCAGAGATTCCCCTGCAGCCCGTGGTGAAGCTCATGGCGAGGCAGGCTGTGCCCCTGCAGCCCATGGAGGTCCACAGTGGAGCAGAGATCCACCTGCAGCCCATGGTGAAGCCCATGGTGAGGCAGGCTGTCCCCCTGCAGCCCATGGAGGTCCACAGTGGAGCAGAGATCCACCTGCAGCCCCTGGAGGACCCCACGCCAGAGCAGGGGGATGCCCGAAGGAGGCTGTGACCCCGTGGGAAGCCCGTGCTGGAGCAGGCTCCTGGCAGGAGCTGTGGCCCTGTGGAGAGAGGAGCCCAGGCTGGAGCAGGTTTGCTGGCAGGACTGGTGACCCCACAGGGGACCCACGCTGGAGCAGTCTGTTCCTGAAGGACTGCACCCGTGGGAGGGACCCACGCTGGAGCAGTTCGTGAAGAAGCCCATGGGAAGGACTCACATTGGAGAAGTTCATGGAGGACTGTCTGCCGCGGGAGGGACCCCACGCTGGAGCAGGGAAGAGTGTGAGGAGTCCTCCCCTGAGGAGGAAGGAGCAGCAGAGACGGCGTGTGATGGACTGACCCCAACCCCCATTCCCCGTCCCCCTGCGCCGCCGGCGAGGAGGAGGTGGAGAAAATCAGGAGTAAAGTTAAGCCCGGGAAGAAGGGAGGGGTGGGGGGGAGGTGTTTTAAGATTTAGTTTTTACTTTCTCATTACCTTACTCCGATTTGATTGGTAATAAACTAATTTCCCCGTGTCGAGCCTGTTTTGCCCATGACGGGAATTGCTGAGTGACCTCTCCCTGTCCTTATCTCGACCCACGAGCCTTTCGTCCTATTTTCTCTCCCCCGTCCAGCTGAGGAGGGGAGCGACACAGCGGCTTTGGTGGGCACCTGGCCTCCAGCCAAGGTCAGCCCACCACAGATGCCCTCAGAGATAACCTTGAAGAGCCAGAGGCTGGCATCGTAGGTGCAGCTGCAGCTCCCCGACCCCTTGCTTATCTCGCTCTGAAGTAATGCTTTTCTCATGGCACTCATCTTCGCACTTCCCTGAAAAGCAGCTCTTTGGCAACTACTACTTTTTAGATGACCTGCTGGAGGAAAAAATTGCATTTTCTCAGCTTGAAAAGGGCCTGTTATTTTCAAAATCTGCCAACCGCTTGGTCCTCCGTGATGCTACGCATTTCTGTGTACCCTGCCCTTCAACATTTTGTTGGGGGGCAACCACAAGCATCCTTCAGAAATAACTGCCCGCGGGCTCGTCCACCTCCCATCAAGCGTCTTCGTTAAAGGACACCTCTGTCTTTGGCACTGGTCTGGGTTTTCAGGGGATCTCACCTCCTTTGGTCTCCGATTGCAGAGAGGAGCTGTGGACCAGGGGAGCTCTGATGGCCATGGGGAACGCCAGGAGTGCTGGGACTGGAGGCGGTGGCCACGGTTTCTTACACCCGGAGGAGAACCCGAGCCTTCCTCACCCTCGGGACCTTCTCAGGAGCACAGTGAACCCGGGGCTCCTTCCCTTGCCCCAGCCCTCGGATTTCACACCATTCCATGAAAATCCTCGACTCCGAAGGACAAGTTTTCTACCCACCCCGCTCGAGGATCCCGGGTCCCTGCGAAGAACCTGGCGTCCCCGGGGGACAGGCTGGTTGGTGGTGGCTGCAGAAGAAGGGGCAGCCTCTCCCACCCCCTTGCCCGCTCGGGCATCAACCCCTGCCCCCCCGGGCTTCGGCCTCCGGTTGGGGGGAGGCCGGGCCCGGCCCTGGGGCAGCCCCCGCCCCGCTCCTCCCCGTCCCGCTCTTATTCTGAAAGGAGCCTCCGTGCCGCCGGCGGCCCCTCGCCCTCCCCGCCCCGGCCGCCTCCTCTGCCCGCCTCCCCTTCCGCGGCCCCGGGAGGTCCCGGCCCGCCCCGGCCGCCGCTGGGCCGGAGGCGAGGGAGAAGAAACCACGCTGCGACGGGGTCGGGGAGGCTCGGGTCTTGTTTCGTTTTCAATCCGGGGCAGTTTGCACTCGGGGGGTCCCGTCCCCGGAGGAGCGGGGGGGTCCCGTCCCGGGGGGTCCCGTCCCGGGGGAGCCGGGGGGGTCCCATCCCGGGGGGTCCCGTCCCGGGGGGACCCGTCCCGGGGGAGCGGGGGGTCCCGTCCCGGGGGGACCCAACCCTAGAGGAGCGGGGGGGGTCCCGTCCCGGGGGGTCCCGTCCCGGGGGAGCCGGGGGGGTCCCATCCCGGGGGGTCCCGTCCCGGGGGGACCCGTCCCAGGGGAGCGGGGGGTCCCGTCCCGGGGGGACCCAACCCTAGAGGAGCGGGGGGGGTCCCGTCCCGGGGGGTCCCGTCCCGGGGGAGCCGGGGGGGTCCCATCCCGGGGGGTCCCGTCCCGGGGGGACCCAACCCTAGAGGAGCGGGGGGGGTCCCGTCCCGGGGGGTCCCGTCCCGGGGGAGCGGGAGGTCCCGTCCCCGGAGGAGGGGGGGGTCCCGTCCCGGGGGATCCCGTCCCAGGGGAGCGGGGGGTCCCGTCCCAGGGGGGTCCCATCCTGGGGGAGCAGGGGGTCCCGTCCCCGGGGGGGGGGGGTCCCATCCCGGAGCGGGGGTGGGAAGCGCTCACTTCACTTTCTGGAAAACCTGGACACAAACTTCGTCTTCCGCGGTCATGCGCTGGGGAAAGAGGGGAAGCAAAAAGAGGAGTTTTAGGCTGGATCCCCTTCTTCTCCCCTGTCCCTGGCTGCCGCCCTGCCTGCCCTCCCGCTGCTTGGCTGGAGCCCCGCAGGCCGCACGCCCTTCCCAAGCCTGCCAAAGCCCCAGCGGGTCAGGCTGCGGGGCAGGGAAGGGGCCGTCGCCTTTGCTGACCTGCGTTAATTTTTAAACCCCGGAGACGGAGGGTTGCGTGAAGGGGTGGCTGCCCCCGAAAGGAGCCGGGGGCCGAAGTCTGAGAGGAGCTGGAAGGAAGCGGCACGGCTGGCTCGGAGCCCGCGGCGCTGTGCGTCCCCCCCGCCCGCTGCGACAGGGATTTAGCCAGATGCACTGGACCCCTCCTCACCAGATGCAGCTGGTCCCCCTCCAGCCAGTGCCTCCAGCCTCGGTTCCTCTTCTCTCCCAGCTGCTCGCACACCAGCTGATCCCCCTCCCAGGAGACAGTTGTCTGAAAAAAAAAAAAACAAGGAGTAGAGGGGAAGCCATGGTCCCACGACAAGCGGGTCCCGGCCACACGGGTTTCCAGCGATGCCACCAATTGTTCCTCTCGGACACATTTTCCAACGCAGTCCCTGATCTGGTGTCTCTTTGGTGGCTCCTTGGGCCTGATGCTCTTTGTGGGAGGGGAATGACCCTCTGGCTTCCAAGTGCAACAGAAGCGGGCTGACATTCCTTCTTTTCAGGGCTTTGCTCCGGAGGACAGTACCCTCTGGCTCCCAAAGTACTGGGTTTCTGGCTGTTTGGTGCTCATCCCCTTTGCTGCGAGTGATTTACTCCTAGAACCACTTACTCCCGGACCTGCAGGGGCACGCCAGCTCTGGGCTGGGCTCTCGTCTGGTTCCTGAACCAAAAGCTGGGCAAGTCCCTGAACTTCTCGTACAGCCCAGGCCGCCGTCAAACTGGGCCGCTTGGGCTTCTCACCTGGCACTTGCGTCCGTCCACGGGTCCCAGGTCTTCCTCAAACTGGACTCCCAGGTCAAAATCCATAACGTAGTCCCGCAGGGAGGTGATGGTGCGGATGACCATGTGATCGCCCGTGTGGATGATCTCTTTATCGGGCTTCAAGAGGCAAACCAGTTTTCGCAGGACCACGTTGATATCTGGAGAAAGAGAGGGAGGGGAGATCTGTGGGGCGACCTGGGCCCCTCTTCTCACAGCATCCCCGCATCCTCCACTCTTAACCAGGGAGCCCAGCCGCGATACCTCCTCCCCTCTCCCACCACAGCCCAAAAGCGATGGTGACAGACAGAAGGACTGTTTGTTTGGGTTTTTTTCCCCAAACCCCGTCCCGACTTGTGACATTTTTGGAGTCAGAAGGCAGCAAAAGGGGAGGAAGGAGCGGGATGAGTTACCTAAGGCGCGCAGGTAGTTGTCCATGTTCTCCTGGGAGACGAAGCGGTAATAGCCGGTGAGGTTGGGAGGCATCCCGGGGCAGGGGGATGGCGAGGAGGAGAGAGGGCGAGGGAGCGGGGCTGGCGGCGAGCTGGGACCGAACTCGCTCGCCGGGCGGACCGGTCCCTCTGCGGGCTCCCCGCTGCGGTAAGAGTCCCGGCGGCGGGGGCGCGGACAGGGCCGGGGGGGCGCGGACAGGGCCGGGACTGCCCCTGCCTCCCGCATCCCCGCCCCGGCCGGGGAGGGCGGGGGAAGCGGCAGTCCCCTCCTCGCCCTCCGCCCTCCTCGGGGGCTCCTTGTCTTCAACCTCCGCGCCGCCAACCGCCTGCAAGGGGGGCTCCCCCCGCCCCCTTTCGCACACCGTGACGCCGCTGGCTGCGAGCTTCCTCAGCGCAGTGCCCCGGCCCACGCTCCCCCCCCCCCCCCCCAACCCGTCGAGGAGCGGGCTCCCCGCTCCGCAGCCCCCCTCACCCCGGTACCCCCCCAAACCTTCCCCCCCCCCCCCCCCCCCCCCGGCCCGCTCCTCCCGCCTCCCCCCGCAGGCGCTGCCCGGGGGCGAGGCACCGGTTTGGGAGCCCCCAGCCCTCGCCCCGATTGCGGTGAGAACAGCGGCTCCCCCCCCCCCCCCCCCCCGCAGCACCTGGCGCGGCGGCCCCTCCCATTGGCTGCCGACCCCCCGCCGCGCCCGTGACGTCATGCTGCAGTGACGTGGGCGGGGCCGGGCGTGGAACCGGAGCGGGGCTGGCGGAGGTGCCGCGCCGTCCCTGCCCGCCGCCGCGGCAGCGAGGGCGTGGGCAGGGCCGGGCCGGGGCAGGCAGGGCCGGGGCAGGCAGGGAGGGCAGGACCCGCCGCCACCGCCATGGGCGACCCTCGGCCCCGCGCCGCCGTCCTCCTCCTCCTCCTCCTCCCTCTCCTCTGCGCCGCGCTGCCCGCCGGCGCCTCCAACAAAGGTGAGCGGCGGAGCGCCCCGACCCCGGCCCCCGGCCCCGGCCCCCGGCCCCGGCCCCCGGCGGGCAGCGGGACGCACCGGCCGCGGCTCCTCCATCCGCCCCTCGCCTTCATCCCGCACCTTCCTGTCGGGGGAGCGCCGCGGTCCCGGGCGGCTCCGGCTTTCCCAGCCCCTTCGGGCGCCCATCGCCTCTCTCCACTTTCTCCATCTCTCCTCCTGCCACCGCTTTCTTTTTTTTTTTTTTCCCCCTCCGTTCTTTCCTTCTGGCGTTCCCCTGGCGTGTTCCCCTTTTCCACCCGCTCGTCTTGCTTTTGTTTCAGTTGTCGCTGCGTGGATTTAGCATTCCTTCCCCTCCTTAGCATGCTGAGAGAGAATGTGTTGCTTCTCCCCAGACCCCCGTGGGCTCCGAAACACATCGCCTATCTCCATCTCCCAATTCTAGCTCATCCATCTACAATCTGCCGATAGGAATTACCGTACAGTTACGCCTTAACTCTGCAGGTTGCTCATATAAACCAGTATTTTATGTGCTAAGCCCCCTAACGCTGCCGCCGTAACGTTCTGCATGCAGATGTTCTTTGAACACGTAGAGCGATGGAGAAAGATGCAGGTTTCCAGATCTGTGGCTGTAGACCCAGGCGCGAGGAATTCATTCCAAGGGAGCCGGCACGTCGATAATCTGTCGGGAGAGGGGGGGAGAATCTGAAAACACGCGAGGGGCTGAAGGGTCACCGGGGAATGTGACGCCTTCGGGTGCTTTCGGTGCTTGGGAAGAGGCAGGGCTCCGGGGCGGGTGCGACGCCGAGCTCCGGGTGTGCTGACATTGGCAGGGGCCTTTATTTGTGCTGCTCTGGTGCCAAGGGGCCCAGTGGCGAGGCAGGGCCCCTGAGGCTCTGGGTTTTTTTTCCTCTCCTTTGTGCATTTACGCTCTGAAACATCTCCCCACCTTTTGCAAATGATTTTAGATTTACAAGGGCTTTCTTGAAGCTGGTAGGAGTCCGTATCCTAAAAACATTCCCCAAATGTTTTTCTAATCTCCAGTAACTCGTTTCCCGAGAAATCAGACTGGTGATTCCCAGGTTGCAGGTAGATGCAGCAAAGGATTTCTCTCTCCACCACCGGCTTGTTACCCCAGCAACAGGGCATATTTGGCATTTGTAGCTATGGATTCCCACCTCGGTGGCGTGGCGCACGGACCAGAGCCGTGGCAGAGTGGAATCAGCTGGGGGGCAACGGAGGGGTGGGGTGAAACGTGGGCACTGGCACACGGGAAGGATTCCACCTGCATACCGAGCAGGATGGATGTTTCTCTGGATTTCCTACGCAACGCTTTATAATCTTAATCAATACGGCGAGGGAGAAACGCCAACCCACGCTCTTTGCTGCTACGCCAGGCTGGCTCTGCCCTGCTGGGGCATCCCCCCTCTGACCCCTCGCCCCGTCCGCTGCCCCACCGCCCGGCTCCGACAGCATCCCCGGCCCCGATTTGCAAAAGCGCTTGGTTGTATGGGATGCCGTCCCTTTTGAGTCAACACGTCCCGCGATGCCGGTATGGTTTCAGAGGATACTGGGCTGCAGAGGATGAATTCGGATATTGGGAGTAGTGCCCTTGACGGAAAGGCTCTGTATCCTACTCCCCACCAGCTCTGAGCCATGCCACGCGCAAAGTATTGCTCGGTTGTAATAAATCTTGGGTCTCCAGGGGGTGGGAGAGTGGGGGATTATCTGGGAATGGGGGTTGTAACTAGGCCATGTAATATAATCTCTGAGGCCCATTTGGCAGGGAGTGGGCATGGGGGAGGGGTTTTTAATTTGTAATGATTTTTCTTCTCTCTCCCCTCCTCTCCCCTCCCCTTCCCTCCCCCCCACCCCTTTATTTCTCCCTTTCCCTGCCCCGGAGCCTGTGTGATAAAGATTAATTTGCTATTTCTGGGCCTGTGACATTTTTCAGAGCCTCCTGCTGGCTGCTGCCTCCATGCCAAGCCTGGCTGGGCTCCAGCCAACGGGATTAGCAAGGAGGGGCCAAGGGAATATGGTGCTCACCATGGAGTGGGGAAGGAAGGAGCAAGGGACTCTCGGAGTAGGTTGTTGTACGCGTAGGATGACTGACTGAAAGCGTACCTGGGTACGTGTGTGTAGATCCTGGGCCTTCGTCCAGAGGATGCGAGGCATAAGCGATAATGGCTGCATGCAAGACTTGGCCCCTGGGGACACCCCAAGGGAAGACGTATCCTGGATCCTTTAATTAGGGCTTCAGTGAGCTAAAGGATTTAGCATTTGGAATCTGTCTCCAGAATCGGGCTACTTCTGCCTCTTGATTTCATATTTTTTAACTGCTCCAGCTTTCCTGGGCACCCAGATGCCTCTTCACATATTTCTAATAAGGCAGTAATGAGGAGGCCAGAAGGAACGCGTTGTTTCTGACGAGGTCCCCCAAGAGCCATGTAGAGGAGAACTAGAGAAAGACAACTTCTTCCTCCCAGCCTGTTTTAGGCTTCTTTATTTCCAGAGAAGAAGGTGGGGAGGGGTGGTTGTTCCCTGCCCCTGGATGATATTCTGCTCTTTTCCTACCGAATCTGTCATCGGCGGCTAACCCGTTCCTGTGCTCCATCCCTTACCACGTCCACCTCAGCAAACAAGCACAAACCTTGGATTGAAGCTGAGTATCAGGGCATCGTCATGGAGAACGACAACACAGTCCTGCTCAACCCACCGCTATTCGCACTGGACAAGGACGCTCCGCTGCGCTATGCAGGTAGGTGGGCAACAGCTCCGGGAAGGGTGGGAGGCAGGGAGAGGCTTACGAAGAGGCAGGGAGAGGGTGACATTCATCCCTGTGCTGGAGTCTGGCTCCCTCCAGGAAACGATCACCTCCCAACCTTGTTCTGGAGGAGGTCCCCAGTGAAGTCTGGAGGCAATTCGGGCACAGCTTGATTTAGGATGCTGTGAGCCGTCTCCCTTAGGGAGAGAAATCGAGGGTGGAGCCAGCTACTTTTTGACGCAGTTCTGCTATTTCCAAGGATCACATGCACAGCTCTGTGTCTGCGAGCGCTGGAGGAAGCTGGTAGGGCACACTTGGTTGGCAGTGCCGCGTCCCCTCACGGTAAGCACAAATCCCTGAAACTACAGATGAGGCTTTATGAGGGTTGTTTTCCTGGCACTTGCTTAGGCCGTGCCTGGAGCTTCCTCACGCATCCTCCCGCAGCTTTGGGAGAGGAAAAGCGGTCCTTGGGAGCTGAACTTTAGGATTTAGGTGACCCTATCCGCAGTTCCCTGCGGTGCTGTGCGCATCCTGCGCGTGTGGGTGGATGAGACATCATGGATCTTCACGCTTTGGCTGGCTGGCTGGCTGCGATATACGGCCTGTTTTGCCTCCCTGAGGGATGCAGAGGAGAAATAAGGTGCTCCCTCAGTACTGTGGCTGCGTAGGGCTAATAAATCTAGCTCGAGCCTTGTAACCTCTAATCTTTCTTGATGCTGGTCAAGACTCCTTGCCGTGGGAGCAGTCCCCAGCAGAGGGCAAGCTACGCCGTTAATGGCTGTGAGAGATGGCAGGAGGAGCTCCTAGGGAACCAAAAATTGCTCAAAATGAGAGGTGATAATGAGGGAGAGAGGAGAGCGTAAGTTAGAAAGGAAGAAAATATGGGAGAGGAAAGCAAGGGGGCATAACGCGCGCTCCTCAGTCCTTTTCTTTCTCCCCTTCCTCTCTGCCTTTGTGGGTACCAGGTGAAATCTGTGGCTTCAGGATCCATGGGGCAGGGGTACCTTTTGAAGCTGTGATCCTGGACAAAGCTACAGGTGAGGGGCTGATCCGGGCCAAGGAACCAGTGGATTGTGAAGCACATAAGGAGCACACGTTCACCATCCAGGCTTATGACTGTGGAGAGGGACCTGATGGAGCAAATACCAAGAAATCACACAAGTAAGTCCTCTAGTCGTTGCCGCATGTTACAAAATGCTATCTGTCACAGAAACGCAAATGAAAATTGCTGTGGGAACGCTTCCTTTAGCCAGAAGTATTTTTCTCTAGCCTTGATACTACAGCTTAACATGTTAATAAGACCCAGAGAGAAATGTTCACTGACTGAGTCGCGTGAGTGAATGCACTAGAAACGAGGGCTGCTTGACAGTTGTGTCTAAGGGTGGTGTTTTATGTTGCTGCATTGGAACAGGCTGCCCAGGGAAGGGGTTGAGTCCCCATCCCTGGAGGTATTTAAAAGACGGGGAGATGTGGTGCTCGAGGACATGGTTTAGTGGTGGACTTGGCAGTGCTGGGTTAACGGTTGGACTCGATGATCTTAAGGGTCTTTTCCAACCTTAATGATTCTATGATAAGGTCCAGATTACATTATCATTCCTTTTGCTCTTTCTCTGGGGTGGGAAACCATTGTCCAAGCTCCGGTGTGCCAGCATTGCTGCGTTGAAACCAAGGTCTCTTTCCTCGTCCTTGCTTTTGACGGCTGGAAATCAGACTAGTGCACTTTAGGGGAGTGACTTACACTGAAATTTCGGCGGTGTGTGGCTCCTAATCAGCCATTCGGTTCTTATTGATGTCTCTCTGCATCAGGGCCACAGTGCACGTTCGAGTCAACGATGTGAACGAGTTTGCTCCTGTCTTTGTGGAAAAGTTATATCGTGTGGCAGTGACCGAGGGAAAGCTGTATGACCGCATCTTGCGTGTGGAGGCCATCGATGGAGACTGCTCGCCGCAGTACAGCCAGATCTGCTACTATGAGATCCTGACCCCCAATATTCCCTTTCTGATTGACAATGATGGTAAGAATCCGCACCTACTCCACCTTTCCTACTTTGCTCCCTCTCTGCCAGTCCCATTTGCTGGCAGAGCTGTGCTATATGAATTTTCTAGCACTGCTGATCTGTCCCTCCTGGTGCAGAGACGCAGCAGCCATTTTGTGGGATGCTATAGCTTCTTACAGAGTGGTACTGGGGAGGGGGACTCAACCCCTTTTTGGTTGTTTTTGTGGTTGATCAAAAATAAGAGTGATTTCTAGAAAAAGGAACATCTTTGAGGAGACTGTCTTTCTTCTCCCTTGATCTCTTTGTTTTGCTAACCAGGGAACATCGAGAACACAGAGAAGCTGCAGTACAGTGGAGATCATCTCTACAAATTCACAGTGACGGCCTATGACTGCGGAAAGAAGCGGGCTTCTGATGATGCTGAAGTGGAAATCCAGGTGAAACCCACCTGCAAGCCCAGCTGGCAGGGTATGAAACCTCCAAACACAGTTACGCCTTCCCTGTGCTTTTGCTGAACTACTACTCAGTCCTACTCATTGCAACTGTTTGTATATACACATATATAAATTTGTATGCCCATATTTATCATTCAGGTCCGGCACCAACCCATCAGTCCCATCTAAGGAGACGCAGCAGACATCCAAGTCTGTTGCAAAGCCACTGAAAGGCAATTCTAACATTGGAAAATCATTCCTTGGATTACTGTGAATTAGTATGTATTCAATAAGGCTTATAGACTGTATTCAATGTAGACTGGTTTTGGGGCTGCTCATCTTGAGGATAGTTGGCTTTTCCAGAGGGGTTGTATGCCTACAGGTTCACCTTGGTCAACAGAACTAAGGGGAAACAACACAGCTAAATATCTGCTCTGCCTGATAAGAGAGGCTGACAATCCAAGGAGTGACACTACACTGGTACTAGCTGTAGAAAATGAGAATTTGGACTCTGTGCTTCTAGGAAATCTTCCCTTGCACTGATGCCAGTTGCATAAAGTCTTTTCAACATGGGAAGGGCCAAAAATCTCTGTTTCTGGCCTAGTCCATAGATGCCATTTGTGTGTGTGCCAAATGTTCTGGCCTCGGGTCCTTGGCAGGACCTAACCCCTCTCTTTCACTCTTCTTCATTAGGCTGGAACAAGAGGATTGAGTACACCCCGGGTGCCGGCAGCCTCGCGCTCTTCCCCAGCATTCACCTGGAGACCTGCGATGAGCCCCTGTGGAACATCCAGGCCACGGTGGAGCTGCAGACAAACCATGTGGCCAAGGGCTGTGACCGGGATAACTACTCCGAGAAGTCACTACGCAAACTTTGTGGTGAATTGATTCTTTCCTGGGCCGAGAACAGCTGTGGCACAGCACCCTGCCCCTTCCCTTGGAGGGGTTCACAGTGGTAGCTCTGGGCCTCACATAGCAGAGATGCAGGGGACACATTCCTCACGTCTGCTGTGGTCAGCGGGGCTGGGAGCGCACCTAGCTCGCATACTGCGTTGAGGGGTGGTGGGCACCCTGCCCGTATGTACGAGGGGCTCCCTGTGCTTTCCTTGCTGGGAAGCCGGAGGTTTCTGTGCATTGCCCCAGTACGCAGAGTCTGTGGGACTTCCCTCAGCACAGATGGAGAAGTCGCCATCCTTCTCCAGACAGGAGAAGGCCTATAGGCAACCTCCCTCTAGCACCCTCTTCATCTGTTCCCCGGTTCTTGGGCTCCTTGTTCTCCTGTGCTGACGTTCCTGACTCCTTCCCTTCTCGGTAGGTGCTGCCTCAGGAGAGATTGACCTGCTGCCGGTGCCTAGCCCCACAGCGAACTGGACGGCGCGGCTCTCGGTGCACTACAGCCAGGACAGCAGTCTCATCTACTGGTTCAATGGCAGTCAGGCTGCCCAGGTGCCTGTGGTAAATGGGCCGAATGCCCATGAGGGGCTGAGTGACCACTTCACCCTGTCCGTATGGATGAAGCATGCTGTGGTGCCTGGCAAAGGCAGGCGGGAAGAGGAGACGGTGATCTGCAGTACAGTGCAGAGCGGTGAGACACCTTTCCTGGGGTGGTGACACTTCTGCCCACTGCCTCTCACTTGTTAGAAGGGATTGTCCCTGCAGGGGGGAATCTCTTGTGTTCCAGAGCGGGACCTGGGCAGGGTTCCCTCCTTAGGAACGCAGCTTCTTCAGGTGTCACTTGTTCTGGGAGCAGTCAAGCCCGCTGTGAGCACGCGGTGCCAAGTGCCAGTCGTGCAGGCTGGCGTGTGCTTCTGGGCTCTGGCTAGCGAGGTGGCTCTGAGGTGTGGTACCTAACTCCCCGTGCTTGTCCCTGGCAGAGGATGGCTACTCGCATTACTCTCTGGCTGTGCACGGCTGTCGGATTGCTTTCCTCTACTGGCCATTGCTGGAAAGCGCAAGGCCTGTGAAATTCCTCTGGAAGCTTGAGCAGGTGAGGAAGCGTTTGCCTCTTCCCCGTGTCCCTTCTCCTTCTGCCCTTTGCTGATCCCTTCCTGCCATAGGTCTGCGACGATGAATGGCACCATTATGCCCTCAACCTGGAGTTCCCCACCGTCACGCTCTACGTGGATGGCGTCTCTTACGACCCTGCCCTCATCCACGACAACGGCCTCATTCACCCGCCACGGCAGGAACCCTCGCTCATGATTGGAGCCTGCTGGACCGGTGAGTGCCTGCTCCCTGAACCGTGCTCTTCCCATACGGGGAACAAGGGAGTGGAGGGAGAGCCAGAAGAGGAGAAAGAAACACCACCCAATACTAAATGATGCAAACCACGTTGCAGCCGTCTTGCCTCCTTGGCACCAAAGCCAATGTGGCTCCTTCCTTCTTTCCGGACCAAGCCAGCAGGCCACGGTAATAACAGCTCAGGGACAAGTGTCATTGGCAGCTTCATGGACAGCAGGAGTAGAATATGCAATGGATAACCAGCTTTCAGGCAGAGGAGAGTTGAAAGTCTGTACCTTGTTTAGGCTTTGGCATTTCTATCAAAGCTTTTCACCAGAGAGCAGGCAGTGCTATTTGTGCTGCTGTTTGTGTTGATGGGGATTTCTGTGTCTTGAGGGTCTATATGAAGAAGTCACAATTCATTCTGTAGAGGAATTGGGTTGGAGGACAAAGATCAGGTTAGGAACACAGTTAAGCCACTACCAGATTAAAACCCGTTCTGTGGAGATGTAAGGCTGCGTTTCCCAGGTCTTTCAGATCTCCTGCAAGACTGAAGCAGGACAGAACAAAAGGAATTTGCCTGCTGCTTGCCTTCACTCCAGCAGAAATTTCTAGCAAAATCAAATCTTCACTGTAGTACTGCTTTTCCCAGGTCAGGGATCTTCCTGAGCTCTGTGCTCTCGATTGGCCTTTTGCAACCAACAAATATTCATCAGCTTGGGACACCCTTCTGGAACCATCTGAGTTTCAAAAGGACGTTGAGAACATGTCTTGTTGCGAACATGGCTAGGATCATGTTCCGTAAATGGGAATCAATTCGTTCCCAAATAGATATCATTAGGAAAGGAGGAAAAAAAGCCCCTATACTTTCTCCCTTGTACAAGTTACTCATCCTACAGTCTCACCATCCCCTTCATGAGAGGGGCTCTGCCCTCGCTCATCTGTGATGTGCTCTCTCTAGGGTTGAAGGGTGCGCTGCTGGGCACACGGCTCCCAGAGCTGTTCTTTTGGACTGGCCGATACGGCGCTTATATAGATACTTGCCTGACCCTGTAACTACCCTCTTCCAATGCCTTATTGCTTGTCTGAATGTTCTCCTTTTGCAGAGGAGAAAAACAAAGAGAAAATCAAAGGAAACGAGAACTCCACTGATACCGTACAAGGTAGGAAAAGAAAGAAGATGGTTCTCTTCTGCTCTTCACCGTGCATGACTGTCACTTCTTGCATGGTGCCTTCCTCATACAGCTCCCCCAGTCCTGTCCTGCCACCTCCCACCATCTTGGGAGGAAAACCCTTATTTGGCAGATTGGTCCTTGATACCTTGATATCTGTGGAGCATGAAAAGGCTGATAGGAGGACTACAGCCTGCTTTGAGAGATGGAGTATGCTTTTCGTGTGGAGTAAGAGTCCTCATGCCTGATCATTAAAGTTGGTCTCCGAAGAACACAATAGCCATTAGAGACATCAGGAGATGTCACCTCATCCCTAACTATCTATGGAATGTATAGTTTCTTCTAAAAGCCCTCACAGGAAGCAGAGTGAGAAGGGGACAAGAAATTGTTTCCATCTGGCATTCAGCGGTTTGGCAGAAACTTCTCTATGCTACCCACCGTTCACTGCCCTGGTCTTTCTGTTGGTCTGTTTTTCTCGCTTTCCCCTGTCTGGAATTCAAAAAAACTGTCGTCATCTTAGTTCAGCATTCCCCGTCTTCCTGTTGTCTTTGCTTTTCCATGTCCTGTGCACCCCTCTGTCTCACTCTACCTCCCCTAACATCTCTATGTCCCTCACACTGTTGCTTTGTTGTCGTCGCTTTGCCATGCCCCATGCACCCCTCTGTCTCTCTCCACCTCCCCTAACATCTGTATGTCCCTCACACTGTTGCTTTTGTTGTCTTGGCTCTCTTCCTCGCCATGTCTCTCACACCCTCCACCTCCCATGTTTCCCTCAGGAGATCCTCTGTCGATACACCACTACTTCCATGGTTACTTGGCTGGCTTCACTGTGCGCCCTGGTAGCTTGGAGAGCCGGGAGGTTATTGAATGCCTGTATGCCTGCCGTGAGGGGCTTGATTACAGTGACTTCGACAGTCTGGGCAAAGGGATGAAGGTATGCCCATCTGCCCAGCTTGCATGGGTCTCCTCCGCTCTCCTCCCCGGCCTTGCTTCCCAGGACTTTGCCTGCTCTCCCACCTCAGACAACTCCTCACCTTTCTCCTTTGTGTCTCTCTCAGCCTGGACTCTTGGCACTTGCCAAGGAACCCTGAATATTTTCTTCTCTTCCACCTGTAGGTTCATGTGAACCCCTCTCAGTCCCTGCTCACCTTGGAGGGTGACGATGTGGAAACCTTCAACCATGCAATCCAGCACGTAGCTTACATGAATTCCCTGCGCTTTGCTACCCCTGGAGTCCGGCCACTCAGGCTCACCACTACTGTCAAGTGAGTGGACAAAGCAGCACCTCCAGCTAAGTTCAGCAAGAAGATTTACCTCTCTTTTGACTAAAATCACACTCCCTTACCTTGTATTTTAATTCTAATGGATGGTCTCAAAACGGGTAGGAGTCTTCCTGAAAATAAATATTAAAGTATCCAATATCCAAATGGATACTGTAATACTGGGGTCTCTGCAGGCAGCAGAACTTCTCCCTTCACTCATGGTGTTCTAGGCATGTGGGCTGGTTTTAATTTTCTCTGTGGTGTGTGGATGTGACAAGCCACCATGTTATTCCTACCACACCTGTCTGTCTTGCACAGCAGGTTATAGGGAAGCTTTGGGAAGCCTACCAGCAAAAGGATCTTCCCTCCACTGGCAGTAACGGGCAGGAGATGTTCTTTTACAGTGTTGCTGGTGGAAGCTTGGGCCAACTGATGCCTTCTACTTCTCTCCTTCAGGTGTTTCAGTGAAGAGTCCTGTGTCTCCATTCCTGATGTGGAAGGTTATGTTGTGGTGCTACAGCCTGATGCTCCCCAGATCCTGTTGAGTGGCAATGCCCACTTTGCTCATCCTGCATCAGACTTTGAGGGTCCCGATGGGGTCCCCCTCTTCCCCAACCTCCAGATCACCTGCTCTATTTCTCACCAGGTGGAGGCCAAGAAGGATGAGAATTGGCATGGTACCGGTGAGTAGAGTAGAGGGGGAGGTGCTAGAGAGAAAGACCTGCAGGTGTTGCTGTCCTGCAGAGGAAGCAGAGCCCCTCATTACACCTGAAATAGGAGAGAGTTTGCAAATACAGAAGCAAGGCCCATTGTCAATATGTAGGCTAATCGGTTCTTATCCCTTTCTGCTCCTCCCTGTACTCTTTCAATCCACCCAGTTCCTTTGCCTCCCTCTCTCCTCCTTCTTTCCCAGGCTGCTTATTCCTAATCCCTTTTACATTTTACCTACATTTCCCTTCATTGAATCCAGCACTGGATGGATGGCCTGCCTGTTACCCTCTCCACTCCTGCTTCCTTCTCACCTGCTTTCCTTCTCTCTCGCCCCCCTCCCATCTCTCCCTGCATCCCTTATTCCGGTGAATTCCCCAGTCGGTTTCCTCACACCCTTTAATCTCTCATCCCTCAATTTCTCTCCATCATTCTCAGATTACTGCTCTGCACTCTGTGCTCCACGTGTCCTTTCACTTCTTTCGTATCTTTTCTGGTAATGGGATTTTTTGCTCGTAGTTTTCTGTTAAGCAGCTTTGCCTTTCCTCACACAATGATGAGTTTCTTGACTTCGAGCAGGTTGGTCTTAGCCCTGCCGAAAGCAGTTAGTCATTGAATGTGGTGGCCATTTTAATGAAGATAAGATCTCAACCATGGTGACCAGCAGGCGTGAGACAGGGGAAGGCTTTCAAAAGCACTCAGGGTCTGGGAACGTGTAATAGAGTTGATCCTAATTTACACATTGTCGTTGTCAACAGAGTACTTACAGCCAAGATGTGTTACCATGAACCAGTCCGATAATAGTATGTTGTTCCAAAATAAAGTGACTTTATTATGTGCATATATAATGTCATTAGAACTGGAGGGACTCCTCCAACAAGTAATTAGACCAACAGTGATTTCGCTGACCTTGAGCCAGAGAAAGAGAAGTCATTACGTATGATGTGAATGCTTTTAAGTAAGTGGGTGCCACTCTGAGTAACTCCTGCCTTCACTGATGGCTCGCTGGCTTTCTGGCCCTGTCTTCTTTCCGTCTGCATCTCAGTGACGGACACACGAATGTCAGATGAGATTGTGCACAACCTGGATGGCTGCGAGATCTCATTGGTAGGAGATGACTTGGACCCAGAGAGGGAGTATCTGCTCCTGGATGGGGCGTTGCTGCAGCAGCGGGGCCTGGAGCTTGTTAACACCTCTGCCTACCTGACCATCACGGGTATGTCCTCTCCTTTGCCACAGCCGTCTAATTACACCTTTGTTGCTGCCTGTCAGGCATCGCTGGGCGAAGCACTTAACCCGATGTTAGAGATGTGTTGGTGTACTTTGTGAGACGCTGAGGTGAAGGGTCTAGAGCACAAGTCTTATGAGGAGCGGCTGGGGGAACTGCGGGTGTTTAGTCTGGAGAAGAGGAGGCTGAGGGGAGCCCTCATCGCTCTCTGCAACGGCCTGAAAGGAGGCTGGAGCCGGGGGGGTCGGTCTCTGCTCCCCAGGAACAAGCGATGGGACGAGAGGGAACGGCCTCAAGCTGCGCCAGGGCAGGTTTGGGTTGGATAGTGGGAAAAAATTCTTCACCGAAAGGGCTGTCAGGCCCTGGCCCAGGCTGCCCAGGGCAGGGGCTGAGTCCCCATCCCTGGAGGTATTTAAAAGACGGGCAGATGCGGTGCTTAGGGACATGGTTTAGTGATGGACTTGGCAGTGATAGGTTAACGGTTGGACTCGATGATCTTAAGGGTCTTTTCCAACCTTAACGATTCTGTGATTCTATGATTTGTTGATCTCCTGGTTTTTGGAAGTCCCAGGCCATCTCCTTGGGGAGGTGGCTCCTCCTCCAGCACACAGTATGGTGTCTGAGCTCTGACCCAGGCTTCTGTCTCTCCTCCTGACTTACTCCCATTGCCCTTGGGGTTTGGTGTTCTCAGACACCAGCAGCATTTTGCATGACATGACTGGGGGAGAGCAGATCCCACAGGTTGTGGATTGGCACAACACTATTGTACTCTCCAGAACTTACAGGGCCGTTGCTCTTGATTCTTCCTTCCCTTCCACGTTTTAGCAGTGCAAGCAGGGATTTCATCAGGTCCTTTGCAGCCAGCTCCAGCTCTGCTCACTTCGCAAAATTAATCAACCCAGCACTGCCTTCGATTCTTCTACAGCTCCTAGTTGCTACAGCGTTATGATGCCAAATGACTTTGAAGCAAGAGCTTCCTCACCCCACGCCAATTGTCCCTTCTTGTCCCAGGTGTGGAGAGCATTGCAGTTTACGAGGAAATACTACGCCAAGTCTCATACCACATCAACCATGGCGCTGCTCTTTATGAAAGGAAGTTTCACCTGTCCTGCACCGAGATGAATGGACGCTACTCCAGCAATGAGTTTACGGTTGAGGTACAAGATCAATACATGGATGTATAGGTGCTTGTGCATGTGTGGAGAGGACATGGTGGATGGGAACGCACACAATGTAGAATGTATCGCAATGAACGCAGGGCTGAGTCTGTCTTACTCTGGTCTTTCTGTAGGTGAACGTCCTCCACAACATGAACCGAGCTGCTCATCCTAACCATATTCTGAGTTCCCAGCAGTTCGTGCACCGAGGCCATCATTTACCCCCAGAGCTATCTGGGCACAGCTTGGCAAGCACCCATAACAACCCAAGTATGTAACGCTATCTTTTGTTTTATTCCTTTAGGTCAGGATGCTGATTTTCTGATATCCAGGTAGAACCTATCCTTCCAGGCTCCCTCTACCCATGTTATTGAGTTCTCCTTATACCATCCTGTCCCACTCTTCATTAGCAAACAGACTGCGGTCTGCATCAAGTTGTATTTTAGAGCTTGGTGCAACAAACCTCCTCTTTCGGCGTGGTGTTTTCATGATGTAGAAGCAGTCTGAAATCTACAGCTGAGAAGGTCTAAAAAGCACAACCGTAAGCTGGTGTGATTTCATTCATGCACCTTGCAAAGGTGCCATGCGGGCTTGCGTAATGTAATTTCAGAAAGAAGCTTCAACAGCAAGAGAATCAAGATTGCCACTGCTCTAAAAAAAAAAAAAGAGATGGCACTAGGTGGTGATCAGCAAGGCAGAAAAATACAGGAGATAGCACCACACAGGCAAGAAGAGGATTCTTGCCCCCAAAACAGAGGAGAGAAGCCTGAAAGCTAGGCTAGAGATTAGATTTGTTGGTTTGCCCTGGCAACCAAAAACCAGCCTTTGCCACTCCCTTCCCCAGCTCTGCCCAATCGCAGCAGCAAAGGAAAAGTTGTCCCTCGAACCACCCGGAACAAATCCATGGAGGGCATGGATAGATTTTGTAGGGAAGGGGGTTATCTGGGGAGTCAAGGCTCAGCCTACAGGCCTAGAACAAAGGGGTGGGAGTTGGGCTAAGGGTCTTAGATGAATTTCAAGTTTTCTCCTGTGGAGAAGCTGGGCTTTGACTGTGGCACTAATTAGAAGGCCATCATAGCCCTCACCTCTGCCCCATGTGCATTTTGGCTTCCTTCTTTACTGCTTGCACAGAAATCACACCCTCTGAAAGTCATCCCCGTGCCCTTAGAGGCTCTCCCCAGCACACATTTCTCCCTCCTGAGAGGAGGACACAAATGGCTGCTGTGCAACATAGTCTGGTGACTTCTGTAGATGAAGATGGGCAGTCTACAGGCCGGGCTGACATCAGAGGATGCCTGGACCTAGGCATCCTGGCCAACTGTGCAGGCCTCAGGAGAAGACACAGCAGCTGAAGGCAGGAACTGCCTGTGCCCAGGGGAGCGGAAGAGTCAGGACGTGTTCCTGCCTAGACCAAAAACCCAAGCTCTGCCCAGGAACCCCAGTTCCTGTAGGTTGGGTTGGAAATGCCAGTTTCTGTGACAGACTTTAACTGCACCTTCTCATTTTCTTTATCCAAAGTGGTCCCCAGTGCTGCCACTGTCATCATTGTGGTGTGCGTGGGCTTCCTGGCACTCATGGTGATCCTGGGCATCCTGCGCATCCACTCCCTGCACCGGCGCGGAGTGGGGCAAGAGGTCCCTGGGGCCGCTGAAGGAGGGCCCGCAAGCACTGGAGGCAAAGAGAGCGACATGTTCTGGGACGACTCAGCCCTCACCATCATAGTCAACCCGATGGAGGTGAGGAGCAGCCCCAGCGGCTGTGGCTGGGTGGGCAGTTGGGTTGCCAGATCCTTCCCCTTACGCCACGTCTCCCCTTCCCAGTCCTACCAGAGCTGCCAGGAGAGGGCAGCGGAAAGCGGCGAGGGCAGAGCTAGCGAGGGCATGGAGGATGAAGATGACAGCACCGACTCGGAGACACCCGACTCCCCGGACAGCAATGACATGGATGACCGACACATCATCGGCAAAGGCGACGGCTCTCACCGCTACTAGGAGCTTTAAAACACCAGTCCAATGGATCCCTCCCAAAACATGTGGCTGGAAGGAGGAGGTGTCTTACTTTTAAGTTCTTCCTTCCCCACCGTGTACACATGCTCTCCTCCCTCATTTGCCATTTCTGCCTCCCATGTTCCGTCATCTTCTGCCATTCTCATTGTGGACATTCCCCACATTATTGACCCCCCCATCTGGCTCTCTAGAAACATGTGTTAGGGCACTTGCACATGACAGCGGCACAGTTCAAACTATGATGAGGAAGGAAGGGCTGGGAAAGAACAGGAATTTGGAAGGGCTCAGAGTGGGGTCTCTCTCACAACCCCTCCCCAGATATTATATATATATATTGTATATTTTTTCAATGTTGTTGTTTGAGGTTTATTCTCGTTTCATGCAAAAAAAAAAAACAAAAAACACCAAACCCACCACTGCAGCTTGTGTCGCTTTGTAAAATTGTCGATACTCCTAAACTAAAGGAATGAAGGTAAGAAAGATGAGGAAATAAAGTGGATTTTAAAATAAATGGATTTCAAATAAAATGTTCAGGGCTGCTGAAGTTTTTCTCTACAAGCAGGGAAGGAAACAGTCAGTGTAGCCTCTAATGTGAGACTGGAGATTGTCCAGAGCATGTATTTACTGAAATTACTGCCTTATCTCGGGGAAGGGTTACATTTTTTAGTGTATGTGTTAGAACAAGAAAAACATCACCCCTGACCCTACCCCCTGCCTTTTTGAGAGTCAAAATTCTCTTTGTAAACACAATGTAGCCTTCCCCAGGACACGGGGTTAGGAACCCACAGAGGAACAGAAGGCATCCCAGCCTGTCGCAGGCAAGTGTAACGCGTGCAGCAAACTCAATTCTTGATAACAGAAAAAAAAAAAAAAAAAAAGGCTCTTTCCATACACTGAGTGTATCATCAATAGAAACAGGCCAAATCCTCAGCTTCATCCATCTTTTCACTTGATCCACTTTCTTTGCCAGCATAAAAAGAGTACTTTTCACACTCCAGCTTGTAGCAGAACAGCCCCAGCACTTCTGAAGGTGTCCTCTTTCTGTTGGGAAGGGAGGGGATGGAAACACAACCGAGATTGGCAAAGCATGGCTCTGAGCCCGGTAGCATGAGTTGTTAGGGTAGTGCTTCATAGCAGGTTGTGCTTCTTCCCTTGATCTACCTGGTGTGATGATTTAGACCCTGCAAGACGAAAAGGGGCTGTCAGCTGCCTGACACTTTTCGGGGCAATGGCTGCATCATGTTAAGGACGTAAAGGAAGATTCTGCGATAGGACATTTGCTGGCAGCCAAGGTTGAAAAATCCTCCTTAGGGGCAGGGAGGTAGTGCAGTAGGTGAGGGTGGAAGAGCCCCTCTGAAGGCAAGAGAGGTCTCAGCACAAGATGTCTGCTGGCTCAGCTCTAGCCTGTCTTCATGTCCAACTGTGCCCACGTATGGTTGTTACTGAGTCCAAAAGAAGTGAACATGCTGAGACTAAGATACTCTTACGCCTTCTCCTTTGTCTCCTTCCCAGTAAGTTCCATGCCCTTGTTTCATACAGGGAGCTTACAGCAGACACTGTCAAACCAGTGCCCTGACATCTTGAAGCACTGGAATAATTCAAGTCTCCAGAAAGAAGAAAGGCTACATTGTGCACATCAGAGCCAAAAACTTTGCACAAGATAGTCTTATGTCCTGAGAATGCTATGCCTGACCCAGTTCTGACATGCGATGAAAAGCACCAGTTCTCAGAGCATGGAAAAAGACCAAGTCTCAGGACCATGAGGTCCCTGTACCTCTACAGCAGCCTCAGCCAGGTGCTACAGTGTGCTTACAAGGTGGAAGAGGCCAAATGTACGATGAGTTCATAGGTAGCCATCATGATAGCTGTGTTTGGGATCTGGCGGATCAAGTGAGCCAGGAGCCCTCGGTATAAAGCCAAGGGTCCCTCTTCACGGACCACAAGCTGCAGAGTCTGTATAAAGGAACGGTATCGTGACCCTTCTTCTCGCAACCGTGTCCGAATGACCTCTGGAGAGACAAAAAAGGGAAGTGCTGTTGGTAGATTGATCCTACAGGCATGGCATCTCCCACCGAGGGGAAGAGAAGCAAGGAGGGTGGACCCACTCACCATGTGGATATGCAATGCATGAAGCACATGTTTTGGAGACAGCAGCAGCTCCCATTAGTCCAAAGAAATCATGGCTGTTCGGTGAAAGTGTGAGTGGTGGGGAAAGGGAACGATGGCCGTTTCTCAGCTGCTGTTTCAGAGCTTCATAGATGACAAAGTGTATGATGGTCTCTGACACTCCAGCATAGGAGGCAGTGACACCACGGTAGAATCCACGAAGGCCTTCGGTGCGGTACACGCGCATGGCACATTGGAGAGCGTTGCTGGCCATCTCCCCCTTCACCCTGTGAAGAGGAGGGTGGGTTAGAACGGCATCCGGCTCCACTGACCTAAAATGCTGTTGTGAACACAACGGTATGACTCTTCCCCAGCATGCCTTGAAGACCTATGTCCTGATGGCAGGTCACAGACCCCTACCCAACCCCACCCCCAAACCAGTCCTGATTTGACGGGGAGCGGCTCTGCATCGCTAGCCTGCCTTACCTGGCTTCCAGCTGCATCCTGGTTTTCACTAACCAGATCGGGTTGGTGAGCGTGGCAGAGGTAATGCCTGGAGAACAGAAGAGGAAGACAGCCATAAGCACCAGGATCACGCTGACAGTTTGTGAGGAGGTGCTGATCTATCAGCTCTCTGAATTCCGCTTGGCAAGCTGCAAGCATTTGCAATTTGAGAATGACCTTGAGCTCCCTTGGGAGAAGAGACATTTAGGGCAGACTGATTCTCCTCCTCCCCCATTCCAGCCTTTGTCTGGTGGGAATTAGCTCCTCTGCCTCCAACATAACCCTGCTACAGGCTCTCGTGTTACAAAGAGGCAGGAAACAACGGGCTAAACTTGTAAGAGTGGAAGATTTTGTTAGAAAACTGGGATATATCAAGAGAAATGATTCTGTGAGTGGTCTAAATTACACACTGTCTCCTCCCTCTCACAGCTGAATGGAGCTCTTTTCCTGATAGCAGCTGAAGGGGTAAAGACTAGATCCATGACTTGAAGACATGAGCCAAAGAAGAACAAAGAGTGAGAACATATTTTGGTTACCCAAGGAACTCACTGCTCCAGGTGTGCAGAGAGAAAACTTTTCAGAAGAGAGTGGGACTGATGGGAGCAGCAATGGGGAAGGAATGAAACCTGTTTACAACTACAGACAGAAGGACCCCTTGGCTCTGATTTGAGACAGAAGAGGCTCACCTGCACAGGCTGCTGACAGCATGTGTACTTTCTTGGACTCCGGTACAAGCACAGCATTGAGCCTCTCCTTAACACCAGAATAGGCGGCAAAATATATAGCCCTGGTTGGAAAGAAATACAGAAGAGGTTACAGGTCACCTATGAGGGGCAGAGACAGCACTGCTATGGCATCTCACTCCAGCTTTTCTTACTCCCAGCACAGGTTTGTCTAATGTGACATCAGATACCATTTATACTAGGCCCACAGCGATCATCTGATCTTACAACTATGATCAGGAGGTCCAGAAAATGTCTGTGTCAAGGGGTCCTGTGGCACAATAAGCACAAGGCCCAAACCGCTTTCAGGATGTGGAGCAATAGCTGTCATGAAGGCCCTTTCAAAAGTGCACAGCATACGCTATCCTCAGGAAGCAGTACTCACCGGGAAGGAGCAACCCCAACAAGGTTTGGGCCCAGACCTCGGAACAGGGATCGCACGCCTTCCTGCTCAAGGATCGCCCTACAGATGGAAATTAACAGAGAAATCAGGAGAATAACTAAGCTGGGGGCTCTCTTGTTCCTCCTCCTTCTTCGTTCTTCAGTACTTCTTGTAGCATCCTCTCCTCACCTTCTTTTTCTGCCCTACTCTCATTTTCTCTCCAACCACTTCTCCTCTCTCCTTCAGTCCTTTCTTCCTGTTCTTGCTGACACCATCACTCTGGGCCTGATCAAACCACTGGCTGAGAAATTTCTCAAAGTCCCAAAAGCTGCCTTGCAGACTCAGAGTTCAAAGCACAGATCGACTGTGAGAAGCAGATGTACCTGTGCTCTGAGGAAACTTCCTACCACACTTGCAGTTTCCAGAGCCTAAGCTCAAATGCTACTTCCATCTCCCTCTCCCCTTCTCTCTCCACCTGATGGCCAAACCTTCACCTCCCTGGTGTGACCATGCATGCTGCCCTACCCTACTCACCTCAGCAACTTGAGCACGCCAGGAGACGGTGGGGTGGGGTTCATCAGCCTCATGCTCATCCCCGGCAGCTGTATCTCTGAGAGGCACAGAGGCCGCAGTGTCAGTTGGGATGACTGCAGACGCGTCTTCACCACTTCCAGGGGACAGGTGAGGATGGCTCCAGCTGTGCCACCGCATCTAGGGAATAACAAGGGTGTAACAGCACATGTAAGAACGACCCCTGTGCAGGAACAGGGCAATAATTCTGACCCTGCTCGTCCACAACCTCTCCCCTCTAGGAGAGGAGGTTAGGTCCCCCAGCCTGCGTCAAAAATGACCTCCTGCTCCGACACTGATTAACGTAATAACGGCTTGGCTTGGGACATCTCCTGGCAGCCTCACTCTGAAACCTTACTCGGTATTTGAGACAAACAGTCCCAAGTCCATAGGGACTCAGCAGTCCCTCAGCTCAAAGCTGCTGATCTTTGCATTCAGAAGTTCCCAGAGCAAACATTTCTGCTGCCCAACCTCCCTGCAATGCCTTCTGCTGAGCTCACCAGGCACCGTGCCTCACACCTCCCCACAGCAGCATTGGCTCGGAGAGGGGCAGCACAAAACTCTCCCGCCCCTCAGCCTGCCCGTGTCCTCAACCCATAACCCGTTCAGCCCCGCATCTGCAAGGCCCTGTCAGCAGGAGCTGTATTTTCTGCCAACAGCCAGGCTCACCCCCAGACTGACTTGCTTAACGAAAGCGGACCCTGACCTTCAAGCAGACAGAAGCTATTTTTGGAACTCGTGAACCGTCACCATCCATCACTCTAGACACACCTCAGTAATGCTGGAAGGACACACATCCCCTTTTCCCCTTTCTGTCACCCAGGGACAAGTCAGAACCAGAGAACTGATGCGTTCGGTTCTCAGCTTCTGCCCCTTCAGATCCTTTGACTGACAACTTTGTTCTTCTAGAGGATGCTCAGTGCCTGAAAGACTGTTTTGAGATGAATTTGCATGGAACAGCCATGCAAGAGGCTTCGACGAACAGATGTTCATATCTGTTACAGCCAAACTCGCTTTGTTTCACAAGAGATGGAGGCTTTAAAAAAAGCTCACTCTGCTCCAAAGAAAGAAAAGCCAGCCAAAGAACTACAAGATATCAGGGAAGAATCAAGTACATCAACAGAATTACATATGACGGTACAGAACAGCGAACGGCTGGAGTTCTGAAGAGTTATTTTGGAAAAGTCTATACAGCTACAGCGCACACATACATTGCTCTCCCAGCCTTTGCTCCTAGGGCTTCATTTATTATTGCCTGCAGGTTAGGGCAAAAAAAAAAAAAAGGAAAAGAGGCCTGGATGCCTATTGCAATGAAGTCCAAGAGTTGAAGATCTTGCAGCTAGGAGGTTATGCAGCTAATGACGCTAGCAACTAGTTATGCTACTCCATCACACTCACGCTGCTTTGTCAAGCCCTCTGCAGATCGACGCAGTGGTGATGACTTGCAGAGCGGCTGATCAGCAGCAATTTCCCTCAGGAGCTACGGTGAGTGATGGGAGTCTGGGATCAGGTGGAACATGACCAAAGAGCCGAGCTCAGGCTCAGAAAACAGCACAAAGCAAAGCAGTAAACATCTTGGCTCAGGTTCTCTGGGTGAGCAAGCTGATCAAGCACGGACACCAAGACAGCCTATGCAACGGTCCAGGAGTCGCATGAGGCAGGGCCTCCTTTTACAAAAGCCATGTTGATTCTTCCCACGTAGACCATATTCCTTCAGGGGTCCAACAGTCCTGTTCTTTACCATAGTTTCTACTAATTCGCCTGATACAGGCTCCAGACTTACAGACCTGTTGTTTTCTTGACCAAAAGTGTAGTTTCAAGTTCAGGAGAAGACTGAGTACAGCGGTGACAGATCAAGATGTCTAAGAAGTCTGAATAGAGCAGTTTCAACTTCTTACCTACACACCGAGCAAACACTACAACAGGACAACATTTAGAGAAGCAAGTCCTCGGTATCCTAAAGATTTTTCTCTCGAACAGTGCATAAGGAGGCACAACTTTATGTAATGTTTTCATAATATTTCTTCAAGAAGTCCCTACCTGAGCATGGTCAGGATGTGAAATTGAACCCACACCTCCAGTATATATAAAAGTTTCCTGAGTTCAAGTTCCTCAAGCTACTGATACGTATATATAGTAGAGCACAATTTTAAAAGCAATAATAAGAGTTAAAGAAATTGTTACTCCTTAGCATGGTGGTCATTTAATCAGCAGTAAGAGTCCAAGGTAAAGGGGGACCTCTGAGCCACTATGGGTCAATGGTGAGACTAAGGAGGATTTTTCAGGGAGCAAAGATGACTGACTAAACAAAGCTAAGGAAATAAGGTGTACCAGTTTTTCAAAACTAGAAGAAATCTCAACTATGATGTCTTATCATTCACTGCACAATGATACAGCTGCTCACAAAGTATGAAAGGCATAGGTCTCCAAAATTCTTCTGTTTCAGGAGAAATGGAAAATGATGTACTCTCGTCACAAAGAGATGAACTGTTTTTCAGTCCAATACTAATGAAGGTGAAATTGAACAAAATCTAGTCAGAACGAACATTTTAAGATCAGCAGGCACAAAAAACCCATGGCCACGGATACTAAAAATAGCTGATTCAGGAGACTTAATACCTACAGATTTTAATGCTTAAGAAATGTGAGGGGACTGGGGAAATACGCTAGCCTAGAAGAGTTCTAATGTCTACCAGGACTAAAAAAAAGTGTATTTGTAATAATTTATGCTGCTAAGGTTATACGACCCGAGATTCATGCCAGAAGAGAATTATGGAATCAGATCACTATAGACTCAAGACACTTTGTACTAATCAATGTTGGTGGGGGAGGCTATATTGGTTTGTGGGGTTTTTTAATGGTACTTACCAAATAAAAACTGGATTCACAAAAGCAACTACAAAGATGTAACATACTTCAGCTTTGCAGAAAGTGAGCTTGACATCTCACAAAAACACACTTAGAGCCTTAGCGCTCTGACTACAGCATAGACGGGTTAAAATCAGACCACAAAATCTCAAAAAGAAGAAAAAAAATGAATCAGCCCCACTCTTTCCCTGGCTTGAAACCAGTTGTCAGAAAAAAATCAAACAGCAGTAGTCAGCAAGAGCCTAGGAAAATCACTTCTAGACTAGACCTAACAATTTTCAGTTTTTCCATCAACAGACAGGAGGTAACATTTTACTTTGGTAAAATCCATGGGTGACAAAGACTGTCACAGTACTGACCGAGGCTGCTAATTGAAGAAGGCAGGTAATTTTACCTTAGAAAACAGTCCTTGCCTCTAGATTTTGCTTTCACATTTTAAAAAGAAAACTGGGAAGTTTGAGGTGACAGAAAAAAGAGGATTAGTTGAGAGAAATAAAAAAACCCCACTGTTAATATTTTTTCAATGATCTGAAAAGGGTATGAGAACGTGCACAGAGGTGACAAGGTTTACTGGTAATTCACATTTTAGCCCTTACTTAGGCTAGCCAAAATTTGAGGTGGCTTGAAGATCTTCATTTCAGAATAGCAATGCTAGGTCAGACAAATCTGCAGTTAAACCAGGATTCTGCTTAGGGAACAGGCAAATACAGATCACCTATGGAAGAGCAGGAGAAATACTCATCTCCAGAACACTCTCCCAGCTTCCCGCAATTTTCAGCTCAGGGATTTCCTCAGCCAGAAATGTTGCATTGCATTTAATAGCCTTCAACACATTCTTTTTCATTAATCTTTTTAAAATGCTTTCTGGACACAGAAAAAGCTTTTACCCTCTAATATCCTGTGGCCAGGAGTCCCACAGTTTAACTGCACACTGTGTTAAGAGCTATGTTCTTGCATTAGTTTTGAACAAACCTCTCACAAGTTTCATGTGATGGTCCCCAGTTCTCGTACTAGAAGATAAAGCGAACAACTGTTCCTTCACCAATGAGATCTGTTTCATTAGGTAAAACAGTAATATAAACTACGTACTGCAGCAACAACCTGAACTTCTTATTCATCTTATTCATCTCGTGGGTTTTAATTAATTGTAATTCAAGGATTATTGTTCAGCAGGTGAGGACAGGACACAGACTTACAAAGCTCCCACTAGCGACGCTCCTGTCACTAGCCAAACTCTTATAGTTTTTCAGGAACCAAAGTGGAAAGTAAGGATGAGGAAAAGCTAAGAAATATGAAAAAATACATTAAGAAAGGCTAAGATGCAGTGACTACATAGTTCAAAGGATAAATTAATAAAAGAGAACATATACAAAATAACAGCGGGAAGACAGCGGGTAAGTACATATAAGCAAAGATCAACATAGCCCAACAACTGCATTAGCTGCAGAAAACCGGGAATTTACTAACTAAAAGCAATTAAACGATGTGCAGATGCTATACCACGGACCTCACTGTCACGGGGACTCCAACAGGCTGCTGGAATTTGGAAAGGGATTAGGTGGCTGTTCAGGCAAGAGAGTTCTGCAGTTACTCAGCAAAGTCTGGAGGACCACAAGATCTTCTGCTTTAGGACATCACGAACTTAGAGCTCATTGTTTTTTGAGACTTAAATGATAAATGTTTCTTAAAGAGAGGAAGGGTGAAATGCCGTGCAAGAAGGGCACGCTGCGAATTCAGAGGCACTGCTGGGATCCACGCTCCAAACGCCCGACTCACCAGAATCAGCCGCGCTGTTTAAAACCAGAGAAGACATGCAGGAATCTCCGCCACGCGATGACGGAGGGTTGGCTGCCCTCCCAAAGACAAGGATGCTCCGGCACTGGCTCCGCTGAAGGGGCCTGGCGGTGCCTCTCGTTCCCCGCTCAGCACCCCGCTCCCCTTGCCCCCCGTCCCCAGGCTGGATGAAACGCCAGGCGAAGGCCCCCGTGACTCCCGGGCAGGCTCCCCTTCTTCCCAAACTGCAGAGCCATACGTTCACCCCGCCGGTGCCCTACCAACGCGCCTACATTTGAACCCGGCACAGCGAAGAACGGGCGGGTGAGGATTAGGGGGCAAGGCGGCGTCTGGCATGGGGGAAGGCAGGGTCTCCTCTCCCCCGGCTCCCTGGCAGCCGCTGCTGGACGTGCGGCCCCGCAGCTCCCGCGCAAAGCGCGGCCGCGACCCGAGGCCCGCCCGCGGGGAGCGGTGGCGCGGGCCGCCGCCGCAGGCCTCGCTCCTCAGGGCCGGGCAGGCCACGGGCAGGACGAGCCGGGGCGGCGGCCGGAGGCAGGGAGGGAACCCCCGGCCCGGCAGCAGGCGGGAGACGAAGACGGGCCCGGAGCTCCCCGGGGAGACGGCACCGTAGCCGCGGGGCCCGGGCCCACCGGGGGGAGGAGGACGGGCCCGGCGAGGCCCCGCGCCCAGGCCAGCCCCGGTTCGCAACCAGGCCGCCTGTCCCGGGGCAGAGGCCGGCGGGGGCCACTCACCCTCCGGCGAGCAGGTGGAGCAGGGTGCTGTGCTGCGGCATGGCCCGGCGCTCTGCCCTGCCGCCCGCCCCGAGCACCCCGCGGGCCGCCGCCGGGCCCGCCCGCCGCCCCGCGCATTGGCTCCCGGCCGGCCGGAGGAGGCGCCCGGGCGGCCGCGGGGCCGGGCCCGCCGGCGGCGGCGGCGGCAGGGGCCGGGCCGCGGCGCCGCAAGCCGGGAGGGCGGCGTGGGGAGGGGACCCCGGCCCGCGGGGGCCCGGGGCCCGGCCTGTGCCGCCCCGGGGACGGTGCCTCCCTCCCCTCTGGGGCCGAACCCCGGCATCGCTCCTGCCGGGCGGGGACTCCGTGCTTTTGTGCTCTCGTTTCCCTCCTTGCAGATTTTAGGGTGCTGATTCGCACAGATCCTTCTGCCCAGCCACCCAAGATGGCCAAATAATTTCTTTGAGGTCCCACCACAGTGAAGCGATGGGTGCAAGAGCAGAGCCTAGTCGTTCCTGACTCTCATCCTTGCTCGGTGGGTCCACAGAAGCTTCCTCGGATGTTTGGTTTTATATTCAACAGGCCAACGCGTTTCAGACAAAAAAACCCTCAGAACAAATTAGGCGTGTGATTTTGAAGTTCGAAGGATCAGTATGTCAAAGATGGGGAATATTCAGGGCCAAAAGATCCCGCGGTGCTTTTGCAATTGCAAAGTTTCAGATGGTGTCAGAGTTCACCGAATATCATCTTCCTTGGAAAAAAGCAGAATGTACATCAACATCATGCCCTTGCCAAAAAGGCACACATCATATCAGCTGGTATGGCTAGAAGGATAGCCTGTAGGTCAGATGAAATAAGCTGTCAGATCGACTCTGTACCACTGTGACTTCAGCACTCACAGCGCCGAGTGACACAGGACCGAGTGTCCAGTTTGTGTACCACGCTGCTACAAAACCGGCAAATCTGGGGGAGTGAACCCACAGAGGGGAACAAAGAATGCCTTCTTTGCCTCAGTCTTTAATAGTCAGACCAGTTGTTCTTGGATTACCCAGCCTCCTGAGCTGGAAGACAAGGACGGGGAGCAGAATGAAGTCCCCATAATCCAAGGGGAAATGGTCAGCAACCTGCTGCACCATGTAGACACGCACAAGTCTATGGGGCTGGGTGGGATCCACCCAGGGGTACTGAGGGAGCTGGCGGAGGTGCTCACCAAGCCACTTCCCATCATCTGTCAGCAGTCCTGGCTCACCGGGGAGGTCCTCGTTGACTGGAGGTTAGCAAATGTGACGCCCATCTACAAGAAGGGTTGGAATGAGGATCCGGGGAACTACAGTCCTGTCAGCCTGACCTCGGTGCCAGGGGAGGTCATGGAGCAGGTCATCCTGCGTGCCATCACGCAGCACATGCGGGACAACCAGGAGATCAGGCCCAGTCAGCGTGGGTTTATGGAAGGCAGGTCCTGCTTGACCAACCTGACCTCCCTCTGTGACAAGGTGACCCGCATAGCGGATGAGGGAAAGGCTGTGGGTGTTGTCTACCTGGGCTTTAGTAAAGCTCTTGACACCATTGCCCACAGCATTCTCCTGGAGAAACCGGCTGCTCATGGCTTGGACGGCCGTATTCTTCGCTGGGTGGATGGCCGGGCCCAGAGAGTTGTGGTGAATGGAGTCAAATCCAGCTGGTGGCCAGTCACCAGTGGTGTCCCCAGGGCTCGGTACTGGGGCCAGTTCTGTTTAATATCTTTATCGATGATCTGGATGAGGGGATCGAGTGCACCCTCAGTCAGTTTGCAGGCGACACCAAGTTGGGTGGGAGCGTTGATCTGCTGGAGGGCAGGGAGGCCCTGCAGAGGGCCCTGGCCAGGCCGGGTCGATGGGCCCAGGCCAACTGTATGAGATTCAACAAGGCTCAGGGCCGGGTCCTGCCCTGGGGTCACAACAACCCCAGGCACCGCTGCAGGCGTGGGGAGGAGCGGCTGGGAGCTGCCCGGCGGGAAAGGGCCTGGGGGTGCTGGTCGACAGCCGCTGAACATGAGCCAGCAGGGTGCCCAGGTGGCCAAGGGGGCCAATGGCATCCTGGCTTGTGTCAGGAACAGCGTGGCCAGCAGGAGCAGGGCAGGGATGGTCCCCCTGTGCTGGGCACTGGTGAGGCCGCCCCTCGAATGCTGTGCTCAGCGCTGGGCCCCGCACCCCAAGGCGGCCATGGAGGGGCTGGAGCGTGGCCAGAGCAGGGCAGCGAGGCTGGGGCAGGGGCTGGAGCACAAGGCTGGGGAGGAGCGGCTGGGGGAGCTGGGGGGGCTCAGCCTGGAGAAGAGGAGGCTGAGGGGAGCCCTCATCGCTCTCTGCAACTGCCTGAAAGGAGGCTGGAGCTGGGGGGGGTTGGTCTCTTCTCCCCAGTAACAAGCGATGGGACGAGAGGAAACGGCCTCAAGCTGCGCCAGGGCAGGTTTAGATTGGATATAAGAAAAATTTGTTCACTGGAAGGGCTGTCAGGCCCTGGCCCAGGCTGCCCAGGGAAGGGGTTGAGTCCCCATCCCTGGAGGTATTTAAAAGCCGGGGAGATGTTTTGCTTAGGGACATGGTTTAGTGGTGGACTTGGTAGTGCTGGGTTTATGGTTGGGCTTGATGATCTTAAAGGTCTTTTCCAACCTAAATGATTGTGCGATTCTATGATTCTAACTCACCTGGGCCATCCCAGCAGGAGGATAGAAACAATTGTAGTGTGTAGTCTAGAGAAGAAGGAATTAAGGGAGACATGGCAACTGACCTAAAGTACATAGAAAGATACTTCAAAGAGGAGATGAATAATTACGTTATCTGTGGTGGAGACAAAAAGAACTATTAGCCCATCGGCAGTGCCTGTCACTACATGGGCAGCAAGGAGAAGACCAGTAAAAGGACCGGCCTTCTGGTCAGTCAAATGTAAAATCGACCAAAGATACCAAGAAGTTGCAAGTATTTTTCACTTGTCTTCACCGTGATGAAGATCTGCTACTACTCACTAGGTGAGTACCTTAAATAGCACCAACGACAAGTGGATAAAAAGTCATTCTAGATTTCCAAGCGCTTAGATAAAGTCAACGCTTTCAGACCAGTTAGGCTTGATGCAATTCATCCTGTGATGGCTGGAGAACTGGCTGAAGCAATGTCAGGCCCACTGGCAGTTATCTTTGAGATCTCCAGAGAATGGAGAGGTTCAGAAGACTGGAAGAGGCCAAATATATTGGCTGTTTAAAAAAAAAAAAAGGATCTGAGGAATTACTGGCCAGCTATCGTTACTTTACTGCCTCCCCCTGTGATACTGGAACAAATAAACATTAAGCAGACAACTCACATTTTCCATTTGCCAAAAAAAAAGAAATCAAGTGAAACCAATCTTTCACAGTAGACTAACAGGTCTTGTGGATAAGGAAGTAACAACAGATGTTATATATTTTGACTTCAGTAAAGATTTTTATTCTGTTTCATCTGTCAGTCTTACAAACAAGCTAGGAAACATGGGAAACTGGATCTACTGAAATCACTGTTAGGAGAGTCCGATGCTGATTAGAAAACTCTAAGATTGGTTTTCAGTGGTACGCTGCCTATCTGGAGAAAAGTATCAAGGAGTCCTGCAGAGATCTGTTCTCGGTGTGGTATTAATAGTTTCTTCAGTGATTTATACAGTGGACTAGAAAGTGTGCCTATTAAATCTGCAGACAACGCTAACCTGAGAGGGGTTGCAATATATTCGGAAGGCAAAATTAGTATTTAAATGGTCTCGATCAAAGGGAGAAATGGCCTGAAAGAGTAGAACACCATTTAATAAAAGCCTGTGCAAAGTTCTGCACGTGGAAAGAAATAATGAATTTGACAAAGTTAGGATGGGGAATAGCTAGGCAGAGACCTCCATTTTGTCGCTGGTCCCCCATCAGGCCAGGACCTTCAGCAGAGTACTGGCTACCATCAAGTTCAGACTGGCTGAAGGATGCGGAGCCTGGAATAGCCTTTTCAGGAACTGTGCAACTTGCTTTTCTCACCTCTCCAAGAGTTATCGAGGCCCCCTGATATTTCACTTCTTACTGCCAAAATATTTACACTTCGCATGCAAGGGTCCATTGACTTTGCTCCTTTTCCCGCCAACTTTAGATCAGACCCTTTGCTTTCTACCTGCAAACAGAAATATTTGTGGCTTCAGCAGGATACTTATCCACCGACAGCTATAGTTGCGGTTGTCCTGGATGCTCTGCCACCGCTGCCACTTCTGATTCCTTTAGTTGCATCACAGTCTTTTGGGACTGTAAGGGCTAAACGGGGCCATCCAACTTTTCCTTCTGTTTTCTTTGCTCTGGGTCTAAGACTTAGAAAGTCTCACTCTGCAAGGTCTCTTTGTGTACCTTCAGATGAAGGGGCACCCATGCCTCACTCTTAGGCAACGGCAAACTGTGATTGAGCCATGGAAGATCCATCACTTGGCAGTGAGAGGTTAACGGTTGGACTCGATGATCTTAAGGGTCTTTTCCAACCTTGACGATTCTATGGTTCTATGATTCTATGATCCTTTCTGAAGGCCTCCTACAGGCTGTCTTCAGACTGGTGCAAATGATACCATGACATTTTCAGTAGGTCAAAGGATCGCTTAATGTTGGAACTGGTTCAATGATGAGCACTGCTTTGCAGGAGTCTCGGTGAGCCTGAAAGCAGCCAAGAGCCAGGGAAGAGAAACCACCTTCCCAGGAGAAGAGAAAGAGGGGAAGAGAAAAGAAGAGAGGATGGACTGTTCCTCAGTGTGTCTTGTCCCTGCAGGCAGCAGCCATGACCCTGGGTACGTTCCCTGTGGGGCCTGTTCTTGCTGCTCAGACTGAAGAAGGGAGGCTGTGGGGACTTTCTTACAGAGCAGTCTTTCAGAGTCCCTGTCCCGAACCAGTAGGCCAGGCTGGACAGGTATCATAGGCTGGTGTCATGGGCATACCCCAAGACCCTCATACAAATGTTTATAAATCAAAACTGCTTCATCTTGACTTCTTCACTGCTCAGTCTCTGATGGCTTTTGGGTTTCTGGCCATGCCTTATCTCAATGTTTACTCTCCCCTTCTCCATGCCTTTGTGCAGTCTATTGTTTTTCCTAGGAGCAGCACTGTCCGTCTGTTCCCCTTGAAAGTAATTCAGGATTCTGCCCCAAAGCCTCCTCCCTCTGTCTCTCTCTTCCAGTGCACTTGCTAACCCTTGATCACACTGAGCATATACAGCATTGGCATTTGGTAATAGCGGGTGAGTCTTGTTTGTCATTCCAGGGACTTCCTTCTGGAAGGGTTGGGTTAGAGCACTCATAGTCCTAGGATGACTACAACTTACAGGCAAGTAGGGAGCAATATCATACGGCAGACATCTGGAAGAGTGGAATGTATTGTGCCAGCGTTACATAGCGTGTGCAGCCTCGGTTTCCATGTGTAAGACTGGCTATGTAAATGTCTTTTTAAGTGTCGCCATCTTAATGCAGCTGCCTGCCAGATATAGGGCGCTTCCACATCAGTGCCTGACTGGATGTCTGAGTGTGCTTTCGAAGTGAATCTTCCAGTAATCCCCGCTTGC
This sequence comes from Platalea leucorodia, assembly GCF_965183815.1. Taxonomy (NCBI): domain Eukaryota; kingdom Metazoa; phylum Chordata; class Aves; order Pelecaniformes; family Threskiornithidae; genus Platalea; species Platalea leucorodia. Next base: position 130,729,069 of record NC_138824.1, on the reverse strand, counting down.
TGGGCTTTGGTTTGTACTGGAGAACAGTCTCGGTGTACAAACTAGATTCCTTTCAGGTGGCGCTAAGCCATACACAGGAGCACACCTCCTGCACTTCAACCACTAATTGGTGTGCAGTCCATGGGACCAGGGAAGACATAATCCAAAGTAAAGCTTCCCAAACATGTTTGGTGTGGATGCTGGCTTTCCAGCCCCAACTCTATCACTTTAAAGCTTTGCTCCTGTTGAGCCATACTACTTGCTAGCACAGAACTGGCTGCAGATGTCATATGCATTTCAAAGCTGCAAGGAGAGCAGTCAAGAAGACTTACTGCCGAAGAACAGTGTCTAAAACAGCGCCAGATGTCAGTTTTTGGATAGATGAACTGCATCTGGGAAGTCTGGAGAGGAGCCTGCAGAGGAGCATATTCCTTTTGAAAAGGAGAAGATGGGATTTGATTCTGAAAACAGTTTATTTCTAGCACCCTAATGTCACAGGAGGCAGTACACATCATGCAAACACCTCTGTGCTTTTCCCATTCTTTTAGAGGCTATACACGAATGAGCTCTGATTTTCCAGGTGGTTTGCTCTTCCTTTGGAATCACATATAGAAGCATGAAAACTGTAAAGGAGTTGACATTTCTATGGCTTATCTGAAGCCATCACATGCTTTTCAGCTAAATGCAGGCACTTTTAACCTGTTACCACCAGCTGCAATATTTTAGTGATCCCAAAGCAAATAATTAAAATAGCAGTCCATCAGCCAGATCATAGAATAGAATCATAGAATCATAGAATTGTTTAGGTTGGAAAAGACACTTAAAATCATCGAGTCCAACCGTTAACCTCTCACTGCCAAGCCCACCACTAAACCATGTCCTCAAGCAAAACATCTCCCTGGCTTTTAAATCCCTCCAGGGATGGGGACTTAACCACTTCCCTGGGCAGCCTGTGCCAGGGCCTGACAGCCCTTTCGGTGAAGAAATTTTTTCTAATATCCAACCCAAACCTGCCCTGGCGCAGCTTGAGGCCGTTCCCTCTTGTGCTATCGCTTGTTCCTGGGGAGCAGAGACCGACCCCCCCGGCTCCAGCCTCCTTTCAGGCCGTTGCAGAGAGCGATGAGGGCTCCCCTCAGCCTCCTCTTCTCCAGGCTGAGCCCCCCCAGCTCCCCCAGCCGCTCCTCCCCAGCCTTGTGCTCCAGCCCCTGCCCCAGCCTCGCTGCCCTGCTCTGGCCACGCTCCAGCCCCTCCATGGCCGCCTTGGGGTGCGGGGCCCAGCGCTGAGCACAGCACTCGAGGTGCGGCCTCACCAGTGCCCAGCGCAGGGGCACCATCACCTCCCTGCTCCTGCTGGCCACACCGTTCCTGATACAAGCCAGGGTGCCATTGGCCCCCTTGGCCACCTGGGCACCCTGCTGGCTCATGTCCAGCGGCTGTCGACCAGCACCCCCAGGCCCTTTCCCCCCAGGCAGCTCCCAGCTGCTCCTCCCCACGCCTGCAGCGGTGCCTGGGGTTGCTGTGCCCCCAGGGCAGGACCCGGCCCTGAGCCTTGCTGACCCTCACCCCGTGGCCTGGGCCCATCGACCCGGCCTGGCCAGGTCCCTCTGCAGAGCCTCCCTGCCCTCCAGCAGATCAACGCTCCCGCCCAGCTGGGTGTCACCTGCAACCTGACTGAGGGTGCCCTCGATCCCCTCGTCCAGATCATTGATAAAGATATTAAACAGAACTGGCCCCAGCACTGAGCCCTGGGGACACCACTTGTGACTGGCCACCAACTGGATTTGACTCCGTTCACCACCACTCTCTGGGCCCGGCCATCAGCCAGGTTTTCAGCGAAGCGTACGCCCGTCCAAGCCGTGAGCAGCCAGCTTCTCCAGGAGCATGCTGTGGGCAACGGCGTCAAAGGCTTTACCAAAGCCCAGGCAGACGACACCCACAGCCTTCCCCTCACCTTGTCACAGAAGGCGATGATGAGATGAACGTGCGCTACTCGCACGCACTACGGGAACCTCCTCTTCTCCGCTCTGCAGTTCCACCGAGGTGAGCGGTGAACAGGACGCCAACGCCGCGCCAGACCTGCTGCTCTAAATCTATGTAGCGTGTTTATTAACTCTGCGACATAGTTTTAATGATATATTATAACATGAGGCATATTTCTGCAGTATATATATGTACATACCATATACGCACGGCTTCGCTCCAGCGGCGGGGACTGGCAAAGCCCGTGCTGGCATGCCCGTCCCCCCCGCCACCGGTGCTGGCCCAACGCCGGCGGGACTCTGGCCCTTTAAGACGCTCTGGTGCCTGGCCCTTTAAGAGCTGGCCCCGCCCCCCTGCCCCGTGAGCCCCGCGAGCCCCGGCCGCCCCAGGTACGGAGCCGGGCGGGGGGGTCCCGCCGCGCCGCGCCCTCCCCTCCGTCCGCCCGGGGCCGGGAGCGCCGGGGCCGGGCCGGGTTCCGCCGCCCGGGCGGCCGGCGGCAGGGGCGGGCGGGGGCGCGGGGCTCGTCGGGGCGGCCGCGGCCTTGACGTCCGTGGCGAGCGGGGTGTCCTCTCCCGGCGGGGCGGGGGCGGAGGGAGCCGCGGCGGGGGGAGGGGGGGGGTCCCGCTGCCCGGGGCGGCGGAGGTTCTTCCCCGCCATGGCAGCCGTGGCCGCCCGGGCCGCGCTGGGAGCCGGCGGGGGGGCTGGCGGCGCGGCGGTCTGCCTCTGGGCCGAGCCCGGGGCCTCCCCGGCCGGGCAGGTTGGGGGGCGGCCGCTCTCCCCCCGCGCAGGCTCCCGGGGCGGGGGGCAGCGGGGTCGGGGCTCCGCCTGACGTTCACCCGGTGTCCGTGCCGCCCCGGCGCCAGGTGCAGGCCCGGTGGGGTTTGGAGCCGACCTTCCCCCCTTCCTTCCTTCCCTCCCTCCCTGCCTGGCGCCATGGCCATGAGGGAGCTGGTGGAACCGGAGTGCGGGGGCTCCAACCCCCTGATGAAGCTGGCCGGCCACTTCACCCAGGACAAAGCCTTGCGGCAGGAAGGACTTCAGGGCCCGCTGGCCTGGCCCCCCGGGGCTCCCGGGGCTCCAGCCGTGAGTGTTGCCGGTGGCTCCGGTTGCTGAGCTGGGGCTGGGTCAGGCAGCACGGGAGGGGGGCGGGCGGTGCGGGGGGCTGTTGGTGCCGGTAGGGGCGGTGGTGGGGTTTTTTTTTGGGGGGGGGGGGGGAGAGGCCCATGGGGTCACCCGGGTTGTGCTGCGGGGTTGTGGGGTGAGGGCCTGCCTGTGGAAGCTGGATGGCGGGCACTCGGGGGGTGTCGGTGGCTGTGGGGAGCTGTGTCCTGGCTTGTGTCAGGAATGGCGTGGCCAGCAGGAGCAGGGCAGGGATCATCCCCTGTGCTGGGCACTGGTGAGGCCGCCCCTCGAATGCTGTGCTCAGCGCTGGGCCCCGCACCCCAAGGCGGCCATGGAGGGGCTGGAGCGTGGCCAGAGCAGGGCAGCGAGGCTGGGGCAGGGGCTGGAGCACAAGGCTGGGGAGGAGCGGCTGGGGGAGCTGGGGGGGCTCAGCCTGGAGAAGAGGAGGCTGAGGGGAGCCCTCATTGCTCTCTGCAACGGCCTGAAAGGAGGCTGGAGCCAGGGGGGTCGGTCTCTGCTCCCCAGGAACAAGCGATGGGACGAGAGGGAACGGCCTCAAGCTGCGCCAGGGCAGGTTTGGGTTGGATATTAGGGAAAATTTCTTCACGGAGAGAGTGGTCAGGCCCTGGCCCAGGCTGCCCAGGGCAGTGGTTGAGTCCCCATCCCTGGAGGGATTTAAAAGCCGGGGAGATGTTTTGCTTAGGGACATGGTTTAGTGGTGGCCTTGGCAGCGCTGGGTTAACGGTTGGACTTGATGATCTTCAAGGTCTTTCCCAACCTTAACGATTCCATGATTCTGTGCCTTACTGTGACAGGCCTTAACCGAGAAAGTGGTGGGAGGGGGGTTGGACAGTATCATTCAAGGTATTCCTGCTCCTTTAGCTTCCACGTAAGCAGGCAGTGGATGCAAGAAAATGCTGACAGCCTAAGCTCCAGGAAGATGTAAACTAATCGGATCATGGGATGTGTGTGGAGAGGGGTATGGCGTCAAAGCTGTTGGGATAATTGCTCACTGTTCCCTGTAGGTATCCAAACCACTGGGAGTGGCCACCGAAGATGAGGTAAGAACAGATTGATGCATCTCCTTACTGCTTTTCTCATCAACACTGTTTGCTCTTTTTCCCCCTACCTGATATTAATCTTTCCTTCTGACAAGCTCCTTTCTTTCATGCTCCGTGGCTCTGCTGGTTCATCTTTTATGCTGTGTTTCTAATCCATCTCTGTCTTTGGCAGCTGGTTGGAGAGTTCTTGCAAGAGCAGAATGCCCCTTTACTGTCCCGTGCACCCCAGACCTTTAAGATGGATGACCTGTTGGCTGAGATGCAGGAGATTGAACAGTCAAACTTCCGACAGGCCCCTCAGCGAGGTGAGGGGAGCTAGAGTAGGTGGAGAGCTGGAAAAGATCTTGGTGTTACGGTTAAGCTCCCAGCAGGGTGGTTCCCATTTATTCAGCACTTGTGAGACTGTATCTGGAGTATTGTTTCCAGATTTGGGCTTCCCAGTATGCTGAGATACAAGTCCAATAGAGACCAGTAAGGTGTTCAGGGACTGGAGTACATGGTGTAAGAGGAAAGGCTGAGAGAACTGGGTTTGTTCAGCCTGGGGAAGAGGAGTCTGGGGGGTGGAGCATCTTGTTGCTGTCTTTGGCAGCCACAGCCGGGATCTTTGCAGCGTTACACAGCAAAAGGACAAGGGACAATGGACACAACTTGTGGAAAGGGGAACTGTCTAGATGTAAGGAAACGCTTCCCTTGGAGGGCGGTTCAGTACTGGAACAGGTGCCTAGGGAGGCTGGAGAATTGCCAGCCTTGGACAAGTTCAGAAGTTACCTGCTGAATGCCCTGAGCAACCTAATCTCTAGCTTTAATGTTAACCTGCTGTGAGAACGCTAGCAACCTCCAGAGATTCTTTCGAAGTGGAATCTTTCTGTGATTTTATTCTAATAAAAGAGAAAGGGAAAGATCAGAGATGATGAGGGCTAGCCTGGAACACTTAAATGATGCCTTTGAGTCCTCCAATCCTCACTTGTGGTTTTTTTTTTTTTACTTCTTGTAGCTCCAGGTGTGGCAGCCCTGGCCCTGTCTGAAAACTGGACCCAGGAATTCTTGGCTGCAGCAGACAGTGCTGGTGATGTCTCTTCGGATTACAATGAGGCTGACTGGTCACAGGAGTTCATTGCTGAAGTGACAGGTGAAGGGTCCCTTTTGGGATTACTGTCAAGATGTTGCCCAGTCACGTGCCCGTGCGTCGTGGAGAGTTACTGAATGTGAAATTGGAGTAATGCTTTGGGCCCAGCAGTCAGCGTTTACTGTAGCAGCTTTAACAGGGGGAAAATAAAAGCTGCTTTGCAATGGCTTAGCCAAATTGTGAACAATGTGTGTGGCAGCTCAGGTGTAAGGGTCTTGGTTTTAGCTTAGCTTACTTGGAGAACTTAGGAGAAGCAGGCTATTCAAGCTGCTTTTATAAAAATGATTATGATTCAACTGATGCAAATTCTGGAGTTGGTCTGGTACTGCTTCTTGCTTACGTATTTTTTAATTCCCTCTCTTAAAGCTAAATTTGCCTTTGGTACAAAGGTAAATATTGTTTAGTGTGCTCTGGCCAAATACTTCTTGTCCATTTCATGGAGATAGAGGAATGTTGCACCCTGAAAGTGTGCAAAGGGAATGTTTCTGGCGCAAAGGTTAGGCTTTCTGTTTCTAGCAAGCCGGTGGTTTATCTGAAAAGCCATCCTGCGTTGCGTGTAGAGCTGGGGCTGGAATAGGGTCCTGTTACCATCCATGACCTAATCTGGAAGTTATGAATAAGATTTAAATAGACGCCATTCTCTTCTCCAGGAGTGGCCACTGTCAAGAGCCGGGTAGTCCCCTTCTTTGACCTTCACTCTTTATAATTCTGGGAATATAAATCAGCATTTACCAAGGTCTTTGAGAAAGTTCTGATGAAAAGCCAGTGCTTTGTAGGCTGTGCTTTTGACAGAGGCTTGTAACGCATTGCTAATTTTCTTGCCCTACATAGTGTCCCACATGGAGCAGATGAGTAAGTTGTGCCACGAAAGTAGAAAATCATAAGGTTATTGGCACCACAGTGGCATCTGTATTAATACACAGTCTGAACCTGATTGATTTTTGGATCAGAATTGATTGATTTTTGGATCAGAATTGATTGATTTTTGGATCTGAATAAAAAAAGTTAGAAGAAACGAGCATGAACAATCTTTCTTTGAAGTGGTCTCTGTATGTTAGCTAACTGTGTGTAAAGTGGAGAGAGCAAAATCTGCACTTAATCTGAGTGATGGTCTGCCGGTCTTAACTCTTCTCCCCATTATTCCTGATATCCTATGCAGATCCGCTGTCTGTGTCTCCTGCCAAGTGGGCAGAAGAATACCTAGAGCAGTCAGAGGAGAAACTGTGGCTTGGGGAATCTGAAGACCAGTCTTTGGCGGATAAATGGTGAGTCTGTCTCCTTAACACTAGTTATTGCTGCTAGGCCCTTGGGTGGGTGAAGTTTGGATAGGTGATAGAAATCTGCTAGGGCCTGAATGCTTTTGAGTAATTTAACCTAGGTTGATGTTCTCAGGCCTTTGGTTTCAGAGAAAGGAGGAAACAGTGCTCGGAGGCTGAAATTTTTAAGAGATCCTAGCTTTTTTATTTTCTAGTTCAAGGAAGATACTGCGATCATGTAGGCTGACTTAATCTCATGCCTAATGCAGAGCTCCTTAAAGTGATTTCAGGAACTTTCAGGAGTTCAGGAGCTCCTAATCAAGCAGAACTTTTTTCCCCAACAGATGCACAATCTAAAACAGATTTAAAGATCTCAAGTACTAGACTCTACTAGTTGTAAACTCTCGTTGCTTTATTCTCCCTATCTGACAAACCACATCCAGCCTTTCCTCTGCATATGTCTAGATTCAGCCTTCCAGACATTATTTTCATGTGTCTTTGTGTGGTAAAGAACAGTCTGCTACTACGGATCTTTTCTGTATAGGTATTGTTGACTACAGTCAAGTTTTTCAATTAAAGAAACAAAACACAAGCAAGCAATTTGGGCTCTTAGATCTTTCCCTAAAAGAGATTTTTTGCATATTTGGATTCTACTGCCTCCTGGCTCTTGCCTTTTCTGATACCTTTCTGCAAATATGGATGTTTCTGAGTTATTGCTGCCAGTTCCAAAGACTTCACCACGACTGAATGTGGTGGTAACACCTGGAACTGGTCCTGTCCTGCTGTAAGCCAGACAACATACTGAGTTGTGTGCTTGCTATGAGCCCTCAGTCCTCTGTGGAGTTGATGCTTTTCCAAGACGCTGTTCCTCTTCCATGAGCACGACCTACTTTCTTTGTTCCTAGGTCTATGACCTTGTTTTTGGTAGTGCAAGTTAAAACTTGCAAGGCCTGATGGCATGTGAGCTTGCCAAGGAATCCAGACTGTTCTGCAGAACTGTGCTGTCACTGTAATTGTTTAATTCTGCTACTGTTTGTGTCAGTCACTTGCACAGTTAACCTAGTAGTAATTTTGAATTTTTACAGAGCGATAAAGGCACTGAATCACTTAGGAGAACCCCAGAGTCTTTGAGGAAGGGTTGTGTCCCTCAGT